>NW_027286874.1:55185167-56385167 GCF_022747635.1 Hetaerina americana | reverse complement strand
TCAATTTTTTTTATGCGAATACGATAAATATTTCCTTGGTTAATATATTGAAATTAACGTAATATCCTAGGTTAGAGTCTTTTTCCCTAACTTCAATTTTTTATAATTTCCCAACCCATACTTCTCTCCTATGCAGTGTCCCTCCCCTATCTTTCTCTTCTCATTTGCCATTTTGATATCTGCAAGTATTTCCTCATTTGCAGCATAAGCAATAATTTCGATGATGTCAGATTTTTGTATTATTCATTTTGAGTTTACCAAACTCGTGTTGAGACCCATACAATGTTGTCTCGCGTAGAAAATACAAGGTTTGTATAAAAAGTAGAGGTAACAATTTTTCCGTGACACATGCGTAGAGTGCTGGATTCAAACCGTCAGTTAAGTGTGTGCATAATTACAGATTGTATTGGCATTGATAAGATGATAGTGCGCACTATTATCACTGAAAATTAGGTAATGCTAAAGATCTACGCCAAACTCGTCCCCAAGGTCTCGACGGACGACCAAGAGCAGAGTAGAGTGCCTGCTTGTGAAGACCCTCATCAAAGGCATCGCGATGACTCAACCCAACGCCCATGCAGTCCCGACTTCGCAGGCTATCTCCTATTCCCAAAAGTTATATCCTCCCTTAAAGATCACCGCCATAGCACCCTAAGTGCCATCAAAGAAACTGGTGTGTCGTGTGAGTGTGTCGACGCTCAATGGATGTACTTTGAAGAATTTTGAAGCATTTTAGTAAAATCTGAAACAAAACTATTTTCCGAAACTTTTACCGTTACTTATTACACAAACCATGCATATTTATGACCGTTAATAAAATATGTGAATGAAAAATATGTGCAGATCAAAGATGTGTCTTTGGTCGAAAAGAGCTAATATATATACGTCATGGTGTCTGGTATGGAGACAATTACATTTTATTTTAATGGTGGAATAGGATTGGGAAGTCTTATTGCTACCGCGATATTAACCTGTTTAACGTGGACTATATTCAGCAAGAAAAATAAGGAGCTCCAGGAATTGAAACATTTCTTACTTAATCCGTGCATAAAAGCTTAACTTCTAATATATGAGTCCTGCAATCCAAAGTTTGTTTTACGCAAAATATATTTCTATGCCGTCGCCCTCTCCGTTCTGGCGTGCAGCATCCTAATTTATTGGGTGCATGCGCCTTTCCCTTGGTCTTCCTATTCGAGCTCTTGCCCCTAACTTAATCCTTCTTTAGGAAATATTCATTTTGTCCAACGATGTATCCAATCTCTGTGGGTCTTAAGCATAACGCCTCAATTGGCTCTTTCACATTACCCTTCTCTATTTTTTCATTTGTCATTCTCATGTTCATCTGGTTTCTAGTATATACCTTTAGAGTCACGCTTTGAAGGCTTTTTTTTTATTCTTCGGGTTTTAGTTCCATGATTTATCCATAGGATGCTGAACGAAACATTATCATACTGATTACTTGTATGTGGTAATGCGAGGTGTAGTCAATAAATAACGGTAATTTTAGTTATATGAATTGAATTTTTTCATTCGTTTACATCAATGTTATCTCCTTCAAAGTAGTCCTCATTATATATCATACATGTAACACAGCGCATGGTTCTAGGTCAGCGCACAACAGGTTCTAGTCTAATTATGGTAATTAGAGCAGTTTTTGCATTAGAAATAAAAATATTACTTATGATTACCATGTTTTAGTAGAGGATTATAATTTTTCATGGCTTTATTTTCGTAATTTATGTAAATAATTCAAAATAAAAATTTATCTATTCTGTAGCTTACTAATATAATTGAACCAGGAAGAAAATTTGAATTTATGAAATGCCATAGTTAATTGAGCAGTCTTTTTTTGAATTATACTAAATACCAGATATAGGAAATGCCTTTCTCCATTTAAATTTCCAATACCCTATCGTATTTTTGACTTTTATGCTTCTGTAGATGCTACAGTAATACCCGCTTTGTTATATTTTTCTTCCAATTTTCCACAGTTCCTCACCATAATACCACTTCCAAGGTCATGGCAAATATTTCAGCTTTTCTGTTGTCGACCAGACTTGGTCACCCGTGAGTCTCATGAGGCATTGATTACCTCGGGCCGACTTGTCATCAAGTTTCTCACGACTGAGCCGACGTCCTAGTCACCACGACTGGCACAATTTCTATGATCAGGAAGTGATTCAACTCTTGGTGACCGAGAGAGATATATCTCCCATCAACCTAATCCGAGGTATACACATCCCTTTATAACTCCAAAGATATTTTTGTTATTCTACGATGTACCAAGAGTGCAATGGAAGAACGGGGATGTGAACAGAAATGCGTTCCATTTAAAACGTCATGGGGGAATGAAATTGAGTTTTTTACGAGTAAGTGTTAGAAATTCCAGGCACTAAGATAGAGAAACTTAATTAAAAGCTGGAAAAGAGCGCAGCTTTAACAGTTCACAAGAGTAAAATAGCAAGTCCGTACGTGAAACTTATAGCAATAATGAAGTTTTACAAAAAGCATAATTTGTTCTATAATAGGGTATTTGCTGCAACGATTTAAGCGGGTTAGGCATCTATTACCGAATTTAACTATCGTCTATATTAATAGAATAGTATTAAAACTAAAGAGCTTGTTATACTGAAATGAAATTCATGAAAGTTTGACAGAAATGATTTTTTTATCTTCTCTTTTTCTTTTTTCTTTCAAGGAGAAATCCTGCCACAAATAAATTAACTTCGTACTCCCTCCTTGCTCCCATATAAAAAACAGCATCTTTGGATAAAAAGTTTCCTTTACTTTTATTGGCTTCTCAATTTGCAAAAGAAATAACCCGTAGCTACTTATTTTCCATCGAAATGAGTTATGAGTACCCTCGAGACATGAAGAGTGTACCTAACTTCCTATGCAGGGCTTCAAAATATGAAAGACCACCCTACTCCTGTTTTATTAAATTAAAAGGTACCTGGGGGTATTTCCTGTAAAACTGCCTCGGGTTTTGCAACAGAACTAACGAGTATACCCACAACTCAGAGTTCTTTTTGCAAATTTCCCCATGGAGAGCAGGTCTGCGGTGGGTGAAGGGCGCAATTTTAATCTAATGAAACCGATAATCTCATCTGCAATTGCTGTCCTTTGGGGCAGGCGTTAAAGTTACGCGCAACCCCCTCCCCAAAGTTAGTTTTTCTAGACCATAATTCTTGTTCGTAGTTTAGTATGCCACGTATGGTTAACACCACGAGGAAAATCTGCTTGGCCCCATTTTTGAATCCCCATTTTTTCTCATTTTCCTGTGGCCGTGGTGACCGTGAAAAATGTCGTTCTTTCCCGTATACGCCACATGATGAGGCCAGGCCGCGACGAGTTTTCGTATTCTCCCATCGAGAAGCACTTCATTGCAATTCATCTGAACATTGCCTTTTTTTCCTCTCTCTCGCTCACTCCCTCTCTCCATCTCTCTTCGTATCCCTCCCTTTATCTCTTTCCCTGTGTGCACGGTTGCCGCATGCTTTACGGTGGCGCTCGCGATTTTGAAAAAAAATTTACATCCCCCCCCCCAGGCGCGTTTCCGCTTCACATTTTCCCTCCCCTGGAAATGAATAAAGGGATATCCCATTTTTTCCCTCTTTTCCATCAAAATAAGTGAAACCTTTGCGTGCATCGATCACACGATCCTCCGATGCCCCATCGAATTCTGTTGATTGAAAGGATAATAACAGCCCCCCGCTCAAAAAAACACATTTTATGTAATTTAATAATTATATGTAAATAAGAATATCCATGCACAAATATATATATATATATATATATATATATATATATATATATATATATATATAATTATTATTATTAAATAATCTACCGATTAAGGTAGGTTTCAGATGGATAAAACTACAAAATAAATATTTTGTGACTCCTAACAAAATACAATCCAGCAACCTACTCTACATCAAGTCCCTCCTAATCTCAGAGTACTTACTTCCTCCCTTCATCCCGTCCAACATCCCTATCCTGTTCCTGCCCTTCCCTCATTGCCTTATATTCTCCCCTTTATTACAGTCTTCAACATCCCACTGCCGATCAATATGCCCTTTATCCATTTGTCCTCCACCTCCTTATGATTTTTACCAACAAATCCCTCTCTTCACCCACCATACCCAGCACTTCCTCATTCGTTTTCCTTATGGTCCATTTCAACTTCTTCAAACCCACATTTTAAAAACCTCCAATCTGCGCCTATTCTGCTGCTCCAGTGACCGCGTTTCCGCGCCGCACATTAACTACGCTCCAAATCAAAGTTTTAACGAGTCTCTTATTAACATTCTTACTCAATGTCCCTATCATCAACTTCCTCCTTGTGAATGCCTCTTTGCCTAGCCCAATATTCTCCTGATGTACCTACTATTTTGAACGTGTTGGTCCAAAACACTTACGAGATACGTTAACTGTTTTACCTGCTATATTTTTTCCTTCCCTTTTTAATATTTAGGATAGCCTTTTTCTTTATGGAAAATCGCATAACCTTTGTTTTATTAATATTGATTCTCATCCCATATCTATCGCACTGAATATCCAATTCACCCAGCAATGCTTGCAACCCCTTGGCTGACTGACAAACTAAATCTTGATCATCAGCGAACCTAATTGATTTTACGAAGTCCCGTCCGACTTTCATTCCTATCTCCAGTTCTTCTCCCTAACTCTTCAACCATTGCCTCTACATATACGTTGAACATCACCGGTGACAATTGACAACCCTGACTTACACCTCTTCCTAACATTGCCCATCCGGACTCTCTGTTCCTTACTTGTCAGGTCAGTTCAGACGCCTTTGCAGCCGCCTCACTGAGGAACAAACGCTGTGTGAACTACCTTTCTTCTGGCACCTAACATTCGACCTCTTTGGCATGGGTGACCGTATCAGGAGCAAAAATTATCACTCTCGCAAGCATAGCTCTAAGGATCATTGCGCGCACAAGCCCTTCCACGATGTCAAGGTATATAGTCCATGGGAGGGATATATATGTTTTATATTTCTATATATCCACTTCTTTAACGTAAATTATACCGAAAGGATTTAATGCAAATATTTTCTCTCATCTTATATCTGTATATATAAGGCCAACTTAAGATTAATGAAAATGTGGAAAGGAGAAATATCCACCTTCCCCTCTTGCGTTTAATTTTTATTAGTTGCCTATGACCTATTTAGTAATAATAACATTGTGCTCAGTCCAGTTTTGTTTCTCCTTCAAATTTTTCTCTTTCATAATTTCGTTTTCACAATATTTATTCCAATTATTTGCATCGTATTCTGTTTCACTGCGTATTGACCCTTCCCCACTTCCCCATTTCTATTTCTTAGCATTTCCATCCCATCTCCCGACTCAAATTTCCTCCATTGCTAGTTGAATCTTATTTCTTCTCCCCCCGGCTCATTGTACGTCCAGTTACTTGCGCTCCCATTAACTTTCAGAGCGGCGTCTCATTCATTCCCGCAAATTCGGTTCATTTCATACATTCCTCCACGGTGCGTCCGAAATTAAATTAAAATCGATCGTCCACGGTTCCTACTTGCTGAGATACGATACCTTCCCTTTCCACTCCAGTCAGTCAATAAAAAAACTCCCATCGATGTGATTTCCATAGTTGGTGGGACTGCATGTTAAACCTTTGGAGGCGAATAAGTCAGCATCCATTTGTCAAAATTATGGACGAGAAAGGGTTATACGAGAAAATGAAGTGTAAGACTTTCAAATCTTTGACCTAATTTACCAAGAAAAATATTATTAAAATTTCGAGTACTCTCACAGCCTGATTCTAGTAGTTATATTTGACATTAATTATCCAAATCCACGGTTATATACGCGGCTATGGAAGTGGAGCCAACCAAACTGCAAATGCGAAATCCGGGAGATATCAGCTACTAAGGCGGCTTTCAACGATGAAATTTCACCCTCACTTCCACTAGCAGCGAATTAACACCAGGTATTTTGCGCCATAAAAAGCAAATATAAATTAAAATAGCCGGGCTACAGACCCAGTTTGCTCATTTTTAGCCTGGAATGCTTGCGTTTTTCAACTATAAATTCCTCGCATTTCCCTCGTTCCTCCCATTTCACTGTCCGAGTTGATTTATTCCAATGCCTGCTCACGGCCTCCCTTACTCCTTCCCTTCTTTCCTTCTACACACCAGACTTGCCTTCTTTCATTCTTATCTACTCTCCTTGTTGAATCATCTCTTTTCCTTAATTCCTTGCAAATCGCTACTCATGTCCGAGTTAGGATAATCAGATGCTCATCTAATCCCATTCAATATTGTTTCACGGTCTATTTTTTGGCCTACGCCTGGCCCAACTGTTGTATGTGGTGAGTTATTTCATCGTCGGTCTATTCTATTGATTTTTTCATTCATTTCCATTTGCCATTTTTAGACCTAATGCTCACAGATTTTAGGCGTGATAAACAATTCTCTCCATCAGATTTTCCTTATTTTCACATTTTCATTTGAACCTACGAGCTCCTCGTGTAATAGTTTTTTTAAGACACGATATAAAAATAATTTTAAGTGCTTTCTAATCAGATGTATTATGAATGTTGAAGTAGAATCTGCATCTCCTGATTTTAATCAGTAGTACAAACACTAATTTCTTTGAAGAGTCAATGCTATTTCAATTAAAGGAGACCAGAAATTAATTAGCTTGAACAGCTATTAACCTCGATGAATAATTATCTTATCTCCACCTTGCCGACCATATTGCTAAAAAAAGTTAAACGCCATACACCTGTATGACAAACAATGTAAAGGACTCAGTCACCCCAAGTACTGAGCCCTTTTTCTTCCCACCCTCTTGACCAGTGTTTCCCAAACATTTTTGAGCCACCGTCACTTGTATCCATAAACCTATACTCAACGCCCTCCAATCGATAGATTTAAAATAAAAATCAAAATCAGAAAACAAAATAACCAAATGAGGAACATTGAAATAATTAAATTTAAAAAATTGACTGATGAAATGTTTATTTACAATCAAATAGATGGATAGTTTTCATATCACATTTATGCTAAAGACACATTATAAGTAACATAGGTGAGAATGTGCCTTTTACACAGAAATAAATTTTCAAAACAAATATTTTGTAAAATGCTTTTTTTAGAAGCTTACATGTCCTCTTTTTATTTAAATTAAGCAATTATATAACGTGAACATTTCAAATTTATAAAAAAAGAATAGCCAACCATTTTTATTTAATTTGTTTAAACAATCAAGTGACTATTAATTATAGTTTTTCATGGTCTAGAAGTCATTTAAGGAGATTCTATTGCCTAATTCAATAGCATATGTCCATTGAATAAAATTTTAATGAGAGGAATGGGCTGGATCATCCGATACCAGTTTCCAACGTCCGGTTTAATGTCACTTAACAGGAGTCTTAAATCACCGCGTTCACAAACCTGAAGTCTGTATCTCTGCTTGGAAATAACCTGAATTACTGCCCTAAACCTCGTTCCACCAAATATGAAGTCGGATATGCAAGGCGTTTTTTAACCATCATCCATTATGAAGGATAGCGATAGAAAACCTCCTTCTGTAACCAAAACTCTAGATAATTTGCCATAACCTTTGGTTTCAATTCAACATCATTTTTTAGTCCAATTAATTCTTCCTCTAATACTCCAACTTCCTCAATATCTAAAAACGGATTTATCACCCAGCCTGGAATTTCCAACAAAAGAAGATCCTCAAATCACTGCGTCATATTTTGATGCAAAGTAGCTAAATGGTCACATAAGACTCTCAAATCAACATCACCTATACCAACTTGGTCTTCTAGCTTAAGCAGGGAAGGAAATTGATAAACCTCGCGGTGACCTATGTTGGGCTAAAATAAAAGCAACTTGTAAATACACAGTCACCAGAGATTTTGGCTTTATAAGGTTAGGATCATTTCTCTGCAATTGTAAATTCATTTCATTGCACTTTGCAAATAGTTCAGACAAAAATGCAAAATATTTGGTACATATTTTCTTGAGTATGCAATACAACCATAATGGCGACCATTCATTGACGGAGCTCCGTCTGTTGCAATAGCAGTTATGTTAGGAAGTGGATTTTTTGTCCCTGAAGAACTGGTCTATGATACGAAATATTGACTTCCCTTTAGTATCAGTTTCTAATTGCCTTGCAAATAACAACTCTGGAGGTGAATTTTCATCTTTAATAAAGCGTAAGCAAGCCAGAACGCAAATTAATTACTTGGCAAAGTTGACTCGTCCAATTGTAATGCAAATTCTGTTGTTCTCAGGAAGCTGAACAATATATCTTCCACATTTTCAGCCATTTCATCTATTCGTCTTTGATCTGAAGTTTTGCTTAGGGGATTAATTCTTATTGTATCATATGGTGGCTGATGCAGAATAGTACTCAGGACTTCATATACTGCCGATAAGATGAGTTCTTCACCAATTGTGTGTGGCTTTCCAGATTTGGCAATCAATAGTGAAATATTGTATGATGCACCCAAACCATCAGTGATATCTTTTGAAGCATTACGCAACATACTTGAAAGTATTGGTCGATTTACTACAAAGTGAATAAAAAAATGTTAAAGCCTTTTCTGTCTTGTCAGGATATGCCTTCCTAAAATATATATTTAGTCTGGAAGGTTTCACCGCCTCATTTGAAAACACCCTTTCGCACAGTAAGCACATAGTCATGTGCTTGTTTATGAGGGAATCTATAAATCTGTACTTAAGATAATCAACATTATAATGACTTCATTTCCTCTTTGAAGAGTCAACTCCTGCCATTTTGTTTCTAAAATAAAGGTTTAAATATTAAATTTTGTTGAAATAAAATTAAATATATATTAACTAAATATAATACACGCATGAGTTAATGAAAAGACGTGGAATCAATCTTTAAGTGGTTGCTTTTTAAAATAAAATTACTAATTACCGTATGAAAAACATCAAAAACTAAATATTTATGCTATTGCGGCATAATATCAAACATATATAAGCAAGGCTGAAAATAAGTACGAGGGCCATCCGGAAAGTAGTACCCGTTCGTGCCGCATGAAGTGCTGACGACGCGAGTAGCCGCTGGACGAGGTCAGATAGCTTCAGTGGCTTGTCTGCCTTCTCTGAGCCAAGTTGCGTGACGCTAGCATTGCCTGTGTTGTTTCTGTGATTGTTTACAATGTTTAAAAAAATTGAGAACGCCGCCAGTTGTGAAGTGAGGGCAGTGATTAAATTCCTCAATGCAAGAAACGTTCGCCCATGTGATATTCATCGCCAATTAAAGGAGGTGTATGGAGACAATGTAATGGACGAGTCGTCTGTTCGGCGGTGGTGTCGCAACTTCAACATGGGGAGGGGGAACACACACGACGATGAGCGTTCGGAGAGACCGTCTGTCATTACAGACCAACTGGTGAGCTCAGTTGACGAATTCGTGAGGAACGATCGGCGCGTCACAATTGATGACATCTGTGAGCATTTTCCCAATGTTTCTCGAACAATTGTTCATGAAATTGTTAAACACCATCTGCATTATGCAAAAATTTGTGCAAGATGGGTCCCTCGCGTATCTCAATGAGCTGGCGGCGAAGGACTATGCAGCAGGAATACAGAAACTTGTCACACGTTATGACAAATGCCTTAATTTGCTTGGAGATTATGTTGAGAAGTAGTTTAAAGTATCCTCTTTCAAATAAAATTTTTTATGTTTGTTAATATTTACTTTTGTGTCTTTAATTCACGAACGGGTACTACTTTCCGGATGACCCTCGTATTTGTTCTGCATACCTGGTGTAAAACAGGATTAACTTGCGCGTCATTTTGCTCTTGAACGGTAGTAGTTTCACTTCGGGTAAACTGAAAATATTAATTCAATTTATTGATTTTATATAAATATTGCACACTTCATTTACAATTGTAATACATTTATCACGTGAGCGCGAACACGAAAATGGTGTGTAGGGAGTTATGCCGGAGGTCTGCACATGCGCCTTTGCCGTTTTTCATAGAGTAACCAAACACTCGGCTGCAAAGTAAGCTCCTCTCGAATTCGATTTATAATATTGGTCTAGTCAGTTGGGGATGAAGTAATATTTCTTTGGCTCCTATTCTGTCGTTATGAATCATGATAGTCCATGCAATTCCCCAAATTGTATTCATAAGAAACCCAGTTCAAGGGATTGTTGCGGTGAAATTGGCTTTGGTTCAATTTTTCGATTCTTGTGTGTGCGTTGGTTCAACGCACGTTTGTGTTTAAAGTTTATTTCGTAGCAAGGCCACCTTTTCATTTGATGACATATCATTAAGAGGAATTTTGTGAAGAAGCATGTTTACTACTCAATTAGCTCGTGACGGCGAAATATTTACAAAGTTTTCTTTTTATTCAAAGAATTATTGTGAATATTACCCATTGTTTGAAAAAAACTATTCTTCAAGGAAATTCACAATGTCAGCAAAACCGTGGCTTAGATCAGTGACTCGGGAATTTATTTTATTGATATCTAACCGGCAAAAGGAAAGGTCAATCGTGTATACACGAAGTACGAGAGAAAAGGTCCTCTTTTTGGACTATAAATTAACATTCCATGAAAACATTATACTCTGGGCACCTGCAACTCCACCAAAGCTATGAGATTTTTCCGGGACCAGATCTTCCTGAGAAACCATAATTGGTACAGAGAAAGGGATTGGCCCCCCTACTCTGAGTTGTGCTTTTCACACGCCGTCGGGTTTAGTACAGTGGGTGGATTATGAACTAGTCTCCTCAGCTTCACCAAAGTCTCGTCCAAACGTTGGGCTTAGTACTGAGTGAACTCTACCGTCACCTACCAAACCGATCTTCGCGTTGATTACTGTGTTTATGGTTTATGCTGGTGTTCCCGCGTGTGTGTGTATATACATATATATATATATATATATATATATATATATATATATATATATATATATATATATATATATATGTATACAGATGAGTTTGCGATGTTCATTGCCTGTGGCGTGGCCATAAATGTAAATGTATGTATGTATGTATATATATATATATATATATATATATTTCAACTTTAAGAGTTTGATTTAGGGAAAATATATGCATTTGTATATTTGTACTGACGAAGTTATGTTCCGATAAATATATATTTCTTGTTCTATTATATTTTTACTATCATATTTTTTTTCTCGCCGTACGGAGTTAAAAGCAAATAATAGGTTAAATTTACTCAGTTGCCAAAGTAAGAGAAAGCATTACATGTTCATGCTCCTTTCGTGTATTCATTAATTCGTCGCAACCCTTTCTTTCCTCTCTTATTGTTGTCTTTTTTTACTATTTCCTCTCAGTCTCATTCCTTAATGCTCTTTCCTTCCACTTCTTTGGTTCTGTTCATTTGCTGGAAACCGTGCCCATCGCCACGATTGATAAAGCGATGTCTGAACTTTTATTAGCATATATTTCATTTAGCTCTCATTCCTGAATTTTTTGCCCTCTGAGTGTCGATTCTACCTTTTAAGATTCAGTCTTGCCACCTCATTTCCCTCGTTTCCCTAATTTCCCTAGTTATTTCCGTCGCTCGTTGACTGCTGAACTATCCCCTGTCGGCTTCACTGACACCACTCTCTCACTTTAACTCATCTTTACATGATTTCGTCCCACCTCTTCTCCTTTCTTCCGTTATTTTTTCACATTCCTTCAGCCAAACGATTCCTTTTGCATCTCCCATTCTCACTATGATCTGATCACTGTCATAATGATACACTCACACTCGGTTCTTAATGCTTAAACTTCTTTGTCGTAAGTGTTCAATCCCTCTCTCATCACCTTTTATGCTGAGCTTCAATTTATAAACATCTTTTGTTCATACCTTTTCCCTTCGTAGCGTGCAAATGGATTTCCAGCAGTACACTTTGAAAATAACAGACCGTTAGCTAGGGGCAATACAGTCTTCGGTTCATTAACCATTTTAATGTAAGAAAACGTTCAGATTTCGTAAGTGAATCGATAACTGGGATAATTTTGCGCCCTATATGTTCTAAGGTGTACCTAAGTTCCATTGAAAATCATATAGTAAATATCCCTTAGCTAAGATTTCATTCACTGAACAAAAGAGCTAAAAGCGATGGTAAATTTGTACATTAACTAAACTTCGTTTAAAACTACCACCTTCAGGTTATTTTTAATTGAGCGTTGGACCGAAAGAATTAACTTCGCGTCTTTGCGATACAAATAACCAAGATGCTCATTATGTAATTGCTCTTTGCAATGATTTGCCGTTGTTCCTCATCTAGAAAGTGTAATTTGATCAAAAATCAGCCAGTACGATTTCATTGGTTAATCTCCAAAGAGCCAAATCACCAATAATTTTATTTAAGATATTTTGTGATCTTTGACAGCTTGGGCTCACGATGAACACGGTAGAGATATCAAATTCAAAAATTATTCCCATTAAATCATGAAATCAAGTTAAATCATGAAATATCCCAAGGGTTGTATTGAACGAAGAAATGAAGAGAGAAGGTGCAATTATGGAAAACGTAAAACTTGCTAATTGTAAGATTTGGAATCAACTTGTTGTCACTCCCCTCAGTATCAATTATACAAAGGTATCCCCTCACACGTTATCCCTGCCTTCTACTCGAGGATACCAACCGCTATTTATGGCAATTATATCAAATTTGAGAAATGATAAATTGTTGTAATCGTATTTTTCATTTCTTTTGCAACTGTATTTTTCGCAGCGAGTAGAGCATTGGGCTTCTGAACATCAAGAGGGCCCGGGCTCGATTCCACATTGCAGGTCTTAATCTGCAAAAGAACCGTGATCCGTTTTTGTTGTTTTGTAATATCTGGTGCTTCAACTTCTGGAAACAAGAGTTTCTCACCGGGTATTCTGGGGTGGTCACCCACCAAAGATATACGGACAGCATAAATGTAATGAAAGCAAGGATTTAAATATTTCTCGCGGTTCGTTTAGAGCGGCTTTATGAAGTGTCATCGTATTAGGAGCGCTCATGTATATCATTTTACGTACTTCAAATGTATCGCTTTAAACGCTGCCTATGGATAAATTTGTGCATGAATGAAATGCTCGTGGTAGTTCGTGCTCATTCTTCGTGGGAGAGCACGTACGTTCCTCTTCCCTAATGCTACGGCAAGTCAAAATTCTCTCGGGTAATAATTCCCAACAAAAGGTTCATTTCCGTCCGAGCGCTCTCGACCGACAGACATGGCCTGGCGTTTACGGGAAAAGTTATTAGACGAAAGCCCGAATTAGGAATCACGTGGGAAGTGACGGAAACAAGCGCTCCCATCCTCGTGCGTTCTATCATAGGCGTGATTAATTTACCCCTTTGACCCCGTTCTGATCTCCCTTGAATGTTTTACTTTGCGGGCCACGCCCCTTTCATTCCGCGTCCCTGCACTCACATCGCACTCCCTTCGCCCTTTCAACTCCGCGTTCCATCCCTCCCCTCTCGCCTCCCCCACAACTCCCGCTTTTCTTTTCTTCGGATCAGCTCCACCTGGCCATGAGACCGCAAACCCTTAGCTATCCCTCGCTCCTCAATCCACAGTTTCCCCCACCGCCACCCTCACCTACGCCGAACCCGTCTCCCTACCCACTCTCCCCTTCTCCTTCTCTCATCATGCTCTCCTCGCTTTCCATCTCTCCTCCCAACCCCCTCTCCCGCCACACCTCTTGAGCCCCCGTTAATCATCCCATCCCATTTCCAACAGATTCACCATCCTTCCACCCACCAACCCCCGACTCTCCCCCATCCAGTTTTCCCTATCGCGGTACATTAGGCGGGGACGGGTGGGCGAACGGGCAGCGGTTTCGCCGCCCTGGGGATGAAACGAGATGGTGTGGCAGGCAGCTAAGAAGGGCCGAGCGGCACCACCGGCCGAGGTTAGTTTGCTGGGGGTGTAGAGTGGCTGGTCTGGGAGGGAGGGTGAGACGGGGGTCATGGCGATGAGAATCGGGATGGGAGGGTGGGAGAGGTCGCGGGTGTGGAAAAGGGCCTTATTACGCGATGTTGGGGGAGGGGATGGTGAGCGGAAGACTTTCGAGTGGACGAAAGGAAACATTTTTTCCGGGAGCGAGGGAGGGAGCGGCCACGAGAGCGTGGGAACATGGGCAAGTGTGCGTGCAAAACAAGAAGGAGCAATCAAAGGGAAGGCCGCGTAGGAAAAGGAGATGAGGCGCGTAATTAATGGAATTGGAAATTAATGTAATGGAGTTGGCCGTGCTCAAAAAGGATGTGAAATCGCCTGAGCAGGTCCCTATAAACCCATAGCGGTGTTAAAACAGGATGTAGTGGTCAAAGTGTTTGCTTTCCGATAAGATAGAGATTGTGATGAGTTGGGAATGAAGAAGGGGAAGCAAAAAAAATTGGAGGAAATGGGAGGAGTATTGGGAAGCTGTCGGCTTCAAGATGGAAAGGGAATGATTGGCCGAGTCGAAATGGACAGTCGTGGAGGTGGAGAAATGAAACTATGTGTGTTGACGCGAAATTGGGGAAATTTTGATGGGGTAGCGTCATGAAATTGACGGCAGAGCGTCCTATGAGAGAAAAAAATGGCGTAACATTTTGAGAAAAGATGACGCCGAAAGAAAAGCTACCATCTTGATTTGATAAAATGAGTGATCATTAGAAACCAGGTATCTTTCAAAAGTCTTGTAGGTTCGGGAAAAACTGCTTTTCAGCATTTATTTTTTATAAGACAAACTAAACATGATATCCATACTTTTTTTCTGATTTCGAAGATTTTTCAGTGACAAATACATGTCGTAGGAATAATATGAAACGGTTCTTCATAACTTTCCCCACCTTAATTGAGATAGTTAGGTAAATATTGAAGAAGCTGGTGAATTTACTTGTTCAGTTTTCAGACACAAGAGAGGTAGAACGTGAGGACGAAGTCACGCGCGACAATCTCTGTTGAACTGAGGACTTTCACTTTGCGCCGTGAGGATAACATTGTTTGTGAAGCATGTTCTCAGAGTTGATGAAGAGTGGACGGCTTCCTGTTAATTCATACATACAAAGTGACTTTAAGGAAGGTAACTCAGAACTTCCAGCGCCCGGAGCAACCCCCGGGCTCGCCAGGACCTCGGGTCGGCTCCGCTCGGGACAAAGGGGCCGGGGATTTAGGGCTGGCAACGGGGGGAAGTTGGCGAAAAAAGCAAAAGATAATGAGCAGGTGCACTAAATGAAGAAAATTATGTTTAGGGGGAGGAAGTTGTTTGGGGATAATGAGAAAACATGGACGAGGGGTCGCGCCTCTGGAAAGAAGCATGGCGCAAGCATTAATGAGAACATAGGGAAAAACAGGATAAAACTAAATCCAAGGATGGTTCTCGCTTTCTCCCAGACTCGTAAAAAGGGTCATTTAAAATCATTTTTAAACACGCCCTCGAGAAGGATGATATGTTTGTCTGTCTGTGCGTGTGTGTTTGTAGCAGTGAGACGGCGTAATTTAAGAAAGATGATATGAATGACTTTTGCTGAAAGTGGAGAAAATGCGGTGTCACATTTATTTTCATTATTCGGATATATGAATGCTGTTTCATTCATAGCGCATGCCGAACCATGTATTCACGTATGGCTAATTATTTCGCTATATTAATCTCCCGCTAGTTAACATGAGCGCTACACCTCTTGAGCACTCACGATGCGCTACAGAATCATAGGAAAGCCCTAAACCATTTACTAATGGCATGATGTTACAAGTCTAATTTCTTCATCTAATAATATTTTTGTTGATCCTCGGCGTCCACTCCAGTTTCAAGTTTCGAAGATCCAAACTGTTCTTCTGTGGATTAACTTTTCTATTAGTCCAACATCCATCCGTAGAGTGCCACAGTCGTGTACAGCAAGAGTCCTTAAAAGAGTTAACGTCTTATACACAAGAATGTTTGATCATGAGATAAATAAGTATGGTAATCAACTTAGATAAAATTTGATAAGAGGTGAAGCAAGTTTGGAGGAAAACTGTAGAAATAGCAATACGCCAATACGGTAGAAACCGACTACTCGTATCCATCAGCATTAAATTAAATTTTGTAATCTCTTTGAGGACAAAGACGTACCAAGTTGAAAGGTAGGAAAACGTCTCTTTTAGGTGGACTAATGTATTTCTTTAAAACTCTTTACGCACAAGTCATTGCCCGCATTAGTAAGAAATATCATTAAACTTGTAAAAGAAACTTCAGAACAGGAATACTCAAGATATTTTACTATGAATAAATCTTGGAATAAATGTAAAAACTTTCCTCCAATGAACAAGGCCTTTATATTTTAGGAATATTGTGGTCATTTCTCATTAATTTAGCCGTATTTATTTCATTTGCAAAAAATAAGTATTCATTGCTGTGGAAAGCTTGAAAAATGCAACTAAAATTTAGGTGGTAATGTTGGTTTCCTATAAAAGAGGAAATTTGTGGCAGACTTGTAGCAATAAGATGTTATTTATGCTGCCAAGACTACGAGAGAAAGATTTTAGGGTTAGACATTCATCATGAAGTTTCCAATGGTTTTACATGAAATTATTCACTAAGCTTAATTTATATACTTGCATTGAAACATTTATCACAGAAAAAATTTATCAGGTCATAATTGATTACGTTATGCCGGTATTTAGAATTAGAAGAGACTTTCAAATAAGGTCGTCAGATTCTGTCAGCATAACCATTAGGACCAAGAGAAAAATTCCATCGTGGTATGTGCCATGTGTCATCTCACAGTAAGGTGACATCTTAATGACGTGGAAAGTGGAGAACGAGGTGTGAACAGGGAACTAGGGAATGGAGGGTGCGGAAAAAGGGGCAAAATAGGCGGAACCCAAGCAGCATATCTGAAGGAAAGAAAAAGTGAAAAAAAAGTTGATGAGGATAGTGGACGAGGGAGGAGGATGTGGGTGGTGTGATTAAGATAAAGGATACAAAAGGGGATATGGACCCCTGAATGGCCCCACGTTTCAGGAGACTTGTCCTTAGCCCCCATTCCCCTCAACTCTCCTCTCGCTATTGGAAACTGTAGCAGGATTGGAACAGCGATGCCGGAAGGGAGAGGAGGCGTTCTTCCCTCTTTCTCTTACCTCAACACCCTCCCTGCCCCACCCAACTTCAGTCACTCTCGCTCTGAAACTGACACCGCGCCGTTGCCCGAGGCCGGGAACGGGATAAGGTGGGGGAGAGTCGGGGAGGAGGAGGGGGGATGAGGCAGCGGAGGGAGTCTTGGGGAGAGGACGCCTGCCGGGCAGTTTTAGTGGGACGTCGAGGGAGAGGGATGATGTCCAACTCACGCCATTTACCATCGCCATCTGCTATACAGCGTAGCATATCAGACGGCAGCACATTAGCAAACATTTATTTACTCGCGTTGGTCTCTTTGCCTTTGCTCTTTTCGTTGCATGGCGGATTTTTTTAGACCTGTCCTTTCCTCTGCTTTTTCGAGACATTTACTTGTAGGTAAATGGATTTTTCCCACTCTTTTTATGAAGTTCAGTCAGTAATATTTTGATAAGGCTTTTTTGATGTTGTTGTTAAATCACCGCTTCATTTTCAGATCCTTTGGTGTTTTTATGTCAAACAGTTCTCTTTTGGGGCTTTTAAAAGGCCATGAGACGATACATAGTACAGTTTATCGGAGCATGTTTTTTGTAACATTTGGTTTGATTCTTTTTACATATTTCGGGTTAAGTTAGGCAAGGTCGGATCTGGAAAGAACAGAGCAATGCGTAATCGAGCTTTAAAATCGTCTCTTGAAGTATTAAAAAATACCCTAGTTATTTCCATGCATATCTAGTTGATGTAAATTCAATTGAATGCAATTAATATTCATCCGAAGTTGTTAAAATGAATGCAGACGATTAATATCTAAATCTAAGGATTGTCAAAATAAATCTGAGTGACTTATTTTTTGTACAAAATTCAGTAGGGATAAATTATCAACCAAAGCATGTTAGACAACATATTGTGGATGATATAACTAGCTACGGGGGCTATCTTCATAAAAATTAATTATTTTACTTCATGGCCACTGAAATGTGTATTATTTTCATGTCTCTGCCTCAATATATGCCGACCCCGGTGGCGGCGGGGTAACGTCCTCGGCTGCTATTCCAAGGGTCACGGGTTCGATTCCCGCCTGGTTGAGTTTTCCTCCACCTAGGGCTTGGGTGTTTGTAAATGTGATCATTGTTATCGTTGTTAATAAATCAATGTAAAGGCCAGAATGTGCTGTTTTCGGACTTATACTGAATAAATAAAATAAATAAAATAAATAAATAAATACCTCGCATTCCCCCAGCCATAACATCCTTCGACACTAACTCTGAGAATTTTTTTAGAATCTGGAGGAGTAAAGATAGTTTTCCCCCCATCAATTACCCTCTCTCATTGAAAATTTGTTCCTTCGACTTCCATTCTCCTCAGCAAATTTCCTCTATTACTCTCTCTACCCCATATCTCCTTCGCGCATTCTGTGCAATCATTTATCAATACCTAACAAAACCGTAGAATTCGAACTGGCACGCTGAAATTTACATTTATGTCCTGTAAGCCTAAGACGTTTTCCTGGAAAATCCTCGGGGAAATCATAATATATTGGTGGCATTTTTTACCTATTTATGCCCAAATTACCTACCTTTTGACTAGCCATATTTTTTTTACTTTTATTAGACGGCTAGAAATGAAATATTTAGAAGGAGGGTGAGGATTGAGTTAGAAACAAACAGGTCAATGGTTACCTGTGAAGCAGGCTAGACTTTTATGCTTAGTTATGAGGGACCATCTCCTCTCATTTTCAACCAGTTCACCTACTTTGCGTGAGGACATACTATTTATCTCCCCACTGGAGAGGAACTATGTCGGTATATTTTGATTTTTTATTATTTATTTTTTCACTCAGGTCACAATTTTAATCGTGATTGTATTGGGTTAGTAATGTTTTATGAGTACTTGAGTACATATGCAGTATTGATTGTTATCTATAATGTGAAAACAGAGGTTCTCCTGAAAAACACACTGAAACTAAAAGATTCTTTGAGGCAATATGCTGTAGAAGAAATGGACTTGGAAAAGGCTTACGAATAAAGGTTAATATTTCCATCCACTTAATTGAATGTCTTAACACAAAGCACCGAAACAACTGAAAAGGAATTTTGAAATAATTAAAAAGAGTGAAATTATTTAAGTAGTTATCGCTTCGAAACATAGCAGTACCTAGAAAGTCACGGAAAGGAGACGGGAACCCCTCGAAACCCCTGTATCCAACGGAGTTCTGTTGGAGACAGGGGTTTCCAGGGGTATATATATAATTATATATATGTAATATACATACATATATATAATTATAATATATATATGTATATATGTATGGAAATATATATATATATATATATATATATATATATATATATATATATATATATATATATATATATAGATCTTATATACGGTAAAGAACTTAGGCCAACAAGGTTAGACACAGAGAACATGACGTAGAGGAAGGTAGCTTAGGTCCTGGCATACTCGATGATAAGATAGCAAGGGCATTAAGGGAGATGAAACCAAATAAGGACAACATTCCTGCGGAACTACTAAAAGGTTTAGGAAAATGTGGTAGGAAGAGAATATATGGACTGATTTGTAGCATCTATGAGAAAGGAATCTGGCCGGAAGGCTTTGTGAGATCAGTGTTAGTTCCTGTTCCGAAAAAGATAAAGGCTACATCATGTGAAGACTTCAGAACAATAAGTTTGATTTCCCATGCAGCTGAAATGGTTTTCAGGATCATCAACAAAAGTATAGAGAGCAAGGCAAATGATTACTTAGGGGATGATCAGTTTGGGTTTAGGAAGGGGAGAGGCACGCGTAATTCCATTGCAGTAATGAGATCATCAATAGATAGGAATGCATAATGCAATTAGGATTTGTTTGCCTGTTTGGTAGATTTCGAAAAGGCAAGTAGCAGAGGGAATTGGATAGGTAATTGCTTTGGATTTGCTTTTCCACGTATATGTGAGGGAAGTTAGCATTACACAGAAAGGAAACCAAACAAGGAAGTCATAGGAAAAATGGGGGAGGAGAGAGGATTTTTGCAAGAATTCTAAAAGAGGCAGGACAGATGGATGCAGAGCAATTTGATTGGGAATGGTAAGTTGAAGAACGTGATAGAGGGGAGAATGTTAGTCAATTAATAAATAAGTAGAAATAGGATACGCATTTCGGACGGAATACAGGGAGGAAGGATGAATTCGGCATTGAAGAGGGGCTTATTGTAATGTTGAATATCATGTTGTGTTTGTTAAGAGTGACAGGGGAATTTTCGCCGCACTGTTTATTAGCTTGTGCCCTTCCAAAACCTAATTTAATTGCTAGATTATCAAAAGTAAAAATGTTTCAATAATTATGAGGGTACATATATTTCTCTTTATCTTCTGGTCAATGAAAAATCTAGGCATGTATGTACAATGATTTTAGCCATCCTTATAAAGGCAGGTTGATATTGATACACTACTCTGATTCAATGGTTTATGATATATTTGTTTCTACATGTTGTAGAGCCGGTATCCATTCTCACTGTTGAATGTACCGTTGTAAACTTGCCATTATCTAACTAATGAAATCCATCAGTATCTACTTCCGCCCGCCCAAAAGGAGATAATCAGCTGGGAACTCAGTGTTATAGAATGGGAGTCTCAACAGGATTTAATCCATTTGGAGATGGCCTTCCAGGGATCCTTGGTTTTTCCAACCCCTTATCCTGATAGCCTCACCTCCCACAGAGCTTAGAAGTGAGGACCACCAACCTCTCCTCCTCCCATTCAATCAACAGCAACAGTTTCCGCCATTTTTCTCATACACTGAACTACACTTATAAAGCAAACATTCAATGCGTCCTCCAAATAATTTTTACGGATAACTTGAAAATATAAAATTTTTACTGATTCAGGAACTGACTCCCCTTTTCTTCAAACCATTTTTAAGAAACAAGATGGCGTGAATGTTAGTTAAAGTAGCGTACATAGTTGCCAATTTTGGTTTCACCAATGTGGAGTAATACTTCAGAATACTCGCCAGAGTGAAATTATATATTAATAAGTTAAGCAAGTTAATTATTGAGTATGACATGGAAAAACATTTGTAGTGCATTAAATGTCATTAACCGCGCACATTGACGAGAAGAGAATGGCATGGGAATGGCTGTGAAGGAAAGGAATTGCTCTTCTCAGACCAACAGACAACCCCACCTTTCTACCGATGTTGGATAATCAGCCCTCTATTTCAACATTTTATTTTATTCACATTCTCTTGTGTTCATTTGTGTCAGGGTTAGGCATTGGGGCTACTGGTGGAGGAAGCAGTGGATGGACTCTTGAGGGATTATTTCCATATATTGCCCCTACCGCTGACCAAATGAGAAAATATCTTGAAAACCCCCCTCTCGTTATTCATCCCCGAATATGGAAACAGGCAGAACTTGATAATCCAGACCCATAAAAGTAAGCATCTCTTTCTGCAATTGAAGGAGGAAACGAATGAAGTATGACAATGGGCTCCTTGCTTTAGAATTTTGGTCATATAGCATTTCTAGTTATTCATTTCTTGTTTTTTTCATGACAAATGTGCTTTTGCATATTTATTATCATGTTTTTACATTCAAATTATGAAATTAAGTTGTGACCCACGATATCATGTTCTGTTGACTTGAAAATTCTCACGATTATATAATCCTGTTGACAACATAAGATTTCCATGCAATATATCGAAAAATTTTTCATGCATTATATCAAGTTTCTCCTTTCCCACCATAATATTAATTATCAACCTTTTCATCGAGCTTCAAATGTGCTCCTTTCATTATACCTTTTGTTGTACCCATATTTTTGAGATCGCTTCCATATCCCACGATTTGGTTTAGTTCACCTATAAGGGTAGTCTTTGTACTTATCGACCACTGCCTCAGAACATATTCTAATGCTAAGTCGAAAAGTATGGGTACTAGTCCATCCACTTAATTTAGCCCTTTTTCTATTGTGAAAGAGTCTATGATTTCCCCATGAACTTACTCTAGCTCTATAATTTCTCTTTCAAATTCTAGGAAGATAACTAAATTTTTTAAGGGATGCCAAGGGTGTTTTGCTGCGCTGCATAATTTCTCCCTGCCATTGCTATCATTTTCTTATTGAAAATATGCAAATATTTTTTGGCATCAATATTTTGCTCCGAGCATTTTTCTTAGGTATTTACAGGTACGTGTAACTCTCTGAACTATTGCGTAACTCCCTCTTTTAGGAGCACTTTAATTCGGCTATAATATTTTATGCTAAGGGTGACAGTTTTCTGTGGGTATGGTGGTGAAAACCCTCTATCCTAAGTATTATAAGAGATGTATTATATACCTCTAGATTTTGCTGTTCAACTTGTCTGGCGATTGTTTTAGCATCCACAGAAAAAAGGTTTTCGTCAGAAAAAAATCAGATTCGTGCAGCACCATTGCTTTTTAAGAAACATAAAAGCAGGTTGCAACGTTTAACTCGCTTTGCCCTTGCGGCTTCGGAAAGCATGTCTTATTTTAATAGTGTAAAACTTGTTGTGAAGGTCCTCCTCGTATGTGCAACACCTTTGATTTTACATAACAACACAACTATGCAAACGAAGTTTTTCATCTGCAGCCACGTCATTCATCCGAAAAGGCATCTTAAAAGAAATATCACATACTGTAGTGAATTTTTTTTATTTAAAAAAGTAAAAGCACTTAATATGTATTACGAAGTAATAACTTTTTGTCTCGGTAGTGGTTGGTATCAATTTTTGCAGTTTATACACGCTTCCAAAATTCTTACCGGGCCAAAACTGTAGTGTCAACAATACAATACCTGTATTTTCCACCGTTTCTTCAATTTCTTCAAAACCCTTTAGGTTAAATGCCTTGTATTACATTTTCATGAGTTGAAATAGTGTTCACGTTCAATTTTTTGGGTGCATGAAATCGTTGACAACCTCCCATAATGTTTTAAATCCGTTGTGTTTCCGCCCATGCAAAATATATTTCCTTTACCTTGAAATCGGGTTACCTTGGTGCACTAAAAGCACATAGAAAACAAATACAATAAACAACACATGGTCTTTTAAAAGAAAATCCTCAAAAAAGATCTCTTGGCAAAAGGCTTAAAAAGTAAAATGAGCAGCTCTTGACACCCGGGTCAAAGTAGCAGATGGAATCAAAAAACTCACTGAAATTAACGCATGTTAAATGTGAATACTTATGTAAATATATAATGAACGTACCAAGGGTCGCGAAGCAATAAAAATGAGATAGCCGAGACCGTACACTTGATTGGCACGAGGTTGCAAAGGAAAGGGGGCGAGCAAAAAAACGTTACAAGAAAGGGGATGGATAGAAAACACACACTAAGTCACTTGGGTGTGTTTAAGAAACAGTGACCCACGTATACCTGAATCACATAAAAAAGGCAAACTAAATAATAAAAAATAAAACAAACTTACAACCACTGAATCACTGGGGTGTGTCTAGGAATAAAAGTCACTCTTGTGAATCGCATTCACACACACTCAGGGTTTACAAGGATCCTTCCAATGCCAGTGACCCGTCAATCATACAGATGGATGGATACAACATTATAAAACTGATGTGCGCACGCTTTTGCTATTGTGTTTTCGAAAACAGGGACCGTTGCGATTTACAAGTACTTACTCGTTCGGGGTTGACAAGGATTCCTCCTATGCCAGGGACCCGTCAATAAAACAGAAATACAGAAAGGACTTACGTGAACACGCAATCACTCGGGTGTATCAGACCTCTGTGAATCGCACACACTCAATCGTCAAGGGTTTACAAGGATTCATCCTATGCCAGGGACTCGTCAATCACACAAACACATACAAAAAATAAGGAAATAAGTATCGGGCTTAGGTAAGTGCCTAGAGAAAACCTGACACCAGGTGTTTCGCCTGCCAAGCAGGCCTCTTCTGAGGAAAATGAGTTTCTTGACAAGTGCCACTAGCGCTACGAGCAATGAATGGAGTTTTTGTGAGGGGAAAGAAATTTAACATGAAAGTAGACTTAGGTTTCTGGTGACTATTCTTTCCGTCACGATCGTAGTTCCATAAGTTGTCCCGGACGATGACTTATGGAACTACGTGTGTCTTACTACGTCTACTACTGTCTTCAACCAACGAGGCCTGCTGGATCTAAAAAATTGAAACTTGTAGAATTTGCGCTGCAAAGAGTATAAAGGGTAAGATCGATTTCCAGGTTCTTTCAAGAGGCAACTTTGCAGAGAAACATGGGTGCGCCGACCTTTTCCCTAATATTTCATGTTTTTTTTGGTTTATTCCCACTTGCAAAATGGAGATTGATTCGAGAGAAGAGGGGATGGACTGTATATCTGTTACAAAAGAGTGTGCTTATTAGCGAGAGAGGGAAATCATGCCTCAAGAGAATATATAGAGCATAGATGGTCCAGTTGAGTTACTGTAGTGAGAAGTCTAACATTGGTTACGACAAGAAATTTCTCCAATTCCGCCCAAATAAAGACCTCTATCTATCTATCTACTTGGAATTTGGGTATTGTTTGCACACCAAAATATACTGGAGGACCTTCGCCAGATTTGGGACGTCATGATAAATTTCAGGAGGTAGTTTGGAATCGGGATACGCTGAAGTTTATTTATCTGGACGAGGATCCAACCCGGTTATGGCCAGCATCCTTGTCGAGGAAGGTGACTTCAGTTATCCAGCAGTAGTTTGATTCGAAGAAATTGGACATAGGCTGAGAAGCCGAAAACCTTTAATTTAGAAGTCTGAAAACCAGTCTGTTCATGGTGTACATATGATTTTGTTGACTTCCGATGGGAAAATTACGTCCTAGTGAATAAAATCTTATAAACAGTTAAAAATTACAATGCTAACAGGAATAAATTGCTAACAGAAATAAAAAGAGCAATGCTGTCCAGGAAGAAAGATATTTTTGTGCTTTCCATCTACGCGGCCCATTATCTGAAAGGAAAGCATCGGGAGACCGTGGAAAACATCCAAAAGCATGCTACAACGTTTCAGGGTGCCTTCCAGGCGTGGCAGATACGTCTCCACAAGTGTATGGGTGCAGGGGGAGAGTATTTGGAAGAATTTTGAGTATTTGTACAAGTACGATCAATAAATATATTTTTCCCAGAGAATGCGCCTTACTTTTACGGTGGACCTTTTATATATACAGTTTTCCATTGTCTTCAGAATAGTACAAAGCAGCTCTTTTTCACTGGTAAGATTTTGGTTACGATACATAACGTCTGCATAAAAATTTTAACTGTTAATGAATTGTCTTATAAACGATTTTTTAATTTATTTCGGTTTTGAGCGCTGGCAAACTAAAAAAAATGGGATATTTCACAGATATTTTCGCGTTTATGCTCTAGGATTCGGAAACGCAATTCCTTTCTTTGAGGACCTCAATTTGGTGGAAATACGGGTGCGGGAAAGTTTAGGGAAGTTCATCATCATGTGATGCTCGGGGATTGCAAGTCCACGGGGAATCGTCTATCATATTAAATCATTTTGCGGGGAAGAACAAAAACGTTTTGAATCCGTCATGCACATGGGGATTTCCTTCGAAAGGTTATATCGCCGGATGAATAAAATAACGGCAAACAAAAGGCGCAGCCGCTAAGAAGACGCAAATATATCTCTTTCTTCCGAATATCTCAGGGACTCTCGAGGAGGAGAGCAGATGCGCGGGTGCAGCGGATTTACGGGCGCCCCTAGGCATCTGCAAAAGCGAGCGCGCAGCCTCCTCCGAGGATTAGTCCTCCCTTTCCTGCATAAAGAAAGACAACGCAAAATTCTGGGAGGAAAACGGGGGAAGGATCCAGCCGCCAGAGCGAGACGAGTCCCATCCTCACTCCCAGGGAAAATTTTTACGCGATTCTTTCCACGCATTTTTTTCCTTAAAACCCCTCACGGAAACCATAATTCATTCCAGTCACGCCTCCGACTTCTCACACTCCTTCTCCTCCTCCTCCCCATACCCATCCTGTAATATTTTGGAAACGCTTTTTTTTAACGGCTTCCCTTTTTCATGCACAAAAGACAACGTAGCAAGGCTTGCGTGGACGGAAGAACGGATATCAAATGAATGGGGAAATAGGAAAGACGGAGCTCTCATCGTCCGAATGCGCGCACGTATGCGCCAACTTGCCTCAAGAAAAATGGGCGAAGGCTGTGACTGAATGGGTATGGGGAAGGCTGGCTCTGTGGGATACGGTCGACGCGGCATAGAAATTGCTCCAGGTGACTTCCGAGGTGTGTGGTAAACTCTGGAAGAAGATGGTACTGCCTGAGTGAGGTAGTTTACGTGCGAGAGGATTAATATCGCCCCGAGTTTTGACATAAAGGGGAATAAGCATCTGGAATGAGGTCTGCAGTGAAGCAAAATCAGTTAAGAATGAATCCAAAATGTTCATTTTCATCATAGCGCTCGTTCGGGGTTTTGCAAAACATGCCTACTTAGGAAGAGAAAATCGAGTTCTTCGTTCCTCACTGCACCTTCTGGGCTATAATTTGAGCGGCTTTTTGCGCTTATAAAGCATTCCAATAAATAATTGAAAGTTTTATGAGTTTTATTATAATTGATTTTATGATAGTAAAGGATGTTTATAATAATTGAAAAATATTAAGAAAAGTTAATGAATTAATCGTTAGAAATATCGAAAGACTTTGTAAAAATATCTTTCCAGCCTTATTCTTTTATAATCTGAACATTCCAGGACGATCTGTTTCCTTTAACGCAAATCAAAACAATTTGAAGTAGTTTATTCATTTATAATTTGGAAACAATGAATCTGGCGTGTTTTTACTTTTTTATTGCGTGTCAATTCCTACGAGAGGGCGCTGAATGTAACTGTTAAATTTTAATATATGTATTATTCTCGTTATTTTTTAAATATAAATAGTTCTAAGTTGGTCACTTTCACATGTAGTCTCTATGGCATTCAACGGAATATTCAAAAGATGCTGCCACTCTTCCAACCATGGTGCTACCAAGAGAGTGACGCGAAAATTCAAAATTTTAGCAGGCATTTAAAGTTATCAATAACTTGATTCACCCTTGTATTTACCAATTCCTAATTTGGTGGCGGAGTAAAGGCCTCGTCTGCCATTTCAAGGTTTGCGGGTTCGATTCCCACGTGGGTGCTCCGCCTAAGGCTTGGGTGTTTGTAAATGTGACTACTGTTATCATTTAGAATAGTCCGATGTAAAGGCAAAAATGTCTTGTTTTTGGACTAATGGTAATTAAATAAATAATTAAAACGCACCAAAAAAGTTATTGACAAAACAACTAGCGTCAATCATCATATTTTTTTCAAATAGAATTATTGATGTTTCTTTCCGTTTAGTGATCCCATTACTGCAATTCGCGTGCCTCTCCTCCTCCAAAACCCAAACTCATCATCCCCTAAGTAATCATTTGCTCAGCTCTCCATCCTCATGTTGGTGATCCTGAGAACTACTTTAGCTGTATGGGGAATCAAACTTATTGCTCTGTAGTCCCTCCCTGATGTAACTTGTGCCTTTTTTGGAATAGATACTAACACTGATCTCACCAAGTCTTCCGGACAGATTTCTTTCTCATAAATGCTACGCGTTAGTCTAACTCCAAAAACGTATCCTCCCACATTTTCATAAACCTTTAAACAGTTCCGCAGGAATGTTGTCAAATCCCACGGCCTTATTTTATTTCCCATAATGCCATTTCTATCTCATTGTCAAGTATGCGAGGATGTTAGCTATCTTCATCTATGATATCTTCTCTTTCTATCTTTAAACTTACTGGCCTTGATGGTTAAAGTTCCTCGTAACGTAACAATTTTACCCTTCCTCTGCAAACTTTTTATATCCTCGCTCTGCACCTTCCAACACTCTTCTTTTGCTCTGATTTTATCATTATAAATTTATTAATTAACTCTTTATGCTTCCTCCTACGTTCTCTGTGTATACATCTCTCCAATTTCCTTCCTTCATACATCTTTATAATCATCTCATCCGTGATCCATGGTTTTCTTGTCCTTATGGAAAAGAAAATACTTAGTTATTCCACGATTATTTTATTATACACAATCTAGGTTTCGACTAAAATCATCATCAGGTCTGGTGATGAGTTGGTAAGCCGAAACCTGGGTCGTGTATGATAAAATATATGTGGAATAACTAAATATTTTCTTTTCCGATATGAATCGCTTCCACGAAGTGACGACTCAAACCAATCTATTCTTGTCCTTTTCCTGTAAACAATTCCTATAGTTTCTTTTGCGGGTCCCGATATCCCCTTTTTGATACTCATATTTCCTTTTATCCTCGATAGTGCTCAACTCCTTTTCTTAATTCATGATATTCCCTAGAGTCTTTTGGTACTCCTTTCTTCTACATTCCATTTCCTAATACGTAGTTACCAGAACTCATTTTCTCTATACTGTCCGGCACAGATATCTTGGGATTAATAATTTAGGTGGTTTCCCTTTGCCTTTCTCAGTAGTGTTTATAACGTGACACCATCGTTCAATGGCTGCTCCACTGGAGTCAGACGCCTTTGCAGCTGCCTCACTCAGGAACAGACGTGCGGACAACCTTTCATCTGTCTCCTAACTTTCGACCTATCTGGTATGGCTGACCCTACCAGGAGCAATTATCGTTGCTCCCGCCAGTACAGCTGAAGGGGTATTCGGATCATACAAGCCCTTCCACACTTAAAAAAAATATAAATATATATTTATATTTATTTATATTTATAAATATATATATATATATGTGTGTATATATAAATATATATTCACATGGAAATAGAGATAAGGAAAAGGGATAGGAACTCATATAAAGGACGAACACAGGAGAGGTGGGGAAGGTGGAATCGAGCAGATCACAAGCGTAAAGAAGTTTCCTTGACCGGGAATCGATCCACCGATCTCACCTAGTAACAGCCGTTTTGTTCCGTACATTGATCATTCTAAATGGTATGCAAGTACTTTGGTCGATTCCTCCTTGTCTTCTTTCATCATGAATCATTTCCACCAAATTACGCCTGAAACTGGGTTATTTATTGTTTCATATTAATCGCCTCTCTGAAGGGTCTGTTTTGTTTACGTACTGGTTATATCGTGTAGTTACTGCTGATCAACATTTTAATTAATATTTAGCGAATTTATTAACAATTTGTAACTTTAAAATATATTATTTTATTGCAACGCCTATTTTTCCTATCTATCTGGGTTCATTAATCTCCCATCCTTTTGGTACATGTTTATGTTGGACCATGATCGAGAATAAATAATGTTCTCTATTCGTTCCGAACACGAAAACAAGGTTTCGAACACTTTTCTTTTCAATATCAAGTTTTACCGTGATAATAAAAAATCATACTATTGGTTAGCTTGTTTCACGAGTGAAACATCTTTTGAACTCTGTTTCTAATAGACTTTCACGTCATGCGAAGGGTATAACTAACATTACTTTGATTACATGGGTGTCTGTATAGGGGGTTGGAGAACATTATGGGATGCCCTCGATCATGCATCTGCGCTGGTGTGGGCATCGTAAATTAGTGCACATCGTATCACAATCGCTTTATGGAAGTGCATTTGGTAATGCACGTCAAAGCACAATTGATTTTTCCCTTATCTCTTTGATAGCACTTTCACACCAAATTTGATTAAACTTGCTGTTGATTAACTTGGTGATATTCCATTACAAATCTTTATTTTTTCATATTAACCAAGTTACAAAAACTCAGAAATAATTAAACAATTTGTTATTGATTTTATCAATGTAGCTTAATTTTTATATATGCATTATTATTTTTTTTAATTTTCAAATGCAATTATTTACCATATTTGATTCTTTTTTGTATTGTTACACGTAAATGTCGGTAATTGTTACTCCTTTTATGATTATGTTAGTTTAAAAAAATTATGATAAGCAGCATTAATGCAGATATTTACCTATTTTAAATCTGGTTCTAGCAAACACACCAATTTAATTATATTCTACTTCCCATTTTGTATTAGTTAATATCATGACAAAGCCAACAAATATTATAGGAAAAATTAAATTTCAGATACTTTCATTTCTAAACTGAATGTTTAAGGTGATTAATCGTTCCCGTGGCTTAAAAAAGCATTATCTGACATATATTTAGATATCTAATCCAGACTAGTAAAAAGTAGTGTTGAATTAAAATGTTTGACCGCTAAGTACCACAAAGTCATGTTCCCATGCTTATCTATAAAACCTCATTTCTTTTCACTCTAATGACAATATTTTTGCAAAGATCTCTTCAACATTTTCCGCGAATGTACGTTTGGGTGTTTCCATGCGCTAAAGGAAAGCGCTCATTTTCAAGCCGTTTGATTGAAAAGCGTCCATTGTCTCCATACAAAGATCCCCATTTCAAAATAGTATTACCGATCAAGAATAACGATCTTAAGTATTGCCAAAGGGATTTTTCTGGATTCATGTGCGTATAATACCCACCACTATTCATTCAAAATTTTCATTTAATATTTAGATCAACTCATAATTTAAGCCTTTTATGATATTTGTGAAACTTTGTATAAAATGAATAATTTGGACCTTTATATTTAAAAAAAGTTAACATCCAACTTTATTTTAGTAACTAAGCTTCAACAGAGTAAACATGATCCACTTCATAGAGGAACTTGCCTGAATAATAAAATCCAAACGTTAACATTTCAGCTAGAGTAATGAGTAATGAGTTACCTGTAATGAGTCAACTAAGATTTGAATGTGTAGAAAATTTTTTTTGTTCGACTCTGGAAAATTGAACTTTTTAAGTATATCCCTTGACATAGTAGGACAGGAACCAGAGTAAGAGGGGTTCTGATCCCAATCACACTCTCTCCCTTCGACCATGTGGTGGGGAGAGGGAGGTGGCAAAGTTATCAGTCCCGTTCCGTCCATTTTCATAGGATAGCCAGAAAGGAGGGGTTTAAAATCCAGAGATTGGAACTAGGTGATCCTAATCGTGTGTTCACGAAAATAATTGATGCATGCAAGTCCCATGGGAAAACCGGTGCGGAGCGGCTACATTTTAATTCTGTTATTTATAATCGTGCACATTTTCCATCAGTTAGTGAAATCACACCCGATAAAGGAAATGGATGAATGGACAAGCCTATTGTTTACGTTCTGATGGCAGACTCAGTACCCTCAGCCTTCGAATTATAAGCAAAATTTCCAAATAAGGGCACATCCTGCATTAATGGCTGCATTCTCGTTTGTGGTGTGATATCTATTGGCAAAATATACCCGTTCACTTCTATCATCTCATCGTAGATTAAGATGAGCGGATAATTGATGAGGGAGGTGTGAACGAGGCCCAGGTTTTTTCAAAAACAAAACCGTCTCTGACACTTGGTAATTTTATCAATAGATTAATCTTTTATTTAATTAAACTGAATGTAATCAGATAGATGTTACTAGGATTTAGATGGGCCTCATTTGAAATGCATGAAAAGTATTTGGGAACCATGGGGAAAAACGCTGATTAAGGATTTGGAAAAGGTTAAGAGAAATTCCTCTAGATTAGTAAAAAATACCACGAGAAGAGAATAAGCGTGATAGGTATGTTAAGGAAATTATTTGCGAGCATATTGATTAGTAAAGAGAGTACTGAAGACTTTTAGAAAGGTACAGGACAGCTGAGGTTTCTTCAAAAATCGAGTGACATATTATGAACCCATATTATACTGGTAGATTCAACCACCGGGATAAAATAAGAAATGTGGGAAACGCCAAAGACAGATTCAAACATTCGTTCTTCCGGCATACGATGAACAGCTATAATGAATCGAACCCTAGTGCTCGAATGTATTCACTTAAAGACTACAATTTAAAGATTAAATCAAACACACCCATTATTCAATGATGCATTAAGGCAAGTACAGTATGTGTGTATATGAACGAGCGCTTTTGTATGCTAATATATATTGTAGTGTAAGATTGAGCTAATATTAATTCAAGTAGCCTAACACCCACCAAGACACGCCCTTCCGTCGGCTGGCAGCGTACTGTATGGCAGAGATCAAAAGGCTTTTGCTGTCTTTATAAATATTATTATTCATTAATTCTGAATCAGCCATAATAATGATTTTACTGAGGGAGTGGGAAATATGTGTAACAAGTGGTACGAGCTGTGCAACTGTATTGCGTCCTTGGTTGATCTGTGGATTAATTTTGTTACAAATTATTGAACATCTCAATACCTATTCCAAAACGCATATCAGAGCGCAGGCAAAGCGCTCAGTCAGGAGACGCCAAAATGAAAGTTAAGCTGCAGAATAATCATGGGACACCTGATACCAGTACAAATGTATATATTCAGGACAAATTTGACGAAGCGGTATTCAAAAGCCCTGAGGACGATGATCGAGTCAGTTTACGATACGTCGTCAGCAATAAAGTCACTAATCCAGTGGAAGACCCGAGAGGATTTCATTCAATGCAGTATTAAAATTATACAACCGAGATATCCTGTTTAATCCATTTTTTCAAACAATTCATCTTATATTATTCATTGAACATTAAACCTGATTGTAACATACTGAAGATGATAGAAGGCGGAGCATATATTGAACGGATTACATTTGGACAACAAAAAATACATAATTGATTATGAATAAATATGTATAATCATAAAACGTTTTGCCCATATAATCTCCGGCCGTAAGAAAGTTCCCCTTGATGGCTCATAGTTAATCATATCCTGCGTACTTATTTATTAAAGAGCGGATTTCATTTTATGCACATCAATTATTAAATATGTAGAGATAATATGCTTACCTACATTTCATTTTGACTCATTTGCAATACAACTGAAGACAAAAAGTGATTGAATTGAAAACACCTGTGCTTCACCTATTTTTGCACTTGTGATCTGCTTGGTTCCGCCTTCCCCATCTCTCCCATATTCGGCTTTTACATGTGTTCCTATCCCTTTTCCTTGTATCTATATCCCTTTGAATGAATATTTGTTCGCCATTTGGCGGGTTTTCGTATTTGAATGTATGTATATGTGTGTGTGTGTGTGTGTATATATATATATATATATATATATATATATATATATATATATATATATATATATATATATATATGTGTGTGTGTGTGTGTGTGTGTGTGTGTGTGTATAACACTTAGCACTAGTGGACAGAGACAAAAACACAGAAACACACAAAAAAAGAGACTCACTATTTTTCGAATTTTCGGTGGTCGTTGCCACCTTTATCAAGGAAGAGAGGGACAGAACTGAAGGGAATACGAGGGCTGGAGGGATGGATGGAAGGGGAAGGTGGGGAGGGAATTCCGAAGGGACGGGTTTGGAGGGGCAGCGTTAGAAGGGTGGGGAAAATGTAGAAGGTGATGGGGGTGGAAGGGGGATGAAAATATAATTAGAGCAGGGTAATTAGTGCCTAATATTGATTCCTGGCCAGTTCCAGGACTCCAAAAGCCAGATGAAGGATTGCTCTAGTGTTTTCAGTTTCAGAGGAGGATCAGAGGGTGGGAGGGATGCTATGATGGATACACTATAGCATTTATCAAAGGGAGTGTTGTGTTCGGAGGCGTGTTTGGGGATAGGGAGCATGTCAGTTAAGGTGCCACATGGTACCGATTCCCTGAAAGCTTTCATTTCCGACCTCAATGCTTCGTCCTCTATTTCCTTCAGTTATACAGTTTCCTCCTCCCAAATCACCTTCCTGGATGTAAATGTTACATTAAGAAACCAAACATTTCACACCTCTGTACATATTAAACCCACAAACAAACAGCAATACTTACACTACAATAGTTGCCACCCATATCACACAAAACGCTCCATTCCTTACTCCCTATCCACAAGAGGACACAGAATTTGTAGTGACCCTGATTCCCTTGATTATTTCCTTTCAAGTCTACACTGTTCCCTCCTCAAAAGAGGTTATCCCGAATCCCTCCTGAACAAAAGAATCCGAAAACATGCGTACACTCCCAAACCTTCCTCCACCGCGGAACCCCACCCTCTCTCAATTTGCACAACATACTTCCCGGGCTTAGAATCTATACGATCAATCCTGAAAGACCTCTACCCTATCCTAAAAAATCATAATGCCACCGCCAACCTTTTTCCCAAATGCCCCTCAGTTACTTTCAAACGCCCCGCCAACCTATCCGATCTCCTCAAATCAACAAATCCACTCCTTAAATCCCCAACCCGTCCTAAAACCACTCCAACGCCATGCAATAAACCCAGATGTAAAACATGCCCTATTTTCAAAACCAAAATCCCATCCCTCTCCCACCCGCTTTTTAACTCTCTCCCACCAATTCCCTCCTCTACTTGCACTTCTAGCAATGTAGTGTACCTTCTGAAGTGCCAACTTTGCCCTGCCTATTATATTGGGCAAACCACCACACCCCTCAATATCAGAATCAACAACCACCGAGCCTCATGCAAAAACTCTTCCTTAACTGACATGCTCCCTATCCCCAAACACGCCTCCGAACACAACACTCCCTTTGATAAATGCTATAGTGTATCCATCATAGCATCCCTCCCACCCTCTGATCCTCCTCTGAAACTGAAAACACTGGAGCAATCCTTCATCTGGCTTTTGGAGTCCTGGAACTGGCCAGGAGTCAATATTAGGCACTAATTACCCTGCTCTAATTATATTTTCATCCCCCTTCCACCCCCATCACCTTCTACATTTTCCCCACCCTTCTAACGCTGCCCCTCCAAACCCGTCCCTTCGGAATTCCCTCCCCACCTTCCCCTTCCACCCATCGCTCCAGCCCTCGTATTCCCTTCAGTTCTGTCCCTCTCTTCCTTGATAAAGGTGGCAACGGCCACCGAAAATTCGAAAAATAGTGAGTCTCTTTTTTTGTGTGTTTCTGTGTTTTTGTGTGTCCACTAGTGCTAAGTGTTATACATTATTATTCACGTCCGTGAGACTTTCAAAAAGTGTTATATATATATATATATATATATATATATATATATATATATATATATATATATATGTGTGTGTGTGTGTGTGTGTGTGTGTGTGTGTGTGTGTGTGTGTGTGTGTGTGTGTGTGTGTGTATATATATATATATATATATATATATATATATATATATATATATATATATATGCGTGTATTGCAAATGGTGGGGAAGGTGGAATCTAGCAGATCACAAGCACAAAAAAGTTTACTTGACCGGGACTTGAAACTCCGATCTTTCAACTTATCGAGCTGATGCTCTAACATATCACTTTTCATGAGATGCGAGTTAATATACACATAACTCGTTAGAATTTGTATATATATATTAGCTATGGTACAATGAACGCTTTCTTGAAATCTAAGAAACAAGCAAATATGTACGCATCCTGATGAAAATAATCTGATCGTGCTCCATATATTCTCCATTGGCGGCAACATTACTGATATGTCAGCTTGCGTGCCTCTTTCTTCCCTGAAACCAAATACAACGTCCCCTAAATAATCATTTTTCCTCCTCCGCATCCTATTATTGTTCTCGAGAAAAACTTTAGCTGCGTGCGAAATCAAACTCGTTCTGTGGTACTCATATGTGGTTGTCTTTTTTATTTTTCTAGGTTAGGAACTAACATTAATCCGCTGAAACTTCCCGGCCGAACATTCCCCCATAATTACTACAAATTAATCCATAAACATTCTTTTCAAGTTTACTTAAGCTTTAAAGTACTTCCTCGGATATGTTATCAACCCTCACCGCCTAATTTGAGTTCAATTTCTTATATGCTCTTTCCATCTTGTAATATTTATAGCTATACGTCATATTCTACGTCAAATTCTCCAAGTCTAAATTTGCTAGCCTTATATCTCTACCTTAAAGATCCTCAACATATTCGTTCCATTTCTCATGAATCTTGCTTGGTTCAATTAATAGATTACGTAATGAATCCTTGATAATTTGCATCAAATGATCCCTCTTACTTCCTGTTAATGCTTCTACTTTGCTGTACGAGTTATCAATTTCACCCCTCCTTTTTAATCTTTCTATATTGTCCCACTTCACCTGTCCGCACGCTACTTTCGTACCGTTAGATTCTCCCCTGAGTAAATTATTTATCTTTTTCAGCCGAAATAAAACTAACCCATATAAATACATTCTAATGCAACGTTTAATAATTATTATTAAGTAATTAATTTTGAATGATAAATTTTTGAAAGCCCGACTCCCGTGTGTACTGGGCGGCACCCAAAAGTGGTAGGACTGATTTTCTCTGGCGCGAACGGAGCGGTGGAGGGGAGTCTGCCTGGCAGGGTAAGGTGGAGGGGGCTCTTAACAACAGACCGACATCAACCTCAGTCGCCTGCAAGCTGTCGTTGAGTGAGGACACCGTTTTTAGTGAAGCAAATTTTTTGTCCGCGTCGAAAAACAAAATGAATCTGAATTTAGAGCAACGTTATTCCGTGAAGTTTTGTGCGAAACTCGGGAAGACGGCACCTGAGACCCTCGATATGATCAATCAGGCTTATGGGGATACTGCCTTAAGCCGTTCCACAGTATTTGAGTGGCACAAGTTGTTTAAAGAGGGTAGGGAGCTCGTTGAAAACGAACATCGCTCCGGACGGCCGTCGACGGCAAGAACCGACACGAATGTGGACGGAGTGAGGACACTGCTGAACACAGACCGACGCTTAACCAGTGAAGAAATTGCTGACCAGTTGGGTCAGCCTGCATCCAACGTCCAACGCATTATTACAGAGGATTTGGCCATGTGCAAGGTGTGCGCCAAGATGGTGCCGAAAATTCTGAGTGTCGACCAACAGGCAACGCGTGTGCGCATTTCCGAAGAAGTGTTAGCCAATTTAGCCACGTTGCCGCACCCGCCCTATTCTCCCGATCTGGCACCACCGGACTTCTTCTTCTTCCCCCTGATGAAAAGACAGCTCAAGGGACGACGTTTTGACTCGATAAAGGCCGTTCAAGAGGCTTCGACGAGGGTCATCAACGGCATCCCTAAAGAAAATTTCCAGCGGGCGTACGGGGAATGGGAGCAACGTTATACTAAGTGTGTAGCAGCTCAAGGAGCATACTTTGAAGATTATTAAGTCGATGTAAGTATATCTTCAATAAAATTCTCGCAAAAAAATCAGTCCTACCACTTTTGGATGCGACCCTGTATATTTGCAGCGGTCATTTGAAAGTATAAACACAAAATATTCTGAAATATACAATCATACATATTTACTATGAACAGTTCAGTTACATTTATTTCTATGGATCATTTACCCCAGCTAAAAGTCAAAAATATCCTCTGCATTTAATTACGTTACCGAAAGAGTCAAAATACGTTTAGTAGATATTTTTTTCTTATGCACCAATTTATATTGAAATAAACATTGCTTATATTCCACCGTCTTCTTAAACGTAATCACAGAGTCAACGTATTCTCACTTGAATGATTAGAAGCCAACAATTTGGAGGTCGCCCGTCAACAGCGTTCTTATGCCATTGTCAGATATTATGCTCTCAAGTTAGAATTGCGGTGATCGTACCCCGGAATGTTGCTGTAACGATCGGATTGCTCTATTGCGTTTGTTATAGCAAAGGTGTAATCTTATTTAGGATACAGGAGCCCTACAGACGGGAGCTCATGTTTATTTGTAATCACAGGTCCAAAGCCATCTTGAATGCTTTATATTTCACGCAATAATTTTTACCCGATTTTCACACCCCGTAAACATAAAGAAATATTCAAACACAATATTTCTCACTTTAAGTTAAAATTCCGAAGCTAATAAGAGAGCTAGGAGTTGGCATTATTCTTTGTTTGTTGGCACAAATATTGTTCTCGTTTAGTTAAAGCTGGGAACCTTTCCCGCCATCAGCATGATGTCCATTTGTTGCCTCTACGCCACCACCTAATGATTCTGTTTACATTGTTAAGTCGGATATTTTATTGTTTATATACTCGTACCTACTTGAACTCAGTAGTCTTTCCATGTTGGTATATCACTGACGTAATGTACTTCAGTGGTGTTCCTGAATCCATCGCTGAAACGAGTTTCCGCAAGTTATCAAGTACAATTAAAGACCGAGAAGCAACGATACGTTACCTTCAAGTCAAATGAGCATTACATGTACTTAAGGACCATGAGACGATGTTGGTATTAGCATTGAGAGAGTAATTGAGGAGCCATAAGGCAGGGTTTTATTTAAAAAATACATTTTGAACATACTAAAACGTATTTCACAGCGTGTAATTTAGATCTCTAAATAGCTTCAATTTTCGTGATTTCATTCTCTAGTCATTAATACGGTATAACTTCGTTTTGTGAGCACGAACATTAAATAAGAAAGGTGTGTGGACTTAATGATTATCTACATCAAAATCTACAAAACTCCCCGCTAGGTGTGGCAGGAGGTTTTATGGTACCATTCATGGATGCAGAAATATTAATACATTCATGCATCTGAGAATATATTTACACAAATACATGCCTTCATACATCATTGAATAATTGTGCGTGCTTGACTACATCTTCAAATTATAATCTTTTAGCGAATATATTCGAGCACTTGGGTTCGATTTATTATCGCTGCTCATCGTATGGCAGAAGAACGAATGCTTGAAACTGTCTTTGACGTTTCCCACATTTCTTATTTTATCCCGATGGTCGAATCTACCAATATAATATGGGTTCATTATATTTCACTCGATTTTTGAAGAAACCTCAGCCGTCCTGTACCTTTCTAAAAGTCTTCAGTACTCTCTTTATTAATCAATAGGGTCGCAACTAATTCCTCCAACATACCCGTCACGCTTACTCTCTTCTCGTGGTATTTTTACTAACCTAGGGGAATTTCTGTTAACCTTTTCCAAATCCTTATTGAGCTTTTCCCGTGAGTAGCAAACTTACTTCGTATTGCAAATGAGACGCAACTAAAGCGCAGTAACAACTCCCTATTACTTTTTATTAAATGTTCCTTCTATCTGTCTGATGAAAACTAGCCTCTCTAAGACTGACTGGCATATTCTTCTGTGCGCACCCCATTTAAGGTTAAATTTCAGTGCAAAACACAAATATTTGACTCGATCCAACTTTTTTTAATATACGACATTTTGTCATTTATTTTTCCCCTAAACTTTGTTACTTTTTATCTTCTGATGTTCAATTCCACTCCTCATCCTACATATCACTTCATTCTTTGGTCTAAATCATTATAGAGTGACAGGAAATCTGCCGATATCCACAATTCTCTGTAAGTCACTGTTTTCTGTAAATAATTTAAGATACTTCTATTGTAGATAATGTACGAGAATGCTCGTATACCAACGAGGGAAGGTATTGTGTATGACTTCCTTCTTCACTCCTAAGGTTAAGCCCACCTGCAATGAACTTATTGACGACAAATCTTTGTCAACAGTTAGATAAGAAGTCCATAATCCAGTTGATCACTTACCCGTTTTAACGCAATTTCTTAGTTTTTGTAATAGTTTCTCTTAAGGAATTATATCTAGGGATTTTTGAACTCTAACAATACAAAATCCAAATGAATATGCCCTTCCCCTAATATCAGGGTGTCATGAATTAAAAAGGCCCATTGTACGAAAAGTGAAGAGTCAGGCGTGATGTTGTGGAATCGAGACATAATGAAAACTTCGTTGCAATTTTCCACAGTTAAAACTTTATTGCCGACCATGGTTTCGATACACTGTATCATCATCACCTGATGATGATACAGTGTATCGAAACCATGGTCGACAATAAAGTTTTAACTGTGGAAAATTGCAACGAAGTTTTCATTAAGGCCCATTGTGTTTCGCATGTTCTACTTTTCCTAAAACCTTGCTGGTTTCGGCAGAGTATATCCCTTCTCTCGAGAAAGTCCATCATGAATATTGCTTGTATTGATACGTTTGTTCTTACATTTTGCGGAATGTCAATGTTAAATGAACCGGTAGGTTATGGATACCTCACTATCGCCACCTTTGTAGAGGAGGAGTTTTTCTGAACTAGCTAACAGTCACGAGGCATTAAACTTTTTTCTGCCGACTTGTAAATTACTGCTTATAAATGAGGTATAATATCTTCTGAATTCTCGTTTCGTATTCTAGCTGTGATCTTTTCCTCACTTCGAGCTTTGTTTGTTCATAGTTTTCGGAGCTGTTTTGCTATTCCTTCGTGTGACAATAATATGTCCCTCAGGTTAGAGGGTTTGTTTTCTGCACTAATATTTTTGGTACACACGTCCTTATAGAAAAAATCTTGACCTTAGCCTTGTTTAAGCGGTCTGTAAAAATGTTCTTCTTTTAAAGAGTCTCCATTTTATTGTTTCCCTTGAACTTTTGTTTCCTTTTGAACTTTTCGTTTTAATTTCTAAAATGATAGCTTTGAAACCGCTGTCGCCTCCAGTTATGTCATCATTCATTATAATATATGGGGTATTAGTCACAAATATATCGAGTATTATTAACATAGGGGACTAAATTAAACCATCATTATCATTAAGATGATGGTATCATTTAGTTTGAGAAAATGGAGAATATCTCGTTCAAAATTTTAAAGAGAAGGACACATTTAATGGCATGCGTTCAATAAAGAGTGATGATATTACATAATCCATATTCCATCGCATAAATTATTGCTTAAAAATTAATCTAATAATATAATTAGCTACTACCATTGCAATAAGGGATCGTCGAACTTTAAGATAACTAACATAAACATTTAAAAATTATTCAAGGCAAGAGATCAATAGAAAATTCGCACATGAAGGGTGATTGTGCGCGGTGGACTCCGCGAAAGGAGAAATTATTTCTTAAAAATTAATTTGAAGTGTATCCCTCATCCTCTCTAGAGCCCAGATCTATCCGCATGTGAAATGTATCCATCCTTCATTGAAAAGAAACACCCTCGAGGAAATCGCTTTTAACTATCACAAGCAGGCGTAAGCGAATTGAATACACTTCCACTTGCTTCGTCTGCCGCTGACACATTACTGGAGTTAAAACTAAGAAATTACTACCACATGTGCATCACATATTATAGTAACCATCGTAACCACCAAAACATTGTAACACAATATTTGTTCCTTTCAAGAAATAATCGGAATAAAAAAATGCATGATCACTCTTTATTAAAGAGAATACACATTTCACATAGAATGAATATGAATACTTTTTATAATGCGACACTACCAAGACAGAATGTATAGAAAGAGAAATTATAATTATGAAGTAGTTAGATATCGAAAGAAGTGTCATTTACTTGCCATTTAGGAAACAATATTTTTAAAGAAACTGCGGGAGATGCCGCAACAGTAACTTTTAAACGGAGTCATCCGCTTGTTGTTGTTGCAATTGTTGTATTGGAACAATATTTTTGTGGATTTGTCAGACGATTTTTCACTATAGTGTATATGATGATCATATCAATTGTTGAATAATCATCAATGTAGGAAAATTTTAGCTTTTTAATTGGAAAAGAAAAAATAGGCAGAAAATCAGGTATTGACCACATCAGATTTTTAAAAGCGATCCACGATTCTCTTGAAGAGGTTTTACGAAAATCTTACCCATTAAGTCGAAGAAAATACTAAATTCTAATAAACAACTCACCGAAGGCATAAAATAATTTCAAATCAAAGGGGGTCTTGTAGGAGAACAACGTGTCATATTATTTGCTCAGTCAAAAATCTTATAGAAATTGAAAAATTCTAACTTTTAATGTTACTTCTTCCGTACCATTTCAATTTTATGATTAATTTTTGTTTTTTTTAAGAAATCGACAAAACTTTACAAAATGGCCTTCAGTCTAAAATGGCAAACCCAATCACTTCTAATCTAAATTCAAATGTCACCTAAAAAACTCATTGATATTCCAATTAATATTTTATCTGATACCTCGTCGACAAAGCCACATTTACGCACGCCCACTGAAACTCTATATGCACAAATATCGGGGATAATTATCAAACCCTATTAAGCGAACGCACAAACATCTATATACTTTTGAATTCCAAACGTCGGATTTTCTCATGAGTAGAATATTCTCCGCTGTACTATGGAGACGAAAAATCAATAGATCCGCCACCATTCGATGTACATGTATGATAGTAGGGATTTTAAACGTCATAATCGATTTCTGACATGCAACGTTTCTTTTCCCAAATGGTGCTCCATCTGCCCTTTCCCTTCATTTCCGCAGACCATACGATCCACTTTCCAAAGCTCCATTTAGGAACGATGAGAATATCCTCATTACCAAACAATCCGCGCGATTTTGAATTCAGGGATTGCGGCAAAGGTCCAACCAGCGAAACACACACAAATGCAGTCTCACAGCCTCTCGCAGAATATGGGAACCCCGAACACACCTCTCCCCCCCACCCTCCCACGAAATGAAAAGGATCCTCCCACGCCCCCACCCCCTTGTTTTGAGCCGAACAAGCAAACGGGCATAGTTTGCTCAGAGCTAGAGTTCGCTCCTCTTCCACCACCCACTTTTGTCTTGCTCAATTCCTTTCGCAAAACAGAAGGGCGGCGGCGCGCCCCGGGAATTAGGCGGGCGGCTGTGCGCGCACAAAGAAGCCGCCTTTCACGTTTTCCTCCCATTCCGATATTCCCCCCCTCTCCCCCGTGCCTCCCTCCCCACTTCGCCCCGCAAGCGTGAGCCGAACTCCTCGCTTTGCCCCTTCGCGCCCCCTTCCATCGCCAACACACACTCACGCTCCCGTACAGTCACACACGCTCGCTCGCCCGCGCACAAGTTGCCAAAGCCATCCGGGGATTCGCGCGGCAAGGGGAGTGGAGGGAAAAAAACGGAAGATATACGGGGGAAGGGGTAGGAGCGAACGCTCGCCTCCCCCACCCTAAACTCCCCATCCTCTCCCTACAAGCGACACACACGTACTCACACACACACACACGCGCATCACAAACAATCTCTCTCCCTCTCTTTTTTTCCCCAGAGCTCGCCCCCACACGGCTGCCGAAGGGGAATGCCGGGAGCCCCTCAGCCATTGACCCTCATCTCCCGGTAATGGCAGTCAATGAAAAGGACGCCGTAAAACCATATCCGTTTGAGGAGCCAATTCCTTCTTTGTGTTCGGAGCGGTCATGTTGGCGAGGCCAGGAGCAGGGGGAAGACCCGGGGGAGGGGGGCTTGGGAGAGAGCCTCGACGCGTGAGACCGCAATTGGCGGAGAGTGGGGGGAGAGGGTGCGAGGGCAATGAGGGTGCAGGCGGCTGTGGCTGTCGGGAGAGAAACGCGTACGGCAAGGGGAGAGGGTTCCGAATCTGAGGTCTCCGCGAGTGGTCGGAGGGAGCGCGGAAGGGGAAGAGGAGAAGAGAAGGGAAGGTTGTTGGGCGGGGGTGAGGGAACCTCACTCCCAGGAATTCCTACTCTCCACCGATATGAGTGCGTGGGAGGGATTCCGGGTAGTGTGGGGAGAAGGGACTCGTGTGCTGGACGTGGGTCCTCAATTAAAACAAAACCATAATGGGAGAGAAACCCGATGTGCCGGTTCCTATCTGGTCACCCTTCTTTTTTCCCCTTTCGCGAGTCCAGAAATGGAAGCGACCCAGGAGTGCGAGAGAATCGGTGGGGGACGAGAGGCAGCCGGAGGCAAAGGAGACAAACCGTGGGGGAACGAGACCGGGCCTAGGAGTTCCCTTCCTCTTTAGTTAGTTGAGGCGAGCCGGGTCCATTCCTTCTCGCTCTAACGGATCCCACTGAGCGGAGTTGGTGTTGGTCGGGTCGCGGGTGGAACCTCGGTCGGCTAGCGGGTAGGCTGGGACGAGGTGGGAAGAGATGGGCGATGGAGGGATCGTGGGAATGATCTGAATCTCGCGCGAGTGGGGAACCGGCTAAAGGGTTGAAGAGGGCGGTTCCCGACCCCTCCCTCCAGAGCAACAAGGAGGAGGAGTTTGGAGGGATTTTGAGCTCGGAGGCGGGGATGGAGAGAGGGCTGGAGGGGGAGCTAGTTGGCGGGGGTGAGCGGGGAACTTGGGTAAAGGCCCTCGAACCGAGCGATGGCGTATCCAAAAACGTGGGGATCGGAAAAGCTATCCGTGGAACATTGTGTGCATGTGAGGAAGGGAGAATGGCGGTACGGGGCTTTCCACTAGATAAACAAGCTGTGCCTCGATCAGAAATTCCGGAGGCACTGTTCTCTCTCGCTCTCTTTCTCTCTCTGTCTCGCCCTCTTGTTCGCGATACCGCCCCCTTTCCCATCTGGTCGATTAGGCCTTCGAACGGCGGGAATGGAGGAATTCGTGAAGATGAAGAATGAAAAAACGAGGGTGCGGTGGCAGGAGGGCTTGCGGCACAAAGGAACCTCGAGTGAGAAGAGAGGAAACAATGGTGTGGAGGCGGAGACTGGAGAGTAAGAACTGTGGGGTTTGATAGATGTAAGACATTCTCTCTTTCGGGCGAAATTGAGCCCGTATTAATTGATCCTCTCTCTTACGCCTCTAAAGATGTTTAGTAAAATGTATTCCCCCATGGGTAATAGGTATTAAGGCATTAACGAATCCCTTGCTAGCGCAAATGTTTCTTGTCATTCATTAATGAACTGGTTTTTAAACTGGTTTTTGAACTAATAAGTTCCTTAGGGAATATAAATCACAATTCAATGCTAGTTTATTTTTCATGTAACCACGTTTCACCACAAGAAAAAAATAGATTCACAGGGTTTTATCATGGAAATTGATTAAGATCACACCCACTTATGCGAATGATTTTTACACTCTGAAATTGTTGCATTGAAATGCACATTAGCGGATGACTCCGTTAAAAGTTACTGTTGCGGCATCTCCCTCAGTTTCTTCGGAATGATTTATTTATTTTGCAATAGTCCTAAAACAGCACTTCGACCTTTACATCGAACTTTGAACATTGATAGAACAATTTGACCATTACCTACACCCAAAAAAAATGATTGAAAATGAATTCAAATCATTGTCAAGATGTGTGCCTACCGTTCTTACAGCTTGGTCAGAACTTCTCCAGTTCCTGATCCACAACCTTTCCAAAAATTCGATAATATGCTAAACGTGGTCGTTTCTGTGAACATTAATGGAAATAATTCCAGTTTTTTAAGTCCAGCTTAAACATTAAAAACGGGCACAGATTTACTTTCAGCCTTTAGCTCTGTGAGCCCATTGATTTTAGTCTGATGAAAACTTCCCGCGCGTGAAGGAGTATGGATAGAGGAATAGAGGAAGGAATACGAGGTGAAAGAGAGAAAGGGCATGTGGATTGAGGTAACGGCGTGACGGAAAGTGAGACATTGAGAACAAAGAGAGTCCAGGTGGAGTATGACTAGAACAGCTGTGGAAGAGGAGAGGAAGGCGATGTAGGATTGGCGCGGGGCGGGGAGGAAGGATGCGAGCGAGGGCGAGTGAGGCAAATGCAAGTATTTACGGGTAGGGAGGCCAACGCGGAGGGAGTAGGTGATGCTGGTGGTTGCCGAAAGGGAATTAGGCGTTCGAAAGGAGAGACAAGGGAGGGCGGCGGTGGGGGTTGGATAGGCGATAGGAGAGATGGGCGAGGAACCCCCTCGACGATGGGGGATGACCGCAGGAGCAAGAGTTTGACCGAAAGGGTTTTTCTTAATTTTCACCCGGCCACCGAACACCCTCTTTCCCCATTCCTTCCCTCCACACTCCGACCGACTCCCTCGTAACTTCCCCTATCGGCTAATTATTATGTGCGTAAATTATGAGCACTTCCGGCATTTAGGATCCCTCCGTTCTATCTCATCCCCTCGCTGATTATCCCCTCCAGTCCCTTCTATCCTTTTCTCGTACCCCTCTACTGGCTCTGCCACCCCTCTAGCCCCATGCCTAACGCCGACCCATCCCCCAATCCCTTACCTTCCACCCTTTTCCGGAAAATTTCCTGCGTCCCCCCCTCCCCATCTTCCATATATCCCCATCCTTCCATATATTCTCCTTCTTCAGTCTCCTCTTACCCCCTCCGGCTGGCGAACCCGCCCCACACAATTACAGCTCAGTTCTCAGGGCGTTAGCCGACCAAAATGCTCTTGTAAGTTTAGGGTAATATCATTTGATGGTTTGGGCTCTGCGTACGTCGCAGGGGCCCAGTCTCCTAATCCACGCGTATGATGTAATTTCATCCATATGATTTTGTTCTGTAATTTAAATAGGAAACTTTTGCATTTACATCAACTAAGCAGAATTGAAAGCTGGTTTTCTTTAATATTAAGCGTCTATCAACTCGTTAACGTATTTCCATATATATCGTGATACAATGAGTTGGCATTTTAATTTAAATGAAAAGATCAAAACTGTCATTGAGTCGGGCTCCGAGGCAACCAGCTGAAGTAGGTAATTGAAATCAGTGGAGTGAAGTTCATGCATTTATTATTTGGGTAGGAACGGATGTAATTCAATTTTTGATCAAAAGGTTGCTGCACAAAAATTGAGCGATGGTAAATCTGATTAGTTATAACTGGAACATTTTTGGTGGCAGTTCTGAAAATTTAAAGCCATTTTCTGTTACAAATTTTTCAATAAGGGTTTATTGAAGTTTTTATCGATGCCATGTTAAGCCATATGGTTCTAATTATCACTTTAATCTTCACTCAAGCCTTCTTCTTCTTATAAATAGGTACATATTGAGGCATGTTAAATATGCCTATTGGTACATTTTTTTCCTTTGTTTCTTCTTGACATCAAAATCAGAAAAAATCTTTGAAAAGTCTACCCTCACCATAATATTTTCTGTTTCATTCGAATAAATTTTGCCATTCATTTTAATTTCTGCTAGGAAGGAGAAAATTAGCGTTTAATGATGTGCTCGTGTGCTCTTTTTGATCAAAATTTCATTTCCCTGCTCAATGAAATAAAAATTCCTCTCGCAATCGGATTTATGTCCCGTGTGTTTCATGTAGATAACGAATGGAGAAAGCTGTTTGATTTTTAATTCCCTGGGTAATTACATGCCACTGGAGTCATACTTTTAATTTTATGAATTAACTTAGGAATTATTTTCTCTTCTTGGCCATGATGAGGCTCGTTTATGATGATATATTATTCAATGGTCGCCTTTGCAAAAAAAATCCCTTATTCATGTAGCTAATTTCAATTATTTTGCTTTGATTAATGTGGAATGAAATTACTTCTATAAGTCATGGTAGTACAGGATTTTTAAATGAATTTCGAATAAAGAATATTAGACATTTTCCATTTGTATTCTAATTGTTGACGCTAATATTTCTGTCGCAAGAATAATTATATTTATTGGAATTATTTAGGAAGCACTAATGTACTGAAAATTTAATTAATGTAAATTAAAAATCTTCATATAGTCATATGTTTTCGTATTTCCTCAGTTTTTAGAATTCATTTTTACGGGAGCAATTTATTTAATACTAGCTGAATACCCGGCTTTGCACGGGTTAGGGAGAAACAATAATATAAATATACTACATAAATAAAAATAAAAAATTATAAAGTACAATAATACACTACTTCATACAAATTTAAGAATCTTTTTTATTTAACACCTGTTTATAAACTACATTTTTCGTTTCATATCCAGGAGAAAGAATATATAAATTTTTAGGCGAACCTACTCTGGAGCAAGCAACATAAAGTTGCCCGTGGCTAAAACATGGCGATCTTAGATCAACACCACAAAACTTTAAAGACTGTCCCTGTGATTTATTAATGGTAATTGAAAAAGCTAGCCGGACTGGAAACTGTAATCTTTTAAAGTTGAAGGGAAGATCAGTTGGGATTAGAGGTATCCGTGGAATAAAAATTATTTCGCCTTTTCCTTTTCCAGTTAAAATGACTGCCTGGATTATATTTTTCATTAATTTTGTCGCACACAATCGTGTCCCATTGCAGAGTTTTGGTGGATCTAAATTTTGCAATAAAATGATTGGAGATCCTACTTTAAGTATAAGGCGATGTTGTGGCAATCCAGCTGGATCAAGTGAATTTAGGAATTCCGTTGGATAATTGACGGCTTCGTCAGCATCCACTACGGTATCAAACGATTTATATTCAATCACGTCTCCTGGCAGCATGGCTAGAATCTCCTTGTTAATTTCATTAACATCATCATTCTTAGGAGCAAGAATGGCTCTTTCTCGCAACCATTCTAAATTTTTATAATTTTGATTAACGTTAGGATAGACTGCTTGTATCATATCGCGGACAGTTTTCACCGATACACATAAATCTGATGACAATTTTATCATACCAGATGCTTCAATAACTAATCTATCTTCTCCAATCTCCAAAAGTTTATTTGCAAAATTTTGAGCATTCCCATCTCTTAAGAGCATTGGCATGTTTTGTTTAAGGCTAATTTCTTGGACATGATTCCATAGAACAGAATGTTTTAAAAAGGCATAAATTTCATCGGCTGGAGTCGATTTTGGAATGACAGGCAGAGTTTGACGGAGGTCTCCACACAGGAGCTCCTCCCATTAAACTGCAGTTTCCTCTAAGATCTTGAAGTGCTGCGTTGAGGGCCTCAAGAGATTTTTTAATAGCCATCGTACACTCATCCCATACTATCAATTTACATTCTATAAGAACTTGTGCCTGGCCGCTTGTTTTATTTATATGACATGTGGGATTTTCTTGTCGGGAAATATTAAGTGGCAACTTAAGGGCAGAGTGGGCTGTTCTTCCTCCTTCCATTAATGTCGCTGCAATACCTGAAGATGCAACGGCTAGAGCAATTTCTCCATGAACCCTGATTTAAGCGAGAACTAAATTAATTGAAAATGTTTTTCCCGTGCCACCAGCAGCATCAAGAAAAATGATACCTCCTTCTTGTTTATCTACTTGATCCATTATTGTTTCGTACGCGAATTTCTGATCTTCATTAAGAAGTGGCTTTTTATCCGCGATGTATGCTTCTAAGTCTAAGACATTGTAGCTAGTTTCACGTATATTATCTGGATAAAATACACCCTGTTGATCTTGTACAGGTGCAAAAAGACCGAGTTCCACTAAAGTCTTGTTAACCATGGTGATACACTTTTCCTCCAAAATAATCAAAGTTTTATTAAAAATGTCGGAGTTAAACGGAATATCCAATGTAGGATTTTCACTTCGAACTTTGGCCAGTATATCCTCACTAATTGATTCTTTATATTTTTCCCATATCGTTTTTGGGTTAGATGGATTACAGGAGGTTATTATGATGGCAAACAAAATTCGGATTTGTCCTGGAAGAGAAATCAAACTGGCCTCTCGCAATGAGTCATCCCAGTGTTGATCTCCTTCTAGCAACCCTAAATTCTGGCAAGCTTCTCTGAATGTCTCACATATTTCTCCGTTTACCGTTCTTAATTCTGCAAATGAGCGAGGTCCTCTAATGGTATGTAGAAGCATTCTTAAAAAATAACATTCGGCGTTGTTAGGATGGACTGTGTAGACTCGGCCCAATGCGTCACATGAATAAATATTATTCTCAGGATCAAAGTTGCCCATTTTTCTTCTTCAAAAGGCTTTCCTTAATGTATTCCACGTATAATATCTCGGCAATTCTGAATACAATAGTGTTCTTGCAAAAGTATCCTGCTGGCATAGTTGGAAAAATGCTGTTTCTATGACAGCAAAAAAGTAAACAAATTACATACATACAAACAAACACTCTCCTTTATATATATAGATGTTTTATTACTATGCCGAGTTTGAATCCATATAAATAAATAATTATTTTATAACGTTTACGTTAGGTTTAAAAATTGGGAATTCCCTATTTGGGATTTTAATAATTAGAAACTAAAACGTTTCCTTTTCATTCTCTTCAATTCTAATTAACCCACTTCTCTCAGTAATCAATTTGAAGATTGGTTCGCCTTTGCACGCCTCAAAATTACATAATAACGCGGCTGACAGACTCCCGCCCCGTTGAATCATTTAGAAACGTACACGCAGGCTGAATCGGAAGAGAGGGTCTACACACAAATCGCGACTTGAATCTTAATCAGTGTTTTAACTCTTTGTTGTTACTGAAAAAAAATTATTTGAAATCAATTTTTTTAGCGGCGTCGGCGATGGATGGAAATATCATACCTGTAAGTCTTCCATTGGGGAATAAGTCTTTTGATGTGAGCTGTTTTCTTGGATAAATATGCTATACGTGGCTTCTTGGAGTAGAAAAATAAGGACAATATTTTGCAAAAAAGCTATTTGAAGAATGATATGGGTCACCCCTTATCAATTCAAATTTCAAAAAAGGAACAAAAATAAACATGGAAAACTTAATCAGCAATCAGTTATAGTGAAAGTTTTCACACAATTTCACAAAAATCAGGCAGGTGAATGTATCTTAAATGTTAAATGTGGTATCCCGAATTCAAAAGCATCCATCACTTGGTAACGTTCAATAAGAATCATTTATTTTCTAGAATTTTCATCTATTGTCGTATCCCTGGTACCATAAAAATTAGTGAAATAATGCATATCAAAGTTCATATAAGAGATTTATACTTAAACGTGAATTATTTGGATACTTCAACTCTTAAGTCGGATTTTGGGGTAAATAGAGACTGATTATCACTACCCTTGTCAGCTCCGTCCCCAAAAAGACAACCTGGCATCCCAAACTACATTAAACCCTCCTAAAATTCTGCATACCTCGTTCATTTCTTTCGCCCATCATGCCTATCCTATTCATATCCCTTTCCCTTTTGGCTTATGTTTTCTCCTCTATCACAGTCTTCAGCATTGTATTGCTAATAAAAAAAACTCTAAATTCAATTTCCCTGCCTCCTTTGGACCCCTCCTAAAAACCCACTATCCTCTCCAACATGTGCCTCGAATATCTTTGTCCGTTTTCCTCTCCAATCATTTTACTTTTTCCATCCTTCCCCACACCCAAATTTCAAAATCCTCCAAACTGGACCTGTTATCTTGCTTCAACGACAATGTTTCCGCACCGTACAACACTACCATTGATATTGAAGTTTTCACAAATTAGACGTAAATACTAAACAAAATATATTCTTTTCCCTGCTTTTTCTATTATCTAAAACCATCTGCAGAAAGTTCAGTTTACCTTCAAAGGGTTCTAGAGGGTATTAATTTTTTTTTGGCCTCGATCAATACTTTGTAAGAGCATTTTCGAAAATAATTTATGGTTAGAGACACTTTTCCTTTGACAGCATGCTTCTGCATTGTTATGTGGAACAGCGTACTACTATTTTTTTAAGAGAAACTCACTTAGCTCCTTCCTGCTTTGATATCAGCCTAATTAGTATATTTTACACATTATTTAAATGATGGTTGAGTTATTCCTTTCATCCCAATCGGGTTACATGACTATTTTTCGCTCCATTCTGGTACATTTATGTCCACTCTATTTCACTCCTCTGGCCTTGAGTAGATTTTGGTGACCATCGCCTATTTATTTTCTCTCATGTTACTTTTTCAACGGGATATAACAGTCATTCTCAGCGGGAACTTAACTACATACCGAAGATCTCTCTCTGATTAGCTCGTCACCGGGTGACGCCAACGCTTGTGTATCATTTAGCCCGCTGGAGGATTAGGCCCGAAGCAGTCCTGCCCCAATCATTGATCGTGCGACCGGCCTCTTTTGATTGCCAGTTGTTAATGTTAATGTGCGGAGTGGTCCTCCCTAGCACAGAGTGGCTGCACACGCTGGGAAGGGCAAGGGAAAGGCAGGGCAGGAAGTGGGAGGAGAGGGCACAGAGAGTAACAGCAGTGGCCTACTTTGAACGAAGAACGCCTAGGAGGGATCACAGGGCTTATCCCCTTCGCCCAACCCTTCCTTCCCTCTCCCCTCCGCCAATTCCAATGGAATGGCCGCTGTACTTCAAATGCCTCACGCTCTCTACGACTAGCCAAGCAGAGGGGGGTGGGGCGGAATGAACCAGCAAAACAAAATTCACGGAATCCAAACTCGAGTCATGGACATGGGACGTCAGTACACAAACCGTTCCATCTAATTCTTGACTGAAATTTTACGCTACATAGCGTTCTCAGAACCATTACTTGTTTTGTAGAGTGCGTCCCGCCTGCACGAAATTGGTTGCCTATTCAAGAAGCATTAAGTTTCTGCCTTTGACGTGTATATTAGGGAAGGGAGGAGTCGGACTGGTATGTGTGAGGGCTGCTCTTTGCATATTTCAGAGGGGAAAGTGTAGGGCCACCATTTTCAGAGTGCCCGAAATGTCCTAAAATGGAAATATAAACACTTTGAGAATGCAGCTATCACAATCTGCATTTAATTCCACCTAAATTATCTGCGCCCCATCCATAAGCTTAGTAAATACCATCGAAATAGCGGAGAATGGCAAGTGATGTAAATTATTAAATAGTATCACTTAACGAGCATGTTTTAAAATAAAATTAACTTAATAATATTAAGTAATAACATGTAAAACCCAGCAGAAATGTTATATTTTAAGTTTCAAGAGATATTTGTAACTCTCTTTTGTTTTTATTTCACTCGTAGATATCAACTAAAGTTAATATAACACTACATATTCAAAGACAATCAAAACAAGATTTATACTGGTTATCATTAGATACCAAAGCAGAATAAAATTATGGGCTAATTTTTTAACATAAATTAGTCAATATTATTTTATAGGCTCGATTAATGAATCATGACTTCCAAGCCGAATTCAACGTCAGGTAATTTTCCACTATTTTTACATTACTCGTCAACCTCTGAATCGTAACTAATGTTTACCGGTTCTACATAAATATGTAATAACTAAAAAGCATGTTTATTTAAACGAGTCATAAATAGAACCTAAAAACTTTTTTAATATTCAAATGTTAACACTAATGTAATATTGGAGATATATCGGAAGCTTAAGCGATATGGGCACTAAAAACTATTTCCCGAGAGGTGATCTGCCGCCGTCGTAATTTTCAAGTGTGTTTTCCTAATGGATTTTATAAATAGTTTTTTTTTCATCGCTCCAGGTCTTTTTGGAGCATTCCGGCAGTCCCATTTATTCCACTTCGATGAAACGTTCGAAGATATGGAGGCCAATATTTCGACAATGGTTGGCGTCGTGCATGGATTTGTTGAATATCACTAAATCTATTTCAGAGAGGTCATTCGTTTGCAGTCGATGATTGCATATCCTGCATCTTCACTGAGCAATTTTGAACATGGGTCCCACTGAAGCAATTCTCTTCCCCAGTCCGGCCGAATGGGATGAATGGATGAACAATTAGAACGCTCTCCCACTTGGAAGTCCCAATCGGGTTTTAACAGAAGAGAGTCATATTAACCGTATGACCTAGTTCTCTTCCTCCGCTCTATCTTTCGAAAAATATTCAGGAATAAAAATTCACTGATACTTCAACGGGGGGGGGTTAATGGGAGAGGGTTTGAATAGACCTGGAGAAATTTTTGATCTGGGGAAAATACGTGGCGATTTAAATTATATGTGAAAGAAAGCACAGTAATTGAATGAATTATGGTGAAAGAAAACGGGGATCAGGATTTCACATTCGACCGGTGTCATTAGGTGAAAATGGAACGTGTTTGAAAGGCCTTGGGGTTCATACTCCCCTCGACATTCTGTTGAGGATATAAATCGAATGAATAAATGAATCCGTCAACAACCTGATTCATTAGGGTGGGGTTGAATGAATGTGTTTAGAAGGGAAAGATAAAAAGTTGTGTTTGTTTTGCCGCAATGGTGTGTCAAAATATTACGATAGTAAATTGAATGCTTTAGGAATACATGTTAGAGAAAGCATGGTCATCGTATGATATAACAATTAAAAGATAACATTGACTAAAGTTGAAAAATACAATAAAACCCCCAAGAACAATGCCTTTCTTCACTTTTTTACGTGTACGATATAATTTGCTTTCTCATGTAAAAATTCATTTTTTCCGACAGTGTATTATCGATTTCTAGACGACGACCTGTGCGCGGGGGTAGTCTCATGCAAATATTGTTTCACACATATTTTGATTACCTAACATAAAAGCTCAAGAGAACACGCGTTGACGTATTTTATCGAAATGCAGAATTTCTTGTCGAGTAAAAATAATAACATGGTGGGAAGCATTTCAATCTGCTCAGTATTCGGTCTGACGAAAATATATGCATCAAATAAAAATGCGCCGAAATCCTTTCCTCGCATTTGCGTCCTCTCGGAAAGAGAAGCCCCAAAGCCTTTGTGCTCCTCATGGTGATCCTGAATACCTCCCACTTTTGGTGATATCCTTCCGATGATACCTTCCTCGTATTTTGTTTCCGTTGCTTCTAAAATCCGACCTCCAGACTCGGAGCGTCAGACGAATTCGCATACACGAGCACCGTACCGAACTGAGTTCCTACCACGGTTTCAAGTTCAATCGACAAGTCGCGTCCGATTGAGAGAAAGAGTACAAAACACGAAAGCATCGATCACCCCCACGCCATCCCTCTCGCCCAACCCCCTCCGTGAACGCCCCAATCCTTCCTATCGCCCTTGGTCCCACTCCCCCTCCCTCAATCCTCAGGGCTGACTGCAGACGTTGAGGAGAATTGAAAGGATGCGTGCGGAAGGGGACAAAAAAAGGGTAACATAAAAAGATCGGACTTTGGATGGAGAGAGCGGGATGTGTATATCCATCCTCGTTTTTTTTTCTTTCGCCCCCAGCCTCCCCTCTCTCCATCCCTATCTCTCTCCCCCCCCTTAACCCCCCCCCGCCTCTCCCCCACCGCATTTTCGCTAACTTCCCACCCTCGCCTCCGACCACTCTGCGGAGTTTCGACGGAATAAGGAATCGATTCGCGGAGAGGAGAATGCTCCCAGCCGGGGAGGGAGAGGTAAATGTACACACGTGTGCACGCGCCAACATGATGCCTCGTACTATGTGTGTCGCTTCCGAGTGAATGAATCTCCCGCGTATAAGTACGCATGCATGTAAAAATGCGTGCGTACCAATCTTTGCATTATTTTATTCCTTCCCCCCTCCTCGCATTTTTATCCTTCTCCGGCCCCTCTTTTGTTTATCTCGGCGTTTTATTCACTTCTCTGGGAGTAGGAGACGATATTCATGTAATGCGCGGTTGTGTTTCATTTTTTAAGAAGAATGCGCGGTTTTGGATGTGAGATGGAGAGCAACAGAGAGAGGATGGGGAGAGGGAACGATTCCGATCGGTCAAGGATGAACAAAAGTTCCCTTTGTGCTATAGGGAAGGAGACAAAAGGTTTTCGTGGGGGAGTGGATGGAAAGGGAAAGTCGACGGGGTGAGGAGGAGGGTTGATGTCAATGCGGCATTGTTTCGGGAACGAAAAATATTTCGATTTGTCTTCACTTCTTTCCGATTTTCGATTAAGGAACAGAAATGGTCTTTGTATTTTGTGTTGTGGGAGGGTTTTTTTCATTTTTTATGCTGCATAGTTAAGGACGCGGGGGGAGGGTTTCGTCGGTATCTAATAGCCTACTTATGTCAGAACCATGCGGCAAACGCGTATTATATCGAAAACCGTTTCTAGATAACATTCATGTGCCAAAAGAATATGTTAAGCAATATTGTATCATTTATGTTTCAAAGGTAGGTTCGATGTTTAAAAATATTGAAACAAAAATAATTGAAAGAAAAAATATGAAAATATGAAAACTTTGTCAATCGTATAACTGCTTTAAAATTACTAATACATATTAATAATGAATATAATTATTTTTTTACTTCGATAATTTGTAAAGGACCTGTTATTATTATCCTCCAAATACGACTATTCAAAAGAGTGTAAATTATTACTAGTGTTACGAATTTCATCAATGCATGTGCTTACACTCTTTAATTTATAGTATAGTACAAGTTACTATCGTATAAAATGGCATTTTTATATAAATTGAATTCATTACTCACATCTCTTCTGGCATCGGGTATCTATCTGGAATACATTCATGTCTGACAGTTTAATTTAGTGTAATTGGCAAATATTTTTAAAATACTCTTTGAAATAAATAGCATGGTACAGAAAGCAGAGAAAAAAAGCTACCGCATGCACGTTAGGATGGCGTGCAAATTCGATATTTCGAAATTCTCTCAGACGCAGTGATAATTTGGTCTCATTTATGATGCAAATCGTTGGAGTAAAAAAAATATCAGTATAGGCGATCCCTTCAGGTTCCGCCCGTCCCTGAAAATCCTCCTCAATGCCCACCGCATAGCCTGACCCTCTTGAGTCCCCCTCCCCTCCTCTCGGCACATGAATACTCATTCCATGATCTCATTTCACATAGCTGGTGACGAATACAGGCACGTCTGATGATCTAACGAGACTTTATAATGGAGAATGCAACGTTCAATTGCAAATAAAAAGAGACGTTTCAGACATGATATGGTGGAATGGCATGATTAATTAAAAATTGGTTATTTTCCACAAACTAAAATTTAATATGGCCGGTTTCAATGTAACTATATCATCATCAGGTCAGTTCAATTGAAAGTCAAATTTTGCTATTTCCAGCTCTTGACTTGCTTGTTCAGCGATATCTGACTGAAAAGCGTCGCTAATCTTGCTTTTTAGCATAACGTCGCCGGAAAGAAAGAGAATCGTAATTAATAAACTGAGAATGAGTTATGAAAAGATGAACTTAACGCAGCTTGTACTAAAATAAGAGAAAGTGGATAAAGCGAGGAGAAAACCATTGTTCATTTAGAGAAGAAAAGATCAGACACGGAGTCAAGAGAAGAGACGCAGTAAGTTATGTTAAAATATGATATAAGAGGAGTATGCGAGTATCTTATATGAGCTTAGCTAAATAGGTACTTTGTTATCGTCACAAGTACTTTTTCAGTGCTTTGGTCATGTGATGACAATATGAGAACCTTCCAATGACAGACTGAGCATCAATATTATTTACTTGACATCAGAAAATCCATTGCCAAGGAAGAATGTAATTATGAGTCTGTCGCACTGAGAGTCATGGACTCCAGTTAAATGTCGGTGTTTTACACCTCCGGCCAAGGTCTTTGCACTGGCATCAGCGGAGGAAGTCGTTCAAATAATCTTTAATAATTAGAGTACTTAATATTCTGCATGGATCTTGGTAAAAACTGCACATACTTGTATTAAGAATTAGGACATTTATGACAACTCATTATGCGTGCACATTTTCTTATGGAAATTTAGGAGAATACCATAGCTTCTGACGTGCAATAGGCATTTCTTTTGAAGGCACGTGAGAATAAGGTGGATCTGTAAAACTTTAAAGGGGGTGCATGGTCATATTACTGTTATTATTTGGAAGTCTACCATTTAAGGTATGTTCGGGATGGACACAGAACAACGATACATTTCATAGCCCCACCTAAAAAGGAACAGCCTGAATCTCCATACTTTAATTAATTTCCTCAATTACGAAAATTTTCTCTCTTAGTTTCATCAAATGCTTAAATTTTTCCTAACCATAACTCGCTTCATAAAGTCCGACCCTATTTCACAGTCTTCAGTATTCCATCGCCAATCCAACCACTCTGCTTTCATATTTCCTGTATTCTTTCGAGTTCTCTTCGCCCCCAAAATGAATTATACGTCTTCGTTCGTTTTCCTTTACGCCCATTGTGCCAAATCCATTCTACTCCAAAACCACATCTCAAAATCCTATCATCTAAACCTATCATTTTGCCCAAAGCATAAGTTTACCGATCCGTGCAGGGCCACGCTCTTTGCCAAAGCTTTCACTTTTCTTTCCGAAACTTCCGTTTCTGTCATCGGTACCCTCCTTGTGAAAGCTTATTTGCCTGACGTAATTTATCTTCTTACTTGACCATATTGGTCCAAAACACTTCCACGCTATGTAAATTGTTTCAACTGCTCTAGGTTTTGCCCTCCCATTTTAGCGCTTGATTAAGCCTTCCTCTTTCTCGTAAACTCCTGACCTTTGTTTTGCTAATGTTGGTACTCATCCCGTACCTATCGCGCTGATTTCCTAATGCACTCAATAAATACGAGTATGTAAGTAACATATCTTGGCTGATTCGCAAACCAAAGTTTGATCGCCCGCAAACATAACTGATTTTATATCTCTGTTGATTTTTATTCATATATCCCGTACTTCTCTTGCCGTTTCATCTACGTTTACACCCACGTTGAAAATCATGAGTGATAATTGACAACCCTACATTATTCTGCTTTCTAACACTGCCCAGTCCAACATCCCTTCTTCCCCTCGCCCCTAAGCATTCTGAGTCATGTACAGGTTGTTGAAAAGTTTCCTATCCGTCCAGTCTACTCCTATTTTCTAAAAAACATTCATTACTTTTACCCAATTTACTACATGAAACGCCTTCTCGTAAACTACGAAACAGATAAATACATCGTGATTGTCCTCTAGTATTGCATCTACATCCACATGCAAAACCAACAAATTTATGTAAATCTGCACCCACAAAGGCTTATATACATGTATTCATGAGAAAACCTTTGCAACTTACAAGCATGCGAATAATTATACTATCAGCTAACATACAAATGCACCTACAAATGGAGTAAAACTCTATCCAACAATGTGCAAATTTATATGCATGCTGGAGCAAGACTTCATTTAAAACAAGGTTAATTCACCAAATAAATTAGTTATTTGTCATATTAAAAAAGGCATAAAAATGAACCCCCACCATAAGAAGAAGGTCCCCACCGTATGAAGAAACAATGTTTTCATACAGTAGTCATGAAGTAAAATGCAGGTTCAACAGTAATCATGCAGAAGTTAAAATTAAGACGGGAAAAATTTGCTAACAGATGGCCATGTAACTCAGAGTCTCTGCCCCTAAGGTAGGGAATGTGACACACCGCTGTAGGCAGCGGACGGCGTGAGGCGTCCCCCCCTACGGAGAGAGACGAGCGATAGAAGGTTAAGCCTGAATGCAACAAAGAACAAAGCAAGGCAGGCAATATTATCTAATGCGTTCATACTGCCAACAAGGCGTCTGATTAATCCCAGTTTTTTATTTGCTAGCTCGCAGATTTTACATGCGTGGGTACCACAAATTAAGTCGTTAGTTGCCGTAACACCTAGATATTTTACCGTGTCAAATACTTCTAGGTCAACTCCAGTTAGTTTATAAACAAATCCCGTTGATACGAATATTTTATAAATTTACCGCAGAACATTTCTTATGGTTTAATGTCAATCCCCATTAATGCGCACATTTTCGAAATGCAATTTAAATCCTTTGCTAGTATTAAACGATCCTTATCTCCAAATATCTAACGGTAAATCACCGTATCAACCGCAAAATGGGTCTGTAATTACTGGGGTCATCCCTGTCACGGCTGTTAAAAATAGGCGTTATCTGCGCGGTGTCCAATTCTTTGGGACTTTGCACTCTGTGAGGGATTTGTTAAATATGCATGTGGTTTCGAGATACCGGGCGATACTAAGAGATAAATATTTTAACACCCTAGTCGGTATATTTTCGAGATCCGGGAATTTGTTGGGTTTAATCTCATTGAGTAATTTGACAATTCCTTGTTCGTCCGCTGTTATTTTTGCCATGGGTTCAGTATGAATTGTTTCTTGGAGATAAGCGGTGGCAACATTGTTCGTAAAAACGCTTTGGAAGAATGTATTTAGAATGTTAGTTTTTCCCTCAGTGTCAGTATGAATGATATTGTAACAATCCTTAAAGCTAGCTTGCGGTTTGCTTAACCCCTTTTACTTCCCTAACATTTGACCAGAAAGCTTTGGGGTCAGTTTCCTAATGCTCGTGAAGTACTTCATGTTTAAAGTATGGTAAGGTGCTACGTAATTGTGTTTTGGTTTCAACTTTAGAGGATCTATACTTGTCCAATAACCGTTTATTCTCCGAGAATGATGTGTTCACGCCTGCTTTCTTTACCCTAGAATGTAACATTCTCTGCTTTCAAAGGGCTTTTATATCGCCTTTATTGTACCCTCTGGGGTCGCAATTTGCTTTTACGTATTTCAAAGGGATGGAATATGTCATGCCTTTTTGCATAATATTGACAAATTGTTAACAATTTCAGGCTTCACTTTGTGGAGTCCCTTCATGATGAGGGTAAAAAATAAGAGAAGCTTTACACTTCCACACACTTTTAATGCTCTACGATCTACGACCATGGTTTCAATGCTGCGCGTCATCAACAGGCGCATCGCATGATAATGATGCGCAGTATCGAAACCATGGTCGTAGGACATTAAAAGTGTGTGGAAGTGTAAAGTTTCTCTTTTTTTTACCCTCATCTTGGTAAATTGTGTCCAAGTTTCTTCCACGGTGGCATGACTTAAGCGCGTTTTTAACTCGGGTAGTGAAGAGTTTAATTAACTGGCAAAAGCTTCAAAGTCTGCTTTATGGTAATTATAAAATTTCTTTTTGTTTTAACAATTTTTTTATTTCTACGTCGAAGTTGACTTAACGGATTTATGGTCACTCACGTCCGTCAGTTGATACACTCATTATACTTTCCGGTGTGTTCGTAAGAAATATGTTCAATATGTTCTTTACATTGGTGAGCATGTGTACTGCTTTACGGTTTCTTTGAACCAATTTTAATAAGAAATTACAAGATTCGCGATCACGGGTCCGAGATTTAACGCTTTTACTGTCCCAATCGATACCAGGGAGGTTAAAGTCTCCACCAATTTTGTAGATACTTTTATTATTTTGATTTGCATATTTATTCATTGAGGGTATGAAGTGCTTTGAAATCTGAGTTGGATGTCTATAGAAAGAGCATAAGTTAATTTTGGGTTAATTTGATCACAGTAAGTTGCACCAGACACTTTCTATGTTATTATTTTCAAATACACATTGTCTGCTTTCAAAAATACTTCTCACTGCCATGAAAACTCCTCCGGGTCTTGTACTTCTATTATGTCGGTAAACTGTCAAATCACTGGGGAAAATTTCTCGGTCGTTTATATCATTACACAGCCAACTCTCTGTGTCTAATACTATATCGGCGGAATAATTTTGGAGTATGTGCTCGAGATCCGCTATTTTATTTTTGAGGCTTCTGCAATTTAGTACAAGGATATATAGATTATTTTTATTTTGAATGAAGCCCGTATTTATGTCTGACTGTAATTTAAGACACGTTTGTGGAGAAGTGCGTGTCTTCAGTAAGCTTTACTAAGGAAGAAACAAGCACGGAGGCACAGTTGACAGTTGCTGGCAAGCACAGGTAGGATCAATTTTTATTTCTATTAGTGACCATAAAGAAGTATGCGGAATTAATGAGGGGCTTACTATAGTGCACGATTTCAAGTTGTTTGTTTTGTTAGGAGAGACAAGTATACGTATTTTGCACAATTGTTTATGCTATGTGCATGGGCATAGATAAAAATATTCTCGATTAGATCAAAGACGTTTTGAATGGTCAGACACAAATAAAAGTCATAGATGGAGTTAGCTATAATGCATTATCGTCGCTCATAATCTCTTCTGGGTGAAAGATAAGGGAATATGCGGACAAGCTAATAAAATAATTAGGATTAATTGGAAGAGTAATTGGTGAATTTGGTTGAAAAGTCAAAGAGAAATGTTATCTTTCGCTGGTTAGGCCTCATTCATGATATGCTGCTAGTATATGGAATCCTCACGAAGTTAAATTGATTACCAAAATTGTATCGCGTGCAGTGTAGAAGAGCTAGATTTGTAAAACGTTTTTATGATAAACTTACTGTCATATCCAAAATAGCGAAGGTTACACTACAAATTAAATCTCTTGCACAAATTTGAAGGATGTCTCTTTAGAAATGATGTTGGTAATATATCATAAGCCCCATCGTACTACAGTAGGCGAGATCTTGTTATTAAAACTACAGAGATTAAGGGTAGGACAGATAAATTTTTATGTCATTTTTTCCGCAAACGATATGGGATCTGAATAACGTTTTCCGACCGCAGTAGGGATAAAAGTATTCGGGTCAAAATTAGTCAAATGTGTATTCACCCCCCACCACACACCCTAGCGATGACTTAAAGGGTACTGTAAAATACATCCAAAACCTGCCCTAACCGGTAGAATACCAATAATAATAATAATAAATATAGTGAACTCATCACCACTATGGCATCACGCCTTCCCCTCCCCTGTCTAAACCCAAACTGATCTTCCGTAATTACTGATATGGTCTCTTATCCATCCTTTCATTAATTATCCAAAGTAATACCTTTGTCACGGGTGAAATCAAACTTTTTTCCTATATTCACATACTACCAATTTTCCCTTTTTTGGCATGGGAACTAACGCTGATTTGAGGACATCTACAAACTAAATTCCTCTTTCAAAAATTAGCCCATGAAAACTCTTCCTTCCTCGTTTCCGAATTGAGCAGTCCCGTGGAAATATTGATTACCTCCGAAGCCGTATTTTATTTCACTTCCCTTAATACCCTTTATATGTCACAAGTATACCCGGGCCTAAGCTATCCACATCTACTTCATATTCTATTTCAATGTCAAAACTTGTTGGCCTGATATCTTAACGATAGCGGTCCTCTTTGTATTTTTTGTCTCTTCTGAATTTTCCCTCATTCAACAAATAATTTGCCGCCGTACCTTTAATAGTGTTTCCGGATTTTCCCTCTGAATTTCTAATAGACCTTCCCCCTATCTATGCAGCGAATCATTTCACCCTTCCTTTGTAACCCCTCCGGTTCCTTGTCCTGCGTTTTCCAAAACGCATCATGTGCCTTATTTTGTCCTACCTGAGTTTATTATTCATAACTTTATACTTCCTTGTACCTTATTTCGAACCTACATACATTCATTTTCATATGTAAACATAAATTTATATCCCTCTGCCCGCAAAGAAACTTAAAAATCGGATTCAGTAAAAAAATTATGGCCCTATTTTTTTAATCTCAATGGATTCTGCAATAATACATTTTGTGTGCCTGAGACAATAGGTCAAAAATAGAATGTGCCAAAAGGTGGTATTCATTTTTAATTGTGTTAAAGCTAAAAATATTTGTCAATAGCTGCCTAATGGTCTCAGTTGTCCCCTCTTTGTATCCTCCCGTCCCGAGAATATTATTCTCAGTTTGATAACCCGTGGAGACAAAGTGGTAAGAGTCAAGAGCTGGAAAAGAAAGCTCGATCAAAGAAAGAGAAAAACTGATTTGAGAGAGTTCCAAGTATCGCAAGATTTAAACTTCGAAATGTGTCACTAGATATAACTGATTGATCTATTGTTAAAATTACCGAACCAATATTATGCTATTTAGCATACGAATATCGTACACCCTCCATGTACAATTGTTCGATAGATTTCTAGCTGATTTAGATAATTAGCGTCTTGTGCCACTTTCCACGGCTGAAAGCCGTCTTCCAGTTATTACAAGAGAAGCAGCCTAAGCGTTTGATCCCAGAATTCAGGCTGAAATTCATCCAAATCGGCACGAAATCACGCCCGTTAATGCCTAATCTAGGCTCCAAAACATTCCGAGATAATGTTTAAATATAAATAAATATTGACTTGCGCAAGCACGATAGGTGGGCGTGGGTGGACCTCAATAAGTAGCAATTTCTTCCAGGCGAATTCTGGGTTTCTTCGGCAAAACAAGTCAAGAATTGTGCGCAACAAAATGTGCAGCATTACTGAAATTCTCCGTTCCACATTTTTGCTAAATCATTAGTCAAGCCTTCATTTTTAACCATTTTTGCGAAATAAGATGCGTATGAGACCTGAATATTTTCATGGTAAAGAGAGGGGAAGCGGTCTTAAAGAGGGTCGAGCGGGCTACCTATTAGGCGGGTCGGGGCCAGATTTTTAAGGACCCTGCGAAACCGAAAGGAATTATCCAAACCTAAATAAATTATCTCCATCCTTTATATCGTAAATGGAACCAAATTATTACTAGGAATGATGCAAATTTATTTTTTGTTCAATTAGGTCCCAGTTAGCTTATCAATGGATAATATCGTAATTGGTAATTTTGTGAACTACAAAAATGCAAAAATCAACTCCTCCTCTACAATTAAAGTTTTATCAACGAGACACACTTATTAGATTGATATTATTCTTGTGACTACAATGGCTTGCATGAATACGCGAGAGTAAAACCTCATAACTGAAGATTGTCGCGAATTATAGCCTAATAATAAAAATATTTGCGCCCTAGAAATTTGAAACTCACAGCGAATATGATTTATCAAAAAGATAATGACTGATGTGCAAAGTGAAGGAAACGCCAAATTGCCTTTCTTTTATCTTATCTCTGTGTGGGAATATAAATCCTTCCTAATGGCTTTTGTCGCTGTAAAAAAATAAAATGCTGAGTACGATCGTAATTGAAAATTTTACACTATATTGTTTGTGACTTTTTGTAGAGTTTAATCAAATATAGTTCATTTTATCTGCGTGCATATACTGATGAGGCATATCAATTAATGAAATAAGTAACTATCTTGTTTAAAATGATCAATTTAGCTATAAAATTAAGTTGAAGAGAAAAATACTCATTTTGAGATAGTTTGATAGGATATTTTTCGCTTTGGATGAAGCGTTCTATCCTGATTACCCGCACTCATTACGTCGCTTTTAATTGGTTAATATTTATTTCGTACTTTATGAAAATTTTTAGCAAGTAATTGGACTCGCTTTCTTTAGAATTTCCTAGCTCGTATGCATGGCCTCGCTGAATTTCCATTGACATGAGCTAGCAAACTTTTGCGACTCACCAACTTACAGTAAATGAGCTTGAAAAAGTTTTCATTCCTCACAATTTTTGGTGTCAGATGAAACATAGGAAAGTAGAAAGACCGATGTGAAGGGAGTGTGACGCGGCGAAAGGAGGGTGAATACATTATGCGAATGACGGTGATAATAAAGAAGGAGATATAAGCGGGCGTCAACTCCGGCATACACCAGAAATGGATCGATGTGATGATTCTTTTGCGCTTTCCCTCGTTGTAATGGGAAAACACCAACCCTTACTACAAAAATATTGTTTTCCTTCGCCAGTCGCTTATTATGCGTTTCAAAGGGAGAAATACTAACGGAGAATAGAGAATACGTTATTCGTGAATAGTCGGTCATTCCCTCGCTCGTTTCTAGTAAACGCTCGGAAGAGCCCTAACGACTAACACGATTCGCTTAATGCCCTCCGCAATGGAATTCATCACAATGAGCGTCACTGTGCCAGGGCACTTAATTAACCAGGCATGAAGTGAAGGTCTACTGCCAATACACATCTCTCCATTATAACACCAGGTAAATAATCGCGAGAGAGAATCGCCCTTAATAAGAGGGACTTCAGTTTACACCCGCCGCTTTCAACTCTCGTCAATAATCCTGAGCGATCAAAATTCTATGCTTTATTTTGCTTCACAACCAAGTTACCTTGGTGCTTATTGCTGTAATGATGATATGCGTTCACTCTTTTCCTTCTACAATAAGATACGATTTAAAACTGTTATTAACTAGAGTATGATTTCCTACCAGGGTATAACACCGGAACGACCCACTCTCTTCATCTTTCTCACCCATACAAAGGAAGATTTATACTCCTTGAGCTTTAGCAAATATTCTCCGTGTGCCTTTGAAGCAACGCAAGGAGAGATTAGAAGCTCATTCCTCGGGACATATTTTCCGAGGAGTGGATGAAGACGAAGCTGAATTGAGAGTTAAAAAGTATTTGGGAGAGATAGGGAAAAAGGGTGAGGAGGCGGTTGGGTCGAAGTTGATGCACGCATGAAGGTACAGGAAAAGAGTCGGAAGAGTAAGGGGAAAAATAATGCAAATGAAACAATGGGTAAGGGGTGAGAAATAAGAAAAAAGTGCGGTGTGGTAGTGACAGGAAGGAGGAAAATTACGTGAATGGGAGTGATGATGAAAAAAGAAATATAAGCTGTTGTCAGAGCCGAACTTAGCCAAGAAATTCCTCTTTTTTCATGTTGGGTGTTAACTTCTCTAAGATTTTGCTTGAATTAAAATAAAAACGCTTAGATGCCATCAAAATATTCATAAAAATAGGATTAGGTGCAATTCACAAAAAAACGTACGTACTTGATGTAGTTATTGAGGAAAGGCTAAATATTATTATCAAGTTAAAATTTCTTAATAGTAATTACATATTAGGGAGTACTAGGTAAACAGTTTTTGGTGTGCATTTATTCCATTATATTTCTTTCTTAGAAAATCCCTCAGACGTCCGAGTATCCAATAAGAAAATTCTTCAGACGTCCGAGTATCCATCGAAAAACCAAGTTGATGATGCCATCGTTTCGCTTTTCTTGCTAGAGATAAGTGTAACATGAATGGATAGCATCCAAATTATTTTACACATTCATTATGCACGATATCTTGCACACTTAGGGTGATGCCACAAAACACTCGGATTGCCGATGTTTCTCCGGAATACGGGGAATATTGCAGAGTCATAGAAAGACGAAAACATTTTAAGATGCCAGTTTCTTTCGCTCGAAACAAAAAATCTTAGCCGTAAAGAACGCGATCGCTATACCTCTTATTAAGATGAGTCCCGTATAGGAATTAGAAAAACTTTGTAGATTTCACCAAAATTTATCGCGGTAAGACAGGTTTCATCAACTATGTGACATCTTCAGATGTACAGTAGATTTCGCTTTATCAATGAAACCGATCATTCCGCAATAAAATTTGCTGAAATATACAGTTTTTAACTCCTCAGTATTTGATTACACAAGGTTTAAACCTCAACTGTTTACGGCTATTGGAGTTTTCACTTATACAATACTACTGGCCGTAAGATCTCAATTCAATCAATATGTTTAATATTGATTTAGTATTATTATTACGGCTAGTAGTAGTGAATAAATGAAAAACCTGATACCATTGAATTGCATAAGAACCATTTGTTCTCCCTCTAATCACCCCTGGTAATGTTCAAGGCACAAAATGACACTATGAATAAAATGGTGATCTTAGAGATGCAGATAGATGGATATCATGAGCATTTAAAGTATGGTGCCGAAACCGACTATGTGTATAAATGAATGGTCAAAGTAGGGAGTTATGATTTAAAGAGGAGATAACGAAGAGAAGTACAGTGCAATAAAGGGAATTCTTTAATTCATGTAAAATGGCATGTTAAGGTTGATATACACTAAATTTAATTGAAAAATGCAAGCTGTGATTTATAAACTTCCACCATTTACTTTGCAAAAGAAAATTTTTACATGGGATTTTTAAGGAGTCAGGTTATACGATAAATTAGCTCTAAGTTGCTTTCGTTATTTATCGGATTTGAAATAAACGATAACAGAATTTTGTTATTTTAAAAATTGTCTACTTTGAGAAAATACGTCAATTTTATTCATTGTTTTTAGTTCCTACATCAACTATTACATGAATTTTAAAATTATCAGTCAAAAGAAACTTGGTAACAATGGTAGGTACACTCAGCAGAAGCACCAATTGTCATCTAATCGGTCTGGACTTTCAAGGAGTTTGAACTTGACTTCATGAAAGACAAATCTCTGTTCTTAGCTGTACCGAAAGGAAGAATAAGACAATGTACGACTCGTACTTTGGGTGAAAAGGGGACGAAAATGCACTCCCTACATTTTCAGAGTCTACCTGCAACGACTTAAAGTTGAAAGGATTTATATTCCTCCCGGAAAAAAGTATATATTCCTTACGACTCGAGTGAACATATGGTGCGTTCTTTGGATTCGTAGGATGCAAGATGAAAAGTACATATAAGTTGACAATTAATGAGTTCGAATTTTGAAACTGCGATTCCCATTCTATTACGGGCATGGTGCTGGGAATTCTGAAGTAAAAAAAATTATTATGCTAGAACTTAATATTATCTCCAAATTTCCATTTTAAGTCTAAATTTTAGTAATTTCAATAATCATTTGCATTACAGGGGCCATGTTAAAGCATTTGTCGTTTCCTAAAAAATAAACTGTGCTCTTAATGGGTAAGATCATTGGAAGTAAATTTTTATTAAAGTATTACACTCTGCAAAAACAAAACAATATTTCTAATAATAATTGTGCGAATTCTGTTTAAAAAATTATATTTTTACTATCGTTGAAATCCTTCAGTTTTCATTTATTGTTTTGTACAGGGTTCATTGGTTCATGGGAATAAGTTTTAGAGTACATAATTTCATCAAATAGCTCTTCGTAAGCAAAACTTACGTATAAATTTTATTCTACCTTTTATTTCTTCATGTGTGCCATTGATATAGATAATTATATTTTTTCAAGTATTTCTGCTTGTAATAGTAGATTTTTCTATTCACATTCATTTTCATGAAGTGATCTGAAATTACGTCAGATGATATTTCATTTCTGTTCCCGCAGTTGAACTATATTTATCGCCCACACATAACAAAAGTAATAAAAATTTTGAGTAATCCCAAGACTAAGTACCGTGGAATAATTTTCTTGTTTTATTAACTCTTTTATCACTTATGCTAATTGGTAGGCGCCTAAATTGAATTGCGGCTCATTAAAGATAGAAGGTTTCTTCTTTGCTGCTCCCAACCCCTCGCTGTGAAGGGAGTAAATTGATTAACGGCGCATAAACATGAGCGTGCAAGCAGCGTGTTGAAGAGTGTAAAATAAACGAGCCGTGCCTCAGTAGGAACTAAAATGTACCTAATACAACAGTTATTTTTGTTTTACCAACCTCCTCTCCGTTAATGACATTTTATTTGAGTATCAGATCAGAATTATAACCAACAAAGTCGGCAAATGACAAAAAATAACCATAACCATCGCCGTCACGGGGCGCCATTCTCGCCTTAAAATCCTTCACCTCATTTATTCCTTCCCGCAAAATAGGTTTATTATTTAAGATTCCCGGAATCACTCTGAGTTAAGTCGGAGTCTTTAAAATCCGAAGCACTCCTTCCGTTATCTTCCACCCGGATCCCCGGTCTCGACGACGCACCCTCTCTCTCCCCCCCCTTCCCTCGCTTTTCGGCTTCCCTCAGCAAGGGCCCCCGTATGCATGATCCCATCCCACCACTCCCGTCGGCTCCGAGAATAATTCCTTTCATTGTCGGAAGAGCAGACACTCCGGAGGGGAAGAGTCGCCGGCTTCTGGGATTCATTCGCGAAAAGCGCAGCTTAAATTATTCAAACGATCCACCTTTACCCTTGACCTCCCTTCCCTCCCCTCCCTCCGCGTGCCTTTCCATCCTTCCCCTCCCCCCCCCTCTCCCACACAAATGGGGAAAGGGAAATGCAAATTGCAATGAGATTGTCATTCCGCAATTAAATCTCCTCATCCACAACTACTCCCGCGATTTATGTACACCTTCAAGCTCCCGCTCTGCCTCTCTCTCTCTCGCTCTGCGAGGATAAATTTCTCTACCGTCTCCCTTCCCCTGAATACCTCTCTCTTTCTCTTTATCCCTCTCTCTCCTTTCGTATCTCCTTTGTGTGACTCCATGCAAAGGCACGCGCCATAAAAACACAAAAGGGTAACGCCGTTGGATTTGTTTGCACAAGTGTCGACGGCGAAGAGATGTGGGGGACACAGAGAGAGAGGGGGGAAAGGAGTGGAGCGATTGAGGAGGAGGAGGGTGAGACGGTGGAAGCGGGGGTGAAGGTGAGGAGGGAAGTTCTTAAGTACAATGGGGGAAGAGGGAATGGGACGGGAGGAAGTAGAGAGGCCGAATGCGGTGTATTTGCGAATTTGGACGGTAGAGGAGGAATAGCGAGGAAAAAAGGAGGAAGTCCGAAGAGCGTTATGTGGTGGGTCGAATACGATCCAAGAAGATGGAAAGACGAGGGAGGGATGAAGATAAAACAGTTTCTTTTCCTTCGTTGGGGATTTGGGAGTGAGGAGGAGGAAACCAATAGCTGGCCGGACTGAAGAAACCGATGGGCCGCTTGGTTGAGGAGAGAGGGAAAACGAAGGAAGGGAAGGAGGGAGAGGGGAATCTTATGAATAAAAGAGATTTTGGAAGGGTTAGGATATTACTTGCAGTGGGCTGCAAAAACAAAGAAGAGTACATGGTTGAATGATTTTCACGATAAGAGGGGAAACGAAGCAGGATAGGTGATAGTAGGTATGACTCTTAGATAGATTAGAATGTATTAATTTTATCGCAGCTGAGAGAAAGTGTGGGGCATGCATTGAAGTCGTACGAAGACCATATACAAAGCCTTTGCAGTGTATAATGGGGCGTGTTGTATATGTTTTAGAAACTTGGGAGCTGTCCTCAACAAAACTATGAATTTAATCAGTAATGACCAACAATAAAATTTTTTTTTCATGCTCGGGTATGTTACGAATGAAAGAAAGAATTGAGCAGACTATGGGATAATTAGCTAATTAATACGTAGACGGAAAATTTCAGTTTGAGATTAGAGCACTTTTGAATAGAATTCCCATTCAAAATCCTCTTTTATTTAGCTGGAAATTTAAAGTATAAGAGTAATGCCATTGATATTCACTTCTACGCCTTACATTGTTCACGAACAAAGAAAGTTTATTACCCAGGTATTACCTCAATGGACTAATTGAGGGGGCGAAAAGAATGATCTCAGGAAAGTTCAGCACACTATTCTTTAGATGAGAAGCTGAGCACCGGGAAACCACTTATCGTGGCGACCGGTTCTGACCTTGAACTTCTCTTCCTCTTTCCAAGGAAGGCTGTTCTGAGTGACCAGTCAGGAAAAAAAGATCAAATAAAGTTTTGAGAGAGAAATGCAATCTGGGAAAGAAAGATCTTAACCAACGTATGACGGCGTGAGGGGGAGTGGCTTTAATCCCTAGAAAAAAACAATTTGAAAACAATTTAAAAAGGTATTAAGCAGTTTGGGATATGAAATCAGTGGCCAGGGATTGCACGATTGTTAAATTGGAGATTAACATAAAAAAACTTAAGTTTTTTTAGATCAAGCGGCATTGATTAGTAATACATTTTCGTTGAAGAATATCAGAATAACTAACAAATTTACTGTAACGGCTGGAATTAATTATCACTGTTTTAACAAACCCTCTTGCAAAATGTAAATATTTTTGTCGTTGTGAATCCCTCGTATTTGTGTTCCATCAATATATGAATCCGCTACGATACCCTCTCCGTGTTCCCCACAGTTTTATTTGAATTAATTGATTTGATAGTGTATTTCAGAACCTGTGAAATTCTAATAATTACCTATTCTGCAGGATCGAGTTCCAAATTAATGGCTGTGGCCGATTCTAATCGATTTTCCACCAGTAGTAGAACTTTTAGTTACTGTAAATATCAAAATGTTTACTTTAGTCGGTTTAAATTGAATGTTTTAATGTACATGACTACAAAAAAGGAAATCCTTTTTCAAATGCAATGATTTTCTCTCCGTCATAAATGCTGCTGGATGAAAAAAATTCAGCGAGCGTTTATTTTTTGAAATTGACATCATTCGTCAAAACAAGCCGTCCCGTGTGAAACGTGTTATTGGATCAGAGGAATAAAAAGTGGTGCACGATAAACAACACAATATGAGAGCGGAATGCAGAAAAATTTTGCACTTTTTAAGAGATTCTGCGATATATGAGATTAGCGTTACCGTTAATTTAGAATTTTGTTTTGAAACCGTGGTTTTAGAATTGTGGGTGTGCGGTAAAAACTTGTTAAATAGATGCTAGACAGTTTTAATATCCTTTCAGTGGAAAGTTTCTGTATTAGTTTGACTATTAACACTCAAGAGTACAGAAATTTATTCTATGAAAATTGATAGCGAATTTGTTTAAAAACCTTACCCTAAATAAGAATAATGAATTTTTGTAGATTTTAAAATTTATCGATATATGATTGTTTGCTCTGTTTGTAGGATATGATTTATTTTGACGTGAAAAATTCACGAGTCGAAACCTACTGCGCAAAACAAGTTATCGAGCATTGTACTTGCGATTTTTTTAATGTGGTACCTTCTCCCTACAATTTGAGCCCAGGAAAGCTTACTGTTGAAATTAACGTCTCGCCGCTAAAAGTAGCGTTTTGTTTCGCGTACGAATATTCCAGCGGTGCAGCAATCACACTGCACAGCTCCGACGTCCTGAACGTTACTTTTTAAGTCCCATTCGTGCACTTCCTTGACTAAATAAAGCAAATCTGTTGCGGAGGTAATATGAAATATTTTCAATATTTTCCTCACACTATGTTTTACTTTGAGGGCTGGCAGGCGGTAATTTCATCACTCTAAATCTCTTATTGAAGTTAGATTCTTTTGTTGCTCTGTAAACATCTACAGCGTAGTTTCCTCATTTATTCCTCAAACCCTATACACTCAATTTTAGAACTGCGTTCTACCGCCCGTCCAATAATATGCGCCCAATAACGAGCTAAATGCAAAACTCGGAATTCTTATTTTGAATTTGCCAATAAAAGTACGCTGTTCAACTTAACAGTTTTTAAAGAATTAAACGGGCAAAAGAAGGAGATTTTTGAACAAGAAGGAGAGGGGAAGAGTTATCTCCTAGTCAGAGCACAGGGGAAGGAGAAGTAATGATCAAACTTATCTCTTATGCGAATTTGTTTAAAAGATGTCTGATGACAAGGGGTAGCTGTGCATAAAAAGACGGAGGCTTATCCGCAAATAGTAAATGAAGACTTATTCAGAGTTGAAGAGGTAAAACGCAAACTTAGCATGTGGTAAAAGTCGTCATAAATGATGATATTATTTAAATCTTAATCAAAGAGATATTTTCCAAAGACGGTGGAAAATTGAGAGAGAGAAAATTTCATCGCAGGTTCTACCCAACTGATTCGGAACAGGGGAAAGTTAGTTTGTTGGCAAACTATATTTTGTGGAAAGGAGTTCACGAGCTGAAAACATGTATAGTACGAGCACGTCACAGAAGCTAGTGAGTAAAAGGAAATCAAGCAATAACAATTTTCATTAAAAAAGGGACGGGAATTGTGAGGAGAAATCACCAAAAATTATGCTCCCTTCCATTCCGGTCGTAATGGAAGTGTATTATGTTCCCTCTCTCTCCCCCCCCCCCTCTCTCTCTCTCAATTGGATATAATGGAGTAGCGATGAAAAGCCTGCAGCATTAATACCTTGAAGGTAGAGAGGTTCCAAGTTTAATCAGTTGCCCAAACATACGCCTACGAGATATAGGTAGTTTACGCAGGCGGTTTTTTTCGAGCGGCGATAATTCATATTCACGAAAGAAAAAAAACAAGAGGAAGGTAAATAGTGTTTATATAGCAAAATAAAAAATGCTTTGAAAATCAGAGGATAAGACGAATTCCGTCCGTCTGGTCAGAGGTTGTTAGTTGGGGTAAGTTTGTGGATTTCCAGTTTGGTAGTCCTTGGAGTGCATGAAGGAAAGAGGGTGAAGGGTGGGAGAGATATGTGGAGCAGAAGGAGGAAATCTGTACGCTTCGCTGCTCTCTCCTTCTCCGGCAGAGGGCTTCCAAAACCTCTAAAAACATTTCCTGCCGCCCTCCCATTACCCCGAATCTCCTTTTGCCGCTGGTGTTGCTACCCTGAGGTCCTCCTTCTCAACCCACGCTCCCGTTTTGTTCCCCCTTCCATCCCACATAACATGAAATTTTTGTTCCCTGATCCGCATATATTGCTCTCATTCCTCCCCGTTTTCTCCCCATGATCCTCAAATGACCTTCTTGCTAAGTTGCTCCACGTTGAGCGTGTGCTCGTTTTGACCCGGGTTTCCAGTTTTACGTTTAGCATCTGTGTCCAGGGGAGGGAACAATTGACCAATATCGAATTTGGATTTGGTCCCAGAGTTTCCTTTCCTCCGTTAATTACATCGTCATCGATTGAGTGTGTTTGGGCAAATATTCATTAACAGCTCACCGTCGTCTCTTTTCCCAGCTTGATAATGCAGTCTCCGATTAACTTTTAATGGAAATTTATGTTCCGATAAAATAACTTCTTGACTCTTTTTTGGAGGATTTGTACAGACAACATTTCGCTGAAGTTATCCCTATATTTTTTTTCACGACCTTGCTAACTTGTCAGGGAAGATTTTTAATTATAGTTTCATTCAACCGATTCCTTATTCGTGATTTAATCGTCCGCGTGACTGAGGATATGCATACTTTAGTGACACTCTTGGTTCCAGACCCATTCTATGTCTCATCTCTTATGCTAAAGCGCTCACTGCTTTTTCTCTACCTGTTTCTCTCACCTGCCTTCCATCCCAAGCCGTAATTATTTTGGATAATAACCGAAAACTTGCACCCAAGTGTGAAAATTCGAAGTCTTTGCTTAAATAAGTTTAGTTTCCTGTTTAAAGCTTCCTGTCGCATGAGTTCTCGTTCTACGCATTCTCCCGTCTCCCCGTCGACCGACGTCGGCCTTTCATCCGTTGTTCCGCGCCTCAGCCGCCATTCTCCCAAAACTTGTCTCCCTTACCCGTATTCGTCTCCTTTTTTTATGCTACCCGCACTCATTTCCTTGTTTCCTCCCTCATTTTTGGCACGCTGCAATCTAACACCCGTTCACACCTTCGCGCCCTCTCTCTACTCTACTTTGCATCCTTTTTTCGTCATCATTTCTCGTTACTTTCCGAATGCCTGCCACCTATTTCACGAAGCCGAGGAACTTCAAGCGCAAAGCATGAAAATTTCATTCAAATACGCTAGGGAATACGTATATGAATTGCATTTTTCAGGAGTTAATCCCTTTTAGAGTATACATAAGAAAGTTCTTCGGAAGTACTGAGTTAATTACTTGATATCTTAGTGCCCCTACTGGTCTTCGCAACGTGCTGCATAAGTTAAATTGTGTATGTAATACTTAATGGACATCAGTATTTCTGGGACGGCATTTTACATAATACCTTGTGGTATATAATGCTTACTTTCGATTACAAGCCACTTCTGCAAGCATGAGAAATAGAACGGGATCACAATACTGCATATAGCTTTGAACAATAGAAATACCGTGGAAAAGTTGCAAATGGGGAACATTAGAATACCGTTTCAAGTTTTTCCCGGCTATTCATGAACAAACTCTCAAGATTAATACCAAGGAAAGATGTTTGCCACATAAATATTTTTCCTGTAAATGGTCGTATTATGTCGTCATCAATTAAAACTTGACCAATGCAAACATTTTCCATTTATTCATGCATTTTTGGAATAAAATTTTGGTAAGGAATACTGAGGTAAAGCTTGTTACCCATCCAAAAAAGAATACATCCTTTTTCTATATTCATAAGCATGCAAAATATTGCAAATAGACGAAGGAAAGATTTTGAAAATAATACCAAAACAATTAGTGACTTACTTGTCAATCCAAAATCAAAGAATAAACGTGGAAGAAAGGTTGCCGTCGTGTGTGCGTGTGTATATATATATATATATATATATATATATATATATATATATATATATATATATATATATATATATATATATAACGGATACACATGTGTGTATGTATGTATAAATATATATATATATATATGTATATATATATATATATATATATATATATATATATATATGCCTTCTAACCAATCACTAATATTTGCGACGTAGCATGAGCTCCAGCATTTTCGATTTTTCATGGCCAAAGATCTTGATATTTTTGATGGCGGAAATTCTCCTGTTATTCCTGCGACCCTTGAGCTCTGCCAGCCTTTTTTACTTCCCATCTTAATTTTCTTCCTCAGCTTCCCACGTCAGCCCGATCCCCTATTCCGCATCGAAATCCTCCCTACGTCAGCTCATGGCCGTCATCGTATTCTTTTCTCGACTCCCCTCCTTTCTTCACCCACCCTTCCCGCGTACAGAGTCTCCGCTCTAATGATTCTTCCCCTCCCACCTCATCCCTCGTCCTTTCTACTTCTACACGTCTCCAAAATGCATTCCCTCTCCTTTACCGTCCACCAAAGTCGTTCTTAATTTTCCTCTTTCTGGGTTACGCCTCTCTTAGCTCCCAGCTGTCCTTGACAGTTTGCTCTCATGCATTTTATCCCTGAGAATGCTTTCCCCTCTGCCTGCCCACTGTTTTTATTTTCTCCTCATATGCCTCCCACCCTTTAAGAGTTTCACTACTCAGTCTCTCTACTCTCCTCCGTGTGTTTCCCTCACTTTCCAAAAAGGTCCTTTCCCCTCCTTCAACCCTCTTCCAGGCCGCAGTGACCCTCAAAGGAAGGGCCGCCAACTTGAATCCTTTCCTCCGCACTCTTAAATGTAGCACATTTTCCGGAATCCTTTACTCTGCACGTTGTAAACATTGTTTTGCAGAAAAATAATCATTCTGAGATACATTTTCAATCATTTTTTCTTGTAGAATTCATTTAGACCTTTTCAATGGTTTTTAGATTACATTTTGAAGTTTACTGCATTCATTGATTTAAAGTTAAAAAGTATAACAATATTTCATCTATAAAAGTAGCCATTAATTATCCAAAACAAAACTACCTTTCGAATTTTAGACGTGAAAAGGTCATCAAGTCACCATTGAATCACCTGAGATGGCGTTGATTACTTGGTGACGACAGTAAAATATGGGAGTGACCCAACTGATGAGCTAAGCACTGTTGCAAGCATTCCATGTTTCAGATGATGAGTGTGCTTTGAATGAATCCTGAAAAATTTTACATGGTATTTTTAGAGAACTTAGCAGTGCTAAATCACTGTGCAGCATAAATACCTTTTGGAACACGTTTTAGTCAGTCTTTGGCTCCACATACTATCTACGTGGATACACATACTTGTCTAGATACCATACACGCACATCTGTAGAAGGCGTCTAAACTTCTGACTCTTTTCTTCTTCCTTCCTTGCTTACCAAACATTTTTCCCGTTTAATGCTTCCTGCTACAAGCGCTCCATGTATTATCTCTTCATTTGTTAATTCCACCTCTTACAAAATTTTCATCTCCATTTCCTCTTTACCCTTAACATGTTTAACACATCGTCGTTAGTTTTTCTTTCCGTCGGTAATATTTTCCCCACTGCTTTCCATGTACATGTTAAACAAATGTATCTTTTTAAATAAAATATTAAAGAATCTTTGATTAAAAAAGTAAATAAATTCAAATTTTTGAGGGCATTGCTTTCCATGTTACAAAGAGTCCTTACCTTTCCCTAGCCTGCAATGCCCTTAAATCATAAGATTCAAGTTTTTGTATTTTGTAATATGCATAAACTTCCTACCAGTGCTTTAGGAATCCAAACTAGCGCTTAATTTGATTATAAACCAGTAAAACTGTATGATCACATGAATTTGTTCCTCATCAAATTTGTCTACATCGTCCGTCCGTCTGTCTGATACGAATCATAGAACTAAAACACACGTATGCCCACATTATTTCCTTGCGCGTACATGTACCCCATGTCCGATTAAATCGAGATTTTAGTGATAACTGATAAGCAAACTCCTGCATGACCGAATTCTATTATTAAAAATTGTGGTTGCTAAAAAAACTGAAGTGTTGCTATCCCGCAGAAGATTCCGTAAATATGAATTTCTCATTTTGATATAATTTTTAAAGCCATCGCATACTTACACAATTACTTATATCGATGAAGAATTACTTTTTAGAGTGGTCTAGTATTTAAAAGTTTGTGTTCTTTCATGTCGGCTGCCTAGTTCACCTCCTGGAGCACTCGTGCTAATGAATAGATCACCGGTGGCGAATAGTTGAAATGGGAATTCAATTTAAGAGATTAGAAGTTTTAAGGCATCGGTAAATTTCATTAATATGAGCCGTTAACGAAATCGTCCGCATGCATCGCATATCGAATTTTCCCCTGGTGCTGCACTGGATAATTCGTCGATGGCGTCGAAATGGACCGATCGGAAATACAAATCATTACGTATATCGATGAGTTTCAGCAGCGCTCAGCTCTTATTCCTTCAACTCTTATTCCTCACACACTTTCTCTTTCAATGACTGAGTCCGCTGTCCTCAAACCTGCCACACCACATTTTTTCAAGCTCTCCAGCTCCGCCTCCGTCCATTTCTCTCTCTGTCTCTCTTTCTCTCTCTCTCTCTACACGTCGTTCTACTTTTCGCTCTTTTTCGCTCCCCTTTCTCCCCGCCCTTAAGCACTCAACCTCCATCCCACCCCCACTCCCCGTCCTACTGCCCAACCTGCGATTTCACCTACATACATCCTCCACCAACTCTCCACCCACCCTTCTCTCCTGCAACAAAAAAGCAAGAAAAAATGAGTGAGCCAATAGTGAGGGTTTCTAACTTCCCACGGGAAAGATCCTCTCTCTCTCCCCCCCCCCCGCCCTTTATACCTGTCTTTTTTTTTAAATTGCTCCTTTTTGTGTGGAATCTCCCCATATGAAAACTGCGCCTAAAGACTTCCCCCTTCCGCTTAACTTCCTTCCATCCTTCTCGCTTGCTTCCTTTCCACTCCTTCCCTCGTTCGCCGCTTCTCGTCATTCTTATCGCCCGTCTCGCGCACGACCTCTTCATAGCCCCCCTCTTCAAGGAATTGCACGGACGACATAAAGGAATGGTGGGATATAGGAAAAGGATACTCCGTAGGGAAGAGATAGCACGAGGTCGTGGTAGTTGTGGGAAATGACCTTTCTGTAGAAAAAAATTAAATTGAAAATAACGTGAGACAACGAGAAGCCTAACCCCCCCCCCCCACCACACGCCTTCCTCCTCTCAGAAAATCGCATAGTGGGTAAAGATATTTCCCCGTTCCCTCTTCCACCCCCTGTATACGTTCTTCCCCCACACCACCCAAACTCCGGGACCGTCGCTTTCATTCAAAGGTCGTAAAAGAATTACTTTTTTCCCCTTTATTTTCTACCCCAAATTCAACCGATCCATCTCACTTTTCACTGTTCCACTCTCGTGAGGCATTGTCAGTTTTTTTCTCTTTTCCCTTGGTGTCTGCCGTTCTTTTTCTTTGGAGAAAACTTTTTTAATATCTTAATTTCATAATGTTTTCCACAAATTTCACACCATCTACATTGTACAGAAAACTAAACCATCTCACAATAAAGAAAAAAGTATTACAAGGAGGAGTTCATGTATTAAGATACGTAACAATATTTGCCTACCTGGAAAACGTTATTATATCGTAGATATGCAGAAAAAACAATTTTTAGCTGTTTACATGCACTAGTGTGAACATCTAATAACATTTTGACCAAGGTTTTGGTAGTTTATAGATGAAATTAGTGATTTTTAAGGATTTTAAGGATTATCATGTATTAAGGAGGTTGTAACAAAGATTATTTCAACACTGGAGACCCAATTTCGAATCCACCTCCCTGTTTATTCAAAAATGAATTCCTGAGAAAAAAATAACGCTAAAATATTGGTACATTTCATATCTTTGCGTTATAATATTAACTATTATTTTTTAAACATGCTTGACGGTCTCTTTACAGGATTTACCGCAGTCAATAACTAAGTTTAAAGTGTGGTTTCCACGTCCTACGCTCAGAGTTATGCTAAATTGCCTTCGTTTTATGTCAGCCTACTTTTCCGTCATGTTTGATTCATTATCATGACCTTTAGAAAGGAAGTATTAAAATCTAACTCCAACTATTAGTGAGTAGTTGGAACACGAGTAATACCTGTAGTCTCTCCACGTCTCGCACGAAACAACGCGCACACATCAATAGGAGATGGCCGGCAGTTTCTAAAATGTTATCTTGAATTAATTATGCAGCATTTCTTTTAGTACTCAATACTTAGCACCCAAAGTTGTTGAAAAATGTTTTTCATTTTGAACCACAACGAGGATGGATTTTGTTCGCACTTTGAGATGTGATCTTAGGTAAACTATTTATTTATATCCTTAGAAATTTTGAAAAATTAAGAAACAGTTGCATTTTTCACAACGCAAGTGACTTCTTCCGTATCTCGTCTCAAAACGGAGTAGACTTAATAATATTTCTCAAAATGAGTACGCCTGTCGTGTATTTTCACAGAAAACTCCCTTCTCGTGTTCTCTCCGGGTTAGACATTTTAATTGATGTTGCTAAAATATATCTACTCTTCCGTGTGGTGAACGTTCGACTGTATTTTTCACCCGGTAAATTCATTTTGAAGAACAATTTGAAGTATAAAAATAGAAAATGCGATTTTGAAAGCCTCCCCGGAGGCATGGTATGATGCGAATTTATGTTAGTGCATGTTCGACAGCTGTAGATTTTATAGCATAGGATATACATCTTGCCTCCCAGGTGCTTTTGGAGGTGTACAGTCGGTGTTTCAACAGAGATGGCAATCCTCTCTGCGATATTAAAAATATTTAATCTCTTATAAGGCAAATTTAATCCCCGTGGTGGAGGAGCTGGTTGGTTTTCGTAAAGCCGTTTGATGATCATCCTTTATTTTTTAAACTGTCAAAGTACTGCCGTACCAGATGGTAAAAGTCAGTTCAAAGATAAATAAAAATAATAAACATTGGAGGTTCACTCAGGGAGTCTAGTCATGATTTCAGTTCGAAAAGAACCTACTGACCTCGATTTCAAAATTCCAACTTTAAGCTAATATACATTATATAACTAGAATCCAAAATCTAAATTACAGTACATTCACGGTTTTCATGAGCATTTTACTGTCAATTTTTTTTCAGTTTCGTTGAGCATGTGGGTGATTAGTGCATGGATTCCTAAAAAATTGCATTCTCATTTGACTAATGCTGTTAAAGATATTCTGCTGATATTATCTTGAAAGTTACATATTATTTTGGTTGATGCTAAATATTACCAACCAATCAGGTAAATTAATTTCTTTAAGGAAATTTCCATGTTTTCAGTTATTATTGCATGAGTTCAGTTGTTATCAAACAAAAGTGAATACTATTGTAATTATAATTTGCATGAACGCAATCAAATCGTTTCCTGATCGCTTCTAATACTCCATGTCTAAAATTGTATTCTCCTCTCTTGGCATCGAAAACCAACTAAAAGACACCAGTCCAAAAAAATTGCCATCAAATCCCTGGTAAACAAAACTATGGCTCATTTGGAAATAATATTTAATAAATCCACAAATGGCCGCTCAGTTTCCTAAAACTGGAAAGTAGCCAATGTCACGCCCGTCTTTAAAAAAATGACAAGGAAATCCCAGTAATTAGCAAATCATCTCCCTCACATCCATCTCATGGAAAATCTTAGAGCACATAATTTAAGTTCGATCATGGGTATCTCGATTCCCACAGTTTATTTATTAAAAAACCAACACGGTTTCCGTAATGGTAGATCTTGCAAAATCCAACTAGCACTTATCGCTCATGATATTTTGGTCTCGAAAAAAATTATTTTCAACTCAATGTTATGTTTCTAGATTTTAAAAAGGAACTCGTTAAAGTTCCCCATAGGAAGTTGCTTCAAAAGTTGAGAAGCTATGGAAAAGATAAATGTGTAATAGACTTGATTAATCAATTTTTAACAGAACTCGAGCTAAGGGTCTTTATAGATGGCGTATCATCCGGCATAGTAAGCGAATTATCTGATTTCCCACAAGGAAGCGTTGTCGGTCCGCTATCGTTCCTTTTATACATTAATGACATTAGTTCTCAAGTTTCCAGTAAACTTCTTCTATTTGCTGACCATGCAGTGGTATATAGAACCATTATCTTATGACCTAAATACGATCCAAAAATGGTTTGGGACATGGGAGCTTGAATTAAATTTGAAGAAATATGTTTTGATGAATTTTTAGAGGAAATGTATTTCACCCGAAAACATTTAGAGTCCGCAGGAAGCTAAAATATCATAATATAAGGGATTTTCTTAATTAAAAAATATCAGATGCCGCATGTGGAAATAAAATGTCATATTCAAATCACTGAAAGTAATTAACTAGCATATTAACTCCAGGTTATTAACCATTTTCATGTTGTGAATAGGCCCATTTTTATGTTCCTATGATTTTGAAGGCGTAAGTCACTGGCAAAAATAATATTGGATTTCGAATTTTTCCCCTTCGGTGAAGTAATTTAGGCCGTGACATTATTTATCAACAAAAAAGTAATTTCATCTATTAATTATCATCTTAATTAATACATAAGAGTGTATTAGGTGTTTGCCGATACTGTAAGTATAGAATGAGTCTGACCGAGTTTTTAAGTAACGTCAGAACATTAAATATTAGCTTATTCAGCAAAAGTTGATGACTTGGCCCAAGAAAAGGACCAGTGTGACTTGATTTAAATGCAAGTTATGAAAGATGGTAAAGTACTAGAAGGAAAAAGCATTTGGAAAGAATAACATTATTGAATTTCGGGTGATTTCATACCTGGAGGACGTTCAGTGAGCCTACCATTTTTTATATTTCACCCCATTCTTTGTTGTTAACCTATACTCTCAGTTGGACCATCTGTCCGGTTTTTTGTGACAAAAATATTAATTAATCATGTATGGAATTTAAAATACTCAAAATTTTAAACGAAAAAAGACAGGTCAGTTTTTGTCCTCGTCCAGTAAGTAGAATGGGCAGGAACAATTTGTATGTTAAATAAAAATATTCAATTATAACCAATAGACGAAGCAAAGTAAAAACTCCTGTCATTTTTTTCTTTCAGTGCATAAACTGAAATGCAAATAAAATATTTCCAAAATGTTTGGAGAAACTTCGTGGCATTAATTCAACTAGTAGAGTCAAAAAATCGTACAACAGTCATTAAACTTCCTTTAGCAAATCAGGAATAAGACTCTTTTAATATCCTTCTTAAACTGTCATTTATCAATACGTCTCATATGAAATGTTCCTCTATAATGTAAGGAATAACAATGCAATAAGTTGTGTCTATGTAAACATAACTTGTGAGTGACTTGGAGCTTACACTTGTTAGCTGTTTGGTGCTCAAAAGCAAGCGTATATTTTGGTGAATCGGTGCTTATTGAAGTTAGTTCAAGAACAAAATGTGTGTCATAAGTAATAATGCTGGAAATCGTCCTCAAACTATCATTTTTTTATTTTGTTTTCTCGAAATTTAAAATCAAAGCCATAGTTATTAGCCCACATACCCTTGTAAGGAATATGGTAATTAGTGCTCATGGGCCCTCTAGGATATGATATTTGCTGATTCCAATGGAACTTTACTATTACGGAATAAAATTTAATCCAAAATCTTAATTCATGAAGTCTCAAATTATATACATCTGAAGCATTAAATCTCAGTTTTCTTCTAAATTACCTTTTTAGGATTATTCAGGTTGTTAAAGTAATTAGTCATCGTAAGCCATGAAAAGTTGGAAAGTATTATTTCAGAATTGAATGAATCCGATAATCTGACGTACCAGCACAGGGATTCATTCACGGATTTTAAAAAATCTTTCCTCTTTTTTCACTTCCACTCTTTTGAAAGACGCTAAGGTGCCTTGCAGGTATCGCAAAATTGAATAAAATGGGACCCACTGGAGAATAAGCAATCCTGTTTCCAAGTCGTTTTATGTTTTCCCGCGTCACTTTTGATCACGGATGAGCCCAACTGCTAGCTCCATCACTAGATCCAAACTTCCTTACCTCCCTTCACCGACTTCCCCTCCTAGGCAGAATCTCCCCCGTCTACACTCCCATCGTCATCACTCATTTCTCTTTCAATCACCATTGGCTATCAAAAGGAGTCTGGGAATTCGGAGGGAAAAGGAGGGCGTGTTGGAAAAACTACCCACGGCGGGAAAGACAAAAAAAAACGGAAGGGTTTCGTTTTTTTTGGATCAAGTGAGGGAAAGCTAGATAGAGGGGGACAATTCCCAAAGGAGTTGGGTGGTCTCTGAGTCCAGAATTCCAGCGGAGAGCGATTTTCCCGGCCGTTAGCGCGAATCGTTGGATGTTGGGGTGGGCTGGATGTGATCCTCGCTTGATCTCCGGGGAGTTTTTCTTAGAGGGAGTGGAAGGACAAGCGAAATAGGGGAAGGATGCAGAGGAGGGAGGAATCGGGATGTGGATGATGACCCTTCCCTCCTACCCTCCGACAACTTCGTCCCTCTCCTTCCTTTTTCCATTTTCCCATCCACCTGCCTTCCTTGCACCCGCATATATCTTTACCTTCCCGATTTCTTTTCTACTCGACCCTTCTTTGTTGGCTCGTGTAAGTCCAACTGTTATCTTCTCCTCACCGCCTCCTGACTCGACTCCCATGGCGCCCGTTGCTCTTCCTCTTCTTATTCCCCTATCTATTTAAGGAGAGAACGTTTTTCTATGTCCGGGATCGTTTTGTTGTCGTAGCATTTTTTTCCGATGTCCACCTGGGGCTGCATTTTGTTGATTGAAATGCTATCTTGAGAACCTCAGGTATTGTTATTGTTTAGATTATATCCATAAAAGTCGTTTTGCGTAATGAATAAGTACTTAGTCGAGCTATGATCATTACATTAAAACGTGATTCGAGCATAGCACAAAATTTAGACAAAAGGTTTTTAATTTGATTGTAGTGGAAAGTTACAACGAACTGTTTTCTGTACATTTTTTCATGAATTTACCACGAATTAAAATACCTTGATTTAAAATCAAGGGATTTTAATTCATGGTAAAAGCGTTTAACACTAAAATTCGTGCATAATAAGGTGTCTGGTTATCTATGCATCCCTAGTTTCACTTGCCTCTCCCTTTTGTTCTCGGTGATGTTTTCCGCTTTAATAATCTAATGATAAATTGCAGAAAATGTAATTTTTTATCGAGCGTATATTGTTGCCAGTCCGTAACATGAGTGAAATTTTCGTAAAACTTTTATTAGTCTTTGAAAGAAAATCGAACGAAACAAATTACTTTCCAATCAAAGGCAGGATGAATTTTACCGACAGAGTTTTCCAAATTAGCTATCCTGTTAGTAAAGGAGTCTTGTGAGATATCATGTAAATATATGCTATTGAAATATTTTCCCTTCTATTATCTCTTAATGAGATCTATCTAACCACTTTTACTCTGTACTTTATTCACCTCTCTCATTACTACAATCCCCCCGTTTTCTTCTTTCGCTTGCTGTTAATTCTCATTCCCCCTTCAATTCCGTTCATTTCCTTTACTCGTATATTTCTATACGATATGAATTGATGTCTTTTATCGTGCTCTGCCAACCGTTCTCTTTCCTTTTTCTTTGTTTTCCTTCTTCCACATCCTTTCAACTATCTCCCCCTACCGTCTTTATGAGCACATCAAACTCTTTTGCTGGTGTATTTACTTTATCTCCAATCCTCCGATTCCCAATATTTGTTTCATTGTTTTAATCCACCCTTATTTCTCTAGAAAAAAACAATGATCCGTTCCAGACTCGAGGCTTCAGCCTTCCTCTTATTCCGCAGCTATCCCCTTATTCCGCAGAAGTTTTTACCCTCCCAACCTTTCCCAAGCGCCCTCATGCGTGAACTTGAGCTGAGTCAAATGTTTTTTCAACGACTTTTTTTCCAATCAGCGTCGACCATTTGCAATATGTTTAATGCACATTTTGTCTACCTACATCATGTCATTATATTTTATCATCCTGGTTCCCATCACCTCTAACGTACTGGCTTCCCACCCTGAGGGCGCGGGTTCAAATCCCGGCGGTGTTGAATATTTTTCAGAGGTATCTCGATCCCTACTTGAGGTGCTTTGTGGAGGGCACTTTGAGTGAGTACGCCGTCCGTCGGATGGGACGTTAAACTGCGGACCCCTTGGCGCCTTTCGTAAAGAGTAGGCTAATGCCGACGCCGGGTTTCTCTCCACCCTTCATCCTTTCCTGTCCATCGCCTATGGCGCAAATGACCTTAGCTGTCGGTCGCCTCCCCTAAAAACTACTACTACCCCATCACCCTCGGATCAAATCTAGAACACATGCAATTTATGTGATTTTCTTCGGATAAAAATTGAAAGAAATGTTTGGAACGTCCGATTAAAATCTTTCTCCTCATAAAATTCACCTTTCTATCAATTTGTATGCTAAGCATCCGTCCAAATTCTGTTAGATTCTACTCTTGTAAGCATTATTTCCGTCGTCATTTCCCCCTCTTTCGTACGCATTAATAAGAGGCAAACTTGGCAAAACTTCCTCTAGAAGCCCGTATTTTGCCGATCAAGCTCATCTCACGAGAATCCATTGTGTCAATAAACTAGAAGATTTTCGCCCTCGGCTCATACTTCATGCGATACCTATTCAATTTTGTGAGTGCTTTACCGTTCTAGTGTTTCAGCACTTTTTTCTCATATCATTGATAATATTCTTTTTCAAATACTTATTGATTATTGGGTCTATATTTTTACGTTGCCAAAGGCAAAATAAATGTTTTACTGAATAAAAATGATGTTGTTACACAACCACTAGATAAAATACATTGAGCGCCTGTCCCAAATTTCGGTTAAATAAGTTATGTTTGCGCAATGTTAATTGTGATGTGTGCTACATTGAAACCATTTGCGCGAATTAATAATTCAAATGGGAACGATTTGGATAAAGCAAATACATTCAGCCCTTATATTTGCGATCTGAATTGGTTACTTTTACTAAATATTGAACAAATTTGTTTGAAAGTGATTTCTGGTGTGTCATCAGCTTTTTCGGACGTGTTGTGATATTTCCTTATTAATTCCCAGGTGTAAAGCCATCCGTACGTGATCAATGAATACTTTCGCCGAAACTAATATTTAAAATGAATGAAAATTACATTTATAAAAAATATCTTTTCCACGTGATTAAGTTTACCTATTTCAATATTCCCTGGCTTTTTGAAATAATGATGCATATCTTATTAACTTAGTAAAAATGTATTTACATAAATCGACAAAATATTAGGCAATTTTATAATATTGAAACTAGTCTATTTCTATGAAATTTACCTTTATTTAATTTTATTGAAAATTCATGGCAGTGCTTTGCACCGAAGAAAATGCTTTTCCATTTTGCAGCTATATGACCAACAATAGGGTCTCCGAGAAATATTATCTTGGGGTAACAAAATTTAGGGAATATCTCTGACGCATTTGTTGGAATAGGGAAGTGAAACTTTTCTGGTATAATTCTATTGCATCCGGAATTTATCAATACAATATTTAACCAAAGGCACGGTAGTCCTGCTATGAATAGTTGGCAGCAGTGAACAGTCTCCGCTGAAAATATTTCTTCAGCTGAGTGGAGTATTTTTGCTCTGTCGTGGTTTAAACCTATGCGATGAACTTCGTTTTCAACTTTTGCATAAAATTGTTGGCATCACTATTTTCAATAACCGAAATTCGATTGTTTTGTAACAAACCATTGATTCGTGAATTTTTAAGTGTGCGTCAGTAACGGTTTAGGTTGATAAATATTTGTATTCCTAAGAAAAATGTATTCACTTTAATGGTTGGAAAAGTTATTCCTAAATACAGAAGTGGAATAATAAAAGCAATGTTACCATTCCAATACTGATTCTGTCTGCTCTCATTGGCGCTGCACGGCAAAGTAGTGGGTAGAGCGATTGATTGACCGGAGGATCTCAGCAAAAGTCTATGATAAAGAGTTAGGAAAAGCTAGCTTAAAATACAAGCGCAATGCAACTTTCTGAGTATCAAATTTCCATAGGAAACCGCAGAGAGGAGAAAAACAATTGTACAATTGTGGTACGCCATTCGGCTTAATAGAGGCGAGCTCCACTCTAACCCATTCAGCCGACCGTATCCATTGCTATGTTAGTAGCCTCAGTATGCCTTATTGGCCATATGTCTGCATAACTTTTGTACCTTAAAGCAAAGTGCTCATTCACCATTAAAAGTTGAAAATGTCTAATTTGGTGAATCAATATGCAGAAGAGGATCTTTCTTATTATTTTAATAGGGGCGTTAGCCAGTTGCAGCTACCGAGTCAAAATTTCATTCTCAGTAAATATATGCAATTATTCTCTTTTATCGAATCACTCTTTCAATAGTTTCCCCACAATACATGTGAGAAGGAAGGAATGTATATCATATTCGCAATGCAGCCCTCCGTCTATCTTCATCCATTATCCATTTTCTCCAGTCACAACATTCGTCTTTAAGTCCTCACGCACTTTTCCGCTACGCTGAAGGACTCGTGCCCAGTCGGCCGAGACAATGCCCCCTTTCTTACCCAATCCACCCTCCTATTCACCCCTCCTATTCTCCCCTCTCTTCCAGCTTCCACTTCCGTGATTCACCTCCTCCATGTTTCTTTACCTCCTTATTCTCCATCATCATGCCGCTCCGTATTCTTCCCCTCTCGACTACGTTCTTCCCTCCCATTGCACTTCCTGCCATTTATTGCTATATTCCTTTTCGGGCGTTCTACGTTTCCTCTTGCGGATATTTCGCCTTTCATTGAGCACGTGAGCCTGTTTCATCTCGGGTCATTGTCCTTTTTGTAGAGACTCGCTGTTTCCTGTAAGCGTTACCTTTTATTAAGTTTACCTCTCTCATTCTACCTATTCCTCCTTAGGTCGTGGTTATTTCCGTCCCCTTCACCTCTCGTCCTTCTCTCTTCCATGTTACCTTTCTGTATTTTCATCTATTCTCATTAATTTTTTCCCTAGATTTTCTTCTCCGCGCTCCACCCTCCTCACCGTTACTAGACAGTTTTTCAATCCCTAAAACTTCGCCACCGTTCCACCGGGAGTGATTCCTCACCCATTTAGACCCCATAGTATTCTCTTCTTTTATGGATGCATGCATTACCTAACGCTTTTGGAGCTTTCACGGTCTCTCTCGCATGTAAGCGACGTAAAAGTAACATCTCTCCGCCTTTTCCCCAGAGGTGTTACGGCTGCTCTCCTCTCTGCTCATTCCCTTTCCCTTAGGCACCGCCATTTGCAGGTTACAGTCACGAGTCTTGCCACGGCACTCGTCTCCTCCCTATCGGCCGTAAATACGCTCTAGTACTCGCTTTTTTTATTTGCATTTCAGTATTCCATAAAATGTTCAACCGTGTTTTGTGTGAAATAGACCCATTCTAGAAAAATTTCAATATATTCCACAGCTGTTTTCTGCTTTTTTTACATGAGTATTCTATTATTGACCAAGTTGACCTTATTGATGAAGTGCTATCAACATGCCAACTAATAGTTTGTAGGTTAGAGTAACGACTCGGCCGTGGGGGTTGTAGAAACTGATGACTCAAACCCGGTGACATATGGCAAGTGAAGATTTACCTGGACCCACAGAAATGAGATTTTTCCCAAAGAGAAAGCAATAGTTGCTAAATTCCGTCAATCTTCAAGTGGCCGAGCACATTTAAGATGGCATTTCAAATGGATTGTGGGCAAATATTGAAGGGAGTCACGGCATTCATTTTCTCAATACTTTGACTCTGATGCTATTTTTCTGCGATTTTAGTCTCCAAATCATCATCACCACATTTCAATCATTCACAATGCATGTCACGAGTCATTTCACAATGCAACCCGAGAGAAGAAGAGAGAGAGGGTCTGAGCGCAGAAAACATGTTTCTCGTCTTCACTACCAAAGGCAATGAATGACTTCAGCGGGCCTGTTTTCCCTCGATAACCTTTTCAGCACCGTTCCTCCCCGCTGCCATTCCCGTGAGTGACTTTGGAGTCCCATGTATTTTTCACGTCCTCCCCTTTTTTTTACTTAAGTCCACCCTCCTCCCTTCTCTCCTATCTCTCCTTTCCGCGTATCCTTTCACTTTTACGCCATTTTTATCTTATCTACTCCCATGATTAGTTTCTGACTCGCTGTTCTCCAAACTCTCCTCTCCTCCCGAAGAGCCGTCTCGGTAACACCCTCATCCAAACCCCTCCACACTCGCTCTTTCTCATCTCTGCCTCTCGCCCATCCACCCTATACTTTCGATAGCCCCCACGATCTCTCCCTTCAGTCTCTCTCACACCGAGGTGAATGAATCCCTTCGCTTGTTTCTCCACAACTTCTCCGACTCGACTTGGAAATGAACGTGCGATGAGTTTTCCATTATGACGCAACCCGCCTCTTCTTCTCCCATCCCATCTCACCTCTCCATCCTCCCCCTTCTTCCCTCTCTCTCTCTCTCTCTCTCTCTTCCTCTCTTCCCTACCCCTCCCCCACCGTCCCCTTGCTCCCTCGTCTCAATCGACCCTTTTCGACCATTCGACCCTAATCGACCCTCTCCCCCAATCTCGTTTTAAAGCATTCCGTTCACTCCGTCCGAGGGGGAGACGCCTCCTTCACACTCTAAGTCTAGGTTAAATTTCCCGAGTAAGAAGTCTGTCTTCTCCCCTAGTCTGTCACTCCCCAGGGGTCTCTCTCTCTCTCTCTCTCTCTCTCTCTCTCTCTCTCTCTCTCTCTCTCTCTCTCTCTCTCTCTCTCTCTCTCTCTCTCTCTCTCTCTCCTTTCCTTCGGTCGAAATCCTCGACGTCTTCTCCTTAGCATTCCGGAATTCCATTTGGTGATTTTTCCCCCCTCCGAAGACACCAATTTATTTCCATCAGCTGAATCACTTCAAACTTCGTCAGATAAATCCATCTCCGCAGCCCCAACGCCCAAATTGCAAAGCCCTTCTCCCGGCCCTCGGATTTCGTCGCCTTAATTCTTCCATCCGTGCTCTCGTGACTCTCTTCATCTTATTCCATCCTCCTTTGCATTTCTGGTTCGCTTCTTTTCTAAGATTTTCCCCAGCGGCTTTCGCTCATTTTTCTTTCATCCAACAAAGGAGATTCTTCTTGCGTGTCCACGTGCACCTCTCTTACTCATAGACCTGGATATACCTTTATTTTTCCAAAACTTGGCATGGATTAAGTTTTGACGTCAATTTGTTCCTTAGTCTGTATATTCATTCCCTTATCGCTGCGAAATTACCTCGAGTGAAACATTTACTCTCAAATCTTCCTGGATGATCCACTAATCATTTATTATTTGAGACCGCATTAAACTGAGTTGATATTATTGTTTTGAGTACTAACAATTTCAATTTTTTTATATTTCATCACCCGTATTCCTAAAACTATTTAAGTCATAATATTGAAATAAAAATCACCGTCGTGGGTTATCAATCCGAGGATTAGTTTTTAGCGGCTCACCAATACTGTTCCCTGTAAATTTCTTTCTTCCCTAATAACTCTTTGGACCGAAATATTTCATCATCTTCTTCTACTGGTGCAGACAAAAATAATAACGTAACATGGTACCCGATTTTCCCATTTTTACCAAAAACAATTGTGATGGAATTTATACTAAATGCTTATAGAAAAGAGTAGTCAATAAAGAAAAATTTGAACCATGCGTTTCGCATTAACAATTCTATTCATTCTCTATTTATTTCTTATCATTAATTAATTTTAAAACGATCCCTTGGAATTTTTTTTAAATCTTGGTTTCATTCTTAATACTTGAAAAATGAATTCTCTCTCGAACTGAAAAACGTTCCCCGTGACGGTTTCCTCCCTCCTTTTACCAATTCAGTAATTCTGCCCTCCCGTCAAAGGCACACCTTGGGTCCATTCCTCTTCCGTGAGCCGCCTCTCACCCGAAAGAGACCATCTGCGTGAAAACTTGCCTCAGGTGTCAACGGAAAGCTCTGCGATCGGAGCTGTTGTGTGTACACGTCCACCGAGGGGAGCGAAAGGTAGAAGTGGAGAGCGGTCAGGTGGCCAGTCCAGATGCGGGCGGACACAATCGTGGGAAGGACACCGCGGCAGATGGCATTGGAGGGACAAAAAGAAGGAAAGGTAAGGATGGGAAACGAATGCACCCTGACACACAATTGGCCATTCCTCCCGACTTAACTCCCGCACTGGAGGAAAAAATCCGATACCGTTTCAAATCTTTTGGCATAATAAAACACAGATGGTTCACTTCCCCGAACCTTCTCTATAGACACCTCCATAGAATTAACACTCAGTGGCACCAAGATCAAATACAAATAGGATATTAACTACCTTATAGTGCACATTGACACCAAGCTGAAAATGTGCAGTCATGTCACGCAAGTCATTGGAAAAAATGCTGGAGCTAGTAGAAGGCTCATTACTTAAATTCACTAATGTTACGAGGGAAATGAAACTCATATTTTTATAACGATAGTAAATCAAATCATTACAATAACCACACTAGAATGAACAGGGTTACTAAATCGGTCAAGGTTGACACGCCAAGACTAATTTAAAACAGAACACCGAAATCAATCCTAGAGGCGCCACATGGTAACGTAGAAATGTATTAGAAGTAAAAAATTACTCCAACTTGAAGAGACTACAAAATAATATTTGAAAGATACTCTGAGACTATGAAGAGTAATCCGCATGAATCAATCCGATACTTAACAACTGACAAAGAATCCAACTGGAACGTGTTAGTTGCCCGTAGCATTCAACGACAGATTCGGCTTATCCCCCTTACTGGAGGTAGTATAAAGCTAAAAGCAATAGTAACTTTTAAAAAACAGGAAAGTTAGCTAGCTAAGGAGACTGTTTAGAGTCTGCCGAGGCAAATTAAAGAAACTTCCACATTGCTGAGCAAAAGACCGAGACGTGTTTTTAAATCCATCCGTACCTCTGTCCTCCTCTTTCTTCTTCTCTCTTTCTCTTTCCTTATATTTTCTGCTTATTATTGCTCCCGCCGTATTCTTATTTCGCACACACCGTGCTTGCACCTACACCGAATTTCTATTAAAAAAAGAAAGTATTACTTCGCGCTTACTTCTCTTCTCGCGCAGTTTCATCAATCGATTGATTTCTATACCTACGAGAGAGAAATGGATGTACGTATATATATATATATAGATATAGAAAGAGAGAGAGAGCGATCAAAAGGTTTCCTCGCGAAGCCGCTGATCATTCAGAATCGGACTCAAAGTCAATAGGGCCTAGAGGGAACTAGAGAGAGACAGACGGTGGAGGAGAAGAGAGGGGAAGGGAGAGGCGGAGAAAATGGGAAGCGGTGGGGTGGGCTCTTTTTCTCCGGAAGGAGAAGAGGGTGTGGCGGGGCGTGTGGAGTCTTGAGAGTTAGGGAAGCATAATGGGGAAATGCGGTTTCCGTTCATGAAATTTCATGTGCGCTGAGATTCTGTTGAATTGGAGAAGAAAAAAGTCCTGAATCGTTTTATATTATGCTGAGTTTAATGTGCAATGCAATTCGTAATAGCTTTCCATGTTTGTTTCCATTTTTATCCCCCTACATTTTTACTCATTTTTCTTAGATTACCTGGGAGATTTTTGGAAAAGATTCGGAGGAATTTTTGGGACAAGCCTTCTTGTCAATGAGTTCTCCTCTCCCCTTTAAGAATGGGATGTCTATGTAAACCTTAATTTTCATGGATGTTTCTAAGAACCTTGGTCTATTAGGAACCTTGAATAAGAAAAGGAACCTTGGTCTATTTCTTCGATATAAGAGCGTTTAAAGTATATTTCTTATTATGTCGGGCATAATAGTAAATTCGAGCGAGAAAGAGTAATATTATCACGGTTTTTAGTATTTGAAAACTAATTATATGCATCCAAACCATGGAAAGAGTGTTTAATATATGGGCATGTGAGTATCATGTTTCGCACGTTAACACAGTTTCACTTTACTTCCTTGTGTAGTTAAAATTAAATTACATCCCATAGAGTAAGCCTTCCTTCAAGAAATAGAAATCCTTTCCTCATCAGTTCTGCATAAAAGTTCAAGATAAGAAGTTTTTTTTCATGAATATCTCTCTTTTCTTGAATTAACTGATAAATGACAAGCTTTTTTGACGAATCAAATTCTCTCTGTTATTGTTCAGGTTGAAATAAAGGCTTATAAAATTTGGATCGTATGCAATCATTCAGTACCATTTTATGAAAATATATACGTCTGTGCCTAGTGTCCTAGTGAGACGGAAATTTGATGATTCATCCCTGTGGATTTGAAAGCTTTTGAGAAAAGTATTAATTTTGAATGTTTGGATTTTAGCGATGTTGTTTTTTGAAACAAATCCGAGTATGTACAAGTTTTCAAGTACAAATGTTCAGTGAATTTTATTTATTTATAAGCATAAAATATGTGCATATACATTTAGATTTAAAAATCCTTTCATTTAAAAAAGTCATTTAAGTTGCATTAGAGCACGAGGAGTAACCTTACCCCGTAATTAACTCCTATTCAGAGTACGAAATTAATCATCATACTCAAATAAAGGTGGCTGGGACCACTGGAATATTAAATTCTTAAGTGAAGTGAATATGTTTTCGAGGATCACATCTTTTCCTGTTTTCCGCTAAAATGCTAAAATATATGCGTGTACATTTGACTTTGAGTGTGTGTGTATATATATATACATATCGACGATATAGAAACACTCACACGAGCAGTATAAAATTTGGACGGCACAATAGAACACAAATAACATATATGACACTTAAAAGGACAATCACATTGTAGATTATTTGAGCTCTCGGACTTCTCCGAGGCCTTCTTCAAGAAAGAGTGTGTGTCCTTTTGAGTTTGAGTGAGTTTCTATTGTGCCGTCCAAATATTATATATATATACACACATATGTATATAAATATATATATATATACACATATATATAAATAGATGATTTCGTCGAAGTAAAACGGAAGTGAATAACAAACTTGGACAGCAACACAAAATTTTAAAACCACATAAAAAGATTGAAGACGGAGTGAATTCCGTCGAAATGATCATGAAATAATGTGTGAGTGATCTTTTTATGTGTTCTTATATTGTTTGTTGCTGTCCAAGTTTGTTTTATATATATATATATATATATATGTATACACGTAGTGTAGGTTTTTATGTAACCCTTTGCTGCTATTCTTAAGCCAGAAGGTGACGTTGGGGAGCTATTTCACCCACCACAAGAGAATTGGACAAGGATACCAGAGGGATAGTAGGAAAAGCAATCATACAGTTTCATAAAGGATACGAACAGTGCGTTTCGTGGCACGCATATCGATAAGAAAGAAATGAGTCACATAGCGAAATACACATTCAAACACGAAAACCCGCCAAATGGCCAACACGCATTCATTCGCATGGAAATAGTTATAAGGAAATGGGATAGGAACATATATAAAATACGAACATAGAAATTACCTGCAATATTGGTCTCTAAAACATTAACACAACTCTTTTCGATATTATTTGATCCCAGCCACCTTAATCGGGGTAAAAGAAGTCACTGAGTAACAGAGTGACTCTTTGTATCATGGTGAAGGTGGCTGGATCCACCAAAATATCAAAGTTAGTTGTGTTAATCTTTTTATTTTTTAAAATAATCAAATTCAAGTGTGCATTAAGAATAATTTAACTGTGTTAAGGTGCTATCTATACAATATAGTATTATTATTTTAGGTAATCATCCGGTTAAGATTGGTTTTGGGTGGATACAACTACCAAATAAATATTTTGTTTCTCCTAACGAAACACGACCCAACATCCCACTATTCAACAAGCACCTCTTCATTTCTTTATACTTCCATCCTCCCTTCATTCCGTCCAACATCCATATCCTATTTCTGCCCCTTCCTAGTTTGTCCCACATTCTCTCCCCTCTAACGCATTCTTTAACATCCCAGTGCCGATCAATATGCTTTACATCCATTTTTCCTGTCTCCCTATAATTTATCCCAACAATTCCCTTCCTCCCTCACCATACCCAGTACTTCCTCATTTGTTTGCAAACTTTCAATATCCTCGCACTGCGTCTTCCACCACGCTTCTTTTGCTCTATTTTTTACCCTTCTTCATATATTCTTTAACTCTTTTCACAAAACTCTCTATTAAAATTCATCCATTTCCTTCTCACACTTGTCTGTCTAATCATCTCATGCTTGATCCATGGTTCCCTTGTCATTTTTCTATTATAAGTTCATATAATTTCTTTTGTGGCTTTCGATATCCCTTTTATGATATTTTTCCATTTTTCTCCAATAGTACTCAGCTCCTTTCCCTCAATCATGATTTTCTCTTCGGGCCTGCTAATTCTTCTCCGTTGTTATTCCAGTTCATGCTTCAACATTCCATATCCTAACCCACCACCCCAGCCTTCTATTTTTGAATCAGACCCTAAACTTTATGATTACTAAACTGCGATAAGAGTCCGCAACCGCTCCCGGGACACCGTGCGATTGATCACGCTGTTCATAAATATTTGCCTCACCATAATATAATCTAACTGATACCCTTCAGAGTCCCCTGAAATCATAATCCCCCTCCTCATCATCATATTTTCCCTCGTTTACGGTCACAGTTCAATCCCTCATTATTGTTAAATTTTTCCCCGCAGGAACACATGCGATTATGTACTCTAACGAATCGTAAACCCTATCTACATCTTCCTCCCTATGATTGCTTGGTGGCATGTAGACATGGGCAATGACCAAATTCGTCAATTCTCCTTTTACCTCTACTAGCAATGTTCCATCCGTTGCTTGCTCTATGTTGACCATGCTTCTTCCTACCTTTTCATTCAATATTATGGCAACCCTCGCTAGCTCTCGTCCCCTTTGCTTTATATTACTCTATCACTCCAGTAATCCCCGTTATCCTACCATCTCACCTCGCAGAGCCTTAAAATATCTATGCTTCTTCTTTCCATCTCTCGCTTCAATATTCTCTAATTTTCCTGGGCTTAACATTGTCCTAACATTTCAAGTTCCTATTCCGACTGATTCGGTATTCTTCTTTAGAGACTTCTGTGCTGTTGCCGTGGGTTTCGTGATATGACGACCGAGGAAGCCTTGCCTCTCCCGCTGCCAGGCACGACACTCGTCCGATTCGGTCTGTTCTTATAGTTTCCAGGACTCATTTTCTCTACACTGTCCATCATGGCTATCTCGGGAAAAATAAATGAAGTGGTTCTCCGTTGCATTCCTCATATATAATACATGATATTATGTGTAAATAAAATATAATTCACATTATATGTATATAAAATATTGTATTAACATCAAATGCATACATATATTTACAGTATATAAGTTGACCGATGCAGAAAACATTTTTTTTAAATACATTCTCATATATATATATATATATATATATATATATATATATATATATATACACTCACTCATATTCACAGACACAGACTGACTAGTCAAAGTTATTCACCAGCAAAAAAGGTATCATGCATACCATATATGGCTAATTGAGTACCAGAAAAGCATTGACAACTTTAAATTATCTCTCAATCCGTTAAAATAATACGGAAATAATTGAGGCCAAGTTATTCAAGTTATTCATTAAGTTTGTCTTAGATACAAAAATACCTTGACAAAAACATTGCTTACCGTGAGCTCAGATTGCTGCTAAATTAATTCGTACCTTTCATTTTAAAATATTTATTTGTCCAAAGGATGCACTCTTTCTGATCTCTGATGAATATGTTTAGTTACTAGAAATTCATCAATATTTCGATAAACCTTCAAATGAAAAAGCTGTCTTACAACCAAAGGGATGACATTGTACACGGCACAGTTACAGGAAGCTAATCTTCCAATGGAGGGCATGACATGCCCGTCACTCAATGAGATATTCTCGCAGAGCTTCTAAGTTGCCAACTTGTCCCGGAGACGGCATAAATGACGCTGCGTTTCAGACCTCCGTCGCTACTGCCACATGTCTCCTCTCCTATCCTCCCGTGCTTCACTGAATGAATAGGAGACAGAGACAGCGGCGTTGCTCCAATATACCCCGGATAAAGACATCCGTCAGCCCACAAACCCACCCACACTCCTTGGGCACCTTTCTGTGTCCTCCCTCGCTTCATACGTTTAGGATAAGTGTTGACTCAATTTTGGCTGCACAGTTCAGCACTATAAATATTCTCTCTGTTAACCACATTTCCTCTACACTTTGGTACCATGAAAGTTAATTAAAATACACGATTTGAAAATAGAGCGTAATAACGGCTATAATGTGGTTTAATCCAATCAGTCATCCACATTTATTGCTCTAGATTATACTATTCAAACAAACGTGATATTTTAACCGTTTATTGGACATTTCTTAGTCTTCACAGAAAATCGAGAGTCACTAAATTTTGATAAGTGTCAAGTCTTAAATCGAAAATGATTTGACTTGAAATAAGATACCTCAGAAAGAATCTTCTAGTTTATTATACGCTTTCCCTTCATTCTCAATATTAATTTCACTCATTCCACCCTGTATCACAGTACAACATTCATTATGCTTCCAATAGACGCTCCGAGTACCTTCTGGTCTACTTCAATCTTACTCTGAATTTTGTTTTGCACACCCGTATACATTTATCGATCAATCCTCTCTCAATTTTCTTTCCTTCCAGATCAGCCCATCTCTAGTTCTTATGTTTGTTGTATTTTCTTCTCTCTTCGATTAGCCTTATTAATTAGTCACTAACATTGAATTTACAATTAAATTAATGATACAAAAAATAGAAATAATTAAGCTAAATTTAATCGGTCACATCTCACCGAATATATGCGTCTTACTCTTGGTGTCTTTATTTAAAGCCTCGAGTAGTCCACAATTGTCCTTCACCTCTCATATCCTGTAAAATATTTTCTGTTTTTTTTTAAATTTGTCTACAACTCCCTCTTCAATGTTTTATTCTGAAGAGTGACGTTATATATGCTAGTAAATACCCGGAAGGTTCTCCATCTGAAGGTTACGCGGGATTACTAGTTGGCGGCCCAAAAACAGCACCCCTTTCGTGAAGTTTGATCCACCACGGTGCTAACTTGGCACAACACTTTCTTGATGGTGGCATTTTTTCCCTGATTAATCGTCTGAGTTTTGATTCGTATTCAGTCTTTAGGACTTTTCTGTTTTTGTTACGACCAGCCCGTTCCGTTTTGCACGTCGGTGTTATCACGTCAGCTCGTCTTCCTCGTTCTTCGAGGAATCGTTTAAAATACTTATATAGCATATTCTGAGACAGAATCGACGGAATTAGAAGGTCTTTTGTTGCCTGCTGCTTCCGTCGACTTCGTCTCTCTTTGTTTATGCATCTTCTGCGCCATGTTATCTGGCGCGTATTTTCCTAGCCTCAATCAATTTTTTCGGCCTCGAGCCTTTTATTACAAATGGAAATAAAGTTTAACGTACTTTCGATGTCACCACTGAATGTGAGCGAGCTGGGCGTGCCTCTTCACTATTTTGCGAAGCAATGAGCTCTCTGTCAATGAGCTCTCTGTCCAGTCAATTGCTTCATACAGTAGGAGTTTACTTCACCGTGTTTTCTGCTGGGCCATTATCACACATTTTGGACCAGTCTAGAAACGGCTGAATATATATTAATTCTTACATTCCAGTCTCTTTTTTGTTGGTTCATGTATCTTTTTTAATATTATGATTGTTACTGATTTTTGTTAATCTTGGATATCCCTTGGGTATCTGATGCGTTCTCGTTTTATATTGTGCCTATACTTCAAAATAATGCGTTGAACAAAATATCGCCTTCTCTCCCTAGATACATATTACACCTTTATTTCTTCTTTTGATGCATTCTTCAAGCAGAGCACTTGGTAATATAAATTCGTATCAGGAGCTAAATAATATTAGCTGTTTTTATCCTTCGTTGCATTTTTAAATCCACATTTCCAATTATTTAACCTTCGTCGAATAACTCTAAAAATTTCATTTCAATTTCTTCGAAATTTCATGCTTTTTTCCGTTTACATTTTTCATTTCGTTCCTAATACCTTACACACAACTATTGCTTCCCCATAATCGTACAGTGCTGCGGGATTCTACGAGTACTCCTGTGTCACTGTGGTGATCGTGGGATTCAGCGATATCTCAACTTTCTTCACACCCTAATAATTCTTCCTTTATGCTACTGGAAACCGATCACCGATTTTTCCCCATTATTTCGTAAATCCGGATTTTCATTTGCAAATCCGTTGTGTGATACGCTGGTTTCAGGGACAAACCCCTCTTTCTTCAAGCCAATGAGGAAGGTTCAGTGGAGATATGGAGGTACTAGAGCAGGTGAATTCCTTTGTCTGACAACTTGAATGACATAGCGTGTACTGTGAATCGTTAATAAATGAGTAACTACTGAGTAGCCCAAGGGATTTCGCCGGGCATGAGGAATCGATGTCCAAGGCGCTTCGAAAACCAAAATTGGATGCTAGGTTTTAAAATGATAGATTGGAAACTAATAATTTGCTGTTGAAAGTTTGCTTTGGAGTCATGCTTAATCTCTGAAGCCCCGTTGTGGGATGACGCAGAAGTAATAGTTAATAAGGCCATGGTTAGCCTATTTTGGATAGTTAGATTTTCAATTTTAATCCATCTCGTTTTAAGTTGATGTTATTTTGGACACATCATTGTACTTTTAGCCAAATAACAACTACTAGGAGAAATAATTTCAAAACCATTATTCATCTCCTATTTCTCCTTCCTCCACTCTTACTGCTCAAGTCCGCACGGGATTTGTCCTCTCTCTCTCTCTCTCTGGCTCATCTATCGATTCTCCCGTCATTGAGTCTTGCGCGCGTCTCCATAATTGATTAGCACCTGGAGTAATGTCCCAACCCTCTCCTTCCCTTCATTCCAAAAGGTTGAGTCCAAAGGACTGAAAGTTTCGGTTTCCACCGATTATTCTGCCACTCCCCCCCATCCCATGTCCCGCGCTTCAAAGATACGTCTTCATTCAGTCTCTGTAGTTGAATTTCGTCACTTACGGGTTGCGCGCTTTCAGGTTGCGCGTGACAGATTTGGATGGATAGCTTCGGATGGAGAGAAGAAAGGGATAAAGAAAAAAAAATACATTTTTCTCGGTTAGAGATACCCTTGGAACACCAAGAAAATAAATAGGTTTCATCAATATTTAATGGGTATGAGTTCAACATTAAATTTGAAAAATTATGATGCATTTAAACCAAAACGAATTCGAAATGGTGTCTCCGGCTTTTAAAAATAGGCTTTTAAAAGACTCATTTTTATCCGAATTATTAAATTTTAAAAAATCACCTTTATCACAATAAGGTGAGTATGCTGTGAGATAAATATTATTGTTTACAAAGAAGAGTAGGAGACATATTAACCATAGCATATACGTGATAGTATGAGTTTTGAGTATTCTTTACAAAATACAAAAAGAGAGTACCTTTGCTTTGAAAATTGAAATACAAATTTAAGTCATAGATCAAAGCATAATTTAAATACTCCTTGTGAACATGAGGGCAAAGAATTTGCATGACCATAATGTATCAATGCATTCATGAGAGACACTTCAGATGATTATGTATCGAATCATCCAGCTCAATCCAAACACCCATAAATATACCTTTTTTTCAACCACCACTAACGTTTTGGAGACATGTTACACTCTCATAATTGTTTCCATTTTGTCATTAGCGATGTCGCTTTACTCCATCCTTTTTTCTCTTGGTATGCCACAGGATGTGAAAATGTAAATAATGCTCTAATGCGTTTCTCTGGCCCCATAAGCGATTTCGGCACTGAGATCAGTTTCACAGGGAACTCATTGCGTGGATGACTGAAAGCTAACAATTTCACATCATTTGTGCCCTCGGATATTGTTTTGATGAATCTTGGCTTTCTGTGATTGGCGTTTATCGAGTATATGATTGGCTAGACAAAGAAAAGTTAAACCTGCTTGCGATGTTTTTCTTATTCTGCAGGGTGAAATTCTTTGAAATTAAATTTCAAGTGCAGCAAATAATAAATTTAAAATAAAATATTGCACCAAAACCTCTTCTTTTTTAAACAAATTGTTTTTTCTGTTTTTTTGACATCACAATCAGAATCAGCTACAATTACAGGTGTACCTAACATTCCCGTTTTACTTAGTCTTTAAACGATCCGCTTTACACAAAAAAAGCAAAAAAAATATGGGCATAGGAAATTAAGCTAAAATAAACAAGCAAAGGTGGGCTTCATTCTGCACAATTAGCATAAGGATAACAACATAGAGCAAACCGCTCTTCCTCCACATTGTCGTCCTTCAAACCTTCTCAACTCCTCTCTTTTTTGTAAGGTATTCATAGAAACCGGAAAGATAGTTGCTCTTGAGTCCCTATCTTTTACATTTACTTCTTAAATCGTGATAAATTTGCCAAAATTAAGACCTTTTCCTGCGTATTATCATAATTTCATATCTAGCATTTTATTCGGTGAGTGTCTGCGCAACGCTATTGAATTTATTCATTGTTTTGAAAATCATTAAAAGTTTACTTAATCAATGATATCAGGCATGTATAAATTATGACGCGAAGTTAAATTGGGTTTATGAAACCCAAGACTTTGTTGAGAGACCTTATTATTTTTTGCTCCTGTCTGTCTAAGTCGCTTTCTTGAAGCTATGACAAACGTATTTTGACGTGATATTTGATGGACGAGAAGCATTTCAGCCTTAATCTCCACCGATTTTAACAAGGAGCGTAATCAATCAACCTCTCCTGGTTCACTATCTCTCTTTTGCACTCTCACGACACTGCTCGATCATTCTGTGACATCAAGAGATACCCCTCCGACTCATTTCATCTCCCTCTTACCACAATCAGACTCCGTTTGTCCTGGCAATTGGTATTCGCCTCTCTTTCGTCGTCACCTATACATTGTCCACTTCACGCTCGATATCCGTGCCATCCAAAGCATTTTAATTCTCGAGCAGTTAATCTTCCAGCTACCTAAGTTTTTTATTCCTGTAATTTAAAATTGATTTCTAGTGAGAGAAAAGATCGCGAGTGGACAGTTACACCATTTCTCCCAGTCGTCACTGTTTCGAAAGATGCAATGAAGAATTTTATTCAAATTTTAAGCTATTTTTACATCTTCACCCAGGCAATAATTGATAGATCTATAATTGAAAATTCAGAATTAAGAAAGGATGTTATGATTGTATAACTAAGTTAAGGAAAATCGAGTCAACGCATTTCAATTAACCTAGTGTGGAATGATACCTCAGCTACATTTTGAAGGGATCAAAAATGAAGCTTCTCCAATAAATCGACACGAATGGTAGCATTGACAAAAAATTGCCATTACTCATACACCATGATGTATAAAGATATAGACTTTGGTTTGAATACTATAAATGTGCAACTGTATGTAACCCTGTTGTAAAACCCTGTTGTTAAGGTTTCAGAGTGTCTGAGATGTCATGTTGTGTCTCGTCAGACGAGGCTGAAAATGTAGCGATAGAATTATGCCTCGGTAGCTTAACTTACCTGAAACCGTAGACTATCAAAAGAGAATAGAAGCTTATTTCATATAACAACAAGTTGTTATTATAGCGAACCACTTTAGCAGATACTCTGCTTTTGAATACCAACTACTCGTAAACCACAGAGGGAAAAGATGGAGATCTTGCAATCCATGATGAAAGTCATAATTTAAGTTGAGTTAAATTAATTCGAGCATTTTAAAAGTACTCGTAAAGAAGCTTAATTACAATAACTTTGAAATTAATAGGGTATAGGGAATATAGGGTAATCGGTATATTTTTGATGAATTGAATCGGTATATTGAATGAATGAATAATATCAATGCTATTTTCAATTCAATCAAATTATCTCCTTACTTGCCATCTGACCGTAATTCAATTTCATTTTTGTTTATCTTTCTCCAAAGCATACTCACTGCATTTACTACTTTAAGAGATGTCAAGAAGGGAAATCGTATTTAAGAGATGTCAAGAAGAAAAACCTCTCTTATAAGCGGTATATTTTTGACCTAAAATACGTCATTGAATAATTTCGTATATTTAAAAATATTTAGTCATAAGGATAGCTATTTTATGCTACGATCTTATTTTTATATCCACTGGCGTAAACGCTAATTTTTTTATATAAAAAATGTAAATATGGCTTAAAACATAGAATGAATCGATCTCTGAGTCTATGTCCCTTTTTTTGTCTCTCTCTTTCTTCCTCTCCCTCTTCTTACTTCAATCTCATTTTTTTCCTCTCATGTCCACAAAAATGCCACGCATATTAAAATCCTACCCCGTTTTTGGGGGATGGCTATCCTTCGAATATTCTCTCGGCCCCTTTACTCATAAAATCTTCATCCTCTTCTCTATAGTCCCTTTCCTTTCCTCCTCCTTCCTCTTCTCGCCATAATAAAAATAACCACTGGATGATGCGACCACTGTGTTAATTTGCTGTCTGGAATTACTAGGTTTATATTACTAAGCCTCTTTTCTCGTTTAAGGTTCATCACCGTTAATAATATTATCGAAATGTTCTCGCATCTGAATTTAAAATTAGTCAATCAGCTAGCTATTATAAGAGTCATGAGATGTCTAAAAAAACCATTCTAACGAAATGATTCTCATAGGCAGTAAAAATGTACTCGATGTACTTATTTAGTTGGTTATGTTTGTCGGCTGTGACATTTTACCAAATTATATTATTTACCTCGATCAATTACTAATATAGAACCTCTTCCTTTTTCAACAATTACTGAATTAATATTTTGGGGATAGGGTTCCCAATCTGCTGCAATTCGGTTTCCAATTAATTTCTTTAGTTCTGTTACCTAATCATTTCCTCCATAAGCGTAAGGTTCTTTTATTGTTGTTATTTGTTTTACTGCCTCCATATCCGCATCATTCTGATAATTTTCTCCTTTATGAAAACATCCATTGATTAAATATATCCATGGAAGAGTGCATTTCTATCATATTGGTTAATTCAAAATGATCACTCAAATTAAACCGCATAATTTTCAAATGTTCATCAATATTTTTTTTAATTTAGAATAATTTAGTAGTTTTTCAATTGTGTAATTCCATTCCCTATTAAATTTATAAGTGGAAGACGATATTAGAAATCAAGAATATGTTGAGTCACTCGTATTTGGAGTTATGTAAATTAAGGAATTGAATCAAAACGAGAATCCTATATTTGCAGAAAAGTATTGCGATGGATAATAAAAAAAGACCTAGAGTTTTTAAAGCAATAAAGGTGGATTCTAGGATTTTAAAGTAATTAGGATTGGCATCTAGACCTCAAAAGAGACAATTAAGTCGAGACATTTTGGAAATAGAGGACTTCATTACGTTAGATCACCCAAAACTATACGAGTAATAATACTCTGATGACTGAGTTCATACTCCAAACCGGTTAATCCTTTCACGATTATGGTATGGATAAAATTAGACACACCAAAATTTTCGTACATATTTATCCAGAATTTCGTAAACTTTATCATCAATTCTGCATAAATGAATAGAGCATCTTACCACACGGCATTGAGACCACTGTGCATATAAATTATATTCAAATATTATTAGAGATAAAGTTGTGAGATATAGCGTATAATTTCAATTATGTACGGTATTATACTTTTATCACACCACTGCTCCTAGATATACGAGAAAAGCATACCACTTTAACCATCAATTTAAACATATGTTGTGTTCAGTATGGTTATTAACTGAAGGGATTTTTCTCTCGTAATGATTGATGCAAAGTACAAATACACTTTTGCTAGAGTCAAGACTAGACTCTTTCAACAAAGCGAGCCAAGTGAATCTATATGCATATTTTCCTTTCGATTCATTGGTTAATTTTTTCCATTCCAAACAAAGTCATGAAAATATTTAGATTCATTTTCGTTATCAGTAACAACACAGCAGTAGAATATTGATTATTTCAGCGATATATTTTTGCTTATATGCTTCAAATACATTATGATTAAATACCTATTTCTTAAAGAAAATGGATAATGCATTGTCAGGAATATTCAAAATAAAAAAATGTAACAGTGCAATGATGCAAGAATGCAAGTGACACTTTCCGAAAGTGTGAAATTTGTTACCATGCCATGGCACTCCATATTTAATCTCGTTCGACGCAATCAGTTTCAACTGCAAGCCTATCGTGAATGCCTATACATTTATAAATGGAATTCCGTTGCCCTCGGTGATTGCTCAGTGGGTCGGGCATCTCCCACCGCGCTGCTATCAGTTCGTCACCGTGGATCGCAGAGGCACCGATCACCTACGAACTTCATTCAAGTGCTCACCATCCCCCCCCCCCCAAACGACCCAAAATCCCACTGTGGCTCCCACCCTGTTCACCGCTCGGATGTTATCATTCCCCAGTTGCCTCCTCCGTAGCTCTCCTCCTTTCTTTCTCGTCCTGAACCGCTCCCGTCTTTGCTAAACTGTCTCCCCAGTCCCGGCGAAAAAGAAAAGAGGCAATGCATGGAAAGGGAAACGCCCAACCCTCCCTCCCTCTTTTCCACTCACCCATACCCCACCCCTCCAAATCGCGAATTCCACCTTCCCCTTCGAACTTCGTCGCAGCCTTTCCCCTTCTCATTCCCGTCTCATCGCATTCAAACGCTCTCGCAAACTCAAGAACCCGAGTCTCGCTCAACTCCCGAAACCCCCTCCTCCCGTTTCCCCGGAGGAGAAACCGTTCCGCGAGGCCAGGCGCGCAGTCAAGTCGCAAGGAGAAGACGAGGAAGATGGAGAAGACGGAGGAGGAGAAAGAGTGTGTGTGTGTGGGGGGGGATACACATCCGCGCCTTCGAGCCTCTCCTTCCTCCCCCCCCCTGACGGCGCCGGAACGACGACGACCGTGGGGGCCGGGTATGGTTGGGTTAAGGGAGTGCAGGGGGTGGTAGAGGCGAGAGGAGGGAGAGGCGAGAGGGAGGAAAGTCGCTGCTGCAAAGCATTGCGTCGTCGTTCTGGGAGGAGGGGCGATGGAGTTGAGAGGCGATGTGTCGTGGCATTGGGGAAAAAACGCGAGGAGCAATGCGCGCTCGTCCGAAGGCGAACGGCCTGTTGGGTATGCGAGCACCGATTGGGGACCGTGCGTGTGTGTAGGCTGGCGGGAGTATCGCCGAGACGGTGGCAAGAGTGCGGAGAAAGCATGAGGAGACTGGGTCCCGAAGGAGGAGGAATGAGTGGTGGGAGTGAAACGATCCCTGAGAGATGGAGGGGCGGAGGGAAAATGTAGCGAGTGCAAACGGGAGAATGTGGGTGCCAGAGGGGGATAAGATGCAATGAAACGCAACGTTCGGTAAACTGCGTGGGTTTGTGAAAATATGCTTGAAATGTTCGCAGACGGAAGCGATTTGAGGCATCCTCCTACAAGATTCAAATAGCTATTACGGGGGAGAGAAAGGATTATAGAGAATATGGCGTTGGTGAGAAGATAATGCATGAAATATCGCGGTGTCCTAATGAGGGTATGGTCATACGGTAGTGAATAGAGGCGAGAGGTTTGTGGAAAATGGAAATCGGTATGAATAGGTAGAAAGTGATAAACGAATACTATGGGTAGATATTTGGGGAGAATAGTATGAATCAAAGATCGAGTAAGGAGAAAGTTCTTTTTTTACTGAAGACTACAAAGAGCAATAATCTCACGTACATTGGAGTTTGGTGATTATTTATTCGTCGAATGCACGGGATGAAGCTTCTCCGTAATAAATACAAATTAGAGATTTTAACGATTTTCAGTTGTTTTTATCGGAAAAATAGCTTCAATAAAATGTCGCATAAGTCCTTATGGGCAGGAGCGTTTTTTCATCACACATGAGCGGGCATGTTGTTCTCTTCATTTGGTCAGCCGGTATTCAGAATTCCACTTTTTCTATTGAAGTAGCCTATTTCTATTCTTCCCCTATATGAGGGAGAAGTCATTCCTATATTTTCATTTAAGTACCGCACCATTTTTCTCCCACCACCACAGAGCTATTAAATGTAATTCAGGGGTAGAGATATGGTGCCGACTGCAATTTTTTGATTAGTGTAGAATGGTAAAAAATAAGGATTGCGTTTTTTTATTCGCACCGCGGTATATCTCTCCAGATAGAAGTATTTTACAAGTATATGAAGGGAAGGGAAAAATTTTCCCAGTTGGTTTCCATCGAAGAAACGATTTTTTTTAATAAAATGAAATGAAAGAAATAATTCTCGTTCATTATTTACCTCGTTCATTCGTTATCTCATTCATCGGGTACCTCGCATATCGGATTCAAACTTATTATTTCCCTAAATGAGTGCTGTGCTTCATTTCCATTACCTTTGCTACATAAATGATTTGAAATCGGTGATATATTCAAACTTAAATATCGATTCAAAAGATTAGTTCGAGATACTATTTCTACAAAAAAAACCATAAACACAGTAATCAACCCGAAGGTCGGTTTATTAGGAGATGGTAGAGTTCACCCAGTAGTAAGCCCGTGTGAAATTCACACATCAGGGTAGGGGGGCCAGTTCCTTTCCCTGTGCCGATTATGGTTTCCCAGGAAGACCTGGTACCCGAAAAATCACTTTAGCTTGGGTGGAGCTTCAGGTGCCCAGAGTGCCCGGGAATCGAACCCGGGACCCTCCGATCAGCAATCCAACGCTCTACCCACTAGACTACTGCGACCCACACTATGCTATTTCTATAGCAAAACTAATATTCATTATATTAGCAGGAATCCTTGAGAAAAAATTAATGGAAAAGATTCGGTAACGTACCTCCATTTTGAAGTCAGCTCAAATTTTTCATGGAAGGATGATACGTAATTTATTATAATTTCATTTATTAATAATTATAATTTCATAAAATTAGATTTGATCATGCAATGACGACATTTCTGTAAGCTTCCCAAAAAGCATCCCATCAAGCATTGGGAAACTATTTTGGCACAAAAAAGTATACTCAAATATAAGCTATATTATCAGAGGTACTTATAACATTGTGTATTACATACCTGTCTAAGAAAGTATTACAGTCATTTTTTGTAATAAAAACTTATTTTGCAACTTTTGATTATTATTCAATTTTAGAAAACCTATTTATTCCTATTCTAATATTTTAATATCGGAGAAATATTATATTAATGCTAGTTTAATAGTCAAAATAAATATAAATTTTCATAGCATACGAAAGAATATAGAGAAACTTTTATTGGTATTCTGGTATTACCAACATAAGGGTGGCGAGTCCAACATAATGTATGAACCAGCATGTAAACATGTAGAGTTTCTGTTCGTGTGCCAGAAAATACTAGAATTTGATGCCTTATAGCTCGCTTGAAACGCCAATTACTTTTACTGCCTTTGTTTATGGATAAAATATTTATGTCCTTAAATTATCATGGTGTAATTTTATGTTTCTCGGTGAAATGATAGTAATTGAATATCATTTTGTCTCTTTGGGCACGAAGATCACATGGTGATGAGCTATCAATGAAACTTGGGCTCCAAGTTCGCCACCTCCGACAAAAGGAATCAAATGGAACACGTCCTTTGTAAACCAAATGTGTCAGCCGGTCAGTCTCTAAAATGCAGAGTTTAGCTGGGACATAACCCAGAGTACGCTGTGAAGTTGTATAATCCAATTTCAGGATGCTCAAAGTTACACAAAGCGGCATTCACAATTACTTATACTCATTTTAGTGTATATACGGATTAATTGTTGATTTTGGGTCGTAGTGACAACTATGAAGAGTCGAATATGTGCTACGATACCGTGCAATTTCTTAGCTTAATCATCATTCATTGTCTGAATATCAATCCCATTTTCATTTTATCAAATTATCTCCTTACTTGTCATCTGACCGTAATTTAATTTCATTTGAGTTCATCTTTCTCTGAAGCATAGTGACTGTATTTACTACTTTAAGAGATATTAAGAAGTAACATAGCATTTAAGAGATGTCAAGTGGAAAAGCCTCTCTTCGGCAAAAAGGTACAAGAATATTTAAAATATGATCATTAAAAGTTGTTCGATGTATAATATGTGTGCCTATCAACAGAATATTCCTACAGAAAGTCTTTCTTTATTAATTTCTTTCAATTTAAGTACAGTTTATTTCATTATCTTCTGTAAATATTTTACTTCTGAGTCCAGCAATTTTTTGTAGCAACAATTGGTGCTATAGATTGTCTGTGATAGTTAAATAATTGTTCTGCCTGGAGTTATCAAAGCTGAAATAGTCTATCATTTAAATTTTTTACAAACTGCAGTGTTCATATTTCGCAGTAAGCCATTGCGTCCACCTTGGGCTCTCAAAGACCCTTGGTCGGCCCTTCGACCAAGGGCCTTTGAGAGCCTTGGTCGAAGGGTCGACCAAGGGTCTTTGAGAGCCCAAGGTGGACGCAATGAGCAAGCTGCAATGAGCACGCTCCGACCAAGGCTCTCAAAGGCCCTTGGTCGAAGGGTCTATCGACTAATTGATATCCCTAGCTCATATAATAAAAACTTGTATAATTCATGCAGTTTAATGCCACATGGTATTGAAACTTCTACATATAGTATAGTAGTTTTTATGGGAGGCGACCGAGAGATAAGGGATGGGTGGGAAAGGAAGAGTGGAGAAACTCGGTGTCGGCATTAGCCTACTCTTGTCGAAAGGCGCCAAGGGGTTCGCAGTTCAACGTTCAATCTGGCGGACATCGCACTTACTCAAAGTACTCTCTATAAAGCATCTCAAGCAGGGATGGGGATACCACTGAAAAATATTTGTTATCTCCAGGAATTGAACCCTGGCCCTCTTGAAGGTGGTGGGAAGTCTGAACGTTAGCCACAGCACCATCCCGATCCCCACTTCTTAATAGTTATTTACAATCACAATATACGGTTGATTTTTGTAATCGGTTCATTTCCATACCAAATTACTTATATCAGTTGTTCGACATTCCCTAACGATTCCAGTTTCTGATTTTTTTGCAGCTTGCAATTTTTCGCCAACGTGATATGTAAATAACAAGTTTAATCCCATCATGGAAGTTAAAACATGGATAAAACATTGAAATACATAGAATTACGTAATCAAATGATGCCTGCAAATATCAATTGGTCTTCGCCATAATCTTAAATTAACGACAAAAAGTTACACGCTTACACGCTAAGTTACAGTTATCAGCTATGTTACACGCTTCCCGACCAATCGTGCGAGGAAATAATTTTTACCATATGATTGTTCTATATCCCTGATTTTCTGCACAGAAGGAGAAAGGCAAAGGTACCTTCAAAGTATCAAAAGATTCGCAGTAAACAGATTGTTGCACTTTCCTGTCTTAAATAAGGGACAAGCCTCTTCCGACCTAGTTCCAAATAAGGCCGCGGATGAGCACGCATTGAGATTCAAAACGAAAATGCTCAAATCTCTTCATTCCTCTCACGAACCGGAGCCTTTTTTTTGTCGCCCAAAAGTGAAAGGTGTTAGCATTCATATGAGTCCTGGTTTCGTCTGAGTTACGATTAAAACGTTGTTTTTTTTGGACGACCAATTTGACATACTTATCACGGGCTATTAATTTCGGCAGCGGGCTTTCCCTTTCATATCTCAAACCCGCCTAGGTCACCCGAAAACTGCCGACGCTAGAAAGGTGGATGACCTTAAGGAATATAAAATGTTAGTGGCGTACAAACCACTAAACCCAAATCTGAAAATGTTCGACTCTATTGAGGTTAATACTCTTATTAATACTTTTGTAGTTAACGAAGATGTAACTACATTTGAGCTTCGTTGCGCAATAATCGTTTGAATTCTTCTACCGATTTACAGTTGCATAAAATTAAAGATGTTTTTACGTTACTAGTGTTCAGTTCGACACGAAAATTGAATAAAAGCTATAGTATCCATCCGTCATAAACCTCTGTTTCAAGCAAATTGCAAGGCGGGAAAATAGTAACTCACATGCTTCCCGAATCGCTTTATCGTTCAGGAAAATAAATTACGCCACTAGTATACGCATTGCCTTTTATTATATCGAATACTTTGTAAAGTTGACAATACTGGGAAGTTAGCCATTTTTCAACAACTCGATTAGATTTGTCCAATTCCGTTTCAAGGGAGCATCATATTGGAAAAATATTTATAATTCGATTTGATAGATAATGCCGTACAAAGTTAACATCAAAATAGTTTCCCTCTCCTGTACTCTAGATTGAAGGGTTTTATATTAAATCTCCAACGAATCCAGTTTTCTTTTTAAATGCTGCAATAACAAAATTCCTGGAGGAAGAGGGTGGAGGAAGGGTGGACAAGATGATGCCCAAATAAGAAAAATGATAAAGTCGGTGGTAAATGATAGTAAAATTGTTGTGAGGATATTCCGAAGCTCGACCGTAAAAAATAAAGCGTAATATGGAATCATAAATGAGGCAGACGCTGGGGTTAAAGGCAATAACTGAGACAAGTTACATGACTGAGGTAGGTAATATGAAAAAAATGAGGAATTATTAGTGAGAGTAAAGTTTTGAAAAAAAACAAGGAAAGGCATAAAAAAATGTGCAATACCTATTCACGAAAAGTAAAAGGTCCGTCCCTGGACTGGATGGGATGAGAAATGTTTCTTTTCCAAAATTCCCACTTGATGTATTTCATTAACATTCCGAAACGGGAAGAGTAAAGGGAATTCGACAGCATCATCAGATGAGTTGACGATATGATTGAAGACACATATTATTATTATTATTGCTGTTTATTATATTGAAGTTGGTTGTAGTTATTATTGTAGTATTATTATTGTTGTAGTTGGTTGTTCAGAAATATTAAATTAGTTCAAAGACACTGTGAGAGATACCGTGACGTAGCATTAACAGGTTCATTCTCTAATGCGCATTATATTGCAAAATATTCAATTAGTATAAATTATTCGCCTTGAACGTGACCCCAGTCAAGGTTAATGATTTTTTGCATTTTGATATTGTAAAATTTTATAATGAATTTGAATTTCTACCACTTGATGAAATATTTACACACATTTTACGATTGTTATATTATTAAGAGAGTCGACGGCGTCATTGCGAATAAAATAATTTGATCTAAATAATGCACGATAAGGAATAGAGCAATAAATTATTCTTGTTGTGCCTGCATGACTTACTTGCTGGATTATTTTTAACCCAATACTTTATTTCCAAAGGGGTCTATATATGCATGTGGCTGATGCTGGGTGGTCCACCACTCCTGGATGCTTGCTTAGGAATAAGGGAGTGCAGTCGAATGAGCACCACCAGCGACGGTACATGGAGTACAAAGGAGTTAGTCCTTGGGTTATATGGTCTAAAAATACGACTAAATCCGAAATAAAAACTCACTATGGCCCAACGGATGATTGCAGTCAATCAGCATACCCCTTACTACTCAGAGGAGAAAGGGTATACTCTCTTCCTGGAGCCGTCTGTGTAGTTGCATAACACCCAGTCCCATATTCATGTTTCGATGAAAACCGTAGGTTTAATACACCGAAAAAGACATGACCCATTTTACTATCCTTCCGAGAATCAGCATCTAGCTATTGCATTTCTCTCTGATTGTTTATTAGTAGGTATTATGAAATCCCATCGAAAACCCTAATTCGGATATAGCTGGTCTTTTATAAATTACTCGAGACTATACATTAGTCCAAGTTCAATAAACTATTTCGACCTGGTATCTGGAATGCTAAACCCTTCAGAGAATGTGGATGATTATAAAATATGAAGTTGAAATGCGATGGATGCACCTGGGGGTTTCAGAAGTCATCAGACAAAATGCCGTGAGGAAGAAAATGACAGCGAAAGAACTGTTCCTGGTGGATTTTTCAAGGTAAATTCGGGTTTGGAATCATTTTCAGAAATAATGTCTGAGTGTCAGAGAGAAAATCTCCGCAGTACAGCGAAGGGTGCATTGGTGTAGGATATAAGATAAATCAAAGAGTGGTAATGAACATGCTTCCATCAATGCTGATCATACGAGGAAACTCGTAAGGAACTAACGGGTACCTAAGAATGAATAGCGGAAGAGATAGGGATGGAACGTAAAAGGGAAGGAAATTATTAATTAAAGGGGCGTGGAATGCAATTATTGGAAAAGATCAAAAACCTAAGATATCAGGAAAATGTGGACCGAGGGAGGGAAATCAAAAGTGAGTTTTCCGACTCCGGTAGTATTTGAGTAACGTCCTTGCCTGTTGACCCAGGGGTCGAGATTTCGATAACCTCCTAAATGGATTTTTCTCTTCCTTTTAGGTTTTAGTACTCGTGATTTTCCTTGTTTTTGTTACATCCTATAATCCAATATGAGGCCAAAATTGACTGAATTTGGAGATATCTAACGATAGAAAAATGTTATAAATAAAAGAGGAGAAAATTAACTCATTTTTCGCACGTAATGGCCTTGTTAGGTCTAATATAATTGGTATGTAAGGCTAAAACAGTTTTTGAGTGTACAGAGATTATAAAATGGTACAATTTTTACCATCTCCTAGAAAAACACAACCTGACATCCGACCCTACTTTAAGCCTCTCTTCAATTCCGCATACTTCCTACCTTCCTAGATTTTTTTTGTTTCGGGAAGCCTTAGATTGAAGTGACTTGAGTATGAAGAAGATCGGCAATTAAAGCGATGTGGCTTTGAAATTTTGCCACACCCACCCAATTCTCCCGATCTCACTCCAACTAACTTCTTTCTTATTTCCAGAAGTCAAAAAACCATTGCGGGGTCGTAGATTTGGCAACACAAATAACGTATTGCAAAAGGTGGTGGAACAATAGTTTTCGGCGCAATCTGTTGAGTTTTACAATGAAGGCCTTCGAAAGGTCAAGAAACGCTGGGAAAAAAATATGTATTACTCTACATGGTGATCCGTTGCATACTTAAACGTGAAAAAATATTGAAAATAACTATGGGACAAAAGTTAGAATCATTTCGAGATGAAAACCACGTCCGTTTTTTATAACTATAGATCAATTTATAAGTTCTCTGGAACAGTATTAAATGTAATTTAATTATTCTTTAAATAATCAGTTAGAAGCAGTTGTGATCATGTCTGTCCAAAAAGATTTTTATTTGATTAGCTCTGAATTAAATAACACAAGGATTTGTTAATTGACTTGTAGCTTTGAGATGTGAGACTCAAACTAGCTGCAGATCAAACAACCGCACGAGGGGAGACATTTGGACTCTAAGAATTATCCAAGACAAAAGAGAACGAAAGGACCTTATTTTTTTCAATTTGAAGAATTTGATAACGGAATGATGGCTATCCCGAAGACCAACTACACAAGAGTATTAGTAGGATCATTATTGTCTTTGATTGATTTTGCCGAAGTATTAACTATAATAACAGAGTTAGGAAAGGTTTTGACAAGAATTTGCTTTATCCTCTCAAATTCTCTTTCATATCTAATTGAAAAATCAATTAATGGAATAAAAAATTTCAAATGATGCATATGAGTTAACGGAAAATAAATAACCTTTTACTTCTTTTTAGAGTATAGATCATTTTTGGCAGAAATGGAATATTTGAATAACAATATTGAATTTCAAAGAGGACTTAAAAATAAAATACAGCTGTGATATTAAGTCAAAGAAGACAAAAATAATGGAAGAATAGCAAGTCAACATGAAACTATATCGTAAAAAAACTGGAATATTTGGAAGAATTTTAAAAAGAGACTTTTCAGGCTTGACATGGTGGAATATCATGATTAATTAAAAATAGTAATTTTCCACAAAAATATATATTAATAATTATAAAATAATTACTTTTGTGGAAAATTGCTATTTTTAATTAATGGAAGAATTTTGTTGCATAAAAGGGAGGAGAATCTTTGATGGTAGAATCATCAAATTATAAAAGTGGGCATAAAACGCAGAAAGGAAGGAACCAGAAGTTTACCAGTAGTTAACCACACAATCAAACTGACATTAAAAATATGTATTCATACATGAAGCATGATTATATGCCTGTGACGCATAAACCATAAAAGCACCAGGAGGGAGGGCATTAGGAGCACCGACAATGTGTTATTACAAGAAGAACGATATAGATAAAATGGCAGGAGCGAGTCGTGTATGAAAAAATCTTACTTAAGGAACGGGAAGAAAGGCGTTTGCTAAAATACTATGAAAAAGAAGGGACAAGCTTACTTCCTATTTTATAAGTTATAACAGCCTCCCAAAGAAAATCATGAGAGGAATAAATGATGGTAAGAACAGATATGGGTTGATTTTTCTCAAGTTAGGAATGCCAGAAGTCGTGACGGGCTAAAGAGACGGACTCACAGAATTGAGAATTACAGCGCACTTCGCAGTTTTCTAATTGTTTGTCTACTGATGGCGATGTTGAAGGTTAAATTATTCTATCGAAGAGTCAGTACAAACCGCTTTGATACCTTTAATATCCATATTTGGTCACTTTTTTCATTCTTGTTCACTAATATTTTTTCCAGTGCCACATGTTGAAACTATTTAAATTCATCAGGTAATCTAGGCAGTTAAGAGCCTCCAAAAAATGTACATTGATATAATAAATCACTAACATTTTATGGCTAACATTATCAGAAAAAATCCTGATTGTAAAGTTCTTTACAGTGTAAAAGTAAAGCATTTGTTTACTCAATCAGAGATGCTCCCTACTGTTCACATTAGGTGTTCGTTGGGCCTGCTGTAAAAGTTTTATTCGGAAAAAATAATTTAGGACCACGTTGGATTTCACACCCTACATTTTTTCCCGGCATAGCATGTGCAAAACCGAAACCTGAGTTGTTGGACTTAAACTTTCGCACATAAACCTTTAGTCAAACGTTTGTCAAAACACACGTGACACGTGTAATAATCTTGCAGATACGGGAATCCGTCCGCACGAAATTGCTTTTCCACCAGTGAAATGACGGAAACAGTTTCCCAAGGTTTCATGTGGCATTGCCATCGGTGGCGGTGGTCGGAGAGGAGGAGAACAATCGCCTGGCCCCACTCCCGCCGACCCCCACCCCTCTCGTCCCCTGTGCCACACGGCCGCGAACTTTTTCCAACTCAAAAAATTGGGGAGAGGAATTGGTGGAAAGGGCATTCCTTCCACTTCCCAACAGTCATCCGGAAATCTTATGACGACGTCCCATCACGAACTCCTGATGACTAATCGCCCCGCTCAAAGTCTCGAGGCGTCACCCCCATAACCTCCTCCTCCCCTCCCTTTTCGAGCCCACCGGCGACCCCCAATAACCCCCAATAGTTTCTTCCGCCCCCCTTCACTCTTCCAGCCAATCGGATATGCTCCGTCGAAAGTCAAAAACCCTCTCCTTCGCCACCAACTCTGTCCAACACTCCCCCCTCTCACCTTCCCCTCAGACCCCTCCACGCTTTCTCGACAGGGGGGTGCTCCCTCTCCATCCTATGCCCGTTTCTCGTGGTCTGGTGGGAAGCTGAGAGATGGGTGGATGATGTAGGAGGAGGTAGTGGTCGGGAGGAGGGTTTTGTGGGAGAGGCATGGAGGGGGGGGAGAGAGAGAGACCCCCTTCTCCCCCGCACCCTGAGGGGATGGGTGGAGGAGGAGGTAGAGGTCTTTCTTTAAGGGGCCGGGGAAGGGAATGTGAGGACGGGGCGGTGTTGGTGGAAGAAGGCAGGCATAAAATGGGGAGGAGGGAGCGGAGGAGGAAAAACACTTTCAGCAAAGTTGGAATCGCTTGAGACCTCTCCCAGAAGTTTTCTTCGACCCCTCCCTTCTCACACACCCCCCCACCTCAACCCACCCCACCACCACCATCCCTTACTCTTTCCTCCTGCCCGCCATCGCCCCCTCCTTCCTCATTCGTCTCCCTTCCTCTTACCCGGAACCCCTTGCTTCTTCCTCCTCGGGGCGGTATGGGCGATCCGAAGCGACTCTTCCCGAGCTATAAATAACGCCCCGGGGAATATCCTTACAAAATGGCTTTCAAACAAGAATATGCCCCTTCCTATGTGTCGGCCGTGTTTCAACCAAGGGGGGAGGGCTCTGGGGGGAGGGGGTGTGGTTAGATCGGAGATGGAAGGGGAAAAGATGGAGGTATGAGTGTGTTCTATGTGTATGTGTGAGTGTATGAGTGGTGGTAGGGTGACGGAGGATGAGGAGGAAAAAGGGCAGGGGGACGAAGTGTCTCGTCTCACAACTTCACTGGCGTTTCAGAAGGTCTTATGAGAGGGAGGAGATTTCCCGCCCTCTCTCTGTCTCTCTCTCTCTCTCTCTCTTTCTCTCCTCCGGCGGTTCCCTCCACGAGCAAAACAATTTTCGAAAGTTTACGATTATTTTTCCCGCACCGTTCTCTTTACCCCAGCCTGCGCCCAACGACCCCTTCCCTCCTCCCTCTCCCCCCAGGCAGCCCGTGCCCATCCTTTGCCGCTTCCTTCCTGACCCCTTTCCTCTCACGGCCCCTGTCCCAACCTCACCCCACCCCGAGCACACCACTTCCTCCTTCGTCCTCTGTCTCATGCGAATGGCACTTTTCTGTTTATTTTTGTCACATTTCCCTCCTTCGGGACGGGTATAAGATAGAGCGGCGAACTGCTTCGGCTGCAAAACGAGAAATTTCTTTGAATATCGTCCGCGATCCCAGATACGCGGCGATGCTTGAGGTGTGGGGAGATATTCCGTAGGGTGTACGGAGGGCTGAAGGGTTAGGGAGAGGGGGTAGCGAATTGGAGAAAGAATGCCGGGTGGCTTTGTCCTTACAAATCAAAGCAAAGAGGGAGATGGAATTGTTTCTGTCCCGTCGTTTTTCCGTTCATTGGCGTTCACTAGTAATATGGAGGCATGACGTCCATGGGATCATGAATCCTAATAATTGATGCGGAACGCGATAGAAGGAAAAGATCTCTCGAAACTGGAACAACGAGCGACCACAACGAAGAATGACATCAATACGTAACTTGATGAATGGCTTAAGATGAAACGCCAAAGTTAACCGCCATATTTGCGGGATACTATTTCAATCACCGTGATGACTCATAATCGACTAGGTTCCAATTGACTGATGAAAAATGTCAGGATCATCCACCAAGAATATAAAATAGATATTCCAGTGAACCACAATCCGAGATCCATAAAAGTTTACTCGTACCTTGATTTACTTTGTGTTCGCAGGAAGTGTTTCATATTGTCATTTTTTTAAATTAGTTAACATTTGTACCTAATTCTGGAAAATCTTCAATTACAGATTGCTGAAAAATTCTCAAATCGTTTTGGCTTTTGCATCGAAAATATTCTGTCTTGATATTAAGTGATGTTAAATTTTAGTCAAGTTCTGACCTCCGTCTCTTATACATAATGTCGAAAACCTTAACAAAAAATTTGTACTTAATGATAAATATTTCGCGAAATTGTTATCAGTTTTTTTTTATTTTCTTATGTTAATCTGAAATAAATCATTACTTGTAGTAGTTAATAAATAATTCCAAAAATATACTTGTTCAAGTATATTACACACAGTGGTGTTTGAGAAAAAGAGCGCCCAGACTTCATAATTTTGAAATAACTCTATTTGGACCGAAGGAAATGATAAATCAATTTATTTTCATTGTTAAAACTGTCATAACCAATAAAAAACAGTAGATAATAGCTAAAGACTGAGGCCAAAGATTTATTTCAAGTTTTTAGATATTGGATGGTAGTATTATACTGAACTGCTGGGAAATGAGAGTCACTAAGGTAACCAGAAATGACCGCCATAAGTCAGCAACAAAGGATTCAAGGTGCAATAAGGCTGATCTTTGACTTATGCCTTAAGCTTTGATCAATTTTACTCCACCAAAAGAACATGTGTAAAAATGTATACAGTAAACATCTTCTTTTTATTAATAGATAAAAGTGATTCGAGTTGTTTCCAAAATTTGTATCATCAAGTATGATATGATTCATCTTTGGAGGCAGTGATATTATGCATCTGTGGAACAAAAAACTGCTCATTAAACTAGATTATCTAGCGCTTTGCTGAAATGTCGCTTCTCACTAGCTGAGAGAAAATCTGCTTGCGACAGAGCCCCAACAAATTACCTCTTTTAAGTGCCGCTTACTGCCCGGCTCTGCCTTTATCTGCTTGGGCAATCCACTGACCGTACACGCCGCCCAGCCATATCATGTATCCGTCTGGTATTTTGAAAACTTTTCTCTTGAACATTTGAGAGAAAATAATAATGCACACACGTTTATCGCCCAGTTTTTAATCAACAGTTCTCTTAAGCTGGCATAAATTTTATTCTGGGGGAGGACGAAAAACGTTTCCCCCAACCGCTTATTCTACTTAAAGTCTCAGAATCCTCTTTTCTCTTACTCTTCCCGACCGTAAAAATTACACCCTAAATTACAATCATGGCATCCCTAATAATTGTCCCTAACACGAAGGGGTAAAAAATAATGTTCCCGAAGGAGGGAAGAGGTGTTAGGATGGGGTAGGGTCTCGAGCAACTTCAAGTCCTTATGGAAAATGAGGGAAACGATCCCTGGGGAACACTCCTCTTTCTCTTTTATTTCTCTCCATTACCCTGTTACCCTCTTTGCCTTTTTACAAACTCTTTCAAGATATCACCTTTTCTCTTCTTCCTGTCTCCTTTATTTTCAATTTGGCGAGAAGTCGTTAGTTGGTTTGTCATTAATCAATTCCAGTGTTGAGAAATTACTTGCAATTGCTTGCACAAAAGCTCTTTGCGGTGGCTGAATGAGTCTTTGTGTGCTATGTTGCATTGATTAGGTAGCTGATTTATATCAGCAGAGCTTTACTAATGCTTCTTATTCTCTCTGTCGATATTTTCCTTTAAGTCACTCGAAATCAAGAAAACTATCACCGATTTTTATTTACAAACTATTAAAACAGAGAGCATAATGCTCGGCAGCATTAAAATTCTTATGACTCTCAATTATTCCCATTTATCATGCATTTTTATTCGTCGATATCGTTAACTGAATCCATCCAGATTTCATTTCACTAATCACCTTATCCTCAGCCTCCTTGACTCGGCAGCCTTATTATCAACATAGTTAAAATGTTTCTCTCTGCTTTCCTTGCCTAGCGTACTTCACATTTTCTTCTCAAGTTTATGGGCACTATACCTACTGTAGCTGCTTTTATCTCCAATAATCTCCTCATCTCATTTCCTACTGGTCCCTGACTCCATTTCCTGCTTAAAGTATAAGAAATTCCAACTTTCTAAAATGCTTCTAGATCATGGAATTACGAATTTACCTGAAAAATAGTCATTGGACATAGTTTTCTCCAGGTGGCATTGTTTTCTTCGCTGCTATCAGCAGAATAAGCGTCTTACTTATTTACAATAATTTTATTTTAGACTCCGTAACCATTGTAACCAGGACCGGAGTATTTTTAAAATAAACTCGAGTTTTTCAAATTAATAATCATTGGAGTGTACAGAACACTCGTAATTTATTGAATGATCCCATGGAAGTCATTGTAGAATTACCAGTTCAGTTTCTAGCAGCTTATACACGCTTTTCCAACAATCCATGACAGACATGTTGGATTACGGAGCACGAAATAAAATGTTGCCATTCGTATAATTATCAACCATATTTGCGATGAAATTGTAAAATATAAATCTGTATATTTTTAGTTTAAATGGAGCTGAAATGCGCATTAAGAAAAATACAACATCGCACCCTCTCATCTTTTAATGTTCCCTCGCTGTTCCGCCTCTTTCCCGGCATTTTCGCGCCTCCATTCCCTGGCGTCCCAAATGGTGGTCCCCGTTTATGGCGCTCCCCCAACTCGCCATCCTTCCCTGGTTCTTTCCACCTTCCAAAACTCCCTCCTCCTTCACCCACCGTCCGCCTGCCACCCTCACCCCCAAACCTCCCCTAACTTCTCTATTTTGTCCCAGTCCCCCTTCCCTCTTCGCACGCCTTTCACCCAGCCAAAATCGCCGCCTCCCACCGCTCGGCCCTAATAAAGGGTGCCCATGCCACCTCCTTTTAATGAGACCGACCTCCACTCACTCCATCCCCCTCCTTCTTTACCCCCGGCCTTCGCCCTTCCCTCTTTGCTTGTACCCGTCTTCGCCTCTATCCGAGAGGCACGAGCTCCGGGAAATAGATTTTCTCTCCACTTTCATTCTCGAGTTACCTCGTACTCACGCCTTCACTATTACTCCAAATGCATCGCTGGGAAAATACCTTTAATGTTACGTTAAGTAGTATTTGCTATCCCTTTGAGCCATTACAAATAATTCCACACGTATTGAATTATTTTTTCTCATTGTATTTCAGTATTGGCTATTATCTGAAAGATAAATCATAGGGGAAACGAAATGATTTGTCAGAGATTATATTCTGAAGAGAGGAAGGAATCGGAGGACACAGACATACGAAAACGAAGGGATAGTTAATCTGTTTACTCTGGTGGACGACGAGGACATTCGTTAATCCTGGGGTTGCGGATTTGAATCCTGCTCTAGGCATTAGTGTGATTTATTGTCATTTTCTAAACTAACGTTCGTGGTGGGAGATTTTCTAAGCCCTCGAAACCCCACTATTACTACTACTACACTACTACGAGTAAGGACTACTAATGCTAAAGAAAAGGAGAGGCAATATTGGATGCAATGAATTTCGTGTGCCCTGGTTAGAAGAACAAAATTAAATATAAAACTATATGTAAGCAGTAACAAAAGCATATGCAATTTAAAACCTAGACATACGTGTTAACTAAGATTTGTACAAATACGGTTTTTACAAATATTTGTAAATATAGTGTAATAGGAAGTCGAATTTTAAAATTTATATTTTGATTTATATTTATTAAATTTTGATTTATTTATTAAAATTTATATTTATATTTTATATAAAATATATATTTTTCTCCATTATTAATAATAACAAGGCATTAGGAAGAGAAATGGAATAATTTACAAAGGATTAGTAACTCATGAGCATCTATGCGTGATCGGTTAAGTTTTTATTAGATGACGATGGGATGAAAGAAAAAAGGAACCTCACGCTTTTGTTTTTCAATTTTTCGAAAGCACAACCACTTTTTTCACCAGAAGGAGGAACACTGAGAGCAAAGTTGATGGGCAGATCTGGAGGGCAGGTGTAGGATAACGGGGGGACGGGCGGTGCCGAAAGACGAGTGTTAGAAGGGTGAGTCGAAGGGTAATCAGGAGGGTACCCTCTAATGAGCAAGGTTGAGGCCTGAGATTGAGCAGTTTGAGAGTTTTGAGCCATAATGGTGTGTGTGAGCGGTGAATTCCTCGGTAACGCGGGATTTAGATAAGGATATAGTGAATTTCAATATGTCAATATGTGAGATGGAGAGGAATTTAGGTGATAAAAGACCTGTCCCAAAAGTAAAATCGTTCACAATAGTTTTCCCATCGTTATGTATACACATGCAAACACATTCGTACAGGGAAATCACTCGATGGTAACAATATAATCTCAGGTACATAGGATAATTTTAGGGATCACACAAGAGGACGAACATAAGGTTGGTGAAGTAAGTGGAAGGTTAGAGATTCCAAGCAGACATAAAAAAATTCGGGCTATTTTTTGTTTAGAATCCCCTTCCTTCCACCTTCCCAATTAGCCTTATGTGCGTCATATTGTGTGTTCCCTTTCCTTTACTGTTGTTTAGACTGTGTCCATCCAGACCATACCCTTACCGGTGGAATACAATTTATAGTAACCATAATAATTATACTCTTTCTTATGTTATATATATGTATATATATATATATATATATATATATATATATGTGTGTGTGTGTGTTTTATGTATATATATATGTATATATATATATATATATATATATATATATATATATATATATATATATATATATATATATATATATATATATATATATATATATATATATATATATATATATATATATATATATATATATATATATAGTAACCTAGTGAGTGTCCACTCGTGCTAAATTTTATGCATTATATATATACACACACATCACACGTAAGTATTTACATAAGTGAGTAAATATAATCATTTTTTAGCCCAAATGTATTTATTTTATTTGGATATTCTGAGTTTAGTAAGTAAAGGTAAAAATCTAGATTAAATCCATCTCATAAACTAGAGAATAAGCGCAGGAAATTAAAATCGAAAAAAATCGGGCAAATACATACCTTTTCAACAACCAACTCGAAAATTCCTTTGACAGGCGTGTGATAAGGATCATCATTTTCAACACACAATAGCACGCATGCCGTTATCCACCGATTCCTATCCTTTATCAAAGCAGATACCAATGCTTAGTTTCCATGCATTTCATTACTGATTGGGAAATTCAACATGAGTTACCAGTTTTTCATGATTTTAATCGTGCATCGCTTATTTCGTATTTCTTTCTCGTTTTTTGTAGATTGTCGGTTTTGGCTATTTTTCACCCAAATCGTGATCTCATTCAGCAATAAAATCGCACCAATCATTTTTCTAGAGAAATATAATTCTTGACCTGTCGGGACGACTTGCACGCAAACGAGCTCTTTCAATTTGGTGGGTGTCCGCGTCGGTAACATGCCGTGAGCACCACATCAAATATTCTCTCATGGCAGATTTTCTAAAATATTATGGCTCAGTGGAATCCAATATCACTCGAATACTCGTGCGACAATCTTAAAAAAACTATTTTTATCCCTTCGTGATTGGTGACAATGGTGTCGATTAGGATTAGTTCTTAACTTATATATATACAGGTATATATATATATATATATATATATAATTATATGTGTGTGTGTGTGTGTGTGAAAATATATCATTTAAAATAAAGCCATGCTGGAATTCGTATGGTGACACAATAGAAAGGTCGTCATCATAAAAGGTTAATTAAATTGTGAGATGATGCGTATAACATATATTACGATTATTACTTCTCGGCGAAAGTTATTTTGAGATGTGGTTTGCAGCAGTTCACCTATTTTGCAGTCCCTTGGTGTATGGACAACGAAGTTCTTCAATTATTGATTGCTAAAGTTAGTTCTTTTTATCCCTCACTATAGGATAATTTCCTCTCATTTCTTCTCAGGGGCAGTATCGTCCGTGAGTAATGGTCTTGATCGTCCGTGAGGGACAGTTGGTCGGTTTGAAAATTCCTTTTCCACCTCCTAGTCATATTATGAGTTATTATCTGCATAATCAGCCCATTAATTCATTATCGGTTTTCCGAGTACTCTAACCTTTAAAATGAAGGATTAGCAACTTAATCCTACTGTAAGCCTCTATCTTTCCCATCCTGGGAGTTACCTCAATCTACGGTTGCCAGAAACAATACAAATCAATATTAATACGAGTTTCTGTAATATGCAATTATGTTTATAAGGTTCAATTAATCTGCAGAATTAGTTTTATCCAGATATCTTGGATATTTCCTAGTAGTAATTACTAAAAAAAAGGTAGTCAACGAATATATATACGTCGAGCAGATCACAAGCGCAAAAATACGAGGGTCATCCGGAAAGTAGTACCCGTTCGTGAAATAAAGACACAAAAGTAAATATTAACAAACATAAAAAATTTTATTTGAAAGAGGATACTTTAAACTACTTCTCAACATAATCTCCAAGCAAATTAAGGCATTTGTCATAACGTGTGACAAGTTTCTGTATTCCTGCTGCATAGTCCTTCGCCGCCAGCTCATTGAGATACGCGAGGGACCCATCTTGCACAAATTTTTGCATAATGCAGATGGTGTTTAACAATTTCATGAACAATTGTTCGAGAAACATTGGGAAAATGCTCACAGATGTCATCAATTGTGACGCGCCGATCGTTCCTCACGAATTCGTCAACTGAGCTCACCAGTTGGTCTGTAATGACAGACGGTCTCCCCGAACGCTCATCGTCGTGTGTGTTCCCCCTCCCCATGTTGAAGTTGCGACACCACCGCCGAACAGACGACTCGTCCATTACATTGTCTCCATACACCTCCTTTAATTGGCGATGAATATCACATGGGCGAACGTTTCTTGCATTGAGGAATTTAATCACTGCCCTCACTTCACAACTGGCGGCGTTCTCAATTTTTTTAAACATTGTAAACAATCACAGAAACAACACAGGCAATGCTAGCGTCACGCAACTTGGCTCAGAGAAGGCAGACCAGCCACTGAAGCTATCTGACCTCGTCCAGCGGCTACTCGCGTCGTCAGCACTTCATGCGGCACGAACGGGTACTACTTTCCGGATGACCCTCGTATTTCCTTGACCGGGACTTAACACCGGATCTTTCTACTTGCCGGGCGGATGCTCTGACCACTTGAGCTATCGAGGAAACGTAATTTACACTGAGATCTGCGGGTATGTGTCCAAGTGTGACCAAGTGCCCCGATTCTTTAGCCAAGAGATGGCGTCAGGGGGCTGCTTCACCCACCATAGGTGTTCGTCTCCTATGTTCGTCCTTTATACCTGTATGTGTTCCAATCCCTTTTCCATATGTCTATATCCATGTGAATGAATGAATAAATATATAATTCAGGAATGTGTATAAGCAGTTATATACATATATATATATATATATATATATATATATATATATATATATATATATATATATATGTGTGTGTGTGTTTGTGCGTGTGTGTGTGTGTGTGTGCGTGTGTATATATATATATACATATATATATATATATATATATATATATATATATATATATATATATATATATGTATGTATATATATATTTATCCCTCCCCGGACTACAACCTTGACGTGGTGGAAGGGCTTGTGCGTTCCGATGACCCCTAGAGCTGTGCTGGCGGGAGTAATAATTATTGCTCCTGGTAGGGTCACCCATGCCAGATAGGTCGAAGGTTAGGAGCCAGACGAAAGGTAGTCCACGCAGCGTCTGTTCCTCAGTGAGGCGGCTGCAATGGCGTCTGACCCCAGTGGGGCGGCCAGTAAGTGATGGTGTCACGTTAAAAACACTATTGAGGAAGGCAACGGGAAACCACCTCAATTATCATTCCCTAGAAAAATATGATGGACAATAGAGATATTTTGAGTCCTGGCAACCACGGGGCTCGGCCCAATCGGCCGTGTGTCGTGCCCGGCAGCGGGGGAGGCAAGGCTTCCGCGGTCGTCATCCCACGAAACCCTTGCAAGGGAAAACCAGCAGCAGCAGGACAGAAGACGCAGGAGAAGAAGACAAAATTAGTTAGAATAGGAACGTGGAATGTTAGGACAATGATGAGGACAGGGAAATTGGAGAATGTTAAGCGAGAGATGGAAAGGGGAAATATAGATATTTTAGGTCTATGCGAGGTGAGATGGAAAGATAGCGGGGATTACTGGAGTGATAAGTATAGAATAATATACAGCGGCGGGGACGAGAGCCAACGAGGGGTTGCCATAGTATTAAATGAAGAGGTAGGAAGAGGCGTAGTCAACATAGAGCAGGTAACGGATAGAATACTACTAGTGGAGATAAAAGCAGAACCGACGAACTTAGTTATTATTCAGGTATACATGCCACCGAGCAACCATAAGGAAGAAGAGGTCGATAGGATATACGATCAGTTGGAGAACATGATCGCGTGTGTTCGTGCAGGGAAACATTTGATAGTGATGGGGGATTGGAATGCGACGGTAGGTGAAGGAAGAGATGGTGATGAGGTGGGGGACTACGGTTTAGGCACGAGGAATGACCGCGGGGAGAAAGCAGTTGAGTTCTGCAGGAGACAGGGGTTAGTCATCACCAACACGTGGTTTAGACACCACAAAAGACGCAGGTATACATGGAAAATGCCAGGTGACTCAGGAAGATATCAGCTAGATTATATCCTGGTTAGACACAGGTTTAGGAATAGTGTGATAAATTCCCACAGCTTCCCGGGAGCGGATGCGGACTCAGACCACAATTTAGTTGTTATGAAATGTAGCGTACGTTTCAAAAAGATAAGGCAGGGGCGGCGAGTTAGAAAATGGAATGTAGAAGCATTAAATGGGTTGAAAAGGAAGGAATACAAACAGGCGGTGGAGAAAATCATGGAGGATGGTAAAGAGCTAAGTACTATCGAAGAAAAATGGGAAATGATCAAGAAGGGGTTGTCTAAAGCCGCAAAAGACACTATTGGAACCGTTAACGCTAAAAGGACTAGGAAACCATGGATCACGGATGAGATGATTACAAAGATGGATGAGCGGCGAAAATGGAAGAATGTAAATACAGAGTTAGGCAAAATGAAGTACAAAGAATTAAACAATAAATTGAGGCGGGCAACAAATAAAGCAAAAGAAGCCTGGTGGAAGACGCAGTGCGAGGATATGGAGAGTCTCCAGAGGAAGGGTGAAATCGGTGCGCTGTACAGCAAAGTTAAATCGTTATCGGGAAGTAAGAAAGGAAGAGCTATGCTAACAGTTAGAGATAGGGCGGGTAAGGTAATAGTTGACGCAGGAAAGATCCAAGAGAGATGGCAGGAGTATATAGAAGAACTGTATAGTAAAGAACTCAGACCAACAAAGTTAGACATTGAAAAAGAAAATGACGTAGAGGAAGACAGCTTAGGTCCAGGCATACTAGACAATGAGATAGAAAGGGCATTAAGGGAGATGAAACTAAATAAGGCCGTGGGGGTAGATAACATTCCCGTGGAACTTTTAAAATGCTTAGGAAAATGTGGGAGGAAGAGGCTATATGGGCTGATCCGTAGTATTTATGAGGAGGGAATCTGGCCGGAAGACTTTGTGAGATCAGTTTTAGTTCCTATTCCGAAAAAGGTAAAGGCCACGTCATGTGAGGACTATAGGACAATTAGTTTGATATCCCACGCAGCTAAAGTTGTTCTCAGGATCATAAACAAAAGGATAGAGAGTAGGGCAAATGATTACTTAGGGGATGATCAGTTTGGGTTTAGGAAGGGGAGAGGTACGCGTGATGCCATTGCAGTAATGAGATTATTAATCGAGAGGAATTTAGAACACAACCAGGAGGTATTTGCCTGTTTCGTAGATTTCGAAAAAGCGTTTGATAGAGTGAATTGGGAAAAACTAATGAGTATATTGCAGAAAATAGGAATAGATTGGAGGGAAAGGAGGCTAATCCGCAACCTGTACATGTCTCAGACTGCTCAGGTGCGGGTGGGAAATGGGGAGTCCGGATGGGCAGTGTTAGGAAGGGGTGTAAGGCAGGGTTGCCCATTATCACCATTGCTGTTCAACCTGTATGCAGAGGAAATGATCAAAGAGGCATGGGAAGGACTCGAGGTAGGAATGAAAGTGGGCGGGGAATTCGTAAAATCAGTTAGGTTTGCTGATGACCAAGCTTTAGTTTGTCAGTCAGCCAAGGGGCTGCAAGCATTGCTGAGTAAATTGGAAATTCAGTGCGACAAGTATGGGATGAGAATCAACATTAGTAAAACAAAGGTTATGCGATTTTCTAGAAAGAAAAAGGCCAAGCTTAACATTAAAATAGGAGGGCAAAAACTAGAGCAGGTAGAACAGTTTACGTATCTCGGTAGTGTTTTGGACCAACACGGTCAAAGTAGTAGGGACGTAAGGAGAAGAATTGCGCTAGGCAAAGAGGCTTTCACAAGGAGGAGGGAGTTGATGACAGGGACTTTGAGTAAGGATGTTAAGAAAAGACTCGTAAAAACTTTGATATGGAGCGTAGCTATGTACGGCGCGGAAACGTGGTCGTTGAAGCAGGAGGATAGACGTAGATTGGAGGCTTTTGAAATGTGGGTGTGGAGAAGAATGGAGAAGGTGAAATGGACAGAGAAGAAAACAAATGAGGAAGTACTTGGTATGGTGGGCGAAGAGAGGGGTTTGTTGGGAGCAATCCTATGGAGGCAGGGAAAGTGGATGAAGGGGGTGTTGACCGGCAGTGGGATGTTGAAGACTGTGATAGAGGGTAGAATGTTGGGCAAAAGAGGAAAGGGAAGGAACAGGATAGGGATGTTGGACGGGATGAAGGGAGGAAGAAAGTACTCAGAGATGAAGAGGGACCTGATATAGAGTAGGATGATGGATTTTTTTGTTTTGTTAGGAATAATAAAATGCCTGTTTGGTAGTTGTGTCCATCCAAAAACCTACCTTAACCGGTAGATTACCTTAAAAAAAAATATATATTTATAATACATGTATATGTACACGCACATCGGCGTAGTCATGTGACCCGTGAAAGACATTCAAAAAAGGAGGATCTCAGAAAACCAAAATAGACTTTTTAAATATTTCGGTTGTTCCTTTCACCTTCATCAGTGTTAAATGACGGTTACAGGGATCCCTTAGAATATGTTTAAAATGAGTCTGTTTCATTTATGTGCCTCTTTTTTAGTTTATCGTGTTGGATTTATCAGATTATTATGACGATAAACCTTCTACATCGTCACATTGATGTATTTTTTTTAACATTATGCACCTATGACGAGAAAATGTTGGTGTATGGTAAGATGAAATTATGCTTTTGCTATAGTTAGAGCTATTTTCTATAGTCATTATTTAAGGAGTTAGACGGAAACAATGAAGGCATAATATGATAGTTTCCTATCGCTTACAAGCATTAAATACTAAGCTTTCCGCAGGTAAATGTTAAAAATGTTAAAACCTCAACGCTTCCGACAGTAATTCAAAATCCGGCCCACAATGGCGAGGAGTGATTGCCGAACTCACCAACTGAATACATAATGTAATTTGGTGGTCAGCCCTTCTTTGCCGGTGCCACGCCCAATCATTCACCCGGCGCACCCATTTACCCTCTCTCCCCCACCACGTTCCCATTTCACTCGGCCGATACGTCTCCGTTTCGTCCCTGTGAGTATCTTATCTCACGGTAATGGACCCGTGGCCGCAAAACATTCCTCCTCCTGTGCGTCGTCTGTGTCTCCTCAACCCTGCCTCTCTCCCAGCACTCATCACTACGATCCCGCACTCCGCGACACCAGCCCCAACATCGCCTCCATTCCTCCCTCCCGCATCTGATTCCTCCGTCCGCGCGCACCATCGTGGAGAGATCTCGCTCCTTCCGCTCTCCCTTCCTCCCCCATCCGGTTGCCGAAAGGTATTTCCCGGCGACCGGTCGGTCGTCCGTCCCTCCCAGGACCTCTTTCATTCCCGCACAAACCCCTCCATCCCGTTTCCCCGCCTCCCTCCCTCCACCTCCCCCTCCTCACATCCCTAGCATACCCTTTCCCGTATTTCTCCCTCCCGCCGACCCCGATCATTTCAGTCCAACCAGCCCCTCCCCTGTACCCTCCCCGCCAACCCCCATCCTCGTTCTCTTGGGTTTACGGGAGTTTAAGTGCATACTCCTCTCTGGGCAGAGGGAGTCACACCAAAGCGGGATCCCCTCGGCAATGTCCTACTTGCTATAATACCTATCTGTGCGTTAAGCGTGCGTGCGTTTTGTTTGCCGGCTGGAAAATATTTCAGCGGGATATAATATTTTAGACCCTCAGGGAGCGGATAAATTTTCGGGAATACAAAATTTCCGAGTTATTTATATGATAAAAATCCCCATGAGATGTAGAAAACCAGAGAGAAAGTCTGAATATTGAAAATCGGATTTAAATTGTATTTTACCAAGACCTTAAACGCTATATTCTTTCATCCCATCTGGATTTTAAGAATAACTGATATGCTTTTTATCAAGATAAATGTTCGATTTTACAGACTGTCTATTTTCCTCATCATGGGTTCAGTGTATATTGATAGTAAAATATGTAAAAAGAATCGAAACTCTTTCTAATAAAAAAGAAGTAATTGTGTTGTCTACTGGTATAATGTCCACTCACAATAATGGCTCGATCTTCGGCAATGGAGCCAGATTGCATAGGTTTACTGATATTAATCTTCATGAATTTCTTTTTACTGCATCTAGTTCAAGTTCTGCACAAAAAAATGAATTAAAATTATCGTTGTAAAGAAAAGAGAGGCATTGAATGTGTCATTGGTCTTCATATATTTTATCACAGACCATGCGTCACGATTCCTAAACGCCTTTGAGTGTCATGCATAATGACTCTCCTAATTACCTGTCATCAGTATTCATCACTGCATAACTTATGCACCAAGCTTTGTAAGCAGGACTTGGCGGTGATTGTTTTTCTTACAATTATTGTTAGACGATATAAGTCTCTCTAGGTAGGTACGTGTATTATTAAAACGTAATAACATTCATTTCGGTCCATTTCATTTCCGTCCGGCATTTCATATTCGGTCCTTATGTAATACTTTTTCCTGAGTTAATAGTATGCTGAACCAGAAGTTTCTTTCTATTTCTTCGTAAAAGCTTAACTCCTTAGAGAAAAAGAGTATTATCATTAAACTTAATACATGAAATCTCTTTTGGTGATATTATGAAAAAAACAAAAAGTTTATACATTTCAGTAACTCTTCAGACAAATTTTCATCAAATTTCCTTGCAGTGCAATTTTTGGTGCGTTGTCAGCATTTTATTTTGCTATCCGTAGGCTTTTGGTGGCCCATGCGTCCCTTTGTGATCCCAATAAGCCTTTGGCTTGTCGTCAGGCCTCCCTGGGGTCGAACCACCAGAGTTGGAAACGACACCCATGCCCGAAGTGGCACTCGAACTCATGACCTTTGGGTTAGTTGATAAGAATGTAGTCCTTTCACCGGCGCGTTACCAGGCAGGTTAGACAGGTGGTCAAGAAAAATAAGATCAAGCAGGTCTCCAAGCATGAAAAATAAGCATAATAATTTTTCTTGAAAGGTGAAAGGAATTAGCAATCATTACTAAATTTTCAAGTTAAATTCATTCTATTTCAATTTGAATTAAACCAAAATCTAAGGGAAAGGTACACAATCTAAACTTTTACCAAGTGGTGACTGATATTTAGGATAATATTTTCATAGAATTTATATTGATATTGATATTACCAAAAGTTGGAATAATCGTGTTGCTTAAGTAGAAGAAGATTCTTAAACAATTAGGACTCATTGTCGTACCTATTCTTCTCTTATATATTAAACTAACTTTATCTCCCTCTTTGATATCTAATTCAGATGAATATTTGAATTCGACAGCTAGAACTAGAAAAGTAAGAATCCGCGATATTAGATATTTTTCAATTAATATACTAATTTCAAATTTAATCCAAGTTTTTCACGATATAACTTATTCGGAATGTATTAACTTTTATTTTGATTAGTTGTGATGTCTTTATATATTGTCCTGAATATTTACATTTTTGGCGTAGTTTAAATTCTTCATCACCTTTCATTGTTTGTTCATGAACTGCTGTACTCAACTTAAACGACATACCATGCTTTAGTATTGCGCATTTTTTGGAAAATTACCCGTAAAAAACTTTATTATTTGTTACATTTTTATCATCGTAACTCCTTATTGATAAATTATAATAAATCCTATTATTTAATTCGTTTTAATTGGGAAATGCTATTAAAATTCATTCAGACTAATGGTTGAATCAACTACCATTGCGATAATTTCAGTTAAATTCAAGATTTCCAACTTCTCCTCGCCGCGTCGCGAAAATTGATGCAATCAATCCCTTCTTCCCGAATTAGGATTCCTAGCTGCTTCTAATCAGCATTTCTAATGGATCTTCATCACAATTTACTGCCGAATAAGCTAGCCTATTTGTCCAAAAGTTCGCCTTAATCGGACGTCCGGTAACTCTTCGGTTCCCTCCCCACGTCCTATATTCCTCATTCAAATCCAATCGAAGACACACCTCTAGCACCATTACTACGACGTAACTCCCTGCAGAGATTGGTGTCGCCTTTCAAATATCTTTGCTATTCAAGTAAAACCCTACTTTGGAAGAGCGACGGGTTTTTCTTCGAGTTAAACTGTGCTATTTCCTGTAAGAATAAATTGAAACGGATTCACCGAGCTAATATTCACAGATCTTGATAGACTTTCGTCCTCATCTAGTTTTAATCACGCTTTTTGACATCATCACTTCAGGACATCATCTTTCGTTATCCCACAGATGTTTACCGAGTACGAAATTAAACTCATGACAGGATTTAATTATAATGACTATATTTTTTTATTATAATGACTATAAGTTTTTCATACTTCCAACATCCGGTAGCAGAATCCGTTTTTTTTTTGTTTTACAATAAATTGAAAGCACATCAAGGAAACTTAGGTAGCCTATAATTCAATCATACACGATTTTTAACGCAGGTGCGTATTTCACCTCCTGAACAATCCTGATTAATGAAACAAAGATTTAAAATGATTTTTCCAAATGGCCTCCTTTTAGGAGTTTGGAATTCCTCAATTCCCATTAGTATGTAAGATATCTAGTAGCGTAGTAAGTCGGCGAATGGGTGGTGACTTTCTCAATAGAGTGAGGTGCTAAGGAAAATGTTTTTGCTACTCATTGTCTTCAGTTAGCGTATTTTAGATGCATTCATTTTGAATAAACTAACAGTTATGAGATTTAAATCCTTAGATGAAAAAGTATGAGAATAACTTTGGCAAATATTTGTATACATCATTCAATTTATTAAGGCGAAAAAATTAATCAAATTTAAGCATCTGCTGGCCATAATGCTCGTATTTTAACACCCCACAAAAATTCTTTGGGATCACTGGAATACTGTTTATAAAAAGCAAAAATTGTTTTGCGGAAAATTTCATCTTTAAATTCTCATCATGTCTGTAACACACAAATCCACAATATGCAATCATTCACTATGGATTTACTAATTTGTTCCGGAAACGATATGTCCGCCATCACAAGCAAGAAAACAGACCAGTGAAGATTTTAGAAATCGTCCTTGTTCGTCCCTTACATTTCTACTTCTATTTTAACTTAATGAAATTGATGATCAATTTCATCATCCAGAAGTTCTGGGCCTCAATATGAAAAGCAAAAGACTTTCCCTTCGAGCTGACTTTGTTTCTCAACTATGCGAAGGGGTTGTCAAGTATGGGCTGATATCTACGTCGTAATCTGGTGGATATTCAACCCTCAATTTACTAGTATTCGTATCTACCTCCTCAATTCCCCACCCCTCTCCCTCGGAGTCCAAAAACGACAGCGCGGGCTCATAAGTTCCTTGAAAAACCTGAGAAATCACCGAGGGGAATTTTTATTCCTTGCTATCACTGCCAATGTGCAGGAACTAGCCTTTTATTACTTTCTCCGTGCATATCGTAGGGCACTTAATATTATCTCCGTGCATTTCATATTGTTTTGATCACAAAATTCGATTTTGACAACCCGACGAAATTACATTTGGTTCCCCTGACTATTTGTTGACCATTTACTAGTTTATGCTCGTCTGCCTGCCCCTGAGTGTTTGTGTATGTGATATTTTTCCTTAAAAATATTATACTTAGCAGCGCGAAATCTTATGCTTAGCAACTTTATCAAGAGTAGATCAACAAATCTAGGCAAAACCTGCCTATCGAAAGGTTCGACCTATTCTTCAACTGGCTACAGGTACGCAGTCCAAAAAATATCTATATAGAGTGAGAGATCTGAGAACTCTTTTCCACGCCAGTAATTTTCTACCTAGAGTTGCTGCAGTATTGTCATATTGTTAATATAATTAATAAAATACTCTTTGAATACGAAATGAGAGAATGCTAAGAGGCGATGTGGCACTTAGTTTCCTGTAAAACACAGACATTTGTAAAAATATGCCATCGATTGGCATGATGGCTAGAGTTTTTTATACATACATTATTTTAGAGCACTACAATATTTGTATTTACTTTTCACATTTACTTGTGGAATTACGAACTAAATTGTTGCCAAAAGATGTAAATGGCATTAGGTTTTCATTAAAATCCAGGTACAGAGATTCGTAAACCTTCTATTCAAACGCTATTAAAGGAGCCTAGCCTATATTCCCCATTGCCTGTCACTTGTTTCTACTAAAACTGATACGAATTTTTGTGAAAGAACATTTTATTTTTCTCAATGAAATACAATATTTTTCATTTGAGATATTACTGTGGAATATGCCAGCCAGAAAAAGTATGCCCTCTTTTAATAATGTTCACACTATATCGTATCCTTCCCAAATTATTCATGTAGCATCAGTCATATACGGATTATTACCTTTAATTGTTCTTTTTAAATGTATTCACCATAGAAATCCAACCCTGCGATCTCCTTCTCCATAATCGGAAGAATGCTGAATTCATACCACCCCGGAAGTTATGAGATCTCTAAAACAATTCGTATTCAAGAATGAGCTGTAAGAGGAGATGAATTTGACATAATTTCTTTCCTTAGCCTTCCAGAGGCAAAATAAAAGACTTTGACTGAAACTGACCTTTACAATGCAATATGATACCATTAATCGTGAAATTCTATCCATAGAAGGTAAAACGGTATGAAAAAAGCAATGCGCTCTCCTCATCATATTTTTTTTGTTATTTGCGTAGATGTCTTTCTCTACCCTGTACGAAGCGACCAAGCACAAGGACACCGTTTCTGGAGAATTCTTGAATGCCCATGACAATTTTTTCTCGTGAGTGGTCTGTAATATTTCACTTTCTTCTCGTTTAAACTCACACTCAACAATATCTTTTTTTTCCTTTTGTCTTATCCCTGCAGAAGAAATGAGCAACGTAGTTCTTGTCACTCCAAAGTTTTTGCGTCCCTTTTTCTGAACCACTTTGATTTCATTCTCGCGCTTTTTGTGAAAAAGACAGGGATGGCACGTGTTAACTTTTAAAGGGGAAAATCAACGCCGGAATCGCTACCAGTTTGAAGGTGTAGCGATTCTCTCGAGGATGGATGCACTCTTTGTTTCCTAAAAGTTTACTTTTATCGCTACGTGCCTCAACTAAAGAATTACTACCCTTACTTAAGGTATCTTCTATCTCTTCTAAGTAATTACCTGTAGCACTTCTTTCAAGAAACTCCATAGTTCTCTTCTAAGAGCTAGACTTCTAAGAGCTGTTATTCTCAGATCGAGTTAATTAGCTCCTTTCTCTATCAGAGCTATCTCTTGAACTGATACCAAATGTGAGGTCTTTTTTTGCAACCATGCCAGTGGCTCTAGCTTTAACGTCGACGAACATTCCTCTTAATACACGTCATATTCTGTTCTATTAATATCGTATCTCATTGATACAGGTTGTTTCTTATTTTAGAAATGATGAATCCCTTTACGTCTTGAAATTATTTAATGTCATACGAATCAATTTAACATTCATTTCAACTTTAATCAAATCTCTTATCGTAAGCTGGATTTTATTATATTTTTATCCCTCTTTCTCTTTAATACCTGGTACGCATGTTGATAGACGTACACTTATTCAAATTTTCTATTCCTCTTAAAGACGTAGTTGGAATTCTACATTGGATCAGATGAACTTTACTCCAGAAGAGGTGAGGTGCTCGAGAAGGATGAAACATTGTTTATCCTTAGCAATGTTGTACTCTAATGTTGTTGGAAAGTGAAAATCTCTGATAATTTTGTCGATTATTACTGGTTTTACGCATTTGTATGAGAGATTTTTCCTCAAAATTACTACAAAGCAAAAAAATCCAGGCAAAATATTTTGCATAATTAGATAATCAAATGAGAATGAAGAATGTTCTCAAGTGGGGTACCTATACATCAAATATAAAAATAATTCTTGTTGGTGGTTCGACAGATAGCTAGTCATTAACTTTCCTTTTCAATTTTCTTTTGATAACGCAGTTATTTATGTTTCGTGGTAATGCCCTAATAAAAGTATATTCCCCTGATATCGTGCTATTTTGCAAAAATATGAATTAGTCATCAAGTGGTGCGCAAGATAAGCAAATCATCAATGAATATCCATCGTAAAGAATCAACAACATCTTTAGTCATAATTACCCAAGAATATTAATTAATCAGAAAGAGAGGTAGATATTGCAAAGTAAATCGTTTTTGACTTTATGAAACTATTGCGTAGGAAAAGAACCTGATAATGATTACTCCATAGGAACAAAACTTCATCGGTCAGTTAACTCAAATTCTTCGCGTTTCTATTGATTTTTTCACCACTTTGGCCCAGCTCTTTTTCGTAAACTCAAAACGCTTCATTGAGAAGGACTTGAATATTAAACCATCGTCTAAGACTTGAACAAATTGTGGGTGGGATGAGAGCCAGTCAATCTTCATCTTCAGCAAGAGAAGGCCTTCGGAAATGTTGATACTGCTCATTCGTGACGAGAAACCTTTCACATTCTTCATTCATTTTCATTCAGCTAGGTTACAGGAATATAAAGAAGGCACGCTATCGTAGCTACCTCAGATTCCCTCCAGAATAACGAACTCCTTTCTTGGCACTCCGATGGCTTATGAGCACTTTCATCGAAGACGTATAATTTATGTGCCACGTTCACGAGATCAAGTTGCCGTCTGAATCTCGGTGGAGGAGATTCCCCTGAAACCCATTTCTCTCTCTCCCGAATTTTTTATTTCCAAAAAATTGCCAATTCGAGTTTTAGTGGTGGTCTACCGCATGCCAATAATGTATTTCAAAAGCCTTAAAATTTCTCATTTAACTTATTAATACAAGGAAAAACCGCTTGATACTTACTCATTAAAATAACAAATTTCTTCCAATCGGTGAGAAGTTTGGAGAGTAGGGGAGAGAAAAAAGGTTAAGGAATGCTAGAAAGAAAGGCGGGAATAAATAAATATTTATTTTCTTTCCACATTATTTCTGTAACTCTAACTCGCTTATCCCGGCCGACAGCACCCAGAGGTCGTCGTGAGGTTCGGCCGTTGCGGTCGGATTGAGGTGGAAGGGGAGAAAAAAAGGAAAAGTAGTAGGGAGGGTTAGAAGGAGGGATTTCAAGAGTTGAGTGGTGGGCGGGTGAACCAGAGGCGGTTTTACAACGTCCTATTCACAGAGGAACAGAGGACGAACAAAATTCCAAAGAAAAATACGAAGTCCACGAAGTAGGTGGTGAAGTGTAAGGTTGAGGCGGGAGGGAGAAGGAAGGGGTTGGGGGATCCCTACCCTTTTATAAGGGGAGTGGCGAAGGCTCGCATACCGCTACTTCGGGAAACGGCACTGAGAAACAAGTGTGTGGGTGGAACTTGAAAGAAAAATAGTAAGGAGAGAAGAAATGAAATGACGAAATAAGCAGATGATCAAAAATTATTTCAATTCAACGTAAGAACGAGTATTTTATCTCCTTTAACTGAATGCAGTGGACTTGCATGGCGAAAAGTGTCTCACCCGGAGTGAATGATGTAAAATAGAGATAACTTTGTAACAATGTCATATTTATGAAGCCTCCTGAAACAATGGGATGTGCATTAAGGGTCCACCATTTAGGGACTAGTTTCAAATGGCTGGATAGCGATAACAGATGATTAACTGCTGAGAATTAGACTAGAACTTGCAAACCAAAACGTATGGTTTACATTTTCATCGATTATAATCGAGAAACGCATTGAAGGGGAATAAAATAGAAAGCACACTATCGAATTTTCACTTGATGTGCTACTTTGTGCAAACCCATTACGCACTGCAGAGGAGATGCACTTTTTACCGCAGTTGAGGTGACTCGATAGTGTTTTTTTCTCCCGTGATAAAATACAAAAGCGAATGACGTCATGTCTATTGAAAATTTAGAGCCACTTTTCGGTTGTCCCGTCCATGTTACCTCTACTAAATTCCCTTGAGTTGAAGTAATTACGGGAACTGCGATAACATGATAGATCTAACCGAGATTCGAAAATAGTGTATTGGTTTGGCAGAGAGAAACGTAGCATTAGAGTTTGAGCTATTTGAACTAAAAAATATTTCCATTCACTCACTATCATAAAAAAGTAATAATAGAATGAAAATATGAGCACAAAACGTTAAACAGTTTAATCCATTCGGGAATAGAGTAATCGATATATAATTACTGATTCTACCACCTTCATCTGCGACATTTAAGTTTTAAAAATAGAATTATTATTATCATTAAAATATAATTATTTATTTTAAGAAAAAATATGATCAGTAGAGATAAAAATATATATTGCCATGTTCCCCTAAAGGATAATTCAGCACGCATTCATGTTTAGTTATTTTGATCAAGTAACATGAATTACTACAGTACGATTCCAAAATTTCCCGATGAGAATATTTCCGGTAAAAGGTTAAGTTGACGAGCCAGGATATTTATCTGTACCCACTTTAAACTCTCATATTTAACAAGCATGAGTTCAGAAATCTAAAGCAATCTTCGTGAAATACTTCTTTACATTTTTGTTATTTTACATAGGTTTCAGTTTACAGTTCGCTAGACTCGGAGACCCTGGAGGTTATGCGAAAAAGAAAGAAGATACCTTCTCATTTTTTTCAGTCTTTTACTTTTTTCTCTCCCTCCGTTCTCTATTTGTCCTTAAATAAGTGCGAGAGAGGAGACGAGCCACATTGGCCAAATACACATCCCCACCTCTCCTGTGTTCGTCCTCCATATGTGTTCCTATCCATTTTCCTTATATCTATTACCATGTGAATGAATTTGTGTTCGCCATATGGCCGGATATCGTGTTTCAATGTGTATTTGGCAAATGTGGCTCGTCTCTTTCTTCTGGCTATGCGTGCCACGAAACGCACTGTAACTATCCTTCATGATGTTGTATGATTGCTTACCTACTATCCTTCCTCTTGCGTCTCGTTTTTTTCTCCTCTGGTGGATGACAATGCCCCTTTACGCCATCTCTTAGCCAAAGAATCTTGGTGCTTGGTCACATAAAAATACCCGCAGATCTCACTGTAAATTACGTTTCCTCGATAGCTCAAGTGTTTAGAGCATCCGCCCGGGAAGTGGAAAGATCCAGCGTTTAAGTCCCGGCCAAGGAAATATTTTTGCGCTTGTGATTTGCCTGATTCCGCCTTTCCCACCTCGCCTGTGTTCGTCCTTTGCATTTGTTCCTTTATCCCTTTTTCTCATATCTATTTCCATGCGAAAAAAAAAAAAATATATATATATATATATATATATATATATATATATATATATATATATATATATATATATTATGTGTGAGTGTGTGTATATATATATGTGTGTGTGTATATATATATATATATACACACATATAAATAGCCATAATATATGTATATATATATATATATATTGCTAGCAAACAAAAACATAGAAACACATAAATAAAAACTCATTTTCTCAAATTTTCGGTAGTCAAGCTACCTTTCTCAAGGAGGAGAAGGGAGGGACTGAGGAGATGGTTTTAACAGAAGGGGCCGGGGACGCTGGACAGAAGGGGAAGGTGGGTAAAGGTTTGCGAGGGGAAGAGTTGGGAGGGGAATTTGTAGAAGGGTGGGAATAATATGGACGGTTTTGGGAGTAGAGGAGGGATGAAAATACCTGACGATTTCTATATTCTTCCGAATATCCATAAACCTGGAAAATCCCGGTCGTCCGAATTTATCCTTCCGTATCTCCCCAACAGAAAGAATCTCTGCATTTGTATATCGCTACCTACAGCCAGTAGTCCACCTTCAACCGTCATTCACTTAAGATTCATACCATTTCCTGGAATAGCTAAAATCAACATTCCTCCCTCCAGATACCGGGATTACGACGGCCACCATTGAAGCCACATCCCTTTATACATACATATCCCAATCAGAACTTCTCTCTGCTCTCCAATACAACTTCTCTCAACGCCCTAAGCCACATATACCCAGCACCGAATTTCTCCTTAGCCTTCCCGACTTCATCTTCACCCGTAATTGCTCCTCCTTTAACAATAAATTCTTCCTGCAGATCAAGGATTGTGTTATGGGCAGCAGGTTCAGCGCTTCCTATGCAAACCACTTCCTTGGTCTCGTAGAAAAAAATTCCTGATAAAAAAACCCCTGAAACCTCTATTGTGGTTCAGATATATTGATGATATTTTCCCTCTCCGGCCACATGGTACTGATTCCCTGAAAACGTTAATTTCCGACCTCAATGCTTCGTCCTCTGTCTACTTCAATTCTACCGTTTCCTCCTCTCAAATCACCTTCCTAAATGAAAACGTATCATTAATAGACAAAAACATCCACTCTTCCGTGCACATAAAACCGACCAACAAACAACAATACTTACTGTATAACAGTTGCCACCCATATCACCCCAAACGCTCCATTCCTTATTCCCTTTCCATAAGAGGATACAGAATCTGCAATCACCCCGACTCCCTTGATATATTCCTCTTAAATCTACATCATTCCCTCTTCCAACGAAGTTAACCTAAATCCCTCCTAAAAAAAGAATCCGAAGGTATGCCTACACTGTCAAATTTCTTCCACCACATAAACCCACCCTCTTTCAATTTGTACCCCATACTACCCGGGACTAGAGTCTCTGAAATCAATCCTAAAAAACCTCTACCATATCCTCAAAAACCATCATTCCACCACCGTCCTTTTTCCCAAATGTCCCTCCGTTACTTACAAATGCCTCGCCAACTCATCATATCTCCTCAACTTTCCACTCCTTAAATCCCCACTGCGTCCCATACCCAGCAATAAACTAAATGAAAACAAGTCCTATTTTCAAAACCCAAACCCCATCCATCTCCCACTCGCTTTTTATCTTTCTCCCAGCAATTCCCTTCTGCTCGTGTAATTCCAGCAACGTAGTTCACCTTCTGAAGTGCCAGCTATGCCCTGCCTTTTATACTGGATGGTGTACCATACCCCTGAATATTACAATCAATAATCACCGGGCCTCAGGCAAAAATTCTTCCCTGATTGGGATTTTCCCTATTCCAAAACACGCTTTCGAACAAACACCCATTTTAATAAGTGCTATGGTGTCTCTAATTCAGCATTCCTCCCACCCTCTGACCCTCCGCTCAAACTCGCAACAATAGAGTAGAAGTTTATCTGGCTCCTAGATTCTTGGAATGAACCTGGTTATAATGTTACCTGGTTTCTGTACAAAAAACGTCAAAAGGGACGTTGTCTTGAAAAAATTGGGCAACCAGTGGGGCGAACGATGAAACACGTAGTCGAATGTTCGACGTAATCGCGAACACGTCCATGACGAGGGAAGTGAGGCATCACCTACAGCTAGCTGATTCGCCCTTTCGTCCGTCATGAGTTCGAGTAGACAACGTCGCGCATCTGATTCTTGGCTGTGACGATTAACATAAGAGAATGGGAAGCCCTGAAAAAATATATATAAAAACCAGGGAAGTGTTCGTTGGTGGTGCCATTACAGGTATAAATCTGAGCACCCTGAGCTTTCGGCTCTTTCCGAGCTTCAAATCTCTCATAATTAACACCATTATCGTGGAATTCATACAATTAAGAACTGCGAATCAACATTCTGCAAAAGGAATGCAAGCATTGGTGGAACGGATATGGCTGCCCCCAGTGCCGGACACACTTCGCCCGTGGTTGAAGAGTTATTTTGCAGAAAGACTGACCTACAAACCTACCGATAATTCTTACCAATTTAAATGTTCCTTTGCTAATTCAAATTTTCTTACTATATCTTGTGAACCCTGCCTTCATTTACATCTTTCCACAGTATTGCTCATGGTCATAATTGTATATGCATTTATATGAATGTATGTTTATGTAGGTATGTGTGTTCATGCATATTTATGTTATACTATATATATATATATATATATATATATATATATATATATATATATATATATATATATATATATATAATATATATATATAAAGTGTGAGAGTTCTTTGTATGTGTTTCTATATATATATATATATATATTATATATATATATATATAAACAGGGTCCGTACAATAATATCGGTACTGGTTCCAAAAGTCAAAATTGATTGCAGTCATCATTACAATTACTTAATTATCTTCAAATAACATTTCTCCTGAATCGATACACAGTTCGGCGTGGACGGTTCCGACTGAAAGGCTGGTGGTCTCCTCACTGATAAAAGCGATGGTTAAACGTCTGTCAGAGTCCAAAACCTTTTTCACTTTGGCCACCTGAGCATCGGTTCTAGCGGTCGTCGGGCGTCCGACGCGCTGCTCGTCTTCGACGAGCTCCTGGCCTTCCTTAAACATTTTGTGCCACTCAAAAACCCTTGTGCGGCTTAAGGCATTATCCCCATAAGCCTGTTTAATGAGTTCAAAGGTCTCCGACGCGGATTTTCCGAGTTCAACGCAAAACTTCACAGCGTAGCGTTGCTCGACGGTGCGCTCCATGCTGGCGCGACGACAACACAATCACACGTTACAAAAATCCACCTCCTGTATCATTGCATTCCCGGAGGCGACTGAACTAAAGTGGGCCTTAGTGGTGGGTGACCCCTTACCGAGCCGACCGTTCGGACTCCCATCCACCGCTCCGTTGAGGCTCTAGCGAACCAGTCAAGATACTTATTGTACGGACCCTGTATATATATATATATATATATATATATATATATATATATACATATATATATATGTATATATATATATATATACAGGGCTCGTATATAAATAAATAGTATACACACACATTCAAACACAAAAAACCGCCATTTGGCGAACAAATATTCATTACATGAGCATAGACAGGAAAATGAATAGGGACACAAATAAAGGACAAACACAATAGGGATGGGGAAGGGGTGCATACTCATAAACATAAATATGCATATACACACATACATACATAAACATACTTTCATATACATGCATACACAATTGTGACTATGAGCAATAACGTGGAAAGGTATAAATGACCACCATAATCGTGGAACGCATACAATTAAGAACTCCGAATAAGCATTCGGCAAAAGGTATGCAAGCATATGTGGAACGGATGTGGCTACCCCCGGTGCCGGACACACTTCGCCCAAAGGAACACAAATAAAAACTAAATATGACAAAGAATTGTCAAAGGGAATGAATGGGAAAGTGAGTTGTTCCTTGTGTTCCGATAATTTCGTACCTCATTCTATCATCCATCCTTTTAGTCATCATATTAATTTCTTCCCGATTCCTTGCAAATGTTTCCCGCTCCACCTTCCCTTTGGTAATAAATGATTTCAGTGAGAAACTGGAAAGAAAGTTAAGCTAAATTGAGAGCTTTTTGTCATCGTTACATGGAGACTTTCGCGTCTTGCCTTCCCCTTCTCTCCCCAATCGTATCAGTTTTCTTCATTTGAAAGCTGTAATTCTTTCCACATTACCTCACGCTCTCTCCTTTAAAAGCAAAGGCTCGTATGCACTCATCGGTAATTGGCCGAATTTTCGTTAAATAAATTTTTATTTTTCCTCCGACTTTTCTCGTCTCTCATATTTTCACGAACTTCCTTCTTGCGGTTTGTTGAACGAAATGACTTTCGACTTTCCATTTCTTCCCGATCAAATAAAGACACCAATATCGAGTTCACTCTTACACATTTTCTTTTCAACTTCCTAGAAATACGACACGGAACCTTGTCTCAACTCTTATGTAAAAATGACATCGACCGTTCTTGAAACTTGAGGCATTATAATGAAATTCCATTGACGATGGAGCATATTAACCAATAATTCAATAACGACATTCATTATTCTTTAATTATTATCTTTCATTGACTCTTTTTCCCTATACTGAGAATTTTTAAATAATATTAAGTCAGTAACTCTTACTATTTTCACGAGTTTAAATAGCAAATCTTCGCTGGTACTTTTTCCTTATAATTGCGTTTAATATGTTTACATTCGAATATATTTGCTCGATATTTGAATTATTTTTGTGATAACGGTATTTATTAGAATAATCCAACGAACTATTTCTAGTTTGCTTTACAATTACATTGATTGATAAGACGATGATATTGTGATTTCAATTCTAACATTAATAAAATACTAGCAGAATTCAAGCCTGTAGTCAAAAATATTTAAAAATACAGGTATCCTTGTATAAAATAAAAGTAAATCGTCTCATATGATCACCCAGTCATTCGATTATATGTCAATCATCGCTGTCTACGGTTTGAAATGGAAGTATACAAACTATGCATATCCATTGCTCTGTTTTACATCATTTGAATGAGATGTAAATATGTTCGACACTTTTACCTTTGTAGGATATCCTTCCCTATTCCATGTAGACTGACTAATCCATACACTATCCTTTAAATGACAGAATAACTGATATTTATTTCATAATCTATTTTTATATCTATTCATACTTAATTTTCTAGTTTTAAGGTAGCCTGACATATGAATTACAAATGTGAGATACACTTTACGCAGTAAGGTGACCTAGTTCTGATAATGATAGTAACATAAATCCAAGTATGAAAATTCTAAAGGAATAATTCCTAGACATTTGGGGCATTTACGGTAATAGCGACTGTAATAGGATATTAAGGCACCGTGTCGACCTCTTTATTAAATGCTATCAGGCGTCTATGCACTATCCACCAAGAGCTGTTAATGCTAGAGAGCTCTCACGTTCCATAAAGCTAAATCAATCGAATGCAGTCACGCAAGGTGCCAGTCAGAAGCTGAATAGATTTTGCAGCGCTCGCTATTCCTCCTATGAAATATATTTTATGTCATCTGACTCAGACATGCTTCAAGCCTTCACAATAATGATGCGTGATTTTGTGTGTAAAACTCCAAAAAAGCTTTTCTTTTATATTTGTCTTCTAAATACAATTTAAAATGTCTATTAAAGCTTTGAATGTTATCAGGCCCCATTTAAATTTGGAAAAGTCTAATGACGCTCTTTCTTAAAAGTCACGAGTTCCTCCATTGTGCTTAAATGGTGTTATTTGCTGAGCTGTAAGGCTATATTTGATGAATCCCAAGAAAGGCTACATTTGATGTACTTTATGCTGTAAATTTAGGTAATTAAATCAATCCATTCGTCCTCTAAATCATCATTTGAGGTTCAAGAGAGTATTTTAATATTCGATTTTCCCAACCTCCATTCCTAAGTTCTATTTCAATTTGAGTTTGAATTTAAGTAATGAAATTTTTAATTAGAAGAATATGAAATACGATTCTTTCTTCTTAAATGGTACAACCTCCTAATCCTTACTTGACGGAGGAATTCTGACCACTAAACTCGCATATTTTATCGAAGAGTAATCAGTCATATTTTCATCAAACTTTCAACATTTACGAGTAACATAACACCTCTCACTCAAACAATTCGATACAGAAGCGACTCTGGATGAAAATGACTCAAACGTAGACGTGAAAAGCAAACCGAAAGAAGAGGGGAACCTTTCATCAAGATGGGAACAAATAAATCTATTGGGAGTCACACTTCCAGATAGCGGTGGATATTCGCATTAACAGCCACATTTTATCGTCTGGGATCTCCAAAGCACGGATTGTCGTGAAGTCATTGTCCTCGGCCACGTTCTGCCTCGTTTAAGTCTCCCAATTTCTCCCTCCAATCTCCGGTTCTCATTTGCTGGACAAGAGCCGGTGACCTTGTCCCTCCGTAATTCCCTCTATATCTCTCTCCCTCTCCTCATCTTTCGTTTCATTTGTCCCAGCGCACAATTCCCGCTCTACATTTTCACCTCGTTTCCATATCACTCCTCTCCAGTTTCCATGGACCCAAGACAAATATCCCGTGGAGTGAAATTAAAGCGCAAATGTAAACAGAAATTCCTGACCTCTCCATCGAAGTCACTGCAGCACTCTATATTTCTCCCCTTGCGCATAAAAGTTGGGTAAAAGTTTATAAAAGCACGAGATAATTCGAAGAGAAGCAAAAAGTGTTATTTACGTTGAGAGGGATATAATTTATTTTTTAATTCATTTGACCGATGATGTGAATTATGCCGTGCACTCAGCAAGCCTCCTACGAGGGTTCTCGAGTAAATCTATTTTTTTATTCTTCAATAGATTATTCCCATGCAGATTTAAAAATGTGAAAATATATACTTGAATTCCCTCGAACAGTGGTTTTTCTCCATTTACTCATTATTTAATTTCTCCGTATATTTTCATAGTTTTGAGGAGAATACATCAACATTTTGATGTACACAAAATTGATGAATATATTGTGATTCATTTTATCTATTTGAGCATTCTATATTCGAAATATTTTTCCTATTAACTGGCAGTGGCAGTTAGTTATGATTAATAAGGCTACCTTTCAGAGTAATTGGAATGAATGGATAAAAGATTCAAGCAACTCATTGGAAACACTGATCAATAATATTATAATAGCGATTGAACGATTTCGGATAATTATTCTTGGAAATACTCACCTATATGCTGATAAAAGGAAGTGGAAAAATACGTAAACTCATCTCAGACACCTCATTGTTGTTACTCATAAGAAAATACTTGGAGGATACCAAATACCAGGTCAAAATGCAACGATACATTAAGTCAATCACAAACCTCCCTGTAGAAAATATGGCCACAAATCGGCGAAAACAATTTCCTCTTGATTAGAATAATTTGAAGTTTAACTACTTTTTATGATTCTTATTTCTTCATTGTCAGAATTATCAACACAAAGTATAGTTTTGATTGGTGAGAGTAGAGCTCACTCCGAACAAAGCCTTAAGTTGTGTGAAATTAGTATTCACATTAACGCTAGTGAAGGCAGTTCCTTTCTCTATGACCCCATCCGGTTTCACACAAAGTTCTAGTAACCATGAAATGAAACTTCTAAGGTGACATTTTTCAAAGACTTCACCCGGAATAATAATCCACAATTCTTCGTTTAGGAGCCTGAGTCTCGTATATGGACTACTCATACTCGTTTCTTAATGGTCTCAATTCTCTCGACTCATATTCGGTTTCGGAAGCCAATTGAGCATTCGAGACCAACACTTCACTTTCCATGTCCTTTAATGCTAATTTTATCCCGTAACTATCATTTGTCACCACAAAGAATTCCGCCTTTCCATATATTTTTCCACGAATTTGCAGGTTGAAATGTATGATTTTTCTGGATTACTTTACGCGGGCAGCATATTCGGTCAGGTAAATACGTCCATTACTCATTGGTGAAACGAATGCGAAAAATTGTTTATCCACAACGAGATATGGTGGTTGCATCATTGTCTCTCGCGTAAGTGAATGATTTTTTTAAGATATTTCGCCGAGGTCACACACACGAGCAAGATTTCCCTGTATCGCCCCAGTTAACATGTAAACCTCTGCAAAAAGCAGATCTTCAATGCACTGCGGGTTGCGTGCATTCACGGCTCTAAAACCCCGGACGCGGCATAAATGGCATCCGCACACTCCGTGACATTCTTTCCGGAGGCGCATGGGGAGGAGAGATGACGGTGGGGCGGGCGGGGGAAGAGAGACGAACACTGCGGGGGGAAGTGACTGATAACGAGAAATATCTCCTACCTCCCCCTCCCTCACAGACTTCACGGTGCGAATGCATTTCGTTGCATCGCCGAACACATACATACATGCCCGGGCAGACGCCGCATAAAGATCAGATTTTGGCAGAAGCCAGACGTCTTTACTGCTTTTCCTTCTCACGCCATCCAGTGGAGGGAAAAGGATTGCGTCTGTCCTGAAAGGACCGTGACTTTATGCAACGGCTTGCATCCCACAAAGAAGCTTGCCAGGAGCATGCGCCTGATATATGTCTCGTCTCTCCTCGCATGAGAAATCGAACGATTAGATAGCCAACGCGATGGTGTTTCGTGCTCAAGAAAAAGGGTGATTGAGGAAGACACGTGCAGTACACACGTTATATATGTGACGAAGAAGCAAGTGGAAAGGGAAATATCTTGTGTTTTTTTCCCCATATTCGATCCTTATATACGTGCTCACATGAGAAAATGAAGAGTTCATTCCCGGGTGCTCAGGTCTCTGGATGTCCACAAAATATATATTTTTGCCAAGAAACAATGGATAATGGCCGTAGTGAACGGGGGTCAGTTGAACACCAAAATACTTGGGACAGCAGATAGTTCTTGCCGAAAAAATGAAGATTCATCTATCTTAAAATTTTAATGTCTCAGCATGCACCCTTTAACGTTACCATTCCCTATCTTATTCTCTTGGCCGCGTTTCTTGGTTGCATCTGGTGCAAGATTTATTGCCATGGTTACATCTACACTCCATAGTGGCCACATGACTCCTCTCTCACTGGTGTAAAACTGATTGTTGTTTATCGTTCCCTTTCCTTTGTGTTTTAGAACGACCGGTAAATTCTGGGAAATATTTTTAGTTTTATCGCGCCAAAAATCTAAATTGTGTGTCTGCGACGTCTTATGCAATCCCTTATTTATAACTTTAAAGTGGTTTACGTAAAGAGATCATCGGGTTCCGTAAAATGTTTTCAAACAATATGGAAATACGAGGTTTGTTTCCAGTTTTCCACCACTGTGCAAGGGAGTATAAAATATATATATCTTCCGAGTGGGGAATATATGCATCGTAGGAAATTCACTTGGTTAAAACAGTTAATTAAAAATATAGTCGTGTACAATTTACGCCCCCAATTGGTATCTGAAAGTTTTGCGTCTTAATATGAATCGTTTTGCCGTGTTCATGAATATAAAATCTTGAATTTCCCCCTAAAATTAAATGGCTAATTTTGGAAAATACCGTTTTGAACAGATTTAAAAGAATATGCAGCCATACTTAATGCGCTCAACTTTGTTCTTCCTCAAAGAATTTAACATTTTAACTCACCATCTTATCATATGTTATCAAATCTTGAGTGAAATTATTCCATTTCATAACGTGTACCATCTTTAGCGTCGCGGCTTCCACTCCTCCGCGGGCCGGCGTTCTTAAGCCTTTTGGTCCTTCTAGTCGGCCAACAGGTGGAGCAGTGGGCCGTGTTTTCACTCAAAGAGACTCCGGAACCGCTCCGTTCAAACCCACCACCGGTAAACTCCTTCCTTCTCCGGGAATTTTCCAAAAGCCTCTGCCGCAATCCGGTGTGGCGCCGTATCTGCGAGAATGTCGGCAACCCTTCCAAAATGCTTCCGCCTCTAAACCTTTCGAGCCCGATTCCTAAACCTTAACCCAAAGCGCTCCTCCACCCCTTCCCCTCTCAATCTCTCCCTCGGCGACGCTCACGCACCGCACGGCCGAATACTCCTGAAACCACCGCTACAACTCGGCCTCACCCGCATCACGAATGACTAATTCTTGCTCATTCAATTAGGGGCCCGGAAGGAGGATATGTGGCTCGAGGGAAAGGTGGTGGGAGTTTGATGTAGGGGTAGAGGAGAGATCGGAAGGAGACTGGGTGCAAAGTTGAGGAGGATGAGGGTGAAATCCTCTCAGGCAAACATGTAATCTATCAAAGACTATAACTTACTGCACGTTCCAATTCTACACTTTTTGCGTAAGCATGCATAGGTAAGCCTTCAATTCCTCCTCCTGATCTTTCTGTTCATGCATTCTTCATCATTCCCAAACGTGGACTTTTACTCCCTCAATTAATATACTTTTAACTTGGCTTTCTTCCCAGAGGATTCACAGCACTCGCTTATGTACTGCGTGACTCTACAGAAGGGTTTTACAATTTACTTAAGCTTTGTAATAAACCAGTATTGGCTTTTAGTCTCTATTGTGCAAAGATGAAGAAGTTCCGTCTGTAAAAATCTCCTTCCAAACTATTTGTACTCTTGTTGCAAGCGGTTTTCATTTAGTTGTGAATCTAAACATATAAATAGTGGTTAGTGTCTGTATGCCGATAAGCATGCTGATATGGAAGTTATAAAGTAATATTTTATTTAGTTTTTTAAGCATGTTCTAGCACAGAAGCTAAAGGGAAATAAAATTTCAATTGAAGAAAAACTTCGTTCCGAAAGTTCATAGCAAGAAACGAGCGAAAGCTTCCTTTCTAAACTTGGTAAATCCCTTCCTTTGAGAACATAGCCGAGATGAATATTTTTCTCGTTGAAGGTATGTTATTGATTAGATAATGTATCCCCCGAATTGATGAACTAAGGGCTAATAATTTAGTTTAGGAATATGTGATCATGGGAGGGTTGAAGGATATTCGCACTCCAGATTATGTCAAAATGGCATCCTAAAAAGTTCATTCTGTCATGTAAAAAACTCTCGCATTCATAATGAACTTATAATCCCTATTTTATAATAAAGTGTATGTTCACTGAATATGAGATTAGTTACATGAATATCAGCGCGTTCAATTACCATCACAGAAATATTGCCGTTTTGCATATTTACTTCGCGCATTTCATTAAAATACAGATGGAGAATGATCCTCCCAGCCCCCGGAATGATCCACTATTTGTGGTGAAATAGTCATACTGTCATACTCATTGTTCCGGTGAGCGGTTTCAGTTCATATTCTTATTTTATTCATCTTTACATTCCTTTACGTAATCCATTACATTTACATCAAATTAGAAATATATTTTTCCTTGAAAAATTGCTTGAATTTCATTTACTTCGCTTCAAGTTGAGAGTTTAATTTTTGTTACATCCATGTCGTCTTCTTATTACCCTCGATGAGCAGAAATTAGCTAGTAGTCGAAAGTAGTAGTCTGAATAAGACCAAACAATAATATCAACAACACAATTTAATCGTTGTGTTTCTCATTTGTTTCAGATTGAGATACCTTTTCTTCTTAATGTTTAAAGTGGTGGGTTTGAAAACAAAACGGATAAAATTTACAAAAGTTAATTTAACGTCAAATTTTAACTTTAACCTTTCTTTAGATACACATGTCATATTCCTTGTGCACTTCCTAATGTTCTTCTATTCAGAGTTTTTAGAGTAGTTTCACCTTAATACTCTCATATTCACTCAGATAAACAAGTATTTATATAGATTCGCATAAGTGTTCAAAATTAAATATATTCAGCTTTCCGTATTATGTGGACATTCATATGTATCAAAATATACAAAAGATTTATACCTCCACAACGATAATAATCGTCTATTGACTCAAAACCAAAGCCGGTCCACCCAACTTTCCGATCAGCACAATACTTGGACTCTTCTCGTGCCTTTAATTTGCTCTCTCGTCATTCCCTTTGGGCCCCTTCCCGCTCACCCCCAATCCCTTTCGGGCCGCGGCTCCTCTACTCCTTAATTCCTCGCCCACAGTCTCCCGCTGAGAAGTCGCCGTCGTCTCTGTTTTCCGGCACCCCACCCTCCGCCACCTCCTGATTCCCGTCGCCCTGAATCTCCCTTCCCCCCTCACACACACACACTTCCACTACCTCCCCACCCCCCTCATCCTACATCCGTCGCACACACACTCCCAAGTCGGGTCCCACCCACCCGCCCCCAACAAAGGTAATGCAATCAATGGGTACGGAAACAGCGCGAGGGGTAGATACAGAGCGGGTGAGAGAGGGGGAGTGTGTTGGGGAGGGTATGGGTGGGCCGCCTCGGAGGCTGGTTACGGCTGTGACGGCGGCTGATGGCGGATGGGAAACGGCAGAGGGGAAGGGTAGGGGAGGGGGCTTAGAGGGTGGCGGGCGAAGAGTGTGGCGGGAGGGTCGAGTTGAAGGGGGAAGGGTGATGGCTCGAAGGAGGTGTATCTGGAGAGCGGAAAGGAGATTGGGAAGGACCGGTTTGGGAGCGGAGGGGGCGAGTTCGGGAGACGTGACCGGGCGTGAGCGAGGGGGTGGTGAGGGGCGAGAAAAAGAACTTGGGGCGCGGGGGAAGGAAAAGCGCCGTGAATTAGTGTCTTCCCTAGAAAAGTAGAGGGAAAAGTACGGGAGGAAATACATTTATTTATGCATGCGTTTATTTATAGGAGTTGTCAGAAATGATGAATATTGAGGAGGGAAAAAGTTGTCGGGGAATTCATTGGGGAGTGAGAGAAGAAGAGAGGGAAGGAGAGATAGGGAGTGGTAAAAAAAAATGGTGAACATCCCCTTCGCGATTTTATTTATTCGCCGGCACCTCTGTCTGTGGTTGTGGCACGTTGATGAGAGCGCCGGTGGGTATTGCACGTACGTCGGGGGTGGAGGGGAAGTGAAGGTTGGCCACATCGTGTGTTTGCGTGGCGATGTGAAAAATAAACAGATGAAGAAAAAAATAAATACAAAGACGGTCCGGAATGAAGAAGAACGAGGAGATGGGGGTTTTGGGGAGTGGAGTGTGGGAAGGGAAGAGACGGGGAGTTTCTTGGAAGGGAGAAGAGGAACGACTGAGAGAGATAAGTACGATGCACGGCGACGGAAAAGGAAGCGGTGTATGGGAGGAGTGAGCGAAAGATAGAACGGATGGAGGGAGGGAGAGAGAGAGAGAGAGAGTGTGGCTAGGGGGTGGAAGGAGGAGGAGTTGACTAGCAAGCAGTAGCGAGGATGGAAGGGAGTCTGGGATTTCAGCAACTGCAATGCGGCAAGCGGCTGTCTCCGCTTGGCCTTTCGCAGTTCGGGTCAGCTGTGGGAAACCGTATCCCGGAGGGAGGGAAGAGGAGTAGTGGAGAAGGTGGTGGTGCGGACGGGGTTTGGGGGAGGGGAGAGGGAGGGTGCGGGGCGGAGGGCCGCGGCGAAGAGGAGGAGGAGAGTGGAAGAGAGATATAGAGAGATGGGGCTTCTGCACACACGAAACTCCTTCGCCCCCTTGCTTACTCCCCCACTCTCCCCCGCACCCACCCACCCACATCGCCCAACAACCCCCGCGCAATGCGGGGCGCGCCGAGGATATAGGCCCACCTTACGCGTCCGTTTGCCTGCTCTCTCGAAGGATTCCCTCCTTAGGCCACCTTCCCCCGCCGCCGCCCATCCCTCGCCTCAAACTCCACTCCTCCCGATACTCTCCCTTTCTCCCCCTCTTCTTCTCCCGCCCTCTCATTCTCTCTCTTTCTCCTTTCATCCCTCCGCCCCCTTCTCCTTTCTTTTTTCCCTTCCAGCGCTCCCTTTTAATACGCAACCAACCTCTGCTCTAGCCCCGCAGCCCTCCCTCCTGCGACCTTTAAGAAATCTTGGTCCCAAACGCCACTCCTTCGCTCGTGCTTCCTTTTCCTCCACCTTCCTCATATAGTCTTTATTTCTTTCTCCGCCATCCCACTTGCTTTCTTCCTGTCCCAAAAGGAGAGGGAGAGAGGAAAAGGGCGGGTGGAAGCTTCACCTTAAGGCCCCTACACGCATCTTACCTCCATCATCGAAACTCCTCCTCCCCACTGCGTCTCCTCTCAAATCTCTCTCCCTCCCACTTTCTCTCTCTCTCTTCTCCGGCCCTCTTCCGTCTGCCTCCCTCCCTTCCCATCCCACTCTCTTGTTCTACTCTTAATCTCCTTCACCGACCTCAGCCTAAAACCTCAACTCATCCACAAAAGCTCTCTCCCCCTTCCCTCCCTCCCCTTCCCCGGCCCAACCCCTTCACACACACACTCACAGCAACAACCTTCTGCCTCGTCCCACGCATACACCTCCGATACCCCATCTCCTTCTTCCCCTGCCCAACCAACCCCTCCTCCCCTAGAATTTCCCTTCACCGCCCTCCTCGACCGCCCACGTCCTCTCTTCGTCCCCTGACCCTTCCCTCCGCACAAATGCCGATACACGCCCATCCACCCCCCTCGACTTACTCATCCCGGCATCACGGCATGCTCGGTTTCCCCCGATCCGCTTCCTCGTCTCCCTTTCGCCCACGGGATTCTCGCCCCCAAAGAATTAGAGGTCAGCGCGAACAAAAAACGGGGCCTCCCTGTTGTTTTGGGAACTGTTGGGAAACCATCTCGTTGTATTTGCGGTAGATATTCTTCAGCGATGGCAATAGTAGCGCACTTGCTGTTCCCTAACTCGGCGCGAGGTGTTTTAAATCGCTATATTACCGTGGTTTCAAATTTATTTCAAATTTTGATGCGATGCTTTTGTTTTAATGCGGAAATTATAGTGTATTCGTGATATTCAGCGTATTCATCATGTGTAAAACTTTAATAGATTTTCTGTTTAACTAGAACGGTTGGTTATCGATAGTTAAAATGGTAGTTTATGTTAAAAATATGAATTCAAATAAATATATCCAGTTCTTTTATTTGGTTCGCAAATTACTTCAACATCGTGAGAAATCATGCCAACGAATGATATAAATTACTGTTGGAATCAAACATTTCTTCTGCATAGCTAATTTGGAAATGTATGATATTTTGTATGCCGCTGAAAGAAGTTTATTTTTGGCTAACTAATACACTGATCTCACCTAAAACTCTTCCCAAACTCGCACTTCCCAAACGCCAACCCCGAAGCCGACCTTCCATTTTCACTTCTTGATATCTCTCTCTCTCACACACACACACACACACTCGCTCTCCCTTCTCTCCTCATCCCCTCACCCCCACCCCAACCCACATCTCCAACTCTCCTCACCCACGAAAACCTCTCACTCCCCCCCTTTTCACCCTCTGCCATACCCATCTCTTGGTCCTACCCCTTCCCCCCTCACCTGACGCCCCACGCCGATCCGCCTCGACTGCTTTAATGCCCGAGGTAATCTCCGTACTGTCTGTCATCCTCTAAGGCCTCGGGTTACAAGAGATGCGAGAGAGAGAGAGAGAGAGAGAGTTAGAGACGAGGGGAGGGAAGGTGGGAAGCGGGAATCTCGAGGCGAAGGAGTTAAAGAGGGAGGAAGGTTTGAGGGGATCTCCGCGCCGGTTTAAGTATGCATGCACGCGGCTCGTGCTTGCGACGAGCGTTATATTCGCATAGGTATCATTCAAGTGACCGACGCCGTCACACCACTCCGCGATGCTCAGCTGTTTTTCGTGTGCGTTTGTTGCCGTCGTGTGTTTCGCAGTGCGCCTCTTCTTCCTCTTTTCGGGCTCAGTCGCCGCTTCCGTGTGCAAATGCTCCTCCTCCTTTTTTTATCCCTCTCTTCGCGTTTTATTTCCTCCCCCCTCTCCCCCGCCACTGCTCTTCTCTCCTCCTCACGTCCTCGAGTCGACGCATGGTTTAAAAATATAAAAAGATGCTCTCCACGGTCTTCAGTTCTCCTCCCCTCCCACCCTCCGAGAGTCGTATACTTTTTTTTGTATTCCCTCAGTAACTAAGGTTCAAGGGGTGGCGAACCTGAGGTTGCGACTCATTTTTGAAATTTAAAGCTCAGCATTATGCAACACTCGTAGGATTCCCTCGGAATAACACGTAATTCGCTAAAAATTTATAAAATTATTGGATGAGTGCCTACACTAACTGGCTGGGGAATTTTAAAAAGAGTGAAGCATTTATTTTTTCAGCGCGTTGCCCTTAGGATATTGCGGGTCGGTTTACCCGTTTATTTAGTCCTCTCAAAAATGCTCGAGACTTCTATCCAAAGGGTGCAGTTTGTTGCTAGGCATGATGCAGAAAGATTTTTATTCGTTAATAAATTTTATTATAATTATGTAAGCAAAGTTGATAGCGAGAGTGTGGGAGGTATTTAGCTACTCCGACGAAATGTATCACTTCATTTTATGAAAGCATTTTTGAACCCTGCTATTCGGTCATGGGACTCTTGATCCTCAGTTAGAGATTCGATGGTTTAAAAATTTTCAGTAATAGACATGTATTTTCAAGAATATAAATTCTCACTGTTGAATCCGCTGTAACATTTGTTTTGTACCTTGAGAACTAATGACAAAAATCGTATCAGATAGATTTGTAGCTATTTACTTCCTCTTTTGGCAAATGGATTTTCTATCAATTGAAGGTCTAATAACGCAGCAGACCTAAGTGTTACGTATATTGCTTAACCCATTCTTAACCTATGGTGATGCTGAGAAAAATTATACATTACTCATAGCAGCTATATATGCTGAGATACCTCGTAAATGTAAAGGAACTGTCTTGTTATCGGTTGATGGGCTGGATCGATAAAGAAGTGGGTTTTCTGACTTCCCACTCTATTCTGTGAATAGTTTTCCCTGCCATGTTTTATATGCCTCCTGGATGTCCATCTCGTTTAACTTCATTTCTTCTTCCATTCCCTCCAAAATTTGCTTTATTGACTTATCATGATGCATTCACTACAAATCCTTATTATACGCACCAATCTTAGAGAGAGTATAAGAATCTCTCAAGTAGGGCACCTCCGTTTGTTATAATTCCTCAATTTATTCTGTCTCGGTTTAAGAATTCAAAAAGTTCGAATGTGGCTGTTATCGGTAACGGTCACATCAGTTAGGATGAGTTACGTATTGCAGTGCCTCCATCCGAGGAAACGTGCTTTTAGTGAAGGCTTGCACCCTTTTTTGGGGTGAATTTTTGACATGGCCTTCCTTGTTTACGTGTTTCCATCCTTAAGGCTGAGTTTTAGGGTGTTTAGCTCACCAGAAGTACTCTTCCAACGCCCTCTTTCCATTGTGCTCTCTAAGTGATTTGGATGCGGAACGAATATTAACATATATAAAAATCTCATATTTTCCTGTTACATACCTGAGATAACTTTAATGGAGTGAATCTATGTATATATCCCCAGCACAAAGTAATGAAATTTTAACTCAAAATTTCAGCTTCCCAACCCCCTTCGCCTTCATCAAGTGCAATCTATGCTATGCTTCCTCATGACGATGATATTTTCAGCAAAAGTAATGCTTAATATGAAAGGCGTGGTATCGATTCCTTTCAAAATACCGTCCGTTCCAATTCCACTTCTTCTGCTTCCACTCATTCCGAGTCCCACGACTCCCTCCTCGCGCATTTCGACACGCCGACCGTCGATCTTATCTATCTCTCTCTCTCAACATCAACCCTTGTATAAACATCTCCCCCACAGGAAGCTCTCGAGGATCCTAAAGGAGAATATTATTCCCGGTAGCGGTTTTTCCCATTCCGCGCCCCGGCGACCCTTTTTTGTTGCGCAATGACTTCGTATCTCCCGAGGAATTTCAACCGAGGCATGCGATCTCGAACGCCGAGGAGAGCAAGCACGCAAGCGCCGCACGCGCACTGGATCTTCCCCCTCGGCCTTCGAAGAGAACGAGTTTCCCCGTTCCCCCAAGCCTTTCCCTTCCCTCGCCACTCACCTTCCCCCAGCCTCCCCCTTTCCCACCTTCAGAGATACGCTTTACGTTCTAATTCCAACGTCGGCTCCATATGCCCGGGAACCTGGCCTTATCTATTTTTACGCTGTTCTTTGGTTCCATAGAACGTTTCAAATTTCTCGATGACTCATACTACGCTGGAACTTGAGTGGAGTTGCTTACGATCCGTACTTGAAACTTATTTGGCAAAATAATCGTTCACCGGAAATGTACGAATCGTTCCTCCTGAATCCTGCGAGGCAACAATCAAAAATGTAATTACGGGGAGAAACTTTTCCTCTCATTCCCGTCCCGTGCGTTTCAACAATTTCTCCAAAGAAAAAAACAGATAAAGAGCTGAGATTTAAATATTAATTTCACCAGTTCCGCTTTATTTAATTTAGAGTGAACTGAGTTCTGTCTAGTAGTGTCTTCTTATAAATGAAAATGTTTGCATTGCTTACGTAACACAATATTGCAATTAAGTCTCTTTTCAAGATAATTAATAATGTCTCTCTTCATCATACACTGTATAAGTGAGAGTTCTATTAATCATAACTTTATCAAAAATAATAACTTCACCGTCCTGAACCCGGACACCTTAAATATGCTTATAACGTTTTGTACTTAATTTGGTCCGCTTGAAATAACTTCATTTTATGATGTTACAGGAAAATTTTGGAAAAAAGAAATGAAATGCGATATTACAAATAAATTATACCTGCGTGAATAATTCAAATAATTGGAGGATCAAAGCTTCTTTCGCTCATCTCATGTCCAATTTCATGGTAGAATGACACAAGTATATTACGCAAGCTCACTTTTAAGAAGTTGGGTTTATCAGACGGGAAATACGTAAATGTAAAACACGATAAGATATGCCGTATAAAATATCCATATAGAATATAAACTAATGATAAAAACATGGACTAGGATTGCAAAAGTTAAAATCTGGTAGATTTCTGAAGTAGAATTGGAAGAAGAAAGTGTTGCGGAATTATTACTAGGAGGAGAATTCGAGTCTCTTGAGTCTAGAAGAGAGTGAGCTAGACCAAGAGACATAAAATTACAGGGCACATGGGAAATTTTACAAGCCGAAAGAGTAAAGGTATTTTAGATCATTAGCGTTAATATTAGACTGAAAAATCTGAAGGGAACGATGGACATGATCGGCTTTCCTTCGCACATTACGTGATCACAATAATAACTAAGTTTAGCTACCAAAAAATATGTGTTTCCTGGATATGTCGTCTACTTTTCCTTTAATGCGTACTTTGTAATCTTATAAAACCACTTGGTTGGAATATAGTGTCCTAGCATAAGTTTAGGCATTGAATAATTAATAATTGATCATTCATCATCAAGCACCTAGAATTCTCATGCATAACATATAGATATAAGTTAAGGCATCAAATTTTCTATAATCTAAACTAATTATGAGATTCGCTACGAATTACTTAACAAATACGTGCAAATTAACCTACGTGCATTACATGAGCTTGACTAAAGAAAGAGCACTCTTTTTCCACTTTTAGGAATATAAAAAGTATGTTTACGGTATCACTCTTGTCCTGCACTTATGGCCAGCCTCTTCTAACATAGTTATTAACAGCGAAATTTTTCATAATAAATCGAACGAAATATCTAACATGTTATAAATCAGTACATCCTTTTGTAAAATTAATAAATCCACTTAGTAATACAAAAGGCTTTATACCACATTTAGTCATGTATACCGAATGACTTCTTAATTTCATTGTAAAGCAATTCTGCCTAAGTAACTCCTAATTCCTTGGACCACAGAGCGCAATTTTTTTATGTTATATTAACAGAAAATGTTCCTGCCTTTTCCTATCTCATTAATTATACACGATAAATAATATTATCATTACCAGGCATCATTAATTCTAGCCTTAGGTTTTTAGCAACTCTCCAAACTATTCTGTTCCCGGCCAATATCTTCATTCCCTCATAGCTGTTTACACCTACAGCTTTTATTTCCGTCTTCTCATAATTTTCTTCGATGGAGGCATTTCTTCACCCGCTCATTTAAAGTCCTCCTTTATCGGCTGCTCCTAGCATCCATTCCACCGATTCTTGCAGATATTAACTCCAAATATAAGTTTTTTGCTGTTTCACTTGTTCATTACTGCTATTTGCCGTTCATAGTTATTTCTTCTGGCAGAAATCCTTCTTCGCCCATACTCAGCTTGCTGGTTCCCTTTTGACTTCCTCCAATTCTGGTGATCTTGCTGCGTAAATAGGAAATCGCTAGTCTAAAAACTACCTTTTGTCCCAGAGTATCAATTCGGAGTCTTATTTAGAGATCATCTTCCCTAATTAAACTGCAGACTATTTCTCTAGGCTTATTTTTGTTAATATTTTCTCTTTTCTCTGGAAATACAGTTATGTCGTCCACAAATAACAGAATGCTTTTGCTTTCTCGGTGGAATCGTAAACAGTCTTCTTATCTCTTCCTTGATCTCGTTATTTGCCTTATTAATGTACACGTCAAATATCAAAGGCGATAATGAGCAGATCTAAAAACAACGTTATTATTACCATCTCCCTACTTCCACCATATCTCATCACTGTTACCCTCTTTTTAGTGCGTGTACCATTCACCTATCGTAGTTTAATACTATTTCTTTTACGATAAGTGGACTACTTTGACAAAACCTTTAAGAAGCTACAAGAGTTATTAATCTTTCTCGCTTGTCGTAGAGAAGAAGATAAGATACAGAAAGATTAATGAACCTTCATTTCATTCGTAGAACTGAAGAAATAAAAATATGTAACGATAATGTTTTCATTTTGATATAAAGCTACCATTTTTCTTGCGAAAAGTATATATTCCATCAAATTATTATGCTAATTTATAATATCTTGCAAGCACACCATTAATTTGGAAAAATATACTATAAAGGTGGAGCAACAATGAACATTTTAACTAAAGAGAGGTCTTTCTGACTCCTCAGTCAGTAGCTACTCGCACCCTGATGAAGATGCGACCGGTCAGCACATGTGTGGGGAAGAGCAACTCAAAAACCGCCGTAGCTCAATTTAAGTAGGTACCTTAAGAATTACATTGGTAGATTATGTTTTTCACCAGTACCCTGATTACAAACTCCTCTTAATATTTTCTCTTTTCAAAGTTCTTTTCTCTCTCATCCTCAAATCCCCATGGAGAAATCATTTATTATGTATAATTATAAATCATTATCACTATTATTACACACACACACATACACACACATATATATATATATATATATATATATATATATATATATATATATATATATATATATTTATATATATATAAAAAGACATAAGCACAGTAATCAACCCGAAGGTCGATTTGGTAGGTGATGGTAGAGTTCTCCCAGTACTAAGCGCGACGGCGTGTGAAATTCAAACATCAGGGTAGGAGGCCCAGTCCCTTCCCCTGTACTAGTTATGGTTTCCCAGGAAGTTCGAGTACCCGAAAAATCACATAACTTGGGTGGAGCTGCAGGTGCCCAGAGACTTGCCCGGAAATCGAACCTGGGTCAGCCTCCGGTCTGTAGTCCAACGCTCTACCCCCTGGACTACGGCGACCCATATGTATGCTTGTATATATGTGTGTGTATATATATATATATATATATATATATATATATATATGTGTGTGTGTGTGTAGGAAAAAGTATTTTACACTGAAATCTGCACGTCGGCTCGGCAAGTCGAAAGATACAGTGTTCAAGTTCCGGTCAAGCAAATATTTTTGCGCTTATGATCGGCTCGATCCTACTTTCCCCAGCTCTTCTGTGTTCGTCCTTTATATACTTTTTAATTACATCTATTTCCATGTGAATGAATATATGCCCACCATATGGCGGGATTTCGTGTTTGACTGTGTGTGTGTATACATAAATGAATAAACTAGTAATTATTTATCTTCAAAATAGGCAAGAAGGAATATAGTTTCATACATATGTAGGATGGAGAAGGTTTGGTAGATTGAAAGAAAAATAAATTGAGGAAGCGATAGTGGAATAGTAATGTAGTGGAGGAGGCAAAGGGATTGCTGGGATAAATCATAAGGATACAGAAAAAAGGGATGCAAAGCATATTTACTGGCAGTAGGATGGTGAAAGCTGTAATAGATAGAAGATAGTGTTAAGAGAATGTTAGGGTAACGAGGAAGGGGCAGGAATAGGATAGAAATGTTGGACGGAATGATAGGAAGAAGGAAGTATACGGAGAGGAAAAGGGGTTTGTTGTAGAGTAGAATGTCAGGTTGTTTATTTTAAGAGAAATAAGATCATTTATTTTATCTATGCAAATTATAATTTAGAACAATTTATTAGTTTTGTCTATCTAAAACTACCTTAAGCGATAAATTACCTATTGGTGTTTGTGTGTGTATATATATATATATATATATATATATATATATATATATATATATATATATATAGACACACACACACACACACATATATATATATATATATATATATATATATATATATATATATGTGTGTGTGTGTGTGTGTGTGTGTGTGTGTGTGTGCCTTTGATTTTTTTAAACTGCCGCTTTTTTCACCCTCTAATTCCTACTCCCGCTGAAATCGCAGCATTTATATGTCCCCATTTTTTCGAAGTTGTTCCCTCGTTGCCGGCCACCGATGTCACCCCTGTAAAAATACAGGTACTCGTGAAATTAAATTTATCTCCCAACCAGAGCACACACAACCGTTGGGACAACAAAACACTTGCTCTTTTTTCCGCACTTCGACTAAGCTTCAGCCATAGAGGACGATGGGGGAGAAAAAATATCGAAAAATTGAAGGACGAGTTTTCACAGCGTCACACGTATCAATCATTTTACATGTCCCTCTTTCCATCACTGTTGAGGCAAACGGACGAACAAATTTGTCAAAATATTTTCGCTCTTTTTTTGTAAATTTTACGGGGGCCAGAGACGACAGCACTCCATGACACATTCGTATAAATGTTTTTCAATAAGATAATGGAAACAAATGATATAGGTAGATGGACCTACAACCGAAGGCCAACCGCTACGCTGATTACGCGGAAGCGAATCATCCCTCTGCTAAGAAGATATAACCAGCTCGTTACTAAGGGACACATGAGACGAAATGCTGAACAATTTTTAAGTATTCAAAAATATTCACAGTCCATCCATCAAGCCATGCACGGAAGCGTTCGGGGTTGGGGAGTGAATCACAGGGGATTAGAAGGAGTTTCGCTTCAAAGAGGAAATGCGAAGAAGCAAGGATGGACGTGGAATTCTAATGCTGAAGTTGCTCGTTCTGTCTCGTTTTATTGCATGAAAGTTTCGAGGGATAATCTCATCAGAGAAGAATGTAAATATTTCCAGCTTTAGAGAAGAAGCATTTTAACTTCATTTCCGAGATGCAACATTTGCTTCTTTGTTAGCTGATGATGAAAAGACAATAACACGCTCTTTCAAATGCAAAATATCCCCAAATTTTATCAACACAAAATAATTTTTTATATGTACAATCATAATTTGCAATGAAATTTTTTATTCAATTTTTTTTATGACTTTTATTTATTTTAGGAATATGTATTTAAGAATAATATTTTTTTAATAATGGAATTAAATCTAATAAATATTTATTGCATAGTAATTACTAAGGGTAACCCATCAAGTTGGTATGTCATGCTTCTTGTAATAAATACTTGTTTATATCGCTCACCAGATTTAAATTGATTTTTCAACAAGCCATGACTTATATCTAGCCACTTGAAAATATTGAATAGCGTGTTCTCTCCGCAGCGCCGAGAACTTGCATATTTTTCTACCAAATATGACTTTGCGTTTTTTTCTACTAAACTATGAAAAAATAATGCTCATTCCATGAGTTTTGAGTATCTCAATAGAAGCGTAATGTCAAATCTAACCTTAGAGATTTTTCCTTGGGATTGCTTGAAGCAGAATTGTTTCATGGAAAAATGACATACTTCATTAGAGTCTTTACACTATTGAAATCGCTTCAATAGCCCTTTGAAAATAAATAATGCTTCTAAGGGATTTTTTTTTAATTTTTTAAAAAATCAAAACATTACGACGGTTAGAAGTAAGGTTGCGGGGAAAATTGATGGTCCACATGGGTACCCATTTATCTTTGTCAAGTTTGATAGAAACTATTTATCTCCTCAAAGTCCAACTCTGGGTAATATGAAATCTAAACTGAAATCCGGCTCCACCCTCCCTCCTCTTCCCTCGAGTTCTCATCTCCAACATGTCCGTTTGTGTACAGCGGGATTCTTTTCTGAGTTTGCATTGCTTCTGTTTCCTCCCGTACATTTCCACCCCCTCGTCACATCCCCACCGTGTCACTCTTTGCGTGAACAGACCCACGATCAATGGGTCCCATTTTCATACACTGTCTTCGGCATCCGATGAGCGCTCGTTCCTCACCTCAGTGAGTCTCCGTCAACCCCTCAGGAGACTTCGACGTACACAATGACCGGGCATCGCAGTCAAGATCTATCCCAGGTCGTTCCATTCTTCCGATCTAGACGTCCTCCCGAAATTGACCATCGCCGTCAGGTTCATTTGTGTCGGCACACCCTCTCCCGTAATCTTGGCAATTGAGAGTCATCGCCGGGGTTGGAACGTGTGGCGGCTCAATACCACTCGTCAGTCTTTCTCGCCAGCTTGATTTTAGAGTAGCTGGTCTCTCTATTAATAGTGAGCAACGTATTAGTTTCAAACGGAAGGTAATCCCGAGCCTGCCGGTAAACAAATAATTCAATGTTGCTCGCCGGCATCCCAAATAATGCCCAATATTTTCTCATATTTTGTTACTTTTGCCTTCTTCGCCCGTAATATTAAATCTCTGGTTAATTATTGGAAATGATCGCTACTGGCAAACAGCTAAATGAGAAATATTGAATGAAGGCTTGTTTATTATTTGCTAACCTGAGCCAGTATAATCGTTTCGTGGTGCCATTTTCAAAAGCGCCATATGACCAAAATTGAACCATTTTTTTAAGGTAGAGGTTACAATACGCGGTCTCGAATGGGAAATCTTAGTCATTATAAGTAACGTGAGATGCTTGCACGAACTCTTCAGAGACGTATTACAAGTTCCTTTTCTTCGGAAAGAAGTCGTTCACAGGTTCATCACCGTCCCTCGCCTTTGTGAGGCACGAACCCATCCATGCCAACTTGTCCGATCGGGGTCTTCACAAGACCCATTCTATTTAGTTGCACCTCTCGCCTTAACCTACCCGAGGCCACTTCTTCGTCTTCCCCGCTCCCTTCCCCTAATTTCCCCCCTTCTTGATCCTCAATTTACGTCGCATCTCCATCTTCCTTTCCCGCAAACGTATTTACTTTGTTTGCGTATACACATACACAGAGCTCCCTTCCCCATTTACGGATGGAGACTACGTGGGAGGCAAATGGATATACGCGGCACGCGTGGTCCGGCCACCACACCACCTCGGCGAAGATAATTCAATTACGACGGCTGCGGAATAATTTTTCCCGGCCGTCGGTCTCGTTCTCACCTCGTTTTTTTTCTACTCTCATTCGGCCTTCGAACTTTTTTCTCTCTCTCCTACTCGATCGAGAGAATACCATTCCGCCATTAACCGTCTGTGTTATTGTTTGATCAAAAACAGGCTCTTCCGTCTTCCCTCCCTCTTCCTCTTCCGCCTTTCCCACTCCGCCTCTACCCCTAGCCTCCTCCTCACCTTTTTCTACATTGTGCGAACATTAATTAAATGAGTCCCGGCGCTGGAGTACATTCCACTCTCGTAGCACCACACTCAACGCCCGTTTATTTTTGTTATTTACCCTCGTATTATTTTCTTTCTTTCGAGCGCGTGTTATTTTTTTCGGAAACGAGTTTCGGGAATATTTCATCGCTTTTTAATGGACGGTGCACCGGGAGAAAGTTATCCTAATTTCAAACGGCCATTTTTTGATTCGTGAGCACGAAGGATGGGGAAGGAGGGAAAGGATCGGTATACATGACCATATATAGGTATCCTACCAACCCCTATATATATATATATATATATATATATATATATATAATATATATAATGTATGTATATATTATATATATATATATGTATATATATATTATATATATATAATGTATGTATATATTATTTATATATATATATACATACATTATATATATGTTATATATACATACATTATATATATATTATATATATATACATATATATATATATAGTATATATATATATATATTAATGCGACGACAGTCGCGGGATAAAAACAGATTTTTCCGACATTCTTCCTTCGTTTCGAACGTCGACGAAGGGTGGTTATTGTTTTTCATTTTCCTGTGTCGATTTTCTGTTTTCGTTGGAAAATTGTTGAAAAACCAATTACATTTAATTATAACACATTCTTTCTGATGAAGTACAAGCAACAGCGATTCGAAAAAAAAATCCGTGGATTATACACGCACATTATGAAATGAAAAAATGTACACGCTACCTCGACAGTAGAAACAGGATAAAACATTAATTTTAGTCTGCTCATACTTTAATTCCTTGGAGACTGGGAATGTCTCTAGCTAATGTAACGAATTTTGAGATAATTGATGCTCTTCGATTAACCTCCCAATCACCCACACGAGCAAGGAAAATAAGACAATCTACCAAATTAATTTCTTAAAATCGTGTGAAGCATTGCTAAAAGTACGATACAGTAAATAAGAGAATCTGCCAAATTAATTTCTAAACATCGCATTAAGCATTACTAAAAGTAAGATGTAGCAATGGAGCCATCGAATAAGTCCAGTGATATTTTCATGATGAATTGTACGTAAACACGCCAACAGAAAGTCACTTCATTTAACTCAAAAATATTTTAAAGTCAAGCAGTGAATTTTTTCATTTGCTCAATTGCAAGGGTAATCATGAAGGCGACGGTGTACGAGGTGCCTACTCTTTACTCCACATTGCAGAAAATCAAGGAAACTGTACTCGTTTAGCGGTAGTTCCAGCCTTTACAGCTTCAAGAGATAAAGCATATTAACTCATCAATCCGAGAGAAACACAATATATATGTGTGCTAGTGTTAACATTCACACGTAATTACGTCAATTACCAGAAAAATGTGTGGAAATTCCACCTTAAATGAAATAGCTTTATGGAATAACAGTCTGGCCGACAATGAGTCGCTATATTTCGAGAAGTAAATTACTCTATTCCGTGGTCAATTGGCACTCAGTTGTGTACCAATTAAACCACTTCAGTCAAATCTGCGTGATGTTTTTTTTTGAGAACTCCACTTGAATTATATTTTTCAAGATTCATTTCTGTTGCATTTGCGTAAAAATTTATTTTTTCACCGCGTCAGAGCTTCTAAAGTTGAATTAAAACGCTTTGAAAGGCGTAATATTGGAATCCTTGGTTTACTATTTATTTAAGGTCATGATCATAATTCATTTTTCTAATGGCTGTGATTGTTTTACATTCACTGAGTTGATTCGTAGCTGTAAAGATGATAGGCGATGATGGCGTTATAAAGTGATAAATTTATTTCCTTTTTATTTTATGTCATTGAAAATTTTTCGGATAGAAGCTCCATAAACAAAAATATATTCACATAATGCATTTTCTCATGAATTTTTAATGCCTGTGTCACATCCAGTGAATATTTGGTTGCAATTTGGGATTTTGTCCTAATCCTATCCTGAATGCAAAACTCATCCTTTCTTGGGGCAAAATTCATTTCAGTGCCAGTTAACTTTCTAGGGAATAAGAAAGTTATCTTTATTTCAGAGGCATTTACCATTACCATTACAAGGGAGATTAAATTGCGTCGTGCTCATAAGTACTCATTTAAATACGTATATTTGAAATTATGACTACAGCCTTCGTGATTTAAGCAAGTTTCTTTGATCTCAACCATTTTTAAGCAAAATCTTTGAATTTTTACTGTAATATAAAGCAAAATAAATCTTATGCACATGTTTAAGTTTTCAAACAACTTTCCTATGAAGTTGAAGATAATACGGCGTTTCAAAAGGTGTCGTCTTGTAGTTTAACTGTGCAAAGCAGTAGTTCTCGGTCTGGCAAAACGTACTTTTTTTATGTCCACTTTAAATAATTAATTTCATACGCACTATTTAAGAATTTTGTAGACCTTAATATAATCAATCTGAAACACGACATTTCAAGTATCATTCGAATTCGCGCATTTGGTTTAGGTTAGCATTTTAATAGAGTCAGGCACTACCTGGTTCCTAAAATCCTATCTATACCTAAAATATTAACATAGGACCAAACTTGATGAATTTCAAGGAACAGTAAACATTTATTAGTTTTGCGCTCAAAATTTAAATCAAAGGATTGTGATAAAATGAAAAACTAAGCTGAAATACTGGTTGAAATGCAACATGGAATAATAAATAGAGTTAATTTTGATAGTATAATTCATACTTCTTATGCAACTAAGAATTCTTTTTTTTTAAATCATTTTCACACAGTATAACATTTTTTTCAATTCTTCATTTAATTCTTCATTTTGAAGAAACGGTGATAATAATTTATGTTACCCATCTCCTGCTTGACGTTTACAGGAATCAACGCAACTCTTCTGCTTTAGTAATTTAGTACGAGCATGAAACCGAAGCACCTCACGCGTGTCATTAACAAATATCTCTTACGTTTCGTTATGCAGTTCTTGTTTCATAGCATGTATATTTTTATGCATAGTTTGTAAGTTTACTGCATTTAATACAATTACATATTCATCAAACCATCGATAAAATCTAAAATTTCCTGGCAGCAGATATTGGACTTTAAAATATCAAAAAGCTACTTTTTTAAATGAAAGCCTGCCGAGGAAGGTAAAACTTCTGCGCAGTACATAATAACTTATAATCAGAATCTAATTTTTTTAGTACCTAAATAATGCGGTCCGTTTTTTTATTTTCTTTTTTCCAAAATCGCAAGGCATATGCCCTAACTCTTTCTCTTCCCAGGTCTCTTCGTTTCTTGTTTCCACGGATAGTGCGAGTTCGTCTTTCGGAATCTCTCCCTTCTTCAATCTAGTTCTCTCATTGCTTTCACTCTCAGGCCTATGATCTAATACATCTCTTTCGTCCTCTTTATGAACAACGGTGTCATTCGTTTGATGTCTCTTTAAAGTCCTTATTTCTTAAGAAGTGTTTTTGGGCTAGCAAGTATCTTTATCAATGGCCTAGCCATAGAAAGTGTATACTATTTTACTGAAATGCACTCATTAGAGAAATGGTATTAAAATCTCTAGAAAGATATACTAAATGTAATAATTTTAATATAACTGACTCCAGCGTTCATATTTTCGTGCCAAGTAGATATATTTTCTTTCTGTCTTTAGACTGGAATCTTTCCTTTGAAAAGGAGGAATCAAAGAATTAATTTCCCTTTTTCCAGTGAGTAAGGCTGCAACTTCAGAGATAAATTTTGAAGTAATATTCCGTTTTGGATGACTTTACTATACGCATGTTATTCAATGATATGTCTTAGCGGTTATTTGAAAAATAATTGAAGTATCCCAGCAATATTGTTAAAAATATAGATTGGGTAAAAATTAACATAATTTACTTTTTTCAGAAGTCAAATAAAAATATTAGAGAATAAATAAAATTTCTCTCACAGTTTTCCAATTATACTGATATTCATCACCTTCTACTCCTACTACCAGAGGGAGAGATTTGAATTAACATTAAATTTCACATTTACATGTGAAATTTAATGTTACTTTCGACTTTGAAGAAAATCAAGCTAATTAAATGGTTTTTGTAATAAAATTTTTAGAATATAACTAAATTCTCTAAAAGGTTTGAATGAAAATTTTAAGAGAGAAAAATAGACATAAATAATATTAGCATATCCATTAAAACATGATTATTCCAGTCGTATTTTGATGATTCTGTCTGTAAATCTTAAAATTATATCTTTTAACCTTTTAAACTATATCTGAGATAGACCTCAAGATCTAACATAATATTTAAACTTTACCGTTTGGTAAGTTAATTATTAAATAAAACTTGCAAGCAAAATCTTCATATGTGTCCTACAAGATCGCGTATTCTAATGCCACAATCAGTAGGATATCGAGTCCGTGAGAAGTCATGCGTTGGGGTGGCGAAAAGTTAGAACATCTTATTGTGAGCCCTGACTGCTTTCCAGAAGAAATTGTTTTAAACATTTGTACTCACTAATTGATACCATTATACATAATTTGGAAATATTCTCTGAAAAGGCACCTTATTTTTGTGCCACAACAAGATCTTCCTACTCTCTGGCATAGCCTTTACATGAAACTAATTATTTTTCATGATATGATAATATTTTGCTCTTTTGACACATTTGGTAGCCCTCTAATATTCCCTGAAATCCTGGCACGCCAAATAAGACGTACCTGTGATGTAGGGACCTATGATATATAGAGTATGATATTGGGAAGAACGTTAGGTAATCGAGATAGTAGGGATCGAGATGGTGCGGGGGCTAACGTACTGGCTTCCCACCCAGAGGGCGCGGGTTCAAATCCCGGCGGTGTTGAATATTTTTCAGAGGTATCTCGATCCCTACTTGATGTGCTTTGTGGAGGGCACTTTGAGCAAGTACGCCGTCCGTCGGATGGGACGTTAAACTGCGGACCCCTTGGCGCCTTTCGTAAAGAGTAGGCTAATGCCGACGCCGGGTTTCTCTCCACCCTTCATCTTTTCCTGTCCATCCCCTATGGCGCAAATGACCTCAGCTGTCGGTCGCCTCCCCTCAAAACTACTACTACTACTCGAGATAGTAGGGAAAGGAGTGCAATACGCGACGAAATGAAGAGCTATAGAATGTAAGCGGAATTGAAGGGTGTTAGCATGTCTTTTCAGCTTTGGCTAAAAATGTAGCAATATGCGGTTAGTCTGTGAACCTATTCAAAACCGCTGTTAAACGGTAGACTACCATGATAATAAGTAGATTACCAGCAACTTTCTTAGTGGATCTAAAATGCCTTTTCATATTTTTATATATTTTATCATCTTTTGCATATACCTCTTCCAACATTTACGAAGAGCCACACCGGGGTTATCACTATTTTATAATGTTTCCCATTCTCCTCATCAAACCTGACTACTTTCGGTTTGAATATATTAACCCTTAATTTCATCGTCATTATTACTCTGTTAGAATACCTATCTTGGAAGTATTTTGAAATAGATTGGAGAAGAATTGTGCCAGGCAAAGAAGTTGTCACAAGAAGGAAGGAGTTGATGGCAGGGACGTTGAGTAAGAATCTGCAAAAAGGCTCGTTAAAACTTTGATATGGAGCATGGCTTTGTCAGGTTCGGAAACTTGGTCTTTGATGCAAGGTGAAGGCGTCGATTTGAGGCCGTTGAAATATTGGTATGGAGAAGGATGGAAAAGAAAAAACGCGTAGAAAGGAAAACAAACAAGGAAGAAGAAAGCATGGTGGAGGATGAGAGGGCAGAAATTCAAAGGAGGCATGAAACGTGGATTCAGAGCGTTTTGATTGGCGTTAAATTTTGAAGACTGTAACAGAGGGTAGGTCGTTAACCGAGCGAGATAAAGGAAGCCAAAGGCATGTTTGGCGGAATTAAGGGAGGTAGGACGTATGCGGAATGGAAGAAGAGGTTCTGTCTTGGAGGGCGAGTTTAAGAAACGAACCAGTGTTAAGGTCGTGTACCTCCAAAAGATGCCTTAAACGGTTTACTACCGATAATATATCTCTCCGTTACCTAACTGAAGCTATACAAGTACCTCTTCAGATCTTGTGAGCTCTCAACCATCAATCATATTTATCATTAGTGGCGTTGAGGAGGGCGGAAATATTCTTATTTCCAATCCACACCTACTTCCAATCCTTCCACCCATCCTCCTACATTTATCCAGAAATGTATTTATCAGTCATGTTAATATTAAGCATTCATGATTAAACCATATTTTATTTCAAATGAGTCACTCAAAGTCCCATTTACTCTTACTCTCGCCTTAGTATACACTTTACAGTAACGTTTTTAAAGTATTCGATAAATGCTCAATCAACCCATCATATTTCCTCTAAAGCTTCCAATTCTTTTCTCGGTTAATCCTGTCCTAATTTTTCCCCAAAGCGACAGCCACATAAAAAAATGTTCGTTTCCATGTCTACATATTTGTTCGGCAGTTTTGAAATGCGATCAAATGATCCATACATCTCCTACTACACTGGACTATCTGAATGTTTTTTCCCAATGTTACGCTCCGTATTTTTTCAATCTATTATTTAATGAACACTTTCTCCGGGTCAGTCAAAAGATTAGTTATTTCACAATTCTCATAATACAACTATCCTTCTTTAGGTACAATGTAAAATTATTTTACCCGCCTAGCAATTTAAAACTGCTAAAGTTAGTCAGCATAAATAAAACAATTTCCGTAGTGTATTAATCAGTAATTTACACCAACATTTCAGCGATTCGATATACAATCTACGTCTTTTCCGGCAAGGCTTCTATGTTTTTTTTTTATCACTAATGTTGTTTAAATTTAATTTTCTTTTACATAATATCCCCTGGAATCATCGTAACTAACTAACATATTTCATACTCAATAGCATTTTTATCCAAATACTCCCTCAAAAAGTGTACATATCTCCGTTTTCCTGGCAAAAAACATCATCAATCTTATATTTCATTGTATTTATTCCTTACTTTTCCCTTGTCGCTTATTTTCAAAAAAACTTCCCATTTACTTCAAAGGAAATCTCAAAATTTTCTCTCATCCGCATCTAATCCTTCATGAAATTTGCGAATTCATTCATTTTCTCTTTTCATCCTCTTTAGCTGCTACTTTGCTCTTCTTTGTAGTACTCACAAAATGATGCATTCACCAGATGTTAACTTTCGTTCTCGCAATTACATGCACTTTCATCACATTCAATAATTATTCTTTTTTTAAATTATCCTAGCATCACGCCTAACTTCGTTTCCCATGTACATACTTCACCATTTTGCCGGATAGGAGGTCAATTTATCCTCAAACATGTGTTCATACTGCATTTTCACATTATTTTTGCACATTTTCTACTTTTCTCGATTTCTTTTTCCTATGATCTTCCTTGCGACCCAAACTTTCTCCCTAGATACACTTTTTAAACAACCCAATTGTGGTCATCACCTCTCGTATTGCTCATTAAAATTGATATATCTACAATTTTGTGTTGGTTAACACATTTGGTAATTGATTTCTGCATGCTAAACGAAACTACCACCTTTATACTTCTGATTAAAACTTAGGGGTTCTAACAAGCTTGGTCAACTTAAAGCAAGGAGAGATAAAATATAATACCTTTGTTGTGTTTTATTATAGTTTCATCCACCAATTAAACCTCGATGCTATGAAATCCGAGAGGGGAGCATTTTATTAGGATAATCAAGTTTTCAAGTTATCAGTAACTAACACAGAACTAAAGGACATTTGGTCAAGACATTTGGGCTCTCTCTAATGAAAGCAGTCGGCTTAGAATAATAATGCTGAAGTTGTTTATATTAAAACTAGGTTGAATATTTATTTAGTCAACGTGCGTACTATTTCATACCACATTGTCCATTTCTTTTGATTTTCACACTGAAGGACCGCAAACCAAAGGGAAATAAAGGCCATAATCCTTTGACTCCTTATTATTAGGTTCATATTTAATGTAAACAGATATTTTACAGAATGGCCGATTTAATGGGTATGTGTTTAAATAGTTCTGGGCTCAATAATACAGTTAAACTCTTCAAACAATACCTTTTAATTAGAAGTTACAATTAAAGACTGAGTAATTTTACTAATCTGCCATGCTGGAGGGGATCCTTCCTCTGGATTTTTTGCGCCCACTTGGTGCCTGTGGAGCCCCCAATCACAGTGATGGCCCAAAGAGACTCCACGAACTTCCCCACGTCCCACAGGGGGTGGCACTGCCTTTGCTGAGAAAAACCGGTTCAAAAGATATTCTAGGAATGTTTCTTCTTAACCAGTGGTCCTTAGCATTAAACCAAGCACCCTCTCTAGGTATTACGGTTGGTTCAGGCCTATATTTAGAAATTGGCTCGTAAGAAATTGCCTGATGGGGAAATAGCCTGGAGGGCAAAAATAAAAGTTTGACTTCATTGATTTCATGAAATAAGGAGATTGTAAAGTAAATGGAATGCTTGAAAAATATAATCAAATAATATTAACCGAATGTCGTATCCAAAGTGAACTTAATTTCTGCTACTACTCCATAAGTCCTCACAAAAAGAATGTTTTGTTAGCTTAAATGTGTCGGAAACAGAAAAAAATATACCATATAGAAATTTCTCTATTGTTAGAGAGCATAGAATAAGTTCATTAATTTTATTCGCAATTTCAATGACTATATTTTGATCATCATACTACCATTTTAAAACCGTTCACGCCACGTCTGGACGTAGCGGGAACTTAGAATTACCGGGTTGTGAACTTCACGCATATAAATATTTCACATTTATTAATATTCATTTTACTGCCTTCGCTATTAATTTTTGATATCTTGCTATCATTAATTAAAGGATTAGTTCTAGTATAAGAAGGCAAGGATCCAATTCTGAAATTCTTCACTCATGGTGTCTGGAACTGAATAAGAATGACGAGGTAAGTGAAGAGAGAGCCTAAAATCTGTAATGGAAGAAAAAGAAATTAGATAAGTAATTTTATTATGTTAATTGCAAAGATATTTAGTAAATCACCCCTAGACTAAATGGATATTTCCATGTCCAGCTCTTAGGATTGATCGATACTTTCTAGCATAGAATATGTTAAATGTGTCAATATTAGCTGGACTAAAAGGGAAAACTAAGAATTATCTAATAACTGGATTTTTAATTATTAATTATCCTTAGTAATAACTGGAATAATTTAATTAGCATTACTGTGGGAAATGATGACTTCACAAGGTCCATAGAGCTGATGAAATTTCTTTGCTTGCCCATTTTTTGGGAGGCATAAATATATAGGTTATTCTTTCTTTTTTAATATGTCATTACACTGTGCGATCTTCCATTCGGTAATAATTTCTAAAAGAATATTTTCATACCAGGGTCATACATGGAAGTGCAGTTGGGGTCTAGATGGTATTAGACAGCCATTTACGATAATGAACAATGCAATCTCTATTAATTAATTAAACGACTCACTTTTTAGTACAGAGGCCTTTCTTGAAAAAAATTTAAGTTTCAATGTAATTTTTCTAGTTAACATCATGAAGCAGTGACGGTATAAGAAAGGGAGCAGTTGACGTCACATCAAGCATTTGAAATAGAGCTCAAGGTAATTTGGTTGCCGGTTCAGCATAAGTCTTGGATTAGTCAGCGAATATGTAAGCATTTCGTCCTTCATGGGAGGTACCTATTATCTCTTCCGAAGCCCACCTGTAAACTTCGCCATAAGGCTAGGTTGTTCAGAATCTCTCCTTCCGTACCTATTATGTGTTAATTAGCAATTAATCTACAAATACTATATTTTTCATCCAGTTTGTCTTCTAAAATAATACCCTAGAAATTATCGTGCCTGACGAATATGGAGGCCACAGAAGAACATGAATATTGCAGGTGCATTATATAAGCCTCATGAGTAGTTTTGAAAAAAAAAGACCAGAGGCTGCAAATAGAAGCTTTATGTTACTGAAAGTACTTATCCTTAATTTAAAATTATTAACATGCCACTGCATTAAACCGGAAGGCCACTTACGGGTACTTGGTACCAATCTTGAGGTGTTAAATGCACAAATCCAGGTAAGAGCGGATAATTTCCTCTTTTTTCCCCCTGGAGACTTTTTTCAAGGATTTTTTTAAAATTTCAAGGGCAAGGTCAGACGTTTCTAGAGGTGTTATCCTGAGTCCAAGTCCAAGGCCTTGTAGAAATTCGAACTTTCTCCTCACCAAGCCATTACGCCATTCATTCTTATGGCTGTGTGACAATAAAGGAAATGGTTCTACTTTATAATCTCCTTCAAACAAAATACTTCATTTCCTTCGCGTATTATAAGATCTAAAAATTAAGAATTCATATTGTGCTACTGCGGCAGTATTCCTTTTATTGCTGCACCGCGGCGGAATTTCTCAGAAGTTTATGGCGTCCGGAGATGGAAAGCAATTTCATCGGCATTCGAATAAAAGCGCAAACTATAATTTTAATTGTTAAAAAAATCGCGGTAGCTTCAAAGTCGGGTAATTTATTATTCTCTTATGTCTCTCTCAAAATCCCACATCCCTCGGATACCCCAGTCATTTCATTCTTCTTTTATCTTCTCAGTCTTCCAGCTTTCATTCCTCCTCTGTCCAAAACCCGTCGCACAATGCTATCCTTTCGTTCACACGAGGTATTAAAGGCAAAAGTCTTACAAACAGAAATAGGGAGTGGAATTCTCTCAGAAACGTCGTCTTGGATTTCATTTCACCGTTTATATTTATTTTTATTTCTTGCAGAAAATTAATAATATTATAATCTTTTTTGTATCAGGTCCGAGGGTGTAATTTGGAGATTTACTTTCAATAGAATGAGTGCAATATTTGAAGTGCATATATACCACACAAGTGGAAAAAAGTGGGACAATGTCCAGATTGTTTATTAGAACGTGTGCTAAATATTCCGATAGTCCGCAATGTACTGGGTTATTAGCCATTTAAGGAAATACCGCTATTTTAGGCATTTATTTTTTTAAATTTCATTTGATTTGTTTACTCTGAATTAAGTATGCATTATTTTTTCTTTCAGCTAATAGTTAATAAGTGTTTCTGAGTCTCCGACGGTTAAATAAAACAATTGAATCCTCAAATTTTACAATATAGTTCCTAATCGTATTGCCATAATGGCATTACGAAGACCATTCCTTGCATGTATAATGTTCAATTATCTTCTCCAAATAATATTGTTTAAAAATTAATATTACCGCAAAAGGACACTATATAGTAATTTCAGCATAAGTCACCGGCATTATAAAACAGGTATTAGAGTTAGCGTAGTACACTTCCGGCCTTAATTCGAGTGACTAACAACACGTCACCAAGATATCGCTTTCCAAATGAATGCCAAATAATTTCAAATACAGCAAAATGTAGCGATACAATTTTTTTTACAACTTTTACATCTAAAAGCAATCAAAACTATCCGCTAAATGCCTGTTCATATATTTTCATTTTCGTCAAATAGCATAGTGTGCACTATTCTATGTATCATACATCCCCTACTTTAAATAGACACTGAACACACACGTTTAACGTGTTACTATAGCGCCTGTAGGTTACAAATAAGAGCAATCAGATAACATTTATAATATAAATAGGATATTTTGTAAATTTAAATTTAATTATTGCCACTAATATAGTTCGTTATATAGTATTTCGGAGTGCAAGTTTCCCCTGAAATTTCCACATTTAAGATTCCTGCCTATTCATTGATTATATGATCGTCCTTTATTACACGAGAAGGAAGTCGAATCGATGTCGAGAACAGGTCGACGAGGTACCCTCGTTGGTTACGACGTCATCCGTTAACTTATATCCAATAGCAGCAAAGTAGTCAATGAAATGCTGGCGATTTGCGGTCGACGTTCGGCGAGATAGCGCTGAGTTTACGGCGGATTATGAACGCCATTCATGACCATAATGTGCAGCATAAATAAAATAATAATTAGTAATTGAATCGAACCAGGGTTGCTTCAAACAAACTGGAACACAAACTGTTCAAACGATCTACTAGATATGTTAGTACTTAGACTAGATACTTAGAATCCAAATGACATAACTGATTCATAAAATTTCAAGATATTTCCCCTGCACGGTTTAATGGTAGATTTATAATTTTCAGAAAGTATCGTAGTATTTTTACATTGGCACCACTCACTTACGGCCCAGAATATGCGCACTTACAACCGACTGCAAAAGCTTCTACGTCTACTACACTTGGCATAAATGTCCTACAGACATTATTGCTAACTGTCCTAATGTTGCATCTGCGTGTTCTGCCGTGTGATTCACTGGCCAGGATGCCTACCCCCCCCCCTTATGTGATTAAGTAATGGCGTGGGTCCGACCATCCGAATCACCCCTGGTGACTCGATGTGGACTATGGACCAAGTGATTAAGTAATGGCGTGGGTCCGAGCATCCAAATCACCCCTGGTGACTCGATGTGGACTATGGACCGACAGCGATAACTGTTGACTAGCCGTGGACTAACCAGTGGGTGATCCCGAAGAGGTCAGTCTGGGACTCGGAACGCGAGAGGAAGGTTGGACCGGGGCCCCTCTGTTTGGAAGCGCCAAGCGGCACCCAGGGAATATATATATATTACTGTAAACTCTGTTCTCCTATATTAAATCGGGACCGTCGTTGTACTCTTATTTAGTTCCTTTTATTTTCCCCCATTTCTATCGAGGAACTCCTCTCCACGTCATCACCCACCAAACTCAAAGCTCCCGTTTTACCCTCGAGGCAGCCACTCGACTCGTGGGGTACTTTCTCGTGTCGCCAATATTCCCTCGAAGACGCGGGGATACGACATAAAAATCTGGTGTCAGGTGTGGGGTTTGTGTTTGGTTTTTTTCCTTGGGTTAAGAGTGGCGGATTGGGTCATCTTTGAAAAATTTGGGGCGGAAAATCGGAATAGCGTGTTTCTGGGAAACAGTGGGTACCGTGCGGATCACCAGCGAGGAAAACGCAGACGGACGGCCGAAGTAGGGAACGCCGACCCACCGCTGGTGAGGGAAAATCGTTGACGGATCGTGCATCGGAGGAGGCGAGCCAAGGAAGGGCGGTCGATTTCTCAACTACAGTGTGCTGCGGACGCGAGGGAATTGATAACCTTGTAAGTAAACCACACTTATTCCTTATACCCTCTCCTCAAAATACTGGGCGAACTGTGAATTGTTAATCTTGTAAAAATGGCCAGAAACGGGGAACCGAGTGAAAGTCGTGATTACTGTGGAATTTCGGAAGCGATGAAGATAATCAGTGAACCTTTTAGCGGGAATAAGGGTAAACTACGTGAATTCCTAGAGAATGTCGACGTAGTTTTTGATATTGTTAACCCTGCTGAGCATGATAGGTTGTTGAAATTCGTGAAGGCGAGGATTACGGGTGATGCGCGTTCAAAAATTTCAGCTAGGGTTAAAACGCACACGTGGCCGTTGGTTAGAGCTATATTGGAAGAAAATTTTGCAACGAGGCGTACTTTGGACTTCTACGCGTGTACCATGTTCAATTCTAACCAAGGACCTAGAGAGAGCATTGCTAGCTGGGGGAGCCGAATGGATTCCATGCAATCCGATCTCCGTGAGGCCGCTAAGAGGGTGTCAGCTCCTGAGGAAATTAGGGGGGCCGTAAATTTAGTTGACCACTTGGCTAAGGCATGTTTCATCCAAGGGTTGGCAAACGAGCGCATCCAGACTATTGTGAGGAGCAAGGGTGATTTGATTATGTTGCCCCATGCTGTGGAAATAGCACTGGAAGAGGAAAGCGCCATCTTGTCGCTGAAGGAAAGGGGAACTCTAAAGTATCCTTTGAGGTGTGAAAATTGTGGGAAATCTGGTCACATCTCGTCACAGTGTTTTCTAAAGCGACCTAAGTCAGATCAAGCCAAGGGAATACATTTTGTGGAAGGAGCAAATAATCCTGAACATGTGGGAAATAGAACGCGTGTGACACCACCAAATCACCCAGAAGAAAAAGGATGTTACAGGGCGGCCGAAAGGAGTAAATGTTTCCGGTGTGGAAAATATGGACATTTCGCCAGGGATTGTCGCATTAAGGCAGAGTGGCCCCAACGATCGAAACCACTACTGAGAGGAGATAACGACACAGATGGGAAAAGGGGTTTTAAACCAGCAGCCGTCAGGCAGGTGAATAAGGCCAAGTTCAATGAGAATGATAGTGGAGATTCCGTTACCTTCGAATGCAATGAATGTGAGAAGGGCGAGTTGTGCTTACTGTTGGACACGGGGGCCGATGTAAGTCTAATTAAGGGGAATATATTAAGGAAAGGCACCAAATATTTCCCCGAGGAGAGAATAGCTATAAAAGGAATAACAGATGGTCTCATGCACACCAAAGGAAGAGTGAATTTAACGTTAAAGTGCCAGGGTAAGGAATCCACCGTCGAGTTTCACATAATAGATGACTCCCGTTTGTCTCTTAGTTTTGATGGAATCATGGGAAGAGATATGCTTGGGGAATTAGGGGCTGTGGTGTATGTGGAGCAAAAAAAGGTATACATGAGGGGACTGATGATGGAAATGGATCAACGACCGGGAGCAGAAAAGGAAATGAGAAGGAAGCTGACGATTCCTGCCCGCTGCGAAAGTTTAGTGAAGATCCCAACCCCATCCACAGGGGAAGGACTATTGGCAAGAGAGAAATTGCGGGAAGGGGTTTATCTGGCTGAGGCTTTGACCGTTGGAATATCCGGGGAATGTATAGTCAGCATAATTAACACCACCGAGGCGGAAGTAGACTGTGAAATATCCCCGAAATTATTGGAAAAGATAGAAGAAGAGCCGCTGGCTGGAATTTCGCATGTGGAGAGACGAGAGGTCAAACGGGGAAAGCTACTTAAAGAGCAGCTCCGCGTTGGCCCTCTAAATAAATCAGAAGACGAAGAGTTCCTAGAATTATGCATGTCATACCGCGATGTATTTTTTTTACCTGGGGATAAACTTACGTGCACTCCTGCCGTTTCACATAAAATTCCAACTCCTACCAGAGAAGAAGGCAACGCCATCAACACTCGTCCATACCGAATTCCCGAAGCCCACAAGGATGAGGTGCAGAGACAGATCCAAGAGATGCTAAGAGACGAAATAATAGTACCAAGCAGAAGTGCATGGAACTCTCCCATACTTGTCGTCCCCAAGAAAAAAGACGCGTCCGGGAAACAAAATTGGAGAATCGTGGTTGATTACCGAAAGCTGAATGAAGTCACGGTGGGTGATGCGTTTCCGTTACCAAATATTACGGAAATACTTGATCAACTTGGTAAGGCAAGGTACTTTAGTACTCTAGATTTGGCCAGTGGTTACCACCAGGTGTCTATGGAGGAGAAAGATAGATGCAAGACGGCTTTCAGTACGGGTAACGCCCATTTTGAATTTCTAAGAATGCCGTTTGGCCTTAAGGGGGCTCCCGCTACATTTCAGCGGTTAATGAACACCGTTTTGGCTGGGCTACAAGGGCTGCGTTGTTTTGTTTACCTTGATGATATCGTTGTTTTTGGAAGTAATTTTAAGTCTCATAATGAAAAACTGAGGGAGGTATTTGACAGACTACGTGAGTACCAACTGAAACTACAGCCGGAAAAATGTGAATTTTTACAAAGGGAAGTGAATTACTTAGGGCATGTGATTTCAGACGAAGGTGTAAAGCCGGATCCTCTGAAGACTAAGGCGGTAGAGGAATTCCCACGACCTACCAGCACCAAGGAGTTAAAAGGTTTTTTGGGACTGTGTGGCTATTACAGAAGGTTCATTCCTAGATTTTCCCGAGTCGCCGCACCCTTGCATGAATTGCTAAAAAATGCGGTTAGTTTCAAATGGGAGGACGCACAGGAAGAAGCCTTTCGAAGCCTAAAAGAATGTTTAGTGAAGGAGCCAATCCTCCAATATCCTGATTTCACGCGTCCTTTCACCCTTACTACGGACGCTAGCAACAGGGCTCTGGGGGCTGTTTTATCCCAAGATGCATCAGGAAAGGACTTACCAATCGCTTTTGCAAGCCGCACATTAAATAAAGCTGAGATAAATTACTCAACAACCGAAAGAGAACTCTTAGCAATTGTGTGGGGGACACAGTATTTCCGACCGTATTTGTATGGCCGAAAATTCACTGTGGTTACCGACCACAAACCACTGACATGGCTAATGAATGTCAAGGATCCAAGCTCGCGGTTGATGCGGTGGCGGATTAAATTAGAAGAATACGATTTCAAAGTAGTCTATAAGAAGGGTTCTATGAACACTAACGCCGATGCACTCAGCAGGATATGTGTTTTAGATTCCTGCCAGGTGACTGTGCATGAAGCAAGTAAAAGTGACCAAATTCCAGAAGGAAAGAGGAGGGAATTATTGCACGAATTCCATGATTCACCCGTGGGGGGACATCAGGGCATGAACCGGACTTATGATAGAATAAAAATGTATCATGAATGGCCAGGAATGAAGCGTGATGTGGAGGAGTATGTTCGATCTTGTGAGTCATGTCAGAAAAATAAAGTGACTCAAAGGAAAACCAAAATGCCGTTGGTCATCACCACGACCCCGGAGTTTGTATTCGAGAAATGTAATGTGGACATCGTGGGACCTTTAACTGCGACCTCTAATGCAAATAAGTATCTGCTGACATTTCAGGACGACTTGTCTAAGTATACGGAAGCCATTCCTTTACCAGACCAAGAGGCATCAACGGTGGCTAGAGCACTGGTGGAAAAGATAATATTGAAGCATGGAGTCCCTAAGCTTCTACTATCCGACCAAGGGAGCAACTTCCTCAGCGAAGTATTTAAGAGCACCTGTCGCCTGCTAGGAATAAAGAAACTACAGACGACAGCCTATCGGCCACAATCAAACGGCGCTTTAGAAAGAAGTCATAGGACACTGACGGAATATCTCCGACATTTCATTTCCTCCGAACAGGATAATTGGGATGTTTGGATCCCGTACGCCATTTTTGTGTTCAACACAACACCTCATTCGTCGACGGGTTTCACTCCTTTTGAGATGATGTTCGGTAGAAAGGCGAATCTTCCTACATCGTTGCAGAAGGAATCCTCAGACATAATCTACACCTGCGACGATTACGTAAGGGAACTAAAACAAAGAATGAATGAAACTCACTCTAAGGCTAAAAAAGTGCTACAAAGGGCCAAGGAAAGAAGCAAGGAACATTATGACAAGTCAGCAAACCTGCAGCTATTTGAAGTGGGTGACAAGGTGCTGCTGCATGACGAAAGTGTACGTCGAGGGAGATCGAAAAAACTGTCTTCCCAATGGACGGGTCCTTATGAGGTAATCGGTAGGGATGGGGTGAATGTCACCATTAAAAAGGGGAGGAGAAAAGGAGAAGTAAAAGTTCACTCCAATCGTCTAAAATTGTTTCTCTGACTCTCTACAGGCAGCCTCAGGATGAGTCCCGTAGTCTCCTTTTGTTTACTGCTGGTGACTTGTGCCATGGCAAGTGATTACCTGCAGGAAACTTACGAGAAGACCCCAGGGATTTTCTACAATAATATAGGTGAGGTTGAGCTCTTCAATAGTGAGTGGAAAATAGTGACATATGTGAATTTAGCCCAATTATTTGACAACGCCAACACCGTTAAGAAGTATGCAAGGTTGACAGGTGAATACTGTGAATTGCATAAGAATGCAAGCTGGATTCATCTCACGGGCTGCAGTACCATAGTTCCTGGAGTGAAGTCTAAACTTCTTAAATTGGAAGGAATGCGACGAATAATCACTCAACTTGCCGGGGGAAAGGCAAGAAGGAGGAGGGGATTATTCAATTTTATAGGTGAAGTGAGTAAGGTGCTTTTCGGGACTTTAGATGAGGCCGATGCGACTTTTTATATAGATAAGATAAATCAACTCGAGAAGGAACGCTCTCAATTCCTTACTATAGTTGAACAACATGTAACTCTGCTAAAATCCACAATTTCCACAGTGAATAGTACTTTAGCGGATGTGGAAGCCAACGAAGGTATTCTGTCTGAGGGGTTGGAGACATTAAAACATTATGTAAATGAGTCAACCGGGGAATTGAAGGTTCAGAATGCCTACTTTTCACTGACGATAACAGCTAATGAACATTTGACCTTATTAATCAATGCTGTGGATGATGCGATTCATCAATACGAGATCATCTTGGATGCAATCGTTGGTGCACATAAGGGGGTGTGGCAGCCACAGATAATTAGCCCTGACGATGTGATTAATATATTTAAGAAGGAACAACCAAATTTGCCCAAAGGACTATCCCTTCCTTATCCCCCGAGTGTGGTTTACACCAATGCCATTGTAAAATTGTTAAAATTAGATGTGTTTTTATCAAAGGATTTGTTGGGGTACGTGTTATATTTGCCCCTCTGTAATGAAATTAGATTTAATGTGTACCATGTGTTGCCTCTACCTACTCTTGTGGAAAAAACTAAAAATAAGTTCATTTTTATTCAACCAAATCAACCGTATTTGTTAGTAGATAAGATGAAAAGATATTTTTTGAAGCTATCCCTGGAAGAATTTAAAAATTGTAAGGAGATAACTAACAACTGGAGAATCTGTAGACAGTTATATCCATTACAACTATTGCAGATCCACAAGGATTGCGAAGCTGGCATGTTGCAACCAATTAATGCAATCCCTTCGTTTTGCGAACGTAAAATCGTTGAATTGAACCAAACGGTATGGATACCTACCGGTTCCAGCAAATGGTTGTATGTTGCGCCCCAGCCCGAAAGTGTGACTCTTCTATGTAATGAAAAGGATCCCTACGATATTGTCGTGCATGGGACGGGAAAATTGACCTTTCTCACTTTTTGCAAGGGGTACGGTCTGGGAACAGTTTTGCAAGGAGAATTAATTGTGAAATCTAATTACAAAAATAAGGATTTCATTCCTCCTCTAACCCTAAATTTTGATTGTTGTGTGGAGGAACGAGAGCCAACCTGGGCGCAACTGGAGGATCAATTACCATTGAGAGCTTTGGTCCGCCACGAGGCGGATTTGCGTGTTGCAAGTGTGAAAGTACACACTATTCAAAAACTAATTGAAAAGACAAAACAGGAAAATATTCACAAAAGTACCCATTCTCACCTTTCTGTCATGGGATATCTGTGTATTTGCCTAGCTATTTGTTTTCTCGTATAATGTTGTTTATGTAAATGCTGCTGTAAAAGGGATTGTAAACGTAAAACGGACGGGAAAGGGGGCGATTGTAGAGATATATGCCTCATCTTCAAACCTAAGATTATAAGCAAATTTCATGTTTCAAACGAACAATTACCATCTACCGCCAGTACGCCTGAGGTAGATTCTAGTAACGATGCCATGGAATTATGCGCCCTCAATCATTCAACGGGAAATACCCAACCAACACTGCCTCCAAATGTTTCTGGCAATGTAAGAGGTAGAAGATAAGTGATTGTGTCTCTGTACTAAAAAAAAATGTAATAATAAGGCTCTCATGTTATGTGTACTCATAGTGAATCTTCCATGAAATTTTGTTTTGTATCTATTATTGCATTTTATACTTGTGACATGTTAAGCAAGGTGTTGCTATGGGTAAAACCTCCAGAGGCTAGTGCGCCCATACGTATTTGGTGTCGAGAGAAACATTGTTCTCCCATGTTTCTCTCTGGTGATGGGGGGACGTGTTGCATCCGCGTGTTCTGCCGTGTGATTCACTGGCCAGGATGCCTACCCCCCCCCCTTATGTGATTAAGTAATGGCGTGGGTCCGACCATCCGAATCACCCCTGGTGACTCGATGTGGACTATGGACCAAGTGATTAAGTAATGGCGTGGGTCCGAGCATCCAAATCACCCCTGGTGACTCGATGTGGACTATGGACCGACAGCGATAACTGTTGACTAGCCGTGGACTAACCAGTGGGTGATCCCGAAGAGGTCAGTCTGGGACTCGGAACGCGAGAGGAAGGTTGGACCGGGGCCCCTCTGTTTGGAAGCGCCAAGCGGCACCCAGGGAATATATATATATTACTGTAAACTCTGTTCTCCTATATTAAATCGGGACCGTCGTTGTACTCTTATTTAGTTCCTTTTATTTTCCCCCATTTCTATCGAGGAACTCCTCTCCACGTCATCACCCACCAAACTCAAAGCTCCCGTTTTACCCTCGAGGCAGCCACTCGACTCGTGGGGTACTTTCTCGTGTCGCCAATATTCCCTCGAAGACGCGGGGATACGACACTAACACTTGCACAGAGTACCATATCACCCACAAAAGCACCATGAACGCCGGCAGACACTACACTCTAAATCTTGAATAACAGCCCGTTTGCAAAGCAAAATTTGCAAACATTCCCTTAACCCGGAACTCATGCTCTTCTTTATGTTATTTAATGCTCATGTACTTTGGTAACAATTGTTTCTTTCAAACTATTAAATCTTCTGTTCGTTCGCAGATTTCCGCGGCGATGAATAGGTTATTTCCACATTTTTCGGGCTGCGTCCGCGTATGTCGTTTAAATTCAGAACATTTTCGCCAGATATCCTGCTGGCGTCCTCAGGTCAAGGATGAAAAGAAGCTCGTTGTCCCGTCTTATATAAGGAAAATCCGGCGCCGATACCGGGAAATTTCTTCGGCCAATCAGGGAACGTCCTCATATTTGCGCGGAATAATTCTTTTCCACGCACTGTGGAGTGGATATCCATCCTCTCTGTTAAAGTTTTCTGGCCTTTTAACGATTTCAATGGCCTCTCTAATTATCCTCGGGAATTATCTCTTCTTCCTATGGAATGGTGACCATTACGAGCAGACAGAAGGAGCTGCGATGGGCTCACCCCTCTCCCCTGTTGTGGCTAACCTCTACATGGAGAGATTCGAAAAGAAAGCACTGGAGTCCTGCGACAAGCGGCCCTCACTGTGGCTAAGATATGTCGACGACACTTTTTTCATATGGTCACACAGAGAGGGAGAATTAAAAAAGTTCCTGAAACATCTGAACTCACAGCATCAAGCCATCCACTTCACTATGGAGGTGGAAAAGGATCATCAACTGCCCTTCTTGGACGTAATGGTGTACAGAAATAAAGGGAATAGGAGGCTTGGACACAGAGTGTACAGGAAGCCCACTCACACCGACCGCTACCTTAATGCTGCATCGCACCACCATCCCAGTCAGAAGACCTCGCTGGTAGACACACTTGTCAACCGAGCATATAAAATATGTGACTCCAATTCTATTGCCAACGAGAAGAAACACTTGACAACTGCCCTGCAAAGGAATGGATACAGCACTCATATGATCCAAAAAAGGGCCGAGAAGGAAGAAAAGAAGAGACAGACCACCGCTGTTCCTGACAGGGAGGAAGACTCCAGACCACAACCGAAGGCTTACGTCACCATCCCCTTCATCGCAGGGACTTCGGAAAGAATCGCGAGGGCTTTAAGGAAGCATGATGTGGTGACCAGATTCAACTGCGTCACCAAGATAGCTGACAACCTACCCGGACCCAAGGATGAAATTTCACCGTTACTATCAGAAGGCGTGTACCAAGTGCCATGCTCTTTCGGCAAATGGTACATCGGTGAAACATGCAGAGCGCTGAAAACACGCATGAGTGAACATCAGAGAGCAACCAAGACCAAACAGTTTAGAGTATTGGCCATCGCTGAGCACGCCTGAAGTGAACCCGGACACTCTACTCTGTTCGACGACGCTAAACTAATAGCGAAAGAAGAAAAATACTTCCCGAGGATAAGTAGAGAGGCCATTGAAATCGTTAAAAGGCCAGAAAACTTTAACAGAGAGGATGGATATCCACTCCACAGTGCGTGGAAAAGAATTATTCCGCGCAAATATGAGAACGTTCCCTGATTGGCCGAAGAAATTTCCCGGTATTGGCGCCGGATTTGCCCTATATAAGACGGGACAACGAGCTTCTTTTCATCCTTGACCTGAGGACGCCAGCAGGATAGCTGGCGAAAATGTTGTGAATTCAAACGAAATAAGCGGACGCAGCCCGAAAAATGTGGAAATCACCTATTAAATCTTCTTTTCCCATTCATCCTTCATTCCTATAAAATATCTATTCAGAACACCTGTATCAAATGGAAGCAGGCAACGTTCAATGGTGAGGCGTTTTGAGAGTGGAGCGAGCCATACCGAGCAAATCTGGTTTTCCGGTTCTGCTTTAATGACTGTTTGACGTATATGATAGGGAAAATTATTCCCAGGGTTTAAGTACTTTCAAACAATTCTTTTTTCTCAGTCTTGGTAGGCTAGGGGCTATATTTTAAAATGGTAGTATTGTTGCATCCGCGTGTTCTGCCGTGTGATTCACTGGCCAGGATGCCTACCCCCCCCACCTTATGTGATTAAGTAATGGCGTGGGTCCGACCATCCGAATCACCCCTGGTGACTCGATGTGGACTATGGACCGACAGCGATAACTGTTGACTAGCCGTGGACTAACCAGTGGGTGATCCCGAAGAGGTCAGTCTGGGACTCGGAACGCGAGAGGTAGGTTGTATATATTCCCTGGGTGCCGCTTGGCGCTTCCAAACAGAGGGGCCCCGGTCCAACCTTCCTCTCGCGTTCCGAGTCCCAGACTGACCTCTTCGGGATCACCCACTGGTTAGTCCACGGCTAGTCAACAGTTATCGCTGTCGGTCCATAGTCCACATCGAGTCACCAGGGGTGATTTGGATGCTCGGACCCACGCCATTACTTAATCACTTGGTCCATAGTCCACATCGAGTCACCAGGGGTGATTCGGATGGTCGGACCCACGCCATTACTTAATCACATAAGGGGGGGGGTAGGCATCCTGGCCAGTGAATCACACGGCAGACCACGCGGATGCAACAGTATCAAACAAATCAATTTACGTCGGTAACCCCTATGCCCAAATTCATACCTTAAATCTCATTCTCTTTCTATCGTATGTACTGCATAAGGAGGAAACAATACTCCCATAGAATTTTCGCAAAGCATGAGAGAGATTGTTTTCAATTATTTAATTACTCGTTCGGCATATTTGCTTCCCCGACTGCAGCCAGATCGTTTACTTCATGGGTCATCTGTGAAAACTGTCCCATCATAATTTCACACATTTTGCGGTGGAAAATTTGCGATGTTAATTTCTAAATTATTAAAATGCGATTCAACTAGTCTAAATGAAGCACAACACACTCCCTCGTAATATTGACTGATCTCTGTTTGAACGATCAAGGCACAATGGAAGCACTCCATTCATTGACAGAGATGTCACAGCTAACCAACAGATAGAAAGCATTGTCACTTTCAAACCTTAATTGTCCAGGAATGATTTCAATTTACACCTGTTGTCATATTCTATTATGGGGTATCGAAACTCAGGCATAAAATTCATCTGCTCGGCAACCCTTCTATATAAGAAATTAAATTTTACTCATTGCGATGCCTTTAAACAGAAAAGCCGCCTTTTCAAATTTTAAAATGTTTAATCTAACTTCTAATATTTTCTGATTTAGAGCTACCATAGCTTCTTAATCCAGGTTCTTCTCTCTTGTGATCCCTTCACATATTTTAAAGGTTTTAAAGATTTAATATGTGTACTTGCGTGTTAAGAGGAACCACGAAAAAGTCAAATCTGCTTCGAAAAATAGAGAATTTTAATTAATCTTTGATAGGATACTTTTAATGTGATATGACGCCTAAATCATTAAGTCAACAGAATCAAAATATTGAAAAACTATTTACGAATATGTTTAGCCTACTGCATTTTTTAAACAAAATAAAGTTTGAAGACTCAAAAACGGGTTTAACTGGAAATTAACCCGTTTAACATTTACTCCTGTATCTAATACGGAAATCTTAGTGCACTGAATATCTATGTTATTTATAATTTATTTCTAACAAAGTTCAACTTCAGTAAAAATAAAAGTAAAACGTAAGAAAGCATTCACGCGTGGGTGATTGATTGCTGATATAGTATCTGTATGTAATTATAGTATACTGTTTAAATTTAGAATTGGCCTTGCTTTGCATTTATAACTGTGGTAAAAAATTATTCAATGCTCATTAAACAAATACAAACGTAACTTAAGACGCTTAAACACCAATACATAAAATAACTCGCTCTTAGTCATAATTCTTGCTCTGGAAGTATTTTTCATTTTACCACAAGATTTTCACAAACTTTTCGAAAACCATTCCTGTCGAAGGTATTCGAACCTTACGATAACCGTTGATTCACGTCGTTAGCAAGTAATAAATTCCATGTGGTAATTACTTTTGAAAAGGACACGTTTTCTATTTAGAGCTTTCGGGATCCCAAAACGGAAACACATTTTTTGCGTAACATAATTAACCAGAAATCCAATTTGACAGCTGACCCTTAATTATAATTTCAAATATATAAGCAATTATTTTGTTTTCCTTTTTCTCTAAATAAACAAATGACCAAGCAGCTGCATACTAGCTAAAAGACCTTAGCGAGAGGAACTCGTTTACCTTTTAAACCACCCTAATAGGATGCCACAGATGTTCATCATCAACTAATCTGAATTCAGTATTTTAATGAGCCATCAACTACATGAATAAAAAGTAGATATCATTAAGATATTGCCTAATTTTCGTCTTAAATTGAAAACAGCATCTGTGTTACCATACCCTTATGTTGGAGATGTTATTAAGATTTTTTATCGGTCAATTTGCTTTTTTACGCTATTAAATTAAGTTTCCTGGAATTATTGTGTTGACTATGGACACTCTGTACTATATCTTTGAAACTAATGTAATATGAATAAAGGTATTGTAATACACTGAAAATCCTTAGTCTTTAATAGTATTCCCTAATTATTGATTATCCTGTCAACTTAGAACGATTTTATTCATTTGTCTATTGTATCTTTATCAAGGCATAAACGAGAATAATGGAGAATCGACTTTGGCCCAAGTAGGCACACACCTAAACTGTCGCGTGGAATAGCAATCGATGTCATTTTTCGACGATATAAACATTTTTTCTGACCAGCTAGTTCGTCTTCACATTTACTTTTCCGCATGTTACTCCAAACATTTATATATTTTCAAAATTGAGTGAGAAAAGGTTTTTAAATGCAAACGAATTAGTGCAAAGATGTAAATAACAACAGGTATTTTAAGGAAGAGAGATGATTACAATACCGGTTATTTCAACTGGGATACACAAATATTCTTATCATAAGGCGGACAATAAAGTGTACCGGAAATACAGTCTTTATTTCATAAAATATTAGTATTTACTTATTTCTCAACTGTCCTTTGCATGAATCATATGCATTAAATAAGGATACTATGGTGAGCATCTATTCAAATAACATAAACAGACTAAAATCGTATCATTAGCATGAATACTTCATTTCTCCAGTTATTTTTAATGCTCATTGATCAGTTTTACATGTAACTAATAAGGTCAAATTATGTATTTTCCATTGCATTCTCTACATATTTAATTCATGAAACGTGCTTTTCATATTTCCGTATTCATGACATTTTTGATGTGCGAATTTTCCCAATATTTTTCCATGAATTAAAGTTCTCTAATAATATATGTAAATTGATTCAAAATGGCATACTCACAGAATGGAGTAGTTTAAGATCCACGACAAAAAATCCTGCAGCGCTGAACTCAAAGTGTCTGCGTTCCATCTGCGAGCAAAATATGCTCAACTAGAAGCAAGCGAAAACGTAATTATTTTCATATGTCATTCAAACTATCAGGATGAATATATAATTTGTATATCTTTAAGGGAATGGGATCAATAATGAATCTGAATAAGGCCTAACCTAATCGAAATCAATTTAATAGTTACCGTTTGTGATAGAGAAGTGGCTAGGTCAAGTTTGAAATGCCATTATGAATGTGTATTTAGAATGAGATCATTGCTTTATGGATTATAATCACCAAGCTGAAAATATACAATCCCTAACAAGTTCAGAGCTGCTAGGATGATAATGTTTAGGGTATACTATTGAGATATATTCAGATATAACGTAAAAATGAGAATTACCGCCGTTGAAATATTAAAGGGTCCATACTATCATTCGTAATTGGGCTTAATTTAATCTTGAAGGATTGTTTTAATTTTTAAATTATGTTGCTTCACTTTGGAGCAATGGGTTGCTCTTATTGTCAGCCTGCAAATATTTATTAAAATTCTGTTGGAATTATGCTAGTTCTCTTGTAATTTTTCATAATTTTTTAATAAAAATATTATTTCTTATTATTATAAATAAAATTACAATATTCAAAACCGGTAAAGTAATTTAGTTTTTTATAGAGCTGTAATATTTCTACTTATAACTATTTATGCTTGAATAATACTTTGTCACCCATGGCTATTGGCTCTGGTATTGTGATTTTTAATTCAATCATTGCGTAAAAGCTTATGTTTTGGTTACCTTTCAGACTTCAGATTGAATTTACACTTCAAAATTAATCAAATAAATATTGCCACTGAAAAAAATGGAGGCATTATAATATGATCTAATTTTTCAGAGGTGAAGAAGACTTTTTCCCACTCTTTTAATGCTACTTCTTTGAAAAACTCCTGCGCTTTCTTTTACCCTTATATCACCTCGAATTAGTTAGTGCCTCTAGTTTATTTATCCTTTAAAAACCTCAAATTTACTAGGAGAAAGCCCTCAAACGCCAACTTATATGTCAACAAACCATTTAAATCAATCCATTTTGTTTGATCGTCTCATTTATTACCTCTTCGGAAGCATTTCCTTCCATTTTCTGGCCGCGAAATTCCTGAAGAAGAATTTGCGTCCGGGTCACCTGCGTTCAAAAAGAGAAAATTAGAGCCAAGAAATGTAACTCCCCAAGTTGAATGTATTAAATCATTGCAAACCATGATAAACCCATTTCGCTTGAATACACGTACTGAACTAACAGCGAAGTAGTTAAACTCACTTGAAAAAGTACGTGCAAAGAGTATCCACTCTTTAATGGAGCAGGATCATTTCCACCCTATTATTTATAATCAATTTTGACTATTTAAGCGCAATGTATTTAATTAATGTTTCCATAAATGCAGCGATTTCAAAGAGTAAAAATTATTTGCCTTGATCGGTATTTTAATGAACCGAATGGCTGCATTTTAATACAAATTAGCGGATGACTCCGTTTAAGTAACTGTCGCGGCATCTCGCGCAGTTATTTGAATTTAATATTGCATTCCATACTTTTGGTTTCCCATGAAATTTAGTGGTACTACATCCTTCACCAATACGGGGCAATATTTGGGATTTTGTCCAATTTTAGTATAACTTTTACGCCCTTGCAGTAAAATTTGCACGGACAAACGTATCATTCCTGGTGCTGTCACCATGAAAAAAGCCTATTACATCAAACAACGAAGAGAAATGTAATATTTATTGAAAATACTCATAATTTGAAGCGAATTCTTTGCAATGAAATTATTTTCAGCGAATAAGCAGATCATTCCATATACTGCAAAACTCAATTAATAAAACGGATTTTTAGATCGTTAAAACGTTCATGTCATTAATGATATAATAATTAAAAACAAAGAAAAAACTCATTTCATTAATAATATTTAAGGTAGAGAAATTCATCTGACTAGGGGTACAGATCCTACGTGGATTTAAGAACATTTTTTTGGTAATGCTACAAGTTCTGATAGCATATCAGAACAACCTTATTTCCGATATTCTTTGCCATTCATCATTGAGTTGCCCTAAACCTTCTTTTCAATGCATAAAATCTTTTCTTCTCACGAATGATTTTCAGGAAAAGAGCCTTTTTTCCTATTTTGAGGACTTCACGTCCCGCGTCCCTTCATCATATTTTAGTTTATTTCAGAACCACGGGTTGGAGGGCAGGGTAAGAAATGTTCCTGATATTCACTGCGTGGAACATGTTCTCTCCTACCCCCTCCCCCCCCCCGCCACTTCAACTGACCGTGCTGCAAACGCGGTGACACGTGTAGCAGACGTTCACAAGCCGGCTGAGATACACGAGGAGCTGGAAGAAGAGGATTAGAAGGTAGAAAGTCAGGTAGTGTATTCTGTTCTCGACGCTGCTGGGTAGCCGCTGACTGGGTCTGTATCGGTGATCGAAGATCATGAATAGCCCAGCGTACAGGGTCAAAACTGCAGCCAACCTTCCACCAATTGTGTTCACCAGAAGTTCATGGCCAAACCTATATCCCCAAAATGTTTCAGTGAGAAAAAAAGAGAAATGGTTCACAAGTTTGACAAACGTTGAAGCACATCGGCTGCCAGGAATTCTCAGTAACAAATAATAGTATTTGCTCATTCTAGTAACCTCCGTGAACTTTATCATTCCCTACTGGTTATTAGAAATTAATCTAACAATTGTCATGCATCCCAGTTGGTTCTAATCGAACTCCCGTGAATATTGATTGAAATTGAATCAATTCCGCAGATAATATTCAGTTGTAAATTGTAAAACTGATATCTCCAAAAGTTACATAACCATTTTAAATTTGCTTATATTGAATAATTACTTTTAGGCACAAGTGAGGACTTGGGTTTCAAAAACGGAAAGTGATCCATGATTTCCAAAATGATAAAATACGGCAGTTGTAGATTAACGGCATTCATGAATCAAATCATTTAGCTCATTATCATCATTTCTTCAAAAACTATTGCGGTCGTATGTATGATAATTTCCAAACGCAATTGACACCAATAAAATGTGGATAAAACTAAATCACCGCACCTGTGATTGATTCCGTCATGTAAATCCATCATAGATCCGTAAATACGCCTTAACTCATTAATTTCTTGATCCAATGGCTTCGTCATCACTGATGTATTCCTCGTCGTTCCCACAATCCGTCTGATGGCTTTACGATCACCCGAGTGACTCGGCGTCATATGTTTTGCGGTCCCCTTTTTGCAGCCAACCCTTTTCGCTTGACGTGTTTTGAGCCACTGGCTCCATCCTCGGCACAACACCGAAGTGCATTCCCTAAAGAGAATTGCTTTTAGTTCCCGAGTCATTTGGCGGGCGTTTTGACGTATTTCATCCTTGTTATCTTGTCTAGATACCAAACACCCACCCAACCCTTAGGAATCAATTTTGCTCCCCTTTTTTATGTAATAATAAATGCCACAAAAACCTGACTTTATGAAAACAATCCTTGACTGCAAAAGTAAACTTTCAAACAAAAGAGTATTCTATTATTAAGTGAATCGTATATGCTAAGTTAAATGTACCACCAAAAATATTAAGTTAATATTAACCAAGGGAATTTTCATTGTGAAGATATTTTGACTACTTTCCATTTGAATATTATAATTAGGTCAATAATAACAATTAAAATACTTTTAAAAGTCTGGCATCGGAAAATATTTCTCCTCAAATTCAAAATAAATATACATATATGTTAACACAATTATAAGTCTAGTTTTAGTATTTCAAAATAACATTACTATGCCACCGCTTTTCGCTGATTCTCCAAATATTTTCCGTAAATTGATGCATGTAGAGTCACCGTAATATTAGAAATATGCAAGAAAAACAACGTAATATAGTCCATAAACTAAAGTAACAAAATACAGGAATATGATGTGTTTAGGACATTATTTGACAAACGGTATTGATGTATTACATTCCAGTTGGATTCTAATATTACTAATCTTGAAACGAAGTTGCGCATATTGTTATAAATAAAATGTTGGTAAAGGCAAATCTTATCGAAGACGGTGGCCCTTCAGCTTAAATTATTAAAGATAAAGGAACCCTTGATCGTGGAACCCAAGTAACAGAAGAATGAGTTTTCTTGAAGTAAGATTACATTACGCCTCTGACAATGAAGAAGAAATTAATATCCGAAACGTCAGTACCCTATGAATCGTGTGATTTGAAAATCATACCTAGACTCCCCACCATTTCGCTCTTTCGGCGGAGCTGCTCCAAAACTTCACATCTGCACCCCACACAGCCTACCTTTTTCTCTTCCGACCAACTAGAGTGGGGAGGCATGGGTTTGACCGGCACCCAAAATTCTCCATCCCTCCCCTAGACGTCGTCACGTCAAGCGGGCGGCCACGACGCCACTTTCCCGCCTCCTCACCCCTTCTCCACCGGGAGAACCCCTCCCCAAACCGCCTCCCCAGCATCTCCTCCAGATGGACGTTCATCGCCACCATGGCGCTCCTCAGAATCGCGCACAGGGACGTCATCTGCCCCTCGGACGCGATCGAAGCCAACTGGATCCACATGAAGGGCGCCTGCTGCAACCAGGACGGTATCGCCCAGCGGGTCTGAAAGAAGGTGGAAAAGAAGACGTCTGTGTCCTCGAGGAAGGCCAACTGCCCTCCCGATCCCGCGGTGGTGGAATTGGTCTCCGATCCGCCGGCGATGTCCTCGGCCTCGAGCACGGCCGGCGTCGTGGGCCACCAGCTCCTGGCGGTTGTGCTCTCATCGCCCGAAGGGAGGGAGTTCGAAGAGGCGTTTCGTCTCAAGCCGTGAATGTCCGTTAGTGCCATCATATGGAGGGCCGTCTCTGCCTTTGCCAGGCAGAGGGTGATGAAGAGGATGTACGAGTAACGTCCTAGGAGTCCAATTCCCGATTCGACCTTGAAATTCGATTGAAATAAGAAAAAAAAATTGATCCCAATCTATTTGCCTGGAAAACAATTTGTTTGCTGGGTAAGCTAATTAATTTTTGTATTTAACTAGAATATTTAGCTACTACTATTGATCTACGCACTCCTCTCCCCACACCGCGTGTTTTATTTTCCAGTTCACCGGTGTACCATTAATGCACTGTTGCTGGTAAATTATTTCTTAAGCATGGCTACCGAGGAGGGTCTCTTTTATTGAGTGCTAATGCCTCCTTCCAATGCGTGTCCCCAAAACTGGAACATAGGTCAATCCAATGCAACAATTTCAGGGTGTAAAAATCATTCATCTTGACCGGGATTAGAACCCGGATCCCTCATTGTCCGGCCGTGTGCTTTAGCCAGTGAACCTACCGATGCGTCCTCTTATACATTCCGCGATTTGGAGGTCTTAAAAGGAGCAAGATGCTGTGGCGAAATACCGTTCATAAAATATCACAGGCATTCGTAGTCGTGCGCGTTGCGCCACAGTCCAAGAGGTTAAATCCAACTTAAAACTCTAGGGGTATTTTACCTTTAACAAATTCCCAAAAACTGCGGGAGATGCACCGACAGTAACTTTTAACGGAGTCATCCGCTAAATGTGCATTACAATTTTTTTTCATTCTTTCCCTTTCTCACCATTAATAACCGCCGATCCACGTACTTTAATTAAAACCATAACTTTATTACCATAAACCGTTTTCAAGATGGTGCATGCAATCATTTATCACTATTTAGCATATATTTTTTTTCAATAACTCAACTTTTAATGTCGCTATATTTAACTCAAGGCGTTTTTTAGCAACTCAAACTAAACCTAAGGTCATTCGGATACTTTTGTAACTCAATTTCATAATAACTCGGAACTTTTTTCAAGTATTTATTATGCAAGTAAAAACACACTTCCAAAACTAAAAGATATCAAAACTTTAAAATCAAAATGTTCTCAAGAACTAAGTCATATCACGAAGGACAACATGTGAACTACTTGAAGAGAAACTAGGGTAACCTAAATTCATATTTTTTGCATACGATGCATTTTTTATGCGCTTGGCGGTAGTTTTGGTCCCTAACCATCAGGGGTTATCAATCTGAGAATTGATTGGTGACAGTTCCCCAAACTATCTCGTCTTTTCACATTATCTTCATTCCCTCAAAGATCCTTGCACCGACATGTTCCTTTCCCAGCTCCTCATAGTTCATTCTTAGCATTCTTCTGTGATTTTTCCCCTACATGTTCCCTTCAGATATGATATTTAGTACCCTATCGGGCCACAGGATGTGTCCACTTGATCTCCCTCTTCTTTTTGTATGTGCCCTTTATAAGTTTCTCGGTTATCTTCGTTCTCTTTCGTGTCGTACATATTTTGCCCTTCATCGTATACACTTTCTTCTTGTGAGATTTTTGTTTCCGAGTTTTGCTGTTTTTTTCATTTGAAAAGGGTGCTGTTATAAAATTCAAAAATTCACATTTATACATACAAATTTACTGCCCTTCGCGCCCTCGATTTTACACCCTAGTCTGATTTTCCCGAAAGTGAGACTCAGCTCAATGAAGTTCTCATATGCAAAAACATGAAGAACTAAAGCTTCATAATTTTTGAGAGTGCTTTACAAAAAAAGAAGTTTACATGCATACAATATTTGCACATGTTAGGCTATAACATATGTATATATATATATATATATATATATATATATATATATATATATATATATATATATTTATTTATTTATTTATTTATTTATAATCTTTTTTGGTTTATCGTATTCCATCCCTTCCTTTAGTGAAAATTAACTTTGAAATTAACATAAGTGTTGAGATTTTGAGTGGCTACATCCTCGAAACACCCGAAAGTTTCCACTTATAGTTGAATAGTCTAGCGTACAATGCACGAGCAGGACAGATTATGAAAATAATTAAAATATTCAGAACTGTAAGTGTGAAATTACATGTTACTCAAAAACAAAGCTTTACACCTCAATTCGTATAAGAGACATCACGAGGTGTTTTGGGATTATTTTTACGAGATTTGACGTAAAAGTTATGAGTGTACCATATTTCAGCGTCTTGGACGTGCATCTTCGGCAAGTAGACTAAACATTTTGGATGTATATTATGCAATAATTTTTTTGCTGAAAATCATTAATATTTTAGTGAATCTTCATTGCTATATATGTGAAACACTATTAAACTTAATTATTCATCTAGGTTGGACAATGTGTGATAGTGGTTGAATTTGTAAATCAAATAACTCGATTGCGAGCCAAACCCCACCAGTGTCCTACTTATCACGGGAGTCGCGGGGGCCTAGGGTGAATGCCGCACCGGGTGGACTGGCAATTAAATATTTGCACGAGTAATATAACCCGGCGTGGCCCAGGCTGTGAGTCGGTCGATAACGGAGAAATGTTGTCTAATATCCTTTCCGCTTCACACAGATACCGAATGAAACATGTATTTACTTTTATATCGTCGAAAGTAACGGGTTCAAGACACGCACACTTTCGGTGCGTAGAAAACTGAATATTAAATTTCATTTGCTGTTTCGTTTACTTCGCAAATAATTGGAATAACTTTTACCATTCACTCGTAGTGATAATACGTAATCATTTCTTATATTTTCCTTTGATTTATAAAATGTGATTTTCCGGCCACCTTATCGGTGGAGGATCGATGTTTCTGCCCGTTAATTCAGTTGTCGCCGATTACATTATTGCCTCGTTAATTTTCTACAACCTAGAGCTTAGGATATATTCGCAATTCACTGAGATAAATAACCTCGATGAAAAAATCTCTTCTTGACTCAAAGGGATGAATAAGGTAAATCTCTCCCTGGTTGCATCTGCCATTGAAATCTCTCATAAACTCTACGAATACACTACAACTAGCAGCTGTATTTAATTGTAAAAAAAATCGCATTTTAAAAAATAGCTACTAATATACGTATGTGCTCGCTTCAGTCTAAAATTTTACCTCCTATTCATTTACCTAAACTTCTTTTTTAATTTCATGGTGGGGTGACTAAGAGTTAATTGGTGAATCGACGGATCTCCAAAAGCTCCAGACTATGCGTTAAAGTCTTAGGGTAATTATTTATAGAAAAATAAAAACCTTGAAATTCCACATTAATTTAATCTTCCTTGGCCATGGTTTCCCTGCTGTGTGGCGTCATCAGGTGGATATGACGGGATGATGGGCGGGATGGAGGAAGAGTATTAAGGGTAAGGTTAAACCGTCCCCTCTTCCTGGCAATATATATATATATATATATATATATATATATATATATATATATATATATATATATATATATATAGGTGGGAGACGTAGGGAAGGCGGAATCGAACAGATTACAGTAGAAAAAAATGTTTTCTTGACCGGGACTTGAACACCAGATCCTTCCACTTGCGGGATGCTTTAACCGCTTGAGCTATCGAGGGAACTTTATTACTTAATTAAACACTGAGATCTGTTGGTCTTATATGTCGCCATATATATATATATATATATATATATATATATATATATATATATATATATATATATATATATCTTGAAATGGCATTCATTTGGCTCTGTATGGCCTATCAGCATCCGGGCCTCAATGTCGTTCACTGATGAGAATGGTTTTAATTGTCACTTTGTGGAAGCGATGCGTGTCGGAGAGGTGAATACTTAGTTCTTCCGCATGAGTTTTGGTGTGCGTGGCTTTTGTTTCGACTTTCAGGGTCTTGATCACAACTTTGTAAGTTGAAACCTGGGTCTCGGATGTTGCAACAGTTGTGGTGAGCAGATGGTTTTCTTTTGCGATTTTGTGTCAATTCCTCCTCCTCCCTCTCACTTCTTCCCTATCTCCGCTCCCCTTAGCCTCTTCTCTCCCCAACCATTCCTCTCACCTCTCCCCCGCCTCCCAGTCTCCCCTTCCCCTCGCCCCCTTCCCTTGCTCTCGCACCCCTCACCTCTCCTATTCCAGCAGTCATTACTTCTATATCTTCCGATGAAGACGGAGCTGAATTCCGTCGAAATGATCAAGAAATAACGTGAGTGATTTTTTTATGTGTTCTTATATTGTTTGTTGCTGTCAAAGTTTTATATATATATATATATATATATATATAATATATATATATATATATATATATGTTTATATATTTATATTTATTTATTTATAAATATATATATATATATATATATATATATATGTATACACACATACTCTAGTATGCAATGTATTGCATAGCGATACAATTTACCTGATGATGTCACATGGTGGTGAAACCATGACCGTGTCAGTGGAAAATAAAAATTAATTTGTGGAATGCAGCGGTTTAAATTTCCTGTATGAGGGAAAAAATCCACAAAATAACGGGTCAAATTGTTTGAGCTGAGTTTAAATAAAATATTTAGTTTTCTAAAGCGGCGAGGAAGCCTGTTGGGTATAGAGTTCATCTAGCTACCGGAAGATTCAAATTCAGATGACGACTCTGGTCACCCATAGCTTTCAGGTACTAGATCTGGGATTTAGGTGTATATCTATACTCGTATCTAGATCCTGTGAGACCGTATGAGACCCTACCAGAGAAACCTGTTTAGTTAATTTCACCTAAGTTATGGTTTCAAACGAGTTCAGCCCTTCCCTCGCCTATAAAACCAACTTTCGAATTGATCCATTCGGTTTTTAGTGAATTTAAGTGTCGGCACTATGAGGACATAAAAACCCAAAGCACTTCTTGGTAAAATAAAGTAAAACATATTTTAGGCATAATAATATTTTAGCTACTTTAATTAACTATAATCCACCTGGTTTTGGTAGGTTTTCAATGGATCCTCTTGTTTCAAATGTATCCTCTTGTATCGACGCACAAGTTTACAAGCAGTACACAACTACGCTAATTTTTTCCTTTAATTTTCCCGAGTTTCTTGTTTACTTGAAGTGTCCGTCATCGTAGATTGCAGTTACCATGGAGATTTGTAAAAACTCAAGCAAATCATAGCAAAATATATATATACAAAGTTCTAACAATTGAATTGTACTCGTAGTATTATTTCACCCGAAATATAGGAAATTGTTGGATATATTGTCACCTTTTCTCCCAAGTTTGCTTTGGCGCGCTTCATCAATCGGCGAGCGTCGCACAGCAGTGTTAGTGATGCCCTTCGGCGCCAGAGGGCAAACATTCCAGCCGAAATAGCCAGGGTCGCATGGATAGTGGTGGCGCCAGTCATTGCGAACCTCGGAACTAGCGGCGATCCCTGGCGCCATTCTCTCTGAATTCGGGCGAAGCTAAGGCGGCCTACCAAAGTGCTAGAGGTGACGGTCACGGCAAGATGAAGGACGGAGAAAAAGATGCTGTATGTCGGAAGTCTCCAAGGTTGTCCTCCCTGAAAGAATCAGTGATGATTAGGTCAATAAATTGTCATTTTTCTTGCATTGTAAATGAAGGTACCACCCTCATGGCTGTGAGATGGCCAAGACGATCGTTCCCTTCTACTTAAAAAGTTTGATAAAGTGCCCTAGCGTACCCTATGGTTAAGACTGTCCAAAATTCATTTTTCGAAGCCCACCGTCAATATAAAATAAATGACGAAAATAGAACCATCGCTATGGAAATTAATTTCGGGCACATTGAGATAAAGCGACTAAAAAGGATCTTTATATACAGTGGAATGGGTCAATATCGTACATCGATTGTATTTTCTATAGCGCCATATGGTGCTAATTCCGGAAGGTCCTTAAGGGTTCAAGTTTCTTTGATGGCACTTAGAGTCCCATGGTGGTGTCCGTTGAGGGAAAAATTCACTTTTGGCAATAGCAAATAGTCTGCTTGTGCCAATTCGGGACTGCAAGGGGGTTGGGAAATCGTCCCGATGCCGTTGCAGTTGGTCTTTGCTAGCAGGCACCCGACTCTGCTCTTGGTCGTCCGTCAAGACCTTCGGGACGAGTTTAGCGCAGATCTTTCGCATTGCTAAATTTTCGGTGATAATGGTGTGTAATGTCATCTTATCAATGCCAATACGATCTGCGACTATGAGCACACTTAACCCACGCGTTGTGACGGTCTGAATTCAGCACTTCACGCAAAAGTCAGGAATACATTGTTACCGATACTTTTTATACAAATGTAAACACCCGTTTCTTACTTCTCTTCCTAACGAAGCCTATCCCGACTCCCCATCCACCATATGCATCTGAGCAGTCTGAGACATGCACAGATTGCGAGTAAGTCTCTTATTCCTCCAATCTACACCTACACATTCATTATTTCTACCTTCTAAATGCCTTCTTGAAATGTACGAAACATACAAACACATCCTGATTGTATTATACAGGGTGCGGCAACATAACTCCCTTTTTTGAAATGCTTCCTTAATTTAAAAAAGGAAGTTATGTGGCCACACCCTGCATATTCCTCTCTACTAGTGAATTAATTACTGCCATGGGATCATGCTTCATCCTGGTCATCCCCTGAGTATTCATTTTCCCTGCTCTCCACCATCTCATTGATCATTCTGAGAACCATTTATGCTGCGTGAAAAATGAAGCTTATTGTTCTGCAGGCCTCGCACATGTCTGCATTTCCCTATTTTGGATCGAAACTAACGCTAATCTGACGAAATCTTACGGCTAAATTCCTCCCTTATAATTCTACGAATTAGTAAATAAAACTCTTTCTCCCACATTTTTCTAAACTCTTTGGTAGTTCCTCGGGGATTTTATCAATCCCCACGGATTTATGTGATTGATTCCTTTAATACCCTTTCTATCCCACTGCCATGGAGGCCTGAACGTGAGCCACCTTTATGCGTCTACCCTTGCATGCCTAATTTCTTCACCATCCACTTGAGTTCCTCTTTCTTTCTCCCTCTCTTTTGACACATACGAGATAAATACTATAACATTTTTCATATTGATTATGTGAAGGAAACATGCTAAACGTCAGAAAAACTAACATAATGTTCAATATATTGAATTTTCATAAAGAAATCTCAATATGCATGTAATTCTCAACAACATTGTAACTATAATCGTTCTCTCAAAGAATCCAAAAATAAACAAACATTGGGTGTCTTTATGGAAAAAATAACTTTGTAGGTTTAACAATGAGGTTATTACGAGGAATGGTGACATCTTAGCATTTAAAAATTTTGATGGGCAACACGTGTTCACTCAAAAAACTATCGCTAAGCTAATCACAACTTCACTTTTACTTTCACTACCCAGTTGCCTAAGAATTCCCCAATGGTTCTAATTTTAGCAGCATCTATTACCTTTTCTCTCGCTAAACTTAGCCAAAGATTCCCATTCTGGAACCCCTACATAGTTTAAAGCATTGTAACTGAAATACCTTGTCAAAATGCTTCTCAGCCCGCACAGTGATCAAGTCGGATCTGGAAAATGGGAGGACTCCAAGGAACCACGACAATTTGCAGAGCGACCTCATAGGTTTAGGAACCCAGGTCCAGATCCACCACCTAGGTCTACAGCTACAAGGCGAAAACTTTCTCCATTTTAAAGTTTTCTTGGCACCGTAGAGCATAACGCCAACAAATTGTATTAACAGTTTTAAAGTTTGCTCTTATTATTCCCTTGCCTCAACACGAGTTCTAAGATTTAGAAGAATGAGTTGTTGCAAACAGAAATTGATCCATCAACTGCAATCATCACAACAACTAGCGGGAACTATGTCTTCGACGAACGAGGACATATATCTGAACAATATTATTCCATGGAAATGACTTGTGGCCCTTCTCCCCCGTCGCATGCCCGCGAGACCGCCGTGGGAATGTTGACAGGTAATCCAGATGTTTCGCGGGTAACAATGTTGGTTTCAAAACCGATGAATGTTCCTCTTGTTTACTCCCTCGGGTGTATTCCTAATGAAGTGTTTTCACCTGTCTCCATTCATAAGGCTGCCTTCGCATCACATCGCGTCAAGAATGTGCCCAGGCGTGTGCTGAACTGACAGGTTACACATATAATATTCTGTTCAAATGTCTTTTTGGCAGGACTATGTTATATCGTAATATATTCACTTTCATTTTTGCATTCCCGCCTATAAATACGCAATTTAATATGCGTTTCGTTTCACAATTTCTGTCAGCTGAGCCTATATAGTTTTCCATGGTTATCTTAATGCAGGAATATTTTATGGAATTCCTTCTATGGCTAAAGCAAAATAAAATGATTATGCGTAGGTAGTGATAGAGAACTGGAACAGGTTGAAAGCGGAAGGAGAGAAGTATGATTTAGGAATATAGGAATGGTCGCGGGGGAAAAGAAATCGAGTTCGGTAGAAGAAAGTGTTCGACAATACTGAATATCTGCAACGCAACAATTTCAGAATGTAAAGTCATTCACCTTGATGCGAATGATTTTTAACCTTTTACATGAAATGAGTCTTGAGGTGAATGACATTTACTCTGAAATTTTTGAATTGCAATGCACATTCAGCAGATGACTGCGTCAGAAGTTACTGTCGCGGCATCTCCAACAGTTCCTTGGAGTTAAATGAACATCTCATTAAATATTACATAATTATGGTTAATTGTAGGAATTTTCTTAATTCTCAGCCAATAAAGTGTCATTAGCTAACTGTTATCTTACCTAGGTGTATCCTGATATCAACTAATGACTTAGATTTATTCCTTCGGGTTATACCTGTAGCATTCATTTTTATTTTAATGTTGGAAGTCCATGCTATAACTACCTTTTTTAGAATTCATCAATGCATTCATTATGTGGCAAAAGATTTAAGTAAAATGATATACGTGAGTTGTTATTTTGAAGAATATAGATACGGTTGGGTATAGTAGGATGGAAAAGGAGAAATGGACAGAAAGGATAACAAACCAAGAAGTGGGGGAGGAGAAACGATGAAGTGCTCGCGGCAGGGTGGGCAAGTTGAGGACATTTTTAGGAGAAATCCAAAGGAGGCCGGAAAGATGCTTGCCGACCATTTTGATGGGCGATGTGATGTTGAAGACTCGGACAGAGGGGAGAATGTTAGGAGAGCGGGAATAGGGCAGGAAGGGAAGCGGAATGAAGGGAGGAAGGGCGTATGCGGAATTGAAGAGGGACTTATTGTAGTGTCGGATGTCAGGTTTTGTTCTGTTAGGAGGGGTAAGGGTATCACTCTTCCGTTGTTTTGTCTATTTCCATCTAAAATCTACTTCAACCGGAAAAGTACCTAATATTAATAATAATGCGAGAACATTTAAAGAAAAACAGGAGGCCAAACGTAGAAAGTATGATACATTATCCGATATGTACGAGGGTCATCCGGAAATTAGTACCCGTTCGTGCCGCATGAAGTGCTGACGACGCGAGTAGCCGCTGGACGAGGTCAGATAGCTTCAGTGGCTTGTCTGCCTTCTCTGAGCCAAGTTGCGTGACGCTAGCATTGCCTGTGTTGTTTCTGTGATTGTTTACAATGTTTAAAAAAATTGAGAACGCCGCCAGTTGTGAAGTGAGGGTAGTGATTAAATTCCTCAATGCAAGAAACGTTCGCCCATGTGATATTCATCGCCAATTAAAGGAGGTGTATGGAGACAATGTAATGGACGAGTCGTCTGTTCGGCGGTGGTGTCGCAACTTCAACATGGGGAGGGGGAACACACACGACGATGAGCGTTCGGAGAGACCGTCTGTCATTACAGACCAACTGGTGAGCTCAGTTGACGAATTCGTGAGGAACGATCGGCGCGTCACAATTAATGACATCTGTGAGCATTTTCCCAATGTTTCTCGAACAATTGTTCATGAAATTGTTAAACACCATCTGCATTATGCAAAAATTTGTGCAAGATGGGTCCCTCGCGTATCTCAATGAGCTGGCGGCGAAGGACTATGCAGCAGGAATACAGAAACTTGTCACACGTTATGACAAATGCCTTAATTTGCTTGGAGATTATGTTGAGAAGTAGTTTAAAGTATCCTCTTTCAAATAAAATTTTTTATGTTTGTTAATATTTACTTTTGTGTCTTTATTTCACGAACGGGTACTACTTTCCGGATGACCCTCGTATCAAAACTGTCAACAATGTTTAGTAATTTTTAATATTTTCATTAATTTGCAAGAAATAAACACAGAAAATCATCCAAGCTTTATTATTTAGTGCAAAATTATTTAAATTCTAGTAAATCTTCAATGGAAGTTCCTTCGTCATCAATCCCTACCCTGGGTCGCTTCCAACGGGGTAGCATTGCACCTGACCCAAAAGCGATCGAGACAGCCAACCCTATTCCGTTCGTGTCTCCATTGAATATAGTATAAGGAAAAGGAATATGAACACCCATAAAAGGGACAGGAACACATAGAACTCTCTAACGTCATAATCTGCCAAAATAACCAGGGCACTTGGCTGCATAAACCCCTCGCAGATTCCAGTGAAAATTACGTTTCCTCAATAGCTAGGACGTGCCTGCTTTCACCGAATGTCTGTTTTCGCCGGCGACTACCTACCGCCGTAATTTGGAGAGGGGCACTACCGGACTCAATCGGGTATCGAGGCTCCGATTGTGTGCTTTTTTTAGCAGCGGTTGGCCACCTAGTTCTCCTAGAAGTGGGAGGTGAGACTCTCGACTTTCTTTCGTCGGGAAGGCCTTTCATTTTGTTTACTGGTTCAAGAAACCTTTTTTTCTCCTGGTGTAGATCTTAGGCCCCTTTTTGTCTGCTACCGCCGGGTACTTGTAGCTGGGAGGGAGTGTACAAGAGTGTTTTCTTTCCTTTGGAGTGCTCGTTCTTTTGGTGCGCTTCACGCAAGCGTGCTGAATTTGAATTTTTTTAATGGCTGTGCACCGCTTAAACACGTTCGCCTTGCAAGTCGGCGAGAAGGCGAAGCCCCGTATTCCGTTGGAGGTCCAACTGTTCACGGTGGAGTCGCTGGGCCTTACACCCGAAGAGATAGTGGCGATGCAATTTGGATATAACCGCCATTTGGTATTCCTGAAGTTGGCAACTGAAGCTAAAATGAATAGGATTCTAGATTATTATTATTAGGTAATCTACCGGTAAAGGTAGGTTTTTGGATGGACTCCAATATAAATATTTTGAGACTCCTAGCAAAATATCTACGTCGGGTCCCTCTTCATCTCTGAGTACCTTCATCCTCCCTTCATCCCGTCCAACATCCCTATCCTGTTCCTTCCCTTACCTCGTTTGCCCAACATTCTCCCCTCTGTCACAGTCTTCAACATCCCACTGCCGGTCAATACCCCCTTCATCCACTTTTCCTGCCTCCATAGGATTTCTCCCAACCAACCCCTCTCTTCGCCCACCATACCAAGTACTTCCTCATTTGTTTACTTCTCAGTCCATTTCACCTTCTCCATTCTTCTCCACACCCACATTTCTAAAGGCTCCAATCTACGTCTATCCTCCTGCTTCAATGACCACGTTTCCGCACGGTACATAGCTACGCTCCATATCAAAGTTTTTACGAGTCTTTTCTTAATATCCTTACTCAACGTCCCTGTCATCAACTCCCTCCTCCTTGTGAAATCCTCTTTGCCTAGCGCAATTCTTCTCCTTACGTCCCTACTACTTTGACCGTGTTGGTCCAAAACACTTCTAAGATACGTAAACTGTTCTACCTGCTCTAGTTTTTGCCCTCCTATTTTAATGTTAAGCTTAGCCTTTTTCTTTCTAGAAAATTGCATAACCTTTGTTTTATTAATATTGATTCTCATCCCATACCTATCGCATTGAATTTCCAATTCACTCAGCAATGCTTGCAACCCCTTGGCTGACTGACAAACTAAAGCTTGGTCATCAGCGAACCTAACTGATTTTACGGATTCCCCGCCCACTTTCATTCCTACCTCCAGTTCTTCCCATACCTCCTTAATCATTTCCTCTGCATACAGGTTAAACAGCAACGGTGATAATGGGCAACCCTGCCTTACACCTCTTCCTAACACTGCCCATCCGGACTCCCCGTTCCCCACCCGCACCTGAGCCGTCTGAGACATGTACAGGTTGCGGACTAGCCTTCTTTCCCTCCAATCTATTCCTATTTTCTTCAATATAATCATTGGTTTTTCCCAATTCACTCTTTCAAACGCTTTTTCGAAATCTACGAAACAGGCAAATACCTCCTGGTTGTGTTCTATATTCCTCTCGATTAATAATCTCATTACTGCAATGGCATCACGCGTACCTCTCCCCTTTCTAAACTCAAACTGATCATCCCCTAAGTAATCATTTGCCCTACTCTATCCTTACGTTTATGATCCTGAGAACAACTTCAGCTGCGTGGGATATCAAACTTATTGTCCTGTAGTCCTCACATGATGTAGCCTTTACCTTTTTCGGAATAGGAACTAAAACTGATCTCACAAAGTCTTCCGGCCAAATTCCTTCCTCATAAATACTACGAATCAGCCCATATAGCCTCTTCCTCCCACATTTTCCTAAACATTTCAATAGTTCCGCGGGAATGTTATCCACCCCCACGGCCTTATTTAGTTTCATCTCCCTTAATGCCCTTTCTATCTCATTGTCTAGTATGCCTGGACCTAAGCCGTCTTCCTTTACGTCATATTCTTTTTCAATGTCTAACTTTGTTGGTCTAAGTTCTTTACCATACAGTTCTTCTATATACTCCTTCCATCTCTCTTGGATCTTTCCTGTGTCAACTATTACCTTACCCGCCTTATCTTTAACTGTTAGCATAGATCTCCCTTTCTTACTTCCCGATAAAGATTTAACTTTGCTGTACAGCGCACCGATTTCACCCTTCCCCTGCAGACTTTCCATATCCTCTTACTGCGTCTTCCACCATGCTTCTTTTGCTTTATTTGTTGCCCGCCTCAATTTATTGTTTAATTCTTTGTACTTAATTTTGCCTAACTCTGTACTTACATTCTTCCATTTTCTCCGCTCATCCATCTTTGTAATCATCTCATCCGTGATTCATGGTTTCCTAGTCCTGTTAGCGATATTATTCCGCAAAACCTACCGTTTCCGTCTTGAAGTGACCAGAGGCTGGCAATTACTATTGACGAAACTACCGGCCGAGCCCTTGTAGTGCCAGGGTTTTTTGTCTCCCCGTGAAGACCCCGTTGGAAGACATAACCAGCGAGCTCCAACGTTTTGGTAAAATCCATCGCTCGTGGGAGGGAGGCTAGATGACGCGGGTGCTTTCGGGCACCAGGGTTTTACTGATGACAGTCTAGAGAATTATCCCCTCGTACCTCCACACCAGCGGCAACCAGGCCATCATCATCTATAATGGTCAGTGCCGCACTTGCGCCCGCTGCAACCAAGGAAGTCACGAGCGCTAGACCTGTCCTCGGAACCAGGGAGGGAAGAGCTCTGCCGAGTCAATGACGATGGCTTCGCAGAGCTCTTTCCTCTCAGGAAGGGTTGCTGTGACAGGAAAGTCTCTTCTAGATGGCCTATGAAGAGTTTGGCGTATGATGGTGCCATCCTCGTTCCCATCGTTGTGCCTTTGGTCTGTAACAACTTTGGAACGAGAATGCATTTTTAGTCAGGACAAAAGTGGCAAGATTGGGGAGAAATTCAGTCGAGGGGCGCTGGGTTCGGGGGATGTTGGGATTGGACTGTAGGGTTTTTAGGGCATGACGTTCGTTCGTCGAGAGGTTATTTTTTGGTCTGAGTTATTTTATGAAGTATTGATTGGAAACTTTTTCGAAGAGACGCACGAAAATGTCGACAGGATGGTTACTAGGAAGGGGTTTTGGCTCATGAGTTGAAGTTATTTGTCAAGTGCGGGATTGGTGTTTAAGTTACTGGAAAGGTTACTTTGTGATTTCTAGAAGGCGCGCCATCGAAGGTTTCGGCAGAAATTGAGGATATCGGTGAGTATGTTTATGTGGTTTATTTTTGGTGTAGGGGAGAAGGATAGGCCTTTACTAAGAACGGATATTTCATTGTCGGAAAGGCTGGTGTTTGAAAGGTTTACAAAGTCATGGGCATTGTCGGTGGGAGGTGTTGGGATCGTTCGGTGGTGGCTGGCGTCTGGGAAAAACCGGAGGGCCTTTGGTAGGAGGGGGAAGGTTGTAAATGCTTCGGAGGTCTGGCTTATATTGAAAGAGTGGGGGTGGTTGAGGAGGAGGTGGCGGGATAGGGTGAGTGTGGAATTTTGAGACCTACTCGGAAGAAGGAAATACAAATTGGACAGCTTTTTAAGGCGAGTTTGTCGTTTTTGTTGGAGGGTACAGTAGGGCAGATGAAATTATGGCGTTGTGTTGTGGAATTAGGTGAGCAGCAGCCAAGAAGATTAGTGTAAAGAGGGAAAATAAGTTTGATTTGTGTTCTTCACGAATGCATTGGTATTTCATTAGGATAAGGTGGGTGTATTCTTAAGATTTTTGGTAAGAAAATGCATTAAGCTGGGGGTGGATATCAGGAAGAGTAGCAGATAGTGGTAGTGAAATGACTAGACCGTTGGGAACGATTCCTAAGGACAGTCATGAGGTGAGACACTCGGTGTGGCTGGGGTATCTGGGGTGTTTTTATACTCAATTCGCCTCCTCACAGCCCTACTACTTTGACCATTTTGGTCCAAAAAGTATTACTTGCTTATCATTCTGGTTAAACCTTCTACATTCCATTCCTTAACCGGCCTCCCCTGCCTCATCTTTTTTCATCGGACGCTACACTTCATAACTACTATAGTGTGATCAAAATATGCATCCGATCCTGGGAAACTGCTATATGATCATGCTGTTCCTAAATCTGCATCTAATCATAATGTAATCTACCTGATACCTTTTTGAGCCACGTGGCATTTTTCATGCATTCTTACACCATTTGTGGTGCCCAAACCAAGTGTTAGTGATGATTAGCTCGTGTCTCCTACGGAACTCAATTGCTTTCTACCTGCGGTCATTCGTTGTACATAACCGTTATCACCTTCTCCTACCACTGCATTCCAATCCCCATCACTATCAAATGTTTTCCTGCAGGAACAGTACCTATTATATTCTCTAACTGACCGCATACCTTATCAATTTCTTCCTCATCATGATTGCTCGTCAGCATGCAGTTAAACCATGACAATATTCTTCGGTTTACCTTTTTCTGCTACTAGTAATATTCTATCAGTTGCTTGCCTTGTGTCCACGTTTCTTCCTACCCATTTATTCAATATAATTGCAACCCCTCGCTGGCTTCTGTGCTACCATAACAACGTTATGGTTGTATTGTGCCACATATCGGGGAAAGGAAACAAAATATTGGTGTCCTGATTGTTGTGTTGGTTTGTCTTGCTCCATGTTTCAGAGTATACCATGCTGATGATGATTTATAAAAAATCATCGAATTTAAAATAATCGTTTTTTGTGAGTAAAACTAATAGATTTACAGCAAATTTAAAATAGTGGTCATGATTTACCATACAAGTAGTTTGGAATTTCATTTCTCTTCGAGTTTGCTTCAAACAATTTCATTTTGTCCAGTAGTTTTTTTTATTTGATGGTTAAATAAAAAGTGAAGTGTTTTTGTGTATAGCAATGAGATATTGTAATCATTTAAAAATTTTTACGAAAGAAGTGTAAAGAGGAAAATAAATATAATTGTAATGTAAGGTTGCCAGTGTGGCCCCTTAATTTTAAAAAATTCTAACATTGTAATTTACATGTTGCCCATCAGTGGAAAGATTGTTACCACTGATTTAACCATATATCATAACTAGCATTCATTCTACACTAGTTTTCATTAATTGGACATATTAGTAAATTGTTATTGTTTTTAACTTTGTTATATGCAAGGTTTATTTATAATATAAAAATTTGAGCCAAAAATTTTCATAATTTCAAAAGACCATTCAAAATACATTTTATACGGCAAAAAAATAATAAAATGTTTAAGTTTAATCATCCTAAGACAAAAATTAAAAATTTGGGCTGTGCAAAATTAAATACCCACCACGGGTTGGACATGGAATAATTAAATACCCGGATGAGTAATTAATAGTGGTAACATGAGCTAACCACAGGAGAAGTCCCAGCATTCCTTATGAACTAGTAGATTCATCTAGGAGATATTTAATACAATAAAAACAAGGGAGGAGAGGAACTTGGAATGTTTTGACACCAATGCACAACTTGAACTGGCCAGTCAACAAATTTTCCCCAGTGAATCAGAAAAATCTCTGACCCAGTTTAAAGGATGTCTTCAACATTCATCCAATTGGCAATCAAAATATACTTGCTCCATTTAACAGGGATAGACATAACCATGACTTCAGTATGTTGTACTAACTAATATGTGAATGTATTTCAGGGTCCATTCATTGGAAGAGGTGAGCCGGCTATTTAGGCCTTATGGCCTCGTACAAACCTGACAAGTCCAGACCAAAGTCTCATATCCTTGTGACTAGGCCTGCCCAATGCAAATGCTAAGATTGTCAGTAAATGATGCAAAGAAATTACAGACGTAATACAGACTGCTCCCGAGGTCCACAGTACACTGAAAATAAGGTTTAGGATTTCCTACGACAATATAAAATAACTGAAGCCACATCAATTACACTTTGCATATGAGACAATGCCATTTTAAGTTTTTTTATGTATACATTTCAGTAAATGGGAAAAAATTTTAAATTAAATTGCACCCCAATTTACCAAGTTTATGATAATGAGGGATTCACAGTAGTCCAGGGTAAATGTTGGATGGGAGGACCCTGTTTAAATTCCCAGGCAACCCTCAGCTCCACCAAAGTGGTGATTTATGGGGTACCAGATCTCACTGAGACACCATAACTGGCCCCAATAACATGTGAATTTCACACTATCAAGGTTAGTACTTGGTGAACTCCACCATCACCTTGGAAACTAACCTTCAGGTTTCTTTCTATTTATGGTTTACAATGATTTCAGACATCCCACTAACTTACTGTACCCTCGCCACCCAAAGCTCTGATAGTACTTGATTTTTATTAGATAAAAATTTTCATGATATCCATTACTTTTTATTAGTTATATCACTTAAAAGAAATAGAATGCCAATTATAAAGTCAGAAGGGATGTTCTGCAGTTTACAGGGGGCATTCCAAAATTGAAACAATTTCCCAAAAAAATGAAAAGACTACAAAAAAGGGCAGGTCATAGAGCTCATCTAGTCAGAGTATGAAGGAACGATCAATTATAGAGTAATTAAAATACCATAAATAATGAAGCACCTGCGATTTCATATAGGATAAAATATTATTTTTGTCTGCTTGCAGTAGAAATAGAATTAAACAGTCAATTTCAGATTTTTACTGATTAAGTTTAATCATACTGCAGTGACAAAGATTGGCCGAGTACAAACCTTTCTTTCACGCTGCACCAAAATTCTTCGGGAACGACCGAATCGTTTCAGGCTTTAACAATTCTAATAATGCCATAATAACTTCAGTAGAAATCAGAAATATATTCTTTCACATGTACCCCAATTTAAAGGCATGTATATCTCCACGCACAAGTGGCAACACAAGGCAGAATAGCTAAAGTTGCGCGCTCTCTCTTGGCACGTAGAATAACAGAATGTACCGTTCCAAATGCGCTAACATTTCTGAGATGAGCGTTCATATCTTTTCATGGTTAAATGGTTGAGGTACGACACTAAGCAGTAATGTTGGAGAATTGCTCATTCTTAGCAGATTACAATACCAAAAAGGCATGAACCTTAAACATCATCTATCTGCATAATACAGTGAGTTATCCAAAAAATTTCTAGAGAAATAGTTTGTTATCCTAATCTTTCTAAACTGTTATGCTTCACAATGAAGCATACCCGATCTGTCAAATGACATTTTAATTACACAAACTATGACCCAATTAATGAACTCATTGGTCGAATGGAGCAAATGATAAATTCAAAAAATAAAAATTGGAGAATGGGAGGATTTATGAAGGGCAACTAGGGATTATAATTTTGAAGGTAGCCCGTAAATATTTGATGAAATAAATGGAAGGAAAAGATTTTTTAACCACCTAAGACAAGACGTGGTTAAATAATGCAAATCCATCTTCTCTAAGTAGATAAAAGAGTGGCAGAGAATATAAAGAATATATAATGTAGAATCAAAGAAATAATCTATTACAATAAAATATTACATTTATTTATTATTATTAGGGATCTACATGAATGAAACCTTTGGGATAAATAGAAGTTTTAGAAAAAATAAAATAAATTGTTCGATGAAACTACATTAATCCATGGTTCCGACCTATTTAATCAACGAAGTTAACCTTGAATGTCATTGAATCATATGCATGCCTTTATTCTTCTGAAGAGATCTCCGACCTGTATTAAAAATATCAGGGCTGAAGAATTACTTGAGCCAAGGTAAGAATCTCTGAATTAAAAAAACTTAATGTTTGTCTTAATTTGAAATTTAGCATTTTTAAGAATTAGCAGAAGTAATAATTAGGCTCATATCATATTTCCTGCTTAAGTCTGAGTGCAAATATTGAAATTGCATTCTTCCTGCAATGAAGAGATGCATGCAAAAAAACAGGGTGCCCAATCAATTCACATAAAACTTTATTCTAATTTACTTCAGGGATTACTTACGATAAGAAAAATTCTGAAAACTCAACAGATAGATAAGAGGTCTTTATTTGGGCAAAATTGACACCAATAGGAGTGCAAGTTATATAAAGAATAATTATAGCATGGAGCAATTTTGAATTCACAAACTAAAATAATTTTTTAAGTTGAAAAAGAAATATTAAAGGGGTTTGCCACAGGAATGAAAGAAAAAGATGCATACATTTTCAAGAATTATGAAAATCTTTATTTTAAAAAAATATACAATGGAGTGGAAATGATCACAAGTGTGGATTCTGAGTGTTAACACACAGGTTGCTACTTTTATTTCCATAGCGTATCATTTTCTTGTGCGTACCCATGCTGCTATTTAGATTTTTTTATTCCTACATTACAAACATATTAGCCCACAAAAAATCTTTGATGAATTAACAGGGTGCGTACCAAAAGTAAGATAATTGAATTTCCCATACGTCTCCTAATGCTTGGAGTGTGAACCAACTACTTGGAATAAGTTTGGCAGACAAAGAGCTTTGCCACGAAACCAGTCTCAGTGCTCTCCAAGATGTATTAGGGTCAGGACAAGAGCTATTGTAAACCTCCACTTGCCGACCAACACAGCAGAAATTTCTAATGAACAATTGCAACATTGAAAATGAACCAGATTGTTTGAAAAGCATCATCACTGATGAAGAAACTTAGGTTTTAGAATACGACCCAAAAACAAAACGCCCAAGTTCTGAGTAGCACAGTGACCAGTCCCCTAAGCCCAAAAAGTCTAGAGGATATGCCTTCCAGGGCACATACCGATTATGGCCAAGTTGCTGGAAATAATGCATAAAGCCCAGTAAAGGACAGTATTTAGAATAATTTTTTGAGCTTGTGAAACTGTTAGAAAAATAATTTCACTACTTTTGGAATGCACCCTGTACGTACACATTTCATGATGTCTTGCTAGACTTTCCCAGTACTCTTACAATTAAATATTTCTTTTAACCACAAGAAATAATAAAACAATGTTCAGAAAAAATAAATTCACAGACTAATACGTCAATGTTCCCTAAAAAGTGTTGTACAAGGATGGTACAATAAGTACTTAGAAAAAAGTAGAAAAAACCATCTTTTAGGCAAATTTTTTTCCATTTTTCAACATAATCTCCTTTCAACTCTATACATTTGTCTAAGCGTTTTTCCAATTTTTGTAAACCATCTAGAAAGTAGAATTTTGGAAGCTCCTCAAAATAGAAATTTGTTTGATCGATTACTTCCTCGTTAGATGCAAACCTTCGTCAGCCAAGCCATTTTTTCAAGTCTGGAAATAAGAAATAAACACTGGGGGCCAAATCTTGTGAATACGTTGGATGTTGTAATAATTGTAACTTTAATTCCATAACTTTGGCCACCGCAACTGCACAGGTTGGCACCTGTGCATTGTCTTGATGAAAGAGAATCTTTTTCTTTTTCAGATGAGGACACTTCATTTCTTTGCTCAGCTGTTCCAATAATGACAATACTCTCCTGTTATCATTGTTCCAGTAATCAATGCAGATGATTCCGCGAGCATCCCTAAAGACTGGCCTTAACATTTACCGGTCGACTTGACCGTCTTCGCCTTCTTTGGAGCCCATTCGCCTTCAAAAATCCACTGTTTTGAATGTTGCTTTGTCTCTGGAGTGATTTGGTGTATCCATGTTTCATCAACAGTTATATCGACGCTGAAACTCATCAGGATTGCGATGAAAAAAACCAAAACAACCTCAAGAGTCAACCACACAATTGTGTTCATTCTCCATTGTGAGTAAACGCGGCACCCATCTTCCGCAGCAGACATCCACAGGGCATTCAGATCCGCATTCATCTTTTGTGGATGTGCGACCAAGTTTCAACTCATTCACCCTTTTGTAAACAGTTGCAAATGCTAGAGTGCCATGAACCTCGCCTAACTCTGCTTTGATTTCTTTCTGTCCAAGGTAGTTTTCCGTCAAGGTTGCTTCCATCCAAGGTAGCTTCTCCATATGCCAGTCAACATTTGGAGTGCATTCGCACTTAATATCCTTTTACACAAATTTTGATACATTCTTTGGAACAGGTAAAAATCAAAGAAGCCAAAACCCCCAAGCAAAACAGCTGTCAACAATTAACTGAACACTGAAAATGGCCAAACTTTTTGACATAAGTGAGAGACATACAAGGGCAGCAATCAAGGAGCTAGAGGAACAGCTTGAGTGCCTGAAATTTTGTTTCAAACTTGGTTTAAGTGCCACGGAGACATTTGGAATGATTCAGCAAGCCTTTGTTAATGAAGCTTTAAGTCAAAGCCAGTGTTTTTGACTGCTACAGTTTTCAATCCGGCAGAAACTTGACAGAGGAAGATTTGCGAACAGCGCAGCCTTCCAGTTTGACAGACCCTAACCATGCCAAATTGGTGGACGATTTGGTGAGGGCAATTCGCCTATTAATTGTCAGGGAGATAGCCGAGAAAGTGAACATTAGATTTATTTTAGAACAGGCCTGGTACTTCTGGGACAACCCTCATACCTCCAAATCATGAGCAAATGGCAGCCATGATGTAATTTGTTATACCAGTGTTTCACAGTGGCAAAGGATGTGACTTATTGCCAAGGTGGAAGTAGGTTAATCGATGCACTCCCCGCCTTGATAATTCCCATCAAGTTTTAAAAAAATCAGTGCACGAAAGTGTTCAGGAGTTAGCTCCAGTTTTTTGCCGAGACTATTTTCGAGTCACTGTAAACAAGTGATGTCCAGAAGAAACTTAGCGTTAAAAGGGTCAAACTTTCAGATGGAAACTCAGATGGCGCCTAAAGCACTTCTTGTTATCAAGGCTTAACATATAAATAGCACCTTTGTACCTTCCAAAAACTATTTTAGTGACAGCTCCTAACTTTTCCATAAAAACCTTCCCCACTCATTCAAAACTTTGGGCACTTAAAATTTTGGCAAGTACTTATCAGCATGGGCACAAATATCCAAACTTGTTTGAGTGTGCAGCCACTTTCATGTTTAGGTCAGTAACTTTTCAGACAATCATCGTAACACAACATTTAGGATATCACATTGTAGCCTAACTAATTGATGACATTGGTAATATGTAGAAGGGCGAGAGAGAAATGCAGCTACATGAGATTGCTAATGCTGCAGACCATTTGAATGAACATTTTTTTAACATAAGATGCAAGAAAGCTATCAGTAAAATGAGTGCCATAACCTCACAGCTGACCAAAAACTAAATTTGGCATATTAAGTTTGCTGTTTATTGAGCAGAACCCATAGGACTTTATGCAAGTTTGTTACGAAGAATAAAATGGATACAATACCCTCATTTAACCAGTTATATTGATGCCAATTCATGACATCAAAGCTGCATATCCATGACAGGATTCCCCAAGATTTATTGCTTCCATTGGTTGGACAGCCTCCTCCAATGAGACTGGTTGAATAAATTTGATTTCGTTCTCCAGTGATAAAACACCTGAAAAAATTAAAGATGAATATCAGTACAGAGCACTTTAATATAAGCAATAAAGGATAACATATTCCAATAAATATAATCAGGGTATGTGATAGAGTTAATGTAACTCAATTTTCCTTTCAAAGTTAACCTTCTCTTAAAAGTTGCAGAAAGCTGACTTACAAGGACTAAAAGAATTCTTCTAACCAGGGTGACATTATATCAAAGAATCTAAAAAGATGACGAGGTTTACTCCACAAAAAAGTTATCGTTACAATTGTTTAGTAAAATGCAAGAGATCAGTTCCAAATTAATCTGTATGAAGTAACTTGAGTAATAATCCGGTTGGCTTACTTCCCTAGGGCATCTTATGATGCTGCTCCCATTCTGAACCAATTATATTTCTATTGGCATTAACGTATTTGAAATATTACTACACAGCCACAGGGTCATATTGGCTACTGGCTAACAATAGCATTGGTACTAATTGATTATTACCAAAAAACCCATACCTGCAATAAATTGATTTTTACAGAAGAACTCTTACAAAAAAATATTGTAAGATGAAAAATTATCCTCTGCAGACTGGTTAACATCGGGAATATGGTATTGTTAAGTGGGCACTTTCATAAGCTGGTTTTTAAGATAAGCTGAATACTTCAGCAATTTATTTGACAGCCTGATGTGTGAATATTCAATTTGATAACAAAAGAGAATGTAATTTATGCAATGGTTACCTGGGCTACAAATTATCGCAAAATCAAAATTCTAGACTTAGAAAAGGCACCAATTAGGAGCATACTTTTATACCAAGGATTATAGCTAAAATAATTCTTAAAAATTATAGCCAAACAATTTCATCTAATCTTTCAGCCCACTTTTTATTCCTAATAAACAACACTACCACAATACTTTGTATCCCTCTTATAGGAGAAGTTCCATCTCTGCTAAGTGAAGAAGTTATATCTCTACTGGTGTCCTTTTACTGATAAATTACTGGAGTCCGGTAAATGGCTGAAATTCACTTGGGCAGTGATTCCAGGAGAACCAACTTGTTTCAAGACTTGCAATACACTTAAGGGACCAGTTAGTAAATAGGGGACAAGTCAATTTAGGACCAAGTGGCAGACCCTTTGGCAGAGGCTTTGGTTTAGGAATTGCTCCTTTCCAGGAGCAATTCCTAAACCAAAAGTGACAACTATTTATGTGCAAAAACTTTACAAATTCCTCATTCACTTAACATGAATTTTATCTTATTGCACTATTACATTAAGAAAATTTTCCAAGATGGATAAGTCTATTTGAAGAATCAATGATTTCTACGCAAGGGAGTATTCACCCCCAACAACATAACATGTAGTTCATGTAAGTACATAAGTATAATTAGGTAGTCAAGCACAGGATGGCATCTCTATGAGCAAGTGCACATTCATGAATTAAAGAAACTTAGCTGGTTTTTCTCACAACCTGTCTCACTCTGTTACTACAGTTTTCAGGGCATTGTGTTAATGTAGATGTCCAAATCACTATTAGTCATTCATGTATCCCATATTTACGGCACAGTATGGCTTATTTGGAAGTCATACTGCTTCCTAATGGGAGATTAATGTAACCCAAATAACATACTGGCACTCAGATGAACAAATCATAAGTTCAGTGAGCATGGCATTGGGTATATCAAGCACAAGGCTTTGATCAATGGTAGAAAATACCAGGAGTGAGCACCTTAACTTGAGAATGCTTGAAGTATACCCAAAAAATTTCAATAGGATGCAAAAAGTACTAGAATTTCACAATACTCTAGGATTACTATTTGAACACGAAACGAAATTTTATCTTACGAATTCCCAGAAACTGGAGGAGATGCAGCGACAGTAACTTTTAACAGTCATTAGCAAAACATGCATTACAATGCAACAATTTCAGAGTGTCAAATTCCAGGGTCTGAATCCTGGCCAGGGCAAACTATTTTTTAACTGTTCATTGTAACTATGGTATACTGTATATTCCTTCAGTAAGACCAATTTTGATTAGGAAATTAACTTTACCATAAAATATAAAAAATAAGCTCTTTTCAACCACTAGCTCCAGAAAACCTCCCCGTGACCAATATTATCATTTGTAAACCAAATATGGAAAGCGCAGGTTAAGCTCATTAAGTCAAATAAGTAATGTGGTAGACCACATTATTGCAGAGCAAATTTAAATAATCTTAACTAATTCTGGCAAAAATATTCCCTCCCAATTTCCAACAGAGACCTTCTCTTTGACAATCTCATCAAGATACATTTAAGGAGATAATCACTATCGTCAATTTTAAAATTTTGGTAATGAATGAACTTAATTGGTCAGTGGCATCAACACATTTATTTTTATTCAATAATACATAGAACCTTCATTTCCACTACCAGTACTTAAGTGTATAACAATTTAAATAATCTGATGTTCATTAATGACCTATAAATTTCACATGAATCAGTAAGATAACCACTATGATGACAATTATATGTACTTACCTTCTCAAAATGGAATTCTTGCAACATAATTATGCCTTCAACTATTTCGGGTAGCATATTAGTTTCACTTCAGTATACATTCCACTGCAAATATCAAAGTATGTATCAAAACAAAGCAAAGGTAAAGCATTACTATAAACCACCATAATTACATCAGAAAGAGCCTCTATTTGTCATCAAGAACTAATCAGATGTCAAAACTTACAAGAAATCATCACAATGCATTCATTTTCATTAGAATTTAATAACTACTTACACTCTCAGGTCATGATGAATTCATTCCAGGAACAGGACAAACTTCATCATCCTCCATTGTGGATGTGCACGACATCTACAAAAAATTTCATTGTTAGGATATCTCATAGGGCAACAATTTTATAGAGCTACTGCTTAAAGCTGGGATGTGATTTTAAAATTATGGGTTTTTTCACAATTTCTGAATATTATCACTCCAACACTAATGAAGTGTATCATGGAGAAGATTTTTACTAATGCAATAGTTAAAAAAAAGATTAAATTAATTTTAAGTTAAGTAAAAACATCAGAAGTTGAATGCTTCAGTAAATATCACATTTAAAGCCGTAACAATTCTGGAGACTAAGAACCATAATTAACGAATGGCTTAGGGATGAGTCGCTTCATGGATGTCAAGAATTTCATTTGCCAAACAAGTTCTATTCCTTTTTAATCAAAAATACTATGCATTGCTTTCAAACCCAGAGTAGAAATGCCTTTCTGAGAAGAGGAAATGGGAAGACCCTGATTTGAGGGAGATTAAGGAAAGAAGTTTCACTTCAACACAAGAGGGCAAATCATTGTCAATGGATAAAAACACTAATTAATTACGTGTATCCCATTTTTTCGGCACAGTATTGCCCACTCAAGAACATACTGCTTCCTAATGGGAAATTAATGTAACCCAAATAACATACTGGCACTCAGATGAACAAATCGTAAGTTCAGTGAGCGTGGCATTGGGTATACAATAACATTTGTATTAAACGTTTATTTCACCATTATTAATAAATTTACTTATGATTGTTACCAAGAGTAAAATATCCAACATAGTTTAACATATATAAGAGTAATGGAATGAATTATTTTTAAAATACTTCAAACAATTCAGAACGCCCATTCAAATACAAATGCTAGTCAAGAAACAAGTCATTACTTATAAGCATGATCTGGGACAGTAAATACTTTTCATTCCATTCAAATGGGTTACCTTTATTTAAGCTAAAAAGGGACTAAATGTTGACTGAGCATGCACTAGGAAGTGAGATTCTTAATTAGGTAATGATATTTAGTATTACCTTATTACTAACAATAATTTTTGCAAATATCACTCATAATGTTACTAAAGCCACATCTCTGCATTTTTCATTGCATGATCTACATTACAAATTAATGAGGGCAACTTGAAAATAAGTACTTATTCAATATTAACATAACCTTCATAGTACATCTTAATATTTTTTCATTTATGCTACAACCATGAAGAATATGTAATGCTAAAAAACTAATTCTTACCTAATGTTTTATTAATGGCGACATTGACTTGTCAAGCTGTCCATCCCAAAAGTAGTAGGGCTGAGTTGCTTTAAAAAGGTGTCGCGAGAATGGATACAGACACTCGGCAGTTGGCCAAGTAGCACCCTGCTGCCATTGGGTTTTCCAGGCCTTTTACACTTTTTGGAAGGTGGCAACCAGAAGGCAAACAAGCTCCCTTGTCACGGACCATTGCAACGCTTCCACCAAGCCATGGTGACATCCTATCAGCATGGATTCCAGGTGGGGGAACAAGAACAAGTCTGGGAAGGAACATCAGGGCAGCATGGTGGCTGAGGCAGGGTTGCCTCGTTGTGTCGGGCCAGGTAGTTTGTTACACTGAATACAGTGCAGCTGGGCATATTGTCATGATTAAGCTTCCACAAACGTGCAATGGCTGGGCAGACAGGGACAATGCATTTCCTCAGTTGTTTCACACAAGGGCTTTCACGTAAAAAAAACTGCATTGTCAGTTTGACCAGATGGCATAAATTCCCCATGATTTGGAATCAAAAATTAGTATCCTTTTTAAGTTCAACTTGAACATCCGAGCCTTTTCGAGTTGAGGGGAAGAGGTCATGTGCAATTCCTTGCTTAATTGCTTGGTCTCAGGGTCATATTCAAACGTCCTCCTCTTGCCTCCAGTAACAACATGGTCTAAAAACTTTCGACATGTGGCTGAGAAGCTCTTGTCAGATATGCATGTTTCTCTTTGTTCGTCCGACAGCATCTGTGGCACTAACTGCCCACACACCTTTCTTGAGCCTATGTTTTCGGTCATTAGTCGATGTGCATCACTTTTAGGGATGTTAAATTTATCAGGAACCATGCAAACGCAATCCCTGATCCCTCTCCAACTAAGCCATCACTCTTGCAAGATTGTCGTCACTTGTCGAGGTCAAAGGGCATCATGAATACCATCTTCATAGTCTTCTTTACCCTCCAGAAACATCTTGTGCTACTCAAAAACATCCAATTTACCCATGGCGTTATCATCATAAGCTTCATGGAGCATGTCATTCTCATTCTCTTCCCCAGTTTTGCACAAAATTTTATGGCAAAGCATTGTTCCGATAACTGGTTCATGACTAATCGAAACAAGGTCCTGGTAGAAAGGGTTCACAAACGAACTATCCACACTCCCAAGACGAAGCCAACTGTCGCCGACCTACAGCCTTCTGTGAGAGCCCTGCCTTTATTCCAGCCATAAAAACCGTGCCGCTTGTCCGTCCATCTATCCAGAAAAAAATAAGCCTTACTACTTTTGTGGAAGGACCTTTATATACAAGGGTCCGTTCAAGTATCGGGACTGGTTCCAAAAATCAAAATTTATCGCAGTTATCATTACAATTACTTAATAATCTTCAAAATACATTCCTCCTGCATCGACACACTTAGTTCGGCGAGTCTGCCACTCGTCAAAAGTCCGCTGGAAGTCTGTTTCCGGAATATTGTTCAGAGCCTTTGTCGTCGCCGCTTGAATCGCCTCGATGGAGTCGAACCGATATCCTTTGAGCTTCCTTTTTATACGCGGAAACAAGAAAAAGTCAGGTGGAGCCAGGTCGGGGCTGTAGGGGGGGTGAGGCAACGTTGCCACGCCGAATTTCGTCAGCAGCTGCCGTACAACAATTGCACCGTGGCACAGCGCGTTGTCATGGTGAAGTTTCCAATTCTTCGCAATGGTTGGTCGCACGCACGTTACGCGATCTACCAGGCGTGTCAGTACTTGCACGTAAAATGCAGCATTTACGGTCGTTCCAGAAGGCACAAACTCCTTGTGAACAATGCCACGTCTATCGAAAAAAATAATCAGCATGGTTTTGATTTTGGATTTTGACACCCACGTTTCATCGCCGGTAATAACGTTGTCGAGAAAATCCTCATCTTCCTGGACGAAGTCCAAAATTTCTTGCGAAATTTCCACCCGCGACAGTTTTTGTTCCTCGCTCAAGACTTTCGGCACCAGCTTCGCGCACACTTTCCTCATCGCAAGATCCTCGGTTACAATGGTGTGGACGGTTCCGACTGAAAGCCCGGTCTCCTCACTGATAAGGGCGATGGTTAAACGCCTGTCAGAGTCCAAAACCTTTTTCACTTTGGCCACCTGAGCATCGGTTCTAGCGGTCGTCGGGCGGCCGACGCGCTGCTCGTCTTCGACGAGCTCCCGGCCTTCCTTAAACATTTTATGCCACTCAAAAACTCTAGTGCGGCTTAAAGCATCATCCCCATAAGCCTGTTTAATGAGTTCAAAGGTCTCCGACGCGGGTTTCCCGAGTTTAACGCAGAACTTCGCAGCGTAGCGTTGCTCGACGGTGCGTTCCATGCTGGTGCGACGACACCACAAACAATCACACGTCACTAAAATCCACCTCCTGTCTCAACGCATTCCTGGAGGCGACTGAACGTAAGTGCGCCTGAGTGGTGGGGGACTCCTCTACCGAGCCGACCGGTCGGACCCCCATCCACCGCTCCGCGTTGAGGCTACAGCGAGCCAGTCCCAATACATAATGAACGGACCCAGTATGTCCATACATCTCCAAGAAAATTAGTTTTTCACTTTCACTTAGTAAAACATTTTCACACTTGTTTCTTTAGCATAAGCCTCCTCCTCCAGCCTTCATGCTATTAGAGCATTGGAACCACTGGAGAACATTATGAAAATCCAGTTTGTAAACCACTGCAAAGAAAAGTAAGACATAAAAACCCAGTAGATAAATATAAGATAAAGATGACAACATTATGTAAACCAACAAAACCTCAAAAACACCACAAATTTGAATCTGATAAAGAAATTATTCCTTTCTTTTGGAAAAAGCAACTTAATTACTTTAAAAAAAATTACTTTGTATTTAATGATACAGTTCTTACTACTTAGTCAACATTGACTAATAATGTCAATAAAGGAGCTTCCTTTCCTCATTTATACTCACAAAAGACATGTAATTTGATTTTATCTACAAATAATAGCATAGAACTTAAGTAAAAATCTTAAGAATGCCTACTGCTTTTCAATGTCATTTGCTGTTAAATGTCATGTCATGTCATAGAAAATTTACTTTTCTCAATGCAAAATACACTTCATTCTTTTCAAATATACATATATTTTGTATTCTACTGGTTGAGGGCAAGTTTTGGATGGAAAACTACCAAATAAATATTTTGTTCCGCCTAACAAATCAACCCAACATCTTAATCCTCACTTAACACCTGGATAACTGATCGAAGCATTTTTCACTTAACATTTTTTTTATTTTACGACCGGGTTTCGATGTATAACAGTATCATCAGGTCTGTGTAATACATCAAAACCCGGTCATAAAATAAATTTTTATCAAGTGGAAAAGTGCTTCGATAAGTTATTATGCTTGACTTCACCACATCACGCCTAAAGCTACTCAATTTGTTGTGTACTTAATTCCTCCCTCCATCCCATGCAACATCCCTATCCTATTTTTACCCCTCACTCGTTTGTTTAACATTATCCTCTCATATCTACCTATAACTATATGCAGTCTTCAACATCCCACTGCCTCCTTGTGATTAATCCCGGGAATCCCCTCTCCTTGCCCACCACACCTAGCACCTCCTTTGTTTTCCTTTTAATCAATTTCACCTTCTCCATACTTTCCCAAAACCACATTTTAAAAGCCACCAATCTATGCCTATTATCCTGTTTCAGGGACCATGTTTCCATGCCGTACGTAACAATGCTTCATATCTAAGTTTCGACGAGCCTTTTCTTAACATCTTCACTAAACGCCCCTATCATCCATTCCCTCATTGACAAGTGCAATTCTTCTTTCATCCATATTTTGACCATTTTGGTCAAAAACACTGAGATAGGTACATTGTTCCACCTGCTTTAGTTTTTTTGCCCTCTTTTTGTGTATATTAAGCTTAGCCTTTCTATTTCTGGCAAATCACATGACCTTTGTTTTATTTACATTGATTGTCATCCCATATCTATCGCAATTAAATTCCAATTTACTCTGCAATGCTTGCAACCCCTTGGCTGATTGACATTAAAACTTTTTCATCAACAAATTAACTGATTATATGAATTCCCTGAAGACTCATTCCTACCTCCAGTTCCTCTCATGCCTCCAATTTTTTTCTCCACGTATAGTTTGAACAGCAAAGTTGATAATGGAGACCCTGTCTTTGTCTTCTTAACACTGCCCATTTGGCCTCTTCATCCCTCGCTCACACCTGAGCAATCTGCAAGATGTAAAGGTTGTGGTTGATTAGCCTTTGTCCCTCCAATCTATTCCTATTTTCTGCAATATACTCAAGTTGTTCCCAATTCACTCAATAAAGATCCTTTTCGAAATACACAAAATAGCTTTTCAAGAAACAGAATGAAATATCACTCACTATTGAAACTATGGAGGCTTGTGGCTAGGAATAACTGGATTATAAAGATTATTGTTATAAAAAATTCTTAGTTGAATGGACCTGATTTGGTTCGAAAATTGGTTACACAACACGAGACGATCTCGGCAGTAAAGCTGCCACTTCCTTGCATACCAATTAAATTGCTACGAAAAACTATGTTTGTATCCCATATTCTCGGCACAGTATTGCCCACATGAGAACATACTGCTTCCTAATGAGAGATTTATGTAACCCAAATAATACACTGGCACTCTGTTGAACAATTCATAAGTTCAGCGAGCGTGGCATTGGGTAAATAAAATGGGGCACATACAATTAGAAATTATGGTTTATCACTTGTTTCATTACACTTTCACAAAAAACTGATGCATATAACTTTCTATGGCAAACCATTTGACTTGAATAAGGTGTTGCCTGCAGAAGCAGGATAAAGGAAAGCTAGGGAAATTTTAAGGGCACCATTAAGGAATTAATTACTCCTAGACTATCACAATATTTCAAGGATTAACAGCCCATTTTAAGCAGAAAATTGAACTACAGAGAAACCTTGTTTAACAAGCACCTCACACAGCAAGTAGTTCACAATTCCCATGAATGCATAGTCATTTTACATAATGTTTGAAAAATTGTTTCACTTAATGAGTTTTTCCCATTACGAGAACAATCTCAGAATGAAATAAGCACATTGCACGAGGCTCCACCAATGAATTTTAACAAACTTAGGAAGACAACCATTTTGTACTACTGTTTTAGGCACATGGAATACATATACACAGCCAAAAAATTTCTATCTAGTCGATCCAAGTCACAACCCATGATCCAGTTGATGTGCCACAAATTTTTGCAGGCCCAGTTCTTGCTTAAATTGACCAAGTAAAATGTATATCACACCAATACCTTTTAAGAGCTTCTGATGAAGCTGTTGTAAAAATTATTTTTCATATTTTTATAACTTAGTGGGATTAAAAGCCAGAAAATTAAAAGTATTTTTTTTACTAAAAAAATGGTCATTTTGCAATTTCTTAACTTTAATACTGAAGAAAATATGAAGCTACAGTGAGTTGAATGCCAACTTTAAATTTAAACTTGTGATAGTTGTGTTTAGCTTCAATGTACAGGTAACCATTACCCACTTGACCTGTAACTGGGTTGGTTTCATACAAACTGGTTGGCTTCATAAACTGTGCTTAAAAACCAACTGCTTATTTCTCCAACTAAACTAACTCCAATCTATTTTTCATTACACCTACCGAGTCCAGAATTCACGTTTTTATCTAGGTGCCCTTAGATTCACCCATGCTGTGCTTTTCTGGTTGAAGATATTCCTGGTAAGCCACAGATGGTACACGAAAAGGAACTGACCCCTAAAATGCATGCGTAAATTTCACAAATTTTGGTCTACAATATAAATCAAATAACTCAGAACAAGGGTTGAAGTAGGACAGTACAATAGGCTTTGAAATTTTTTAGGCAAATTGAAAGTTTTTGCAAAGCTATTGGTCACCTAGGCTGCTGAGAAATACAAAAAGTTTAATTTTTAACGAAGATATCAATCTTTCATATGTATTGCTGAGAAAGTAAAATTATTCAATACAATTTCAGGGCAAACTAGTAACAGAAGGGCCTGCAGCAGATTAGCCTACATTTAAGAAATTTTTGTTAAAACATAATTAAAAACCTAATCGCTAGTTTTCTGTACACTTTCAGGCTTCACTTCGTGGATTGTTTGATGTCCATATTAAACGAGCGTTATTTTCCAGAGTCTATGGAAAATAGTCTTGACACAAGTCTGTGAAAAATTTTAAACTCGTTTAATTTGGGCATCTGATTTTCCTTCAGTTTTGCATCAACTGAATAAAATTAAATTCACTACTGCAAATAAATTTCATTTGTGCAGTTATTAATTTCACCATTGTAAAACAGGCAACAGATTAAGTTGTGTTTAATGATTTGTACTTTTACATATTAAGCTGGTAATAACATTTTCCAATGGATATTCAGAAGTTAGAAGAAGACAATGAGCAAAGCCTATTTACACACCTCTTGTCTCACATTGTCTTAATGGCACTTGTCAGCAAGTTCATTAGTAACATTAAAGTTTACTTCTCATCTTGGGATGATTTTCCTGTAATTAACAATGCAAGTTTCAACCAAAGGTTTATTACAGAAGTAATAATTACTAAAAAATACAGATTTCAGAAAGAGCCTCTATTAGTTCATCAAGAACAAATCTGATTATAAGTTACAGAAATCATCATAAAGCAGCCAATATCACAGGTTAACTTATACTGCAATAACTCACTTTTCCAGACTGTATTAGTACCGCTCAATGAGATGCATCCCAAAATCCTTCAACGTGGATGAGATCGCTGACAATTCATCTGCAAAGATGGATGATATTAGAACATGTCACCGCAACTAGGCTGTCTTTCTTCCTGCCAGCCATTTGACGATATTAGAAATCTCAAAGACATCAGATTAGAAAAAAATTTAGCGTCTGATCTACTGCTACAGGATAGTGTTTTTTTCCTAGACCCTATATTCCAATAATCTTGCAGGCACATTTTCGGGTTCACATGAACGAGTGAACCTATAAAACAACGAATTCAGTCACAAGAAATAATATTCCTGACCACGTATGTATCCCATATTTTTGGCACAGTAATGTTTATTTGAACATACTGCTTCCTAATGGGAAATTTATGTAACCCAAAAAACATACTGGCACTCTGCTGAACAAGTCAGAAGTTCAGAGAGCGTGGCATTGGGTATTGAGTCACTGGTATTTTTGTAAAATTAATCTTGGATACATCCTGGGCAAGTTAACGACCTCATTACAAGCCGACTACTACAATTTGCCCGACTGCTTCTTAACATTTGTAAGTCCAAGTACTAAATAAATTCAAATAATTTATGCAGTACTTTACCTTTCGAATATAATTGAAAAACACCAATCGACTACTCAGCAGAACATTCAATGGTACATACTTTATGCAACACCACGAGGCAATTCCCTGATACTTCATGAATGAAGAACTCGCGATACTATTAAATTTCCCGAATATTTTGGCTTCTTTGCTATACATGTGGGTTCTATGCATGCACTAATGGGTTTTCAATGAAAATAGTAATCGCATACAATTTAACTTTTCCTAAATACCCAAGTTAAAATAGATTTGCTCCAGGTGGTTTTAATTAATGCTGGTATTCGGTGATAAGATTTCATTTTAAGGTTACGTAGTGCAGATACAAATCATATGCCCGTATAATTTTTTAAAAAGAAATCTTTTCTATATTATAAAACGTCGTAAAAATCGTAATTATTTAAATTATGCAAAGATGAAAATCTTAATATTCTTATTGATACTGGCAACTTAGGAGAAAACAATTTAATTGAACCAGGAAAAAATGGTAAAATATAATCAAATACTTTCAAATGTGCAACTTCATGCACTTAACCAGTTAAGAATGATTTATTCCTGCCACACAACCCGGCGGTGGATTGCAGTGAATACTGAAATGGCTTTTCTGGAAGTTTTCAATCATGAAGATCCTGGATAGCTCGCATATTAAGGATTACCTTCAATAGTTCAACCCATAATACTTCTTGGCAACTTTTCTAAAATGCACGAGGTTTGATATAAATTGATTCTTTAACCAACAAACATTTGGTAAAAGTCCAATTTTCCTCGCACGGCCGCTATATAATTAATAGTTAATAAGTTCAATCAATACCGAACTTCCATCATATTCCCTCGTAGATACAAATTTTCAGTTGGAATTCAAACATCAGTAATTATGACGCCACGTGGCATCTTCACCTAAAAATTCAAACACCGCAACCAAATTTCAAAATACGCATTGGTCATTTTTATGACATAACCTAATTCTTAAAATCTTGTTTGACGAATACATAGTATGTTTAAAATTTTTACGAACACACACAACGTAAAATACATTGTCTAAAACTTAAATCATTCCTCCGTGGGTAGTTTTTCGTTCTATCTATCTCTACCGCAAAATTAAATTGTAATTATTAAGTTTCATTACCTTAGACTCATCGACAAATTCAAGAGGAACCCGGTTTCATTTTTAGCAAAACCACTGAAACTGACTGCGGACGCCCGAGGCTTCCATCTTTCCCCTGAGCCGACGCCACATGGAATGACAGAGGAAACCGCTCACGACTCACTTCGGGGAATTCGGCGTTGAGTTTATGGCAAGGATCACCCACTCCCGTGTTAACACCTTCAGCTCTGTTTTCTTTTAGACGGCCGCTCGAAGAGGGAGTTGTTTTACATAGAACCGACGACGTAGTTACATTCTTGGTTGATAGATGGCAGGTTACAAGACTAACCCCGAAATTAAAAGATGTCTGCAGAAAAAACGAATACATCTGTTATACAGTAAAAAATAATCTCTATCATTAGCATCAAAATTGCCCACATTTTCAGTGTCTCATATTGTATTAAAATGATTGACACAAACCTGTATCATTCTACTCACAATCCTGTGCTATGCTACTCGCAATTCTGTCTCCTAAGTCCTAAAATCTCCATGTTTTTTGTCAATTTTTATTACTTGGTATGGCACATTACTTTTCTTCTGAGATAGGGAGTAGTTAACTGCAATAAGATCAACCAATTCTTCTTTGATTTAAGCAAGTTGTCTTTGACTAGCAAAAAATATTTTTTCTTCTATTGTGACAAATAAAGAAAGGATGTATGGTAAACTATGCATGCGATAAGGGATTATGTAATGAAAATACATTTTTATCCTTCACTTGAAGTGGGATAATAAGTATTATTTCTTTTCAATTTTCTTATTAGGTAAAAGGTTCTTGTCACCAGAAAGGGTACTTTAAACTAAGACATTCCCTATTGCATCCTTGCATTTTAATAAACCTGATGCAAGAATGGCCATAGAAATTAATGGGGATTAAGTCAGTACTCATCTATGTTAATAGCAATGCTTGGAGAGAAAGTACATTGTTCAAAAATCATAGTTTTGCCATATATTTTGAATATCAATGGTTATACTTATGGGTGATGGAATGTTTTGCAAATACTCCATAAATCTTAGCCAATGGCATGATGGGTATCAGCGTTTGATGACACGAGTTTGGCCATTGTTTACTTGTGAACCAATGTAAGCACTGGGTTGTCTTTTGAGTTTTGGCATTTATGAAACTAAATATAAACGAAGAAGAGAACAATCCCATCATATAGGTGATACTTGATCAGAAATACATGACAAGGTGTCATATTTCCTCCCCTTTATCTTAGGGTCATGAAATCTTGCTCCTCCACAGGGTGGCCTCACGAAAGTTTTGTTGAAAAGTGCCTAGTTATAATATGCTGCATTTAAATTATATATATTAGGGGTACCAGTTTAATTTATTTGAAACACCTTATTAATGAAATCCATTTATTTCAAAGAGGAGAGAGTTTATCAATTGAAATGGAAAGAAAAATCATCAAAAAATACCATGGTGCTCAATAATTTCAATGATGCAGTTACCAATCCATACCACGATTTCATTGTTTTTCAGTAGCTTGAGAATATATTTGAGGAACTCAATGCTGGGAAATAGGTGGTGCAGATGGTTAGGGTGTGCAAGTTGTTATTTTGGGAGTGTTTGTTAAAGGTATATATTTGATGATTTTTTATAAAATAGGGACTCTAAGCACTGCAGTTAAGGAAAGAATTGTTAATTGGAGAGAAATTTGTCAAGGAAGGTAGAATAATTGCAGATTTATTTCCCATGAATGGAGCAATCATCTTCCTGATCAAAAAGACATTCAAAAATCTGTGAAACTTTTCATCAATTACAAAAGAGATAATAATTATTTTCACTGCTGAAAATGAAATTGAATTGATGTATTTCTTCAATTTTATTCCATTTCATAACTTACTAGAAGTTGACCTACTGGCTCAAACCCACATCTGTATCCCCCTTGGGGTACCCCTTCCAAATTAACCTGCCTTTTCTGCGTGCTTTTATGAGTTTCTTTACGATGCGCCCCCATTGGTTTTTAGTTCCCTTGGAAGTGACTCTGAGTTTCCCATTAATAGATTTGGGCTGAGTCATGAGCACTATTGAGCATTGCTGCTACTGAATTCAAAGTATGTGAATAGCCATTACATAGCCATTGTTTTACTAGATCAACACAAGTTCCAAGATACTTCTTTAACATCTTTTCAAAAACAATCTGAATCCCTACATTTTTTCTAAGAGATCTTACGTATACAAAATGTTTACTTCATAGCCAATGAAATGAACCAAACAGCATGTTGTTTACCTCAAAGTTCTCTGACTAAGTGAATAAACCTGAAAAAATTCAAAGATTATTCCACCAAACATTGAGCTTTGATAGATTTGTGAAATATTTTAAACAGCTTGATGCTTGGTGAAAGCCATTTCCTTGACTAATTTGGCAACATATTAATCATGATAATTAAATAGTTTGGTAAACCTTAAGAACTAAATGGGACTAGCAGAAATGGGAAAACTCACAGAAGACATTTGTTTTGCATAACATTTTATATTAACGGAAGTCTAGTTTCATATGATTGGTCAACTCAAAGGTGCTCTTTTTTCATTTTGATCCTATATTCACCTAATTTTTTCTACCATATGCAAATGAACATTTTATTTGAACAACCTTTTAAATCTTATGACAGAAATATTACTCATTTATTCTTATGATACAAATTTTAGACTTACTAATTCCATATTCCTGAACTAATATCATACTTATTTTGCCTGATTTCATTTTATCTCATTTGTATTTCAATTTTCTGCCCAAATTAATAGCCATGCAGTCCACTTTTTTCTTTTTCCTGCTAAGTCTGTGCATATTTGTTCCATTGAGGATGATTCTCCAAGACTGCTGGTACCAACTAAAAGGAAAGCTGGAAGAAACTAAAAGTTAGGGCAGCATCTCATGTACTGACATATTGTGCTTACTGATGAAATAAAGATAATTACAAACAATATTGATGCATAGTGGTTTCAGGGTTATTACAAAAAATGCTGAAGGTGTGGAAACCCTCCTTACCTGGTGACTTTGAATGTATCTGTTGAGGTTAATGGAGGAGGAAAGGGTTGCAAATTTTGACCAGAGATGAAGTCTCTTTAGAGGTTGTCTAACTGAAACAAAATAAGTGATGTCACCTGGCAATAATGAGGCAAAATAGTAGCTTTAGAGCCCAATGTAGCATAATGATTATGCAGACAAATGTCAACATGTACAATACCTCTGTTTTATACATTCTTTTTAATTGGTCATTTTATTACTTACATAACACTTTGACTTCTCAATATTGAAATGACATGGTGCATTAAAAAGGTGCAAATTTTGAGTTTGTTTCACAATTCCACTTAAAACCACACCTAGTTATGAAGAATTGCTGCAGCTTCTAAAACTGGGTAGGCACAGGCAGAATCATGCCTTAAGAATTTGAGCTATGCAAGGGTTTATACTGCACAAATTCCACATTATATAGGCTGGTAGTGAAAAGGTAAAATAATTTTTGGTTAGTACATGTAGTGCATATTTTTCATAATATCATATAGGTATAAGAATGAGTTTCAAAAACTAAAGGAAACAAGAGAATATTTTTCTAACAGAGCTTCTGTTATAACACAGAATGATCTCATAATTTTCAAATAATACCTACTCAATGGAGATAACTGGCATGGTCAGAACTACGCCTAAAGGAAAAATTCTTAATCTCTTTAAGAACTTTTAGTCTTAGCCACAAAGTTCAGACAAAAATCAAAAATACATATATGTACATGGCAAAAGAAATGCAAAACAGATTTTCCTTATCAACTGCAGTTTTGCTTACTTTGGCACCTGCATATAAGTATTGATTTTTTTAGTATAAGACTTCAACTGTTGGATGTTTCCCCTGCATACATATAATGATGCCCAAGAAAAAAATGTCAACAGAATTAACTAGGTTCAAAGATCAGTGATCATATTTCTTTATTTGAACTCTGAAAAATTTAATCATTCATTTTATGAATTCATTAATTTTACCCCAGCATTCCATCGATGGCAGTCATTGCAAGTTAAAACATGTTCAGTTCACTCATAGCTATGATATACGATGTGACAATCAATGCATTTCATTGAAATTTTGTTTTTTCCATAACTAATCATCGAGGTTTATGCAATATGTACTACGTGAGGCTTATTAAGAATATGTTCACCCCATAACCATTAGCATTGAAAATTTCATTGAGGCACATGTTGCGAAGAGAAATATTCCACATGAGACATGTTAGTGTGCATTGGGTTCTATGACCGTTCATACCCAAAAACAACACATTTGCATGTAGTTTTGTTTGCTGTTGAAGCTTATAACACAGGAAGATGAGGATGGCTTTCTTTAAAAGGCTATCAGTGCAGATGAAACTTGGCAATATCATTTTAATCCTGATACAAACAGCAAAGCTCTGCATGGAAATTCCAACATCACCAATATCAAAAAAGCCAAATTGAGAAACTGTTATGGTCATGTTATTTTTCAATATTCAAGGAATAGTGTATCAGCATGTTGTACCAGTGCAAATAATTATGAATCGAACACATATACTATAAGTTTTGTACTGAAAATACTCTAAGGCCATATCAATTGCAAATGGCCACATTTAAAAGCAACAGGCTGGATGCTGAACCACAATAATGTAATGACGAACATTGCGAATGATATCTCACCAGTGAAGTGTATTCCTCATCTTCCCTCTAGTCCAGACCTATTACCATAAGATCTTCTCCCATTTCTCAAGTGTGATGAAACACTTTCGTGGATAGCATTTTTCATCAGCAGGAGCAAGAGTAGGCAAATCTAACATGTTTTGAATTACAACAACTGCCACTGATGCAATACTGGATTTGGATAAATGAAACTCTAATCTACCTTAAACCCTTGCGATCAACATAACATAAAATTTAATTGTTCACAATAAATATACTGAATCAAATATTTATGATCACATTGTATTTAAAGTTAGCATATTTTTCTCGTAATTGTATAAATGTTAGAATTTTCTCTCAATAAAACAGACAACATTGCATTTTTTAAACTGTAACTTTGAAATCTTTAAAACTATTATTGAATCACATTAAAAAGAATAGATACTGTAAGGAAAGAACATTAAGGTATAATAATATTTTTCCATCAAATGAGGTGAATGCACAAAATGAATATTTGACTGATTAAGTACATGTTCCTCAATGGAAGATGATTGGCTCTTGCCTAACATGCAGCTGAATCTGTGAAGAATATTTATCTTCTCTCTTCTGGTAGTCCAGAATACTCCTTAGTTAACCAGTTGCATGAAGGCCATGCATGTGCTGGAGGCTGCAGAATTTCATCACCTGGATTAAGGTTATGTTTCCTGATATGGAATAATAATAAAAAAAGCATAATGTCAAATGAGCATGAAATGTAATGCATTACTTAAAATTTGGAAGTGTTGGAGAAACTATATCATGGGCAATTGTTCACCCCAGTTGAATAGTTAGCAGGAAAAAATAAGTTCATTAAAATGACAATAAACAATTTTAGACATCAATCATGCCAACTGTTTTTCGACAGTGTTTCATATCTGTATATTGTCTAAAATACATATGATTCCATAGTACACAGTAAGAATAATAAGTAAATTGATTTGTACAACATTCAACTACATTAGATCAATTGGGAATGTTTTTGGATAAGGTATATTTTTAGCTTTTATGCAAGGCTAAAAAGCTTTTATACAAACTTTAGTCAAGTAATTTGACTGATTTTTTTGCCTAACTAAATTTAAAGAACATAAACATACAGCATGAAAAAATCTCTGCAATAATACCTGATGTAAAACATGCTTTCAGGAATAATTTCATAGATCATCATCTGCACCATCACTCTTGTCCCATGCCAGTAGTGTGTTCATATTGGCTATATTTTGTGTACTCCATGGCACAGGTGGTACTAAATCCCTCCTCCACCCTACTGTGGATTGATCACTTGAATTTTCTGTCTGATTCCCATCTTCTGAGTCATTTCCTTTCTCCTCAGCTTGCCCTGCTGTAGCTGGTCGCATCCGAAGTTGATTCCCTGATCCTCGTTTTGGAGCTACTCTGTTATTTGTCCGTGACTTTGCTGTTTTAGGGCGATATTTTCTTCTGTTGGACTTTGACTGATCTTTCTTGCCATCTTGAAAAATATCTTTCTGTTGAAAATAATATTTGTTACTTGAGATTAAAATAAGGTATCATCAAAAGTAGCTATATGCATACTTTGTACTAATACAAAGGCATTTTACAGATCAAGAGTTAAGCAATAAATTAAAATACCACTATGTTTGATAAAGGAGTCAATATGGCAAGAAGTGGAAACACTCTGAACTTGTTTCTGAACTTCAGAACTCTTGTTTTACCAAATAGCCTTTTTTTCAATATGTAAATCATGCACATTATTACATTGCTAACAGTAATTTGTCAGTGAAGATGTGTTCCTACATTGCCAGTGCAATTAAATTTTTAGTTTGATTGGGCAAAGGTTACATCAGAAAAGTTTCCTGATCAAGGTGAATGAATGTTTTGCTGTCAAGTTTTGGCATTTTGGTGGGCATCAGTGGTTTACTCAATTAAATAATTATTACAGCATTTCCTGCAATTTTTTCAATTAGAAAAGCTTGAAATAGTAACTGTTGGATTGAGGTATTTTAAAATTGTACACACACACATGAATAATTATGTATGAATTCATTCACATGAAAATAGATACAAGGAAAAGGGATAGGAACACATATAAAAGACAAACACTATTTTGAATGCGTATTTGGCCAATGTGGCTCCCCTCTATCTTCTGGCTATGCATGCCACAGAACGCACTGTTCCTATCCTTTATGACTTTGTATGATTACTTTCCTACTCTCCTTTCCTCTTGTGTGTGATGTCTATTTCTCCTTTGGTGGGTGAAACCAAAACCCCATTTCTTGGCCAAAGAATCGGGACACTTGTTTGCATAAAGCCCCGCAGATTTCAGTGTAAATGACATTTCCTCGGTAGCTCAAGTGGTTAGAGCATCAGCCCAGCAAGTCAAAAGTTATTATACATATATGTTTATATACATACATAAATGTGTATTTATATATATTCTGCAAGTCTCACGTATGTTAATAATAATGTATATGAAGTTAGCACTAGCAAACAAAGACAAAAACCCAGAAACACAAAAAAGAAAAGAAACTCACTCATTAAGGGAACTTTGAAATAACTTTTGTCTATCAGCCATTTTCTAATATTTAGAAACAAAATCAAAAAGGCTTTACAGGAATATCATATTATTCAAATTATTTCTGCAGCAGAAACTGTAAGGTCTGCCATGAAAAATCATGCAAAGCACATTAAAAAGTAAAAATTATGAGGAAACATGGACATTATTCAGCATTCACTATAAGAGAAGACAAACTTCTCTTAAATGGAATCTGACACAGAGTTCTGTTAAATCATTTTAAAATGGACAGGGAGGAGCGAAAAGCATCTTCAGGAAAATTTTCCCAGGAGTGGCTGTATTATTGGAGATGCTGGCCGAATGGAAAGAGACAAGAACAGAGATGAAAATACTGACACAACAAAGTGAATTCTGAAAGAAAACAACTGGGGTCAAGTCAATTTAGGACTGAATGCCACACAATACAGAGAAATTATGTGTGTAATAGAAGCAACCATTGTGATTCATGCTATTTTATTTGAGGTAATGTTAGAGCAAAAGAAAACTGATCTCAAAAAATGCCATTAATTCTCCATGTTCCATGCATTGAAAATGTTAAGAAAAAGAGGCGTGGAAAAATTATAGGCAAAAAATTTAAGAAGAAACGATTTTCATAAATTATGTACCAAAGACTTCGGTGCACAATTTATTAATGCCATTGTAAAATTTAATTTTTTGCTATAGAACGATTATTTTTCTTTTAATATACAATTATTTTGATGCATAAAATCAATGTATGATAAAATAAATATATTTTTTTTATCATAAAAATTTTTCTTTCTTCCTTCGACAATTGCTGATTGTAATTAGGCCAAAAAGTCAATTAGGACTATTGGACACAAAATTTTTGTACTCATGCTTTATATTTCATGTTTTCAAATACATTGCCTCCAGTGAGTAAAAATAAATTTTTGCAGTCACCTTTCCTCATTGTTAGTTTAATGGTGTATACATGAAAATATAACTGACTAACCTAGCTGTAGCCAACATTGCAGGAGAAAGACAGCCATTATGAAGTAAATATAAGATTAATGGATAATGCACAACCCTATTTATAGAAATGTGACATTGCAAGTAAAGGATTGATATTTAATTTTAATTAAACCATAAATAGAATCCCAAAAAATATTTCTTTTGAATTTGTGGCAAAACATTTTTATACATTAAAAATAAATAAAATTAACAAATGAGTCGACTCTAGGTTTACAGGTAATTTTTAGGTCAATAAACTTTGGGCTACGCTTTGGTGCCAAAGTAACACATTATTTTCTCACCTTGTCTACACTGGGGCCAGTTTCTGATATTTTTGGAACATTGACATCATTACTACAATCAATAGAAACTTCTGGATCCACTGATAATCCATAATTAATATAGCCTTCTGAATTATTTGAGGATGATGATGAATCTGCCTTCTGCCATCCCCACTAGAGAAAAATGTTCATTTAGTGACTGATGACAGTTTTTGACAAAGTCATATGATACCTTTTCACAAAAACTACCAGTAGTGAATACCATTAAATTCTGCAATCTCAAAAATAGTTAATCCAAAGTTACTGTCTAGAAAAAATACCATAAGCCTTTGGTTATTACTCATGATCACTCAAACTAGGTAGTATGCATTCCTTACTACATGTACCAATGACAGAATTACTTTAATTCATTGATTTTACTCCGTTTGTTCATTATCATTCAATTACACATACATAGATGTCACTGTCTAAGCACAACCATATCATTTACTTTTCCTCAATATTACTCTATTTTTTAAGAAATTCCTAAAAATTAGTATTTTTTTAACTTTTCTTCTTTTATCATTGAATAAATATTTATATTTAGATTGAAAATGGTTTATTTAAAAAAATTAAAATGTGCAGCAAAATATTTGTGAGTTAACAAAATATATATATTGCTGCAACTCATTAAGATTTACATATTAATTTCCCATTAACTACACTTATATATTTCTGTTTCACATTTCATTTGCAAAATGTAAGTAGCCTCTTAAAAATCAGCTACAATAAGGGAATATTATTTTGCAATGCAGCGACAAGTAAATCACTAGAAAAGAAAAACTTTGTAGGGCCTTAACTAAACACCTTTTTATATGAAATTAATTATTAAGGCAGTTTGATTAGTTGGTCTTGATTTTTTGACTGGTGTATAAAAATTATGAATTAAATATACCTTTTCATATGATGTTCCTCCCCTTGGCCAATGCCATCCCATTTGGTGCTTGTTAACACTTTGACTAGGCACAGAGTTGACATTTTTGTGATTTGCTGAAGGATATCTCCACTTACTAGAACGAGCTCGATACATCCTTGAGCTGCGGCCTAACAGTGGTCCATCAACTAGGATATAAAAGAAAAACAAAATATTTATATGCCTTCATCCATTCAACTTCTGTACAATCTAATTCCTTATTTGTATCAACAAATTAAATTTGATATCTGAATCCATAGATTTTTTAAAAAGTGAATGAGGCAGCATTAGACTTTATTTAAAATGTAAGACAATACCATTAAATAGTTAAAGTTCATATCTACTCTATTAAATTATCCTACTTCATGGGTGAAATGGAATAAAAGTTTAGATTATTTTATAAGGGAAGCAATAACATGAGTATTATGCATGATCTCTGAGCTATGGATGGTATATGTTCCTGAGAACATATGTAGGTCAGATTTGCACGCAATTCATACCCATGATTTGCCATGCATTCATGCTAGCAGTTCATAATACAAAAAAGGGGAAAATGAATCATCAAAGGCACAAATTTTACTTCATAGTTAAATGAATTTATGCATAAAAAAACCCCATAAATAATAGCATGGTACAAGTTCTAAGGTAAAGATGCTGAAAAAATGAACTGATTATGTCCTGAAGGTTTCTTTATGTGCAGTAGTCCAGGGATAGAGCATTGGACTACTGACTGGAGGGCCCAGGTTCAATTCCCAGGCAAGCCTCTCGGGGCATCTGCAGCTCCACCCAAGCTATGTGATTTTTCAGGAACCAGACCTTCCTGGGAAACCATAACACAGGGAAAGGAACTGGTCCCCCTACCCTGATGTGTGAATTTTACATGCCATCGGGCTTAATATTGGGTGAACTCTACCATCACCTACGGAACCGACCTTCGGGTTGATTACTGTGTTTATGGTTTATGGCAGAAAATAACCCCTGGGTTCTCGATTCAATTAAAAATTACAGTTAAGTGCCAACTATTGATCATCAGGCCATCTCATGGACAGTTGATCATTAGGTTCCAGAAAGAGACATCCCTCCTCTCTGATCCATTTCAATCAATCAAATCCACATCTCTCATTTACACTGAATAATTGGTACCTTCCTGTCTCCTCATGGGAAGCCTTGAGGGTCCATTCTATGTCATCCATAACCTGGGGACCACCTGTGCTCCTTTTCTCATATTCCAATTGTTAATTAATTTATATAATTCTATCATCAATATTTTGTTGGCCTTTGTATTCGAAGTGAGGTATTTTTACATAGGACACATATGTCACCCAAGATTTTATCTCACTTCACTCAAGAAATTTTTCCTTTCTAAATCAAGGGTCTGCCACTGAAGACTTGATATGGAACTCATTGGAGTCTCAAATCTCCATTCATGAGTAAAAAAAATGTGGCACACAACAAAAATATTTTTCATCTGCAATTTTCATTTTAATTCAGCAATTTAATTCCACCCTTGAAAGTAAGTCTTATTGCACTTTGCATAATTAAAATTATGAATTTGATGCGTATCCTTGCCTTCTTTTTCAATACCAAATAAATTCCTCATTTACATGATATCTTATGCTATAAATGGGTTGTCGAAACCAGACACAAAGAGAATATTTGTTTCCGAAAGAGTTTTGTAATAACTTTTTAATCACCTATTCCATAATCAACTCAAAAATGTCTTTCATATTTTTCCTATTCCTAGAGTTAAGAAAAGTTCGTGAAGAAACTACCATATAAGTTTAAAGACAAACTGCTGCTGGTATAAATACATAAAGGTTGTAAATGCGTGTACCATAAAACATGCAATAAATGATTTCTGTCAGGTTAGTTTCCTAAGTGAATATTTGAGGAAAAATACATATCTCAGGAATAATGTACAGAAAATGGCTTACCATTTCTTCAGGCATATTATTCTCATATCTTTGAATTAATGAAATCCTTGCTTACCACCAGACTGTTCTAAGCCATCACTGTCACTGGGCTCTATGTCAATGATAGTTCTTCTCCCTGGAACAGCTTGCCTTGAATCCCCAGTAATATTTGACGGCACATCTTGTTGAATGCCTACCAAAGCAATACAAACAATTAACAACCAGGTGAATGAAAAATAATGACCTGACAAGCATCATTGCAACAAAAAAATCTCAATAAAAAAGAACATATACCCTTTGTAAGTTCCATTTGTATCATTTACCTACGTTTTAATACATTATCACTTTCATGGAATAGTTTTTATTTCAAACTCCCAACTATTAATGTGATTATGGAAGGAATGATGAGGCCAATAAAATAGATTTGAGCTTAGGAGCATCACAAAGTTGGAGAATTGATTTGAAATAGCTAGACAATAGCAAGGAAAACATTCCACACATTTATTGACCAGTTTCAGCTTACAATGTTACACTGAGGGAATGAGTGTGTGATTTCCTACCCTGGAGTTATTCTGTGCTGTAGGAAAAACCCAAGGAGAAATTTTAGTTATTAGCACCTTAAATTTTTTTAAGATGATGGAAAATGCATTATGCTCTTGTTTTTTTGGGTCAATGCATTATGCAAACTCTCTAATATGTAAGAATATAGAAAAATTCATATGTATAAATGATAATTAAGGCACCGCTGTAATTTAATTATGAATTTATGTAGGTCTGTTTAGCATTGCTAATAATTTTTTCACATGACAAAAAGGAATATGGATGCCCTGTCATCTACTATTTCACACTTGTGTGACTAACAAGATTATAAATAATTTCATTGATATTTTCCTTGATTCTTTGATAGTAGCCATCCACGTGCACAAAATCCTTCAATACATATTTGATATGGGCTTTTCCAGCACAAAAATATTCTCCATTCATTTACACAAAATATCTTCCTTTATTTGCATAATTTATATGCTGATCCATTTTAAGTTTTTAACCCTAAGGAACATGCAGAAGATCCAATTCCAGTTACCCTCCCCACCACTCATGTACTCCTCTAATACAGCGTAAGGCTCATCCAAACATGGATGTAGGCACCACTTCCTTATACGACAAAACTGACATAAGGACTTACTGTTTTGATGACACCTTGCAGCAGCTGCAGCTGCTAATGCTGCTGCTGCTTCTGCCTCCAGACTTCCATCGCCAATCACAAGAAGGTGAAGAGGATCCTCGGCATGAATCCAGGGCTATCAATGAATTGATATTTAAATTCTTTTAGAGCAGCCTCCGTTAATTAATTTAAAAACCATTATTACAATGAGCAGTTATTTACAAGGATATAGAGACATTATTATAATTCTTGCTACATCCAAGGGCAACATTGAGTCACAAATGTGGTTCCATTTAGTCAACTTTAGGTGGCAAAGTATTCATATGAGGTGAGGTGTGATTGAAAATCATGACACATTCTCTCATGCATAACTACTCTTGCTCTAACTCTACTCTTGCTGAAACATTTAAGAATATGACAGTTGATGGTATTCTATATGACAACATGATATTGTTAATGGCAATTGAATTCCAATAGATTTTATGAAAGGTAGTGGGATTCTACATACAGATGAAGTTGACCAAGTTTACAGCTGTTGACAAATGAATAGCACTGTGACGTTTGTTTTCATTCTCATGATCATAATGGTAGAAATTAAGTAACATCAGTTTTGTGGTATATGAGTTAATAACACATATTATAATACTGAAATCATGTTAAGATTATTCCTTGATGAATTTAGGTTACTATGTGACTCTTTTATTCAACCCCAAGTGTCTTAAAAATTATGAAGACAGTTTAGATGATATTAAGTGATTAAAGAATTGATGCAAAGGAAAATTAACTACCACAATTGGACAAATAAATTATTTTAAAATATCACTTGGAAAATATTTAATTATTGTAATACACATATATGCATATGGACTTACAACACTCCATCATTGACACACAATGAAGTAGGATGTGAAGATACACATGAGGAATAGGGAAATGTTGGAAAAAAGTTACCTATTTTACTTTGCTGACTTGCTTGGATTTGTTTATGAATTATAACCTCCCTTAAGAGTCCTCTAATGTCCATAATATTGTTGAATGTCTGTGTTCAATGTTTCATCTATAAAATGTATGATAGTATCCAGGCTCTCCTGGAACTTATCTTTAGCATAGAATTTAGCAGATTTATCAGCAGGCTCTTCAGGTTCTGAAGGTACTCCACTGCCATAACACAATCAGCAATTTTTTCTTTTGTAAAAGTTTGTAAACCTGGACCACCTTCATCAGTACCAGACCTAAATAATGTTTATAGTCCAGGATATTTTCCCTGTAGTTCATGAGCAAAAGTTCCTCATTTTCATTAGGTATGTATATGATTCATTTTCCTGCAGAAGTTCATGATAATCTTCAGGTAAAAATTCTCACTAGACTCTAGAACTTACAAAGCTTGATTCAAAACCGCTTGCCAGTTCACCTCTTGCAAACAATAATTACTCTTTGATCCATCAGCTGAAATTATAAAGTTTTATTTGAGGCATAGCATGGTACTTAATCTTACCACCCCCACCGCACACATTTTCAAAGTCTGGATGGAATGAGGCACCGTCCAAATCGAAAAGTTCTCAAATGTCAACTTATAGAATTCCCAGAACATCAACTTCAGTTAATTATTTGTTTCATGTAACACTGGTAATCCATTATTTACAAAACCAATGGAACAATGACAACTTATTGAAAAATGGTTTTGATTTCTGTACAGAAAACTTGCAAGCAACCCATGTTGTTTGAAAAAGTACTACAGTGAGGTCATTTTGTGACCCCATAATAAACCCCCACACTACATAGCCAGGCCCAGACTAGAGAGGATTAACTGTTTTACTGAGGTCTTACCAAAGCAAAGTCAAAGGAGACTTCTTAAGTTATTTCACCAAATGTTCCTTTCAGTAATTTCCTGCAACCTACTCTAACCTTGAATTTGTCTGTCCCCTTGCCATATTTATACATTGCTCTCAGTTTTAGAGACTCCTGATATTTCCTTATCTTGAGAGACAATGTTCACTTGTGAATTTCTTGGTCCACCGATTTTGTTTCAAAACTTTATTTATAGCATATATCTGTATTGAGATAGGACTCTCGTCAATTCTCTCAGTGTGACTTAACCATGCAGAGTTTTCTACTCTCAGTAACATAAATTTTGTTGTCAAAGTGAGTATTTGTTAGGTCTCATTTACAAGGTCTTGCTGGGATATGTTAACTAGCTGGTTGCCTCCATGGTCTCCTGTTCTTTCATGGCCACGCACCATTTATATCTTGCTTGGTCACATGTGAGATCCAGGCATCCAAAGTTTTTCTTCCATACGATAATGTTCAGGAGAAGTACTCTTAATGCATTGCATTTTTGCTGTCTGTATTTATATTTCAACCTTGGCAAAACTAGTCTCTTTTACGAGCAGATAGTAAATTAAACCTATGGGTACATATGATGGTCACTGAAAACTGAAGTGCTATTCCTTGTAGATTTTAAAGACCAATACAAACACATCATTTACTTCCTCAGCTACTCTTACAGGTATCATCTATTCTTTTTCATGGAGTCCAACACACCCATTCTTTTCATAACTCTTTCAAATTTACCCAGCATCACCCTTTATAACAGACTTCAGAATTTTCCTCTCAATAATAATAATAATAATACTTTATTCATTTTAAAAATGGTACAATCATATTAAATGTCGTCAATCGTAATATTACTTAATATATAAACATAAGTTCTTAAACGTGATGAAGATTGTCACAAAAGAATTCATCCAATGAGTAAAGTGGGTGAGCAAGTAACCAGGTATATACCCTATTCTTGAAACTCTGGATACCATCTGATTTCAACTGAGTAGGCAGATAGTTATACAGTCGTATGTTCATATTGTGAAATGCGTTGTAAGTTGATGACAATCTACAATAAGTAGTATTTAGATTCGATTTACCTCTTGTGGAATAGTTATGGAGGTTGGATCTTAATTGGTAAGTTTCTAGATTAACTTTCACATGAATCAGAGCCTTAAAGATATACAAACAAAATACAGTCATGATTCTATACCTAATAAAAAAAGGTTTGCAGGAATCACGTGGTGGTATATTAGCAAGAGAGCGAATAGCTCTCTTTTGCAGTAGCAAAATTTGTTTAACATGAGGGGAATGACCCCATAACTCAACACCATAATTCAAATGACATTGAAAGAAGGCATGGTAAAGGGTTAAACGATATCTCCTTGATCCACTTCTGCCTCCAATCTTTCCCAAAAAATTCCCCCCTCCCCAACCATAAAAGATACCTACATCAGTCTTCCTACTTATTTTCTCTGTTCTTCCCTAATCTCCAATTAAGACATACTACCTTGATCAAAAAGTTCCCGGAATAACCACCGTGTGGCGCTCCCATCGTCCCGATTTGAGTTCTGTTTTTTTGTTAAATTGGTACATCTGTTGTTGATATTCCCTTTAAATCTTAGTGTCATAACTTGACATTTGCAAAAGTTACGTAGCCAAGAGTACATCTATCTCTGTGTGTGTTGGCGATTTTTTACAATTTCAGAAATGGATTTAAATTTGCAACAACGAACTTGTATTAAATTTTGCGTAAAAAACGGATTTAGTGGCGCACGTACGTTGGAAATGTTGGAAAAGTGTTTCGGTAACGATTCTCTAAAAAAAACGGTCGTTTACCAGTGGCACGAGCGGTTCAGAAGTGGTCGTGAGTCAATCGAAGATGATGAACGCAGTGGCAGACCATCGACATCGAAAGTCGGTGAAAAAATTGATAAAGTAAAAGAAATGTTGGTCAATAACCGCAAATTAACCATCAGAGAAATAGCGGAGGACTTGAACATTGCCTATGGATCCGCCCAAGACATTGTGGTTAATGATTTGGGTTTCCGTCGTGTAGCAGCAAAGTTGGTGCCAAAAGACCTCAATTTCATGCAAAAAAGAGACCGTGTTGACGTCGCAAAAGACATGATTTGCGAGGCTGAATCCGATCCCACATTCATCAAAAGGATCATTACTGGAGACGAGACGTGGGTTTATGAGTACGACACGCAATCCAGACATCAGGCAAGTGAATGGCGTTCACCAAATGAGCCGAGACCAAAAAAACCACGTCGTTTTCAGTCAAAAAAGAAGGCAATGCTGACGGTTTTCATGGATTACAACGGTGTAGTGCATCATGAATTTTTGCCAGAAGGCCAGACAGTAAACAAAGAGTATTATTTGGGCGTTATGAGACGTTTGCGTGAAGCAATTCGCCGAAAGAGACCAGAAATGTGGGCAGAAAACTCGTGGATTTTGCACCATGATAACGCACCGTCGCACAGTGCTATCATTATTCGTAATTTTTTGACGAAAAATGCAACAAATACCATCCAACAGCCACCGAATTCACCTGATTTGGCTCCCTGTGACTTCTTTCTGTTCAATCGAGTTAAAAAACCATTACGGGGAACGCGTTTTAGCAGCCGAGAGGAAGTAATGGAAAAATCGCAGGAAGCACTGATGGACATACCGAAAACCGAATATAAAAAATGTTTCGAGGATTGGATCAAGCGCTGGCATAAGTGTGTTGCAGTCGATGGGGATTACTTTGAAGGGGACAATATAGATTTAGATGAATAAACTTGTATTTTTAATTTTCTGAATAAATTCCGGGAAATTTTTGATCAAGGTAGTATTTCCTCAAAGTTCGTATTTCTGCACTTTTCAATGCTAAACTATCTCCATTAATATCACACTAGTGTTTATGGTGGGAATGACTATCCATATATTTATTCCCAGTCATGAATGTCATCTTGATAAATGCTTTTTTCACTGGTGTAAATCTTCTTCTCATACCCATAACTACTGTGCTATGAAATATTCAGCACTAAAATGGCCTTGGAAAAGCTTACAGCAATATTATCTGTCTTTAACAATTACTGTGACTGTTTTTTTTAGAATGTACAATTAACTACCAACTTACCTCTTTGAGATTATTTTCCAAGTTCTTTTTACCATCTATATTCCATGGGAAGGTAGCACTCCTCTCAGTTATATTCAGTGGCTGTGATTTTCCTATATAACATAGTAATATTCATAAATTTAGATGAACAGATTGTGACTAAATAGTTAAATTCATTTTCATGATTATTTTTAACTCAATGTTTTCCATAGTTTATCTGCCATCCTGGAGCTGGAAAATAGTGCAAGTTTTATGGTGAAATGTCCAACACCCTTACTATCTCCATTTACAGTAACTTCTAGTAACTCAGTGGCAGAAGGCCATAAGGAATTGAGTCTCATCATTAAAAAGTCATTTAGTTTGATAATTGTCATCATAAGAATTCCATTTCTGGAAAGTTTTTGATGGAAGTTGATTGAATGATACTAATGGCACAATATTTAGGCCTCTTTCTAATAGCCAGATATTTATAAAATACCAAATATGCTGCAAAATGTAAAAATTTTGGAGAAATAACTGATGCACAGCTACCAATTTAATGTACACTTGATTTACATTCAATAGTTTCGAAAAAGAAACCATTAAGCAAACAAAAAATTTCTTGGAACATCTTGGTCTTAACTTTTCATCAGAATTTAGAGAAAAATACACCAGGTTAAACTTCAAAATATAGTAAACTACTCCTGTAACACATGAATTGCAAAGGAAGAATAAACTGTAATTCAATCATAAGGTACACACTGATATTCTTCAAAGTGGACATGATGGAGAAAATTTGTCATTATCAAATCAACTATAAAACTAGGTCCTACTGAATTCAGAAAGGTTTGATGCACTATAATTTGCTCATGGCATGACATTGAATTGTTTTAAACAAAGACAAAATATGGCTATTAGCTAGGTATGCACTTTAAAATTTATTATTCTAAAGCATTTTTTCAATGTTCATGTTTGCAACTAATTATATTTACTGATCAGCTTAATTAAAAAACACAAATACATCAGTTATTTTCTTAAAACAGCGTTCATCTATAATAGCTCTATCATTGGTCATGAGTTCAAAGAACTGTGGGATATGCCACAACAGTAACTTTTTAACAGAGTCATCTGCTAATGTATGTTAAAATGCAGCAATTCCAAAGTGTAAAATCAATTGTAGTCACCCCAGTCAAGGTGGTTATCCTAGCAGCAATTATCCTGGTCAAGGCAAATGATTTTTACAATTGGAAATTGTTGCATAGGTCATGAAGTTATGAACTTACCTCCTGGTTTATTCACCTCAGTAGACTTAGCCGGAGCATTTGAGGGAGTAGGGCTCACTGCCACATAATCAGGAGGATCTGGTAGTCCAGCAGCAGCACCTTTGAGGTCAATATCATGAGCAAATGCAATCTGGTCTAAAGCTGCTGTCAATGCATCTGTGCCAGTTGGTCCACTTGGTGGTCCTTCACCATTTCCATCAACTTCTCCATCTGTTGCAGTCATTCTGTGATAATCATTGAAGTATCTTATTTAAACAAGGAGCAAAGATGAACAAATGCATTTTCATTGTTCACCACTTGTTTTTCTTATAAAAAAAACTTGAACATTTTGTGAAGCAACATTTTACAATTTTTTTTTACTTTAGAGGTAAATTATGGAACTAGAGGCAGGTAAACCTTGATACATTTAGTTCACACTTAAGGAAGAAGTAGGCCCCTACGTCCAAAAAATAATGTTCTGATAAATATTGTTGAGCAGGGAGAACATAACCCAAAATATGGGATTCAATGAGATACCCCTCCTCTACTGTACATTTACATGTATGATTAATTTCTTTGAATACCTTGGTCAATTTTTGGCTCAAATTTCACTTGATTAAAACACATTACAATTTGCTTGCTCATATAATAAATCCACATAACAATTAAACCTACTCTGGTGAATGAAGACATAAACAAGAAATCGATTGATGGTGAATACAGGGTACAATAATTATATAATGTGACAATATTCATTCTAGCCTTCTAGCTAGCATATTCAGCTATAAGAATTGAATTTTGATGTTGGTCACTTTTATATAGATAACCAACTTTCTGCTTGGTTGGCCATCTAAGAGTTCTACTCTATGTCTTGCAAATTTGATACCTATCACTTGCTTACTGCTTTTAATACCAGATAATCCACATAATGTCTTGAGAATGACGAAACCAATTGACAATGCAAGGAAGATAGTTCTCTAAATAACAAATAACCACAAAGCTGTGGTAAGATGAGCTGATCTCTATTATTATTAGCAGTAGTCTACAAGTTAGTGGTAGATTTTTGATGGGCACTGGGTCATCAAAAATCACCACTGCACTTTTACTTGGTCCCACTTAGCATGACACAAAATTCCTGAAACCCAAAACTAAAAGTGTACATATTAAAATAGCTCATTCTTCAGCACTGCATATTGTCTACCTCCCTCAATTACATCCAAAATGCCTATTCTATTCCTCCCTCTACCTGGCTTATCTAGCATTCTTCCTTCTATATCCACTTTCAGCATCCCAATGCCTTTGAGTATCTCCCGCATTCACTTACCCTGCCTTATTTGAATTTCTAATGACAGCTATCCTTATTCCTCTACGATGCTTAGAACTTCATCATTAGCTTTCTTTTCCATCCATTTTATTTTCTCAAATATTCTCGACACTCATATCTCAAAAGCCTCCAATCCTATGTGAACCTCTTGCATGAATGATTAAGTTTCCAATCCATACAAAACTATCTTCCTTATTAAATTTTTACCAGTCTTTTTTTTAATATTTTTACTTAAGTTGCCTGTTATTAACTCCTGCCTCCTTGTAGACACTTCTTTACCTAATGTCAATCTTCTTTTTATGCACCTATTACTTTGTCCACACTCTTTCACTTTCATTCCAGTCTACAGTTGCTCCCAGGCCTCACTCACAATTTCCTCCACATGTGTATTAAAAAGAACAGGTGATGATGGAAATCCTATGTATTCCTCTCCTGCATAGTACTGTCCATTCTAACTCTCCATTCACTGTCCTCATTTGTGCAGTTTGAGACATGTACAGGTTCCAAATAAATCATCTTTCTTTTCAGCCTGTTCATATATTCTGCAAAATGATTCATTAATTGTTCCAAGTTTACTCTGTTGGATGCCTCTCAAAATCTATTAATCATACAAATACATCCTGGTAGGCCATCTCATTCCTTTATACAAGTGACCTCACATTTAATATGGCATCATGTGTACCCATCCTCTTTCTAAATCTAAACTTATCATTACCTCTATACTCATGTGCTCTCTTCTCCATCCTTGGTTGATGAATGGTCTACATCAAAGTAACTAATTTATGGTTCATACTTTTGGCCTAAAGATGCTGTGATTTAAAAAATGCATTTTAGGCATATTAAAACATTAATTGCAGTGATATCTCTGCAAATGAAGAGATCAATGCAGTAAACTAAAGGAAGACCTTGTTGAAATTATCACTAAATGCAGAAGAATTTGAGATGATGCAGGAATCATTTTATATTTTATTCAAATATTAATCAGACCACAGATATTAACCTTTTCCACTCGGATGTCGAGTGGACTCGACACAGTTAGCAATGGCAGCAGCTCATATGTCGAGCCACACTCGACACGGAGTTTCACCACGAGGGGAATTAGGATTTTTGTCTATTTTTCCAATTACTTTTCTTGTAATCATCTGCATGAAAGGACAAGTAAAGTAAAACTTAATTAAAAGCATGGCTTGTTTTATAAATGAATTGTATCCACCCATTATGTTGTCGTCGACATAAATGCCGTCTTCAAAGGATGCCACTACCTCTGTAGATGTTTTTTGTTGTCTATTTACTGTGTTACAAGTTCTTTTTCATTTGCATTGTTTGCCCTTCATTACTTGGAAGTCAGCTAAATGTAAAGCAATGTCTTTTAAAAATTATCGGTGTCTGAAAACAGATCGCCAGAATGTAAAGTTACCTCAGTAAGTTGTTCCGTAGTTCATTGCTTTCCAGTTTGGACTCTTCCATTTCCTTTTCTTACTAGTGTCGGCTGTCTCATCAAAGATTCTGCCTGCTCTCTTCCTATCTATTGCATAGTCAGGAATCTTGAGTAGGAGGGTCCAAGATATGATCTATTATACTAATAGTAAAACACAAACCTTACTCCTTTACCTGGAGTCATGCTTTTTTGAGGTTGCATCATCATTGTTTGAGGAGTGTCCAAGACATGAGTCATTGATTCATAGTAACTCGAACCCTAGCACTTCTTCTTTATCGTGCTTTTTTGAGCTTGCATCATCCTCCTGTGGTAAAGAACCTTCCTTATCTTAGTCTCTGAAGTTTGGTTATGTTTCTAGAAGCATAACGCAGGTGTTTTCCTTGATGACAGAGGGTTCTCATACAACATATGCTTTCCATTTAGTTGAACGAATGGTTTGCCAGCTAGTAGTTGCTCATTCTGAACGATTTTCCCCTCCTCACCATGGATAAGTATTCCAAAGAATTAGAAAGCAGTGACGAAGAATTTTACATCAAAACTGACGAATTTATTGACAAATATAATAGTGACAAAAGTGAGTCATCTGAGAATGCGTTTGGAGATGATGAACAAGTTGCTGGTCTAAGCGGATTTAGATGGAAAACTCCATATATTCACATCTCGCCCTCACAAAAAACATTAAGATTGTGCGGTTTGCTCTAACCGAAAAATCAAAGGAGGAAGAAGAGAGACGATATATATCTGTGAGATATGTGTATGTAAACCAGGTCTTCATGTTGGTGAATGCTTCCAAAAATATCATACCATGAAAATTTATAGTTTAAATTATGGTTTATCAATAAAGTTATCAATAATTAAGTCAAAAAATCCAAATAAATAAGTTTGTATGAAAAGAAACTCTAGTTTTTCATTCTAGTGCCATGCTTAGTAAATTTAGGGTATTTAAAAAATTGAATCCCGAGTAGACTAAGACAATCGAGAAAAAAAGCACCCGAGTGCAAAGGGTTAAAATATTCCATTACTGGTGTCCATAATTATTATAGGTAATCCAATGGTGAAGGTAGGTTTTGGATGGACACAAACTACCAAATAATTCACTTGTCTCTCCCAACAAAACACAACCCAGCATCCTACTTTACAATTAGCCCATCTTCATATACATAAACTTCCTTCCTCCCTCCATTCCATCCAACATCGCTATTCTATTCTTCCCCCTTCCTCATTTGCCTAATATTCACCCCTCTATCACAGTCTTCATCATCCAACTGCCAATCAATATGCTTTGCATCCATTTATCCTGCCTCCTTGTGATTTCTCCCCACAATCCCCTCTCCTCCCGTACCATACCTAGCACTTCCTCATTTGTCTTGCTTCTGTCCACTTCTCCACGCCCACATTGCAAAAGCCTCCAAACTATATCCATCATCCTGTTTCAGTGACCATGTTTCCGTGCCACACATAACTACGCTCCATAACAAAGTTTTTACGAGTCTTTTCTCAATATCCTTACGCAGCATCCCAGTCATCAACTCCCTCCTCCTTGAGAAAGCCTCTTTGCCTAGTGCAATTCTTCTCCTTATGTTCCTACTACTTTGGCCAATTTGGTCCAAAATACTTCCAAGATACATAAACTGTTTCACCTGCTCTAGTTTTTGCCCTCATATTTTAATGTTATGCTTAGCCTTTCTCTTTCTGGAAATTCACGTGACCTTTGTTTTACTTACATTTATTCTCATCCCATATCTAAACCATAAACACAGTAATCAACCCAAAGGTCGGTTTGGTAGGTGATGGTAGCGTTCACCCAGTACTAAGCCTGAAGGTGTGTGAGAACACATGAACGTGGGGGGTCTAGTTCCTTTCGCTGAGCCAGTTATTGTCTCCCTGGAAGATCTGGTACCCAAAAATCACACAACTTGGCTGGAGCTGTAGGTGCCCAGAGAGGCTTGCCTGGGAATTGAACCTGGGCCCTCCAGTTGGTAGTCCAAAACTCTACCCCTGGGCTACTGTAACCCACCAACCCTAATCTAATGCACTGAATTCCCAATTCGCTCAGCAATTCTTGCAACCCCTTGGCAGACTGACAAATGAAAGCTTGGTCATCAGTAACTCTAACTGATTTTATGAATTTATGACCGACTTTCATTCCTATCTCCAGTTTCTCCCATGCCTCTTTAACCATTTCTTCCACATATAGGTTGAACAGTACAGATGATAATTTCATACTCCTCTTCATAACCCTGCCGATCTGCCCATCCCCCACTCGCACCTGAGCATCCTGTGACATGTACAGGTAATGGATTAGCCTCCTATCCCTACAATCTACTCCTCTTTTCTACAATATATTCATTGGTTTTCTCAATTCGATTTATCAAATGCCTTTTTGAAATCTAAGAAACAGGCAAATTTATCCTGATTGTAGAAGGAATTAAATTGTTAAGTTGATACAAATATAATAAAGAAATTCTGATGCAACCAGAACTGCTATTATATATTTTTATATTTGTATTTTATTTTTCAATTTTCTTGATAAAATTTGCCTAAATATCCATTTCCTTTTCAAAGATTAAACTTTTAGTTAAAAACATTTTGCAATTGTGTGCATAATGCAGGTTTCATTTACGAAAATAGGCATTCAAGCATTTTCAGGATCCAGTTGATTCTTGTTAAAAATTAAATCAAAGGTTGCGGAGAGTTGCACAGAGAAAACAATTGATTATGGCATCATGAAATACTTAAAAGATAATCCTTTAAGCAGAGGGTACAGACTTAATATCCATTAGGGTGTCAAACATTTTTTCACCAATTGGATTAAAACTTTCAACCAAGTTTCTTTGAATTTACACTCATATTTACTGATTTTTTCACAGAACCTGGTGCTAATCCTGTTAATTTTGAGTAAAATCACCACATATTATCCCTGAATCTCCATATATAATTCCCAAGTGTATAAAATTATAGTGGTTCAATTTTATATTGTGAGATGGCATTTCAATCAGATGGCAGCACCATTATTGCTCATAACAATTTGAAAAAACAATAGAAAACAAATTTATACAATACCAAATATGCCCTTCTCAACTCATTTGAATGGTACATAAATTTGTTCAAGAAAGATGGGATATGCAAGGATCTCTGTCTTTCTTTGCGGTCTTTATTTGAAAAAGTTTTGGTTGATTTTGACAAGACCTAATTAATTCATTAGCTATTTAGGTTTTGTATCAAATCTTAAAATGATGAAGTAGTGAGTCAATCATCCATTAGGCATTACAGCTTTATATGTTTATAGTAAACTTGTATCATGCCTAATTACATCGCTACAATTTATGGAAACAAAGCACCAAGCTTACCCAAGTGCGGCAGATATAAGATTGGCATGAGTGGGCGTCGAGATAGATGCTCTCCCCCACATGATCCTTCTAAGCTGCTCCCCAGTCATTCCTCTCTTACGAAGTTCATTGATGGTCACCTTTCCCACTCTCTTCAAAAAAAATATAAATAATCAGCAAAGGTGCACAAAGGATTTATATTATTCCCAAGAATATAATGATGGACAATATAGAGAATATGACTCCTGGCAACTACGGGACTTGGCCCAATTAGCCGTGTGTTGTGCCTGGCAGTGGGAGAGGTAAGGATTCCACAGTCATCATCTCATGAAACCCTTGCAAAAGAAAACCGACCACAGCAGGACATAAGACGTAGAAGGAAGACCAATTTAGTTATAATAGGAACTTGGAATGTTAAGAAAATGTTGAGGACAGGAAAATTAGAGAATATTAAGTGAGAGTTGGAAAGAGGAAATATAGATATTTTAGGTCTATGCGAGGTGAGATGGAAGGATAGTGGGGATTACTGGAGTGATAGTTATAGAACAATATACTGTGGCAGGGACGAGAGCCAACAAGGGGTTGCCATAATATTGAATAAAGAGGTAGGAAGAAGCATAGTAAACATAGAACAAGCAATGCATAGTATACTAATAGTAGAGATAAAAGCAGAGCCAACGAATTTTGTCATTGTTCAGGTATACATGCCCTCGAGTAACCATAAGGAGGAAGAAGTCAATAGGATATGCAATCAGTTAAGAGGACATAATCATGCGTTCCTGCAATTAAATATTTGATAGTGATGGTTGACTGGAATGCAACAGCAGGCAAAGGAAGAGATGGTGATGAGGTGGGGGACTACGGTTTAGGCACGAGGAATGATCACGGGGAGAAAGCAGTTGAATTCTACAGGAGACAGGGGTTAGTCATCACCAACACTTGGTTTAGAAACCACAAAAGGCACAGGTATACATGGAAAATGCTAGGTGACTCAGAAAAGTATTAGCTAGATCAATTTTCTGGTTAGACAAAGGTTTAGGAGCAGTGTGATATATTCCCACAGCTTCCTGGGAGCGGATGCGGACTCTGACCACAATTTAGTTGTTATGAACTATAGCGTCCATTTCAAAAAGATAAGGCAGGGGCGGTGGGTTAGAAAACGGAATCTGCAAGCATTAAATGGATTGACAAGGAAAGAGCACCAGCAGGCTGTAGAGAAAATGAAGGAGGATGGTAAAGAGCTGAATACTATCGAAGAATAATGGGAAAGTATCAAGAAAGGGTTAATGAAATCCACAAAAGACACTATTTAAACCGTGAACGCGAAAAGGACTAGGAAATCATGGATCACAGATGAGATGATTGCAAAGATGGATGAGAGAAGAACATGGAAGAATGTAAACACAGAGTTCAGCAAAATGAGACACAAAGAGTCAAATAATAAATTGAGGCGGGCAACAAATAAAGCAAAAGAAGCATGGTAGAAGATGCAGTGCGAAGATATGGAAAGTTTGCAGAGGAAGGGTGAAATTGATGCGCTCTACAGCAAGGTTAAATCTTTATCAGGAAGTAAGAAGGGAAGATCTATGCTAACAGTTAGAGATAAGGCGGGTAAGATAATGGTTGACACAGAAAAGATCCAAGAGAGTTGGAAGGAATATATAGAAGAACTTATGTAAAGAACTTAGACCAACAATGTTAGACATAGAAGAGGAAAATGACGTAGAGGAAGATAGCTTAGGTCTAGGCATACTCGACGATGAGATAGAAAGGGCATTTAGGGAGCTGAAACTAAATAAGGCCGTGGAGGTGGATAACATTCCCGCGGAACTTTTAAAATACTTAGGAAAATGTGGGAGGAAGAGGCTATATGGGCTGATCCGTAGTATTTATGAGGAAGGAATCTGGCCAGAAGACTTTGTGAGATCAGTGTTAGTTCCTATTCCGAAAAAGGTAAAGGCTACATCATGTGAGGACTTCAGGACAATAAGTTTGATATCCCACGCAGCTAAAGTTGCTCTTAGGATCATCAACAAAATGATTGAGAGTAGAGAAAATGTATACTTAGGGATGATCAGTTTGGGTTTAGGAAGGTGAGAGGTACAGGTGATGCCATTGCAGTAATGAGATCACTAATTGAGAATAATATAGAATACAATCTGGAAGTATTTGCCTGTTTCGTAGATTTTGAAAAAGCATTTGATAGAGTGAATAGGGAAAAACTAATTAGTATATAGCAGAAAATAGGAATAGATTGGAGGGACAGGAGGCTAATCCACAACCTGTGCATGTCTTAGACTGCAAGGGTGCGAGTGGAGAACAGTGAGTCCGGATGGGCAGTGTTAGGAAGAGGTGTAAGGTAGGGTTGCCCATTATCACCGTTGCTGTTCAACCTATATGTGGAGGAAATGATTAAAGAGGCATGGGAAGAACTGGAGGTAGGACTACAAATAGTTGGGGAATTCGTGAAATCAGTTAGGTTTGCTGATGATCAAGCTTTAGTTTATCAGTCAACCAAAGGGTTGCAAGCATTGCTGAGTGAAGTGGTAATTCAATGCAACAGGTATGAGATGAGAATCAATATAAATAAAATAAATGTTATGCAATTTTCCAGAAAAAAAAGGCTAAGCTCAACATTAAAATAGGAGGGCAAAACCTAGAGCAGGTAGAACAGTTTACGAATCTTGCACTAGGCAAAGAGGATTTCACAAGGAGCAAATTGAAGACAGGGACATTTGAGTAAGGATGTTAACAAAAGGCTGGTTAAAATTTTGATATGGACCATAATTATGTAGGGCGTGGAAACATGGTCACTGAAACAGGATGATAGACGTAGATTGGAGGCTTTTGTAAAGTGGGTGTGGAGAAGAATAGAATGCGGGAGTGGATATGCACACACACACCTAAAATGTGCACCTCAGACATTTCTTTTGAAATAGTGAAAATCACTATCAATTTTTAATAAATAAGAGACTAATTCCAAGGAAGGGAGTATATTGGTACAGATTCCATGGATTGACTTGACTTAAACTTATCAAACTTTTTTATTACCTTCCAGTTGCACACAGCTCCTTTGCGTTGTTTAGCTCTTGTTTTACTTTTGCTTTTAATCACCATTACTCCTCGCTGCTCAGTTGCATTAGGGTCATCTCCACTTCCTGGGCCTAACTTAATGCTGTATTCTTGCAAGTAATGATGAGCATCAGCTTGATTAACTGCCCTCTCCAATGTTACTACAATCTTAGCCCACTGTAATAAATCATAAATTTCAACCAATTTTAAATGAAGCAGTGAGAATGTAAGAAATTTCGTGGTAAGCATTACCCTAAAATAAGTTATTCGCTGATTGATTGCAACAATTTATTTGGTGTTGTTCTCAGTGATTACAAGCAACTCTAGGAAAAGGATATAAGTCAGCAGTTGACCCAGAGAACAAATGATTGGCTCAATGGTCTTAGCCCATAAGGCTTTTGGGTGTGCCTTCATGCTTTTATTTCACTATCCACACATGTCATAAGGTGAAATTTGCTCTTAAAGTTGTATTAGGTCTTGATCTTTGAAAAAAATCTTTGAAAAGGGTGCTCTTATGGAAATATTCATTTTGTAGACAAACATGCTCAGATCATCTGTGTAAGCACCTACAACTTGTGTCTTTCCTGATGAGTTCACCATTAGGATGCTGCTAATAGTGTTTTTAAGGAGTTTTAATAACAGTCAGGAGGCAAGAAAGTAGATGTGACCTAAGAGAGATCTTCCCTGAAAAAATGCTCCATTGTCTAGGATAGGCGCTGAGAAGCAATCTTCTACTCTAACTAGGAATTGGGAGCCATTGCATGAAGTGGCCAATTTCCAAATAAATCCATCATCTTATACTTATGGTATTCAAGGCACTGAGCAGGTATTCCCAGTCAACCATGTTAAAATGGCAAGTTAGGTTTGTGTCTTGAGAGAAAGTCTTTGACTTTAGAGGTCCACTATGAGTTATAAAAAATAATGCATGCAGGAGTAGAATTACTTTGTTCTGGAGAGCCTACAGTATTCATAAAATGAGATAGTTTATGGTACATAGCTTTGGAACTATCTTGTAGTTGTAATTAAAATTTTTGATTGATTTTGGCTTAATATCTCGATTGTTTCCATAATATGATTAGTTTTCATTAGAGCAAGAGCTGTTTTAGTGATTGAGGGAGGAAATTAGCCCCAGGAAAAAATATTCTGGAACAAATATATTTTAAATTTCTAAACATAGCAATGATATTTTTCATAATGCATTCACATATTTCTAGAAACTGCCAAACTTTTATAATACCATATGTACAGCTTTGATAAAACAGAACCTATTAATGTAAAAAGTGCAACTTATGGAAGACTTCACTAGCATTTTTTTCATATGTAGCAAGTACCAATAGAATCTCCAGTAGGCACTTTGGTGTTCATCAAATATTCCTCTTCCTCTACCTCTTTCCCAATGCCCCAACCTTGTTCACACATTGAAAATTCTGGGTGGACGACGGTATACTCTTATCCATCTTTTCAAATGGACATCCTGAAAAGACCTATAATACCTCTGGTCGAAAAAATAGCTATTCACTCACCTGTTTCATCCATTCTTTTTCACTCTGCTCTATCACATGAGCATAAGTATTTCCCATCATAGCAATCAACATATTAAGCAATAGAATAGGCACTAGCACCATGAATACTGTAAAGACAGTTTTGGACAATGTTGGATAGGTTGTATAACTTAACTCAGCATACTGAAATAAAGGAAAAAATATTTTAAATTTTGGCTTATATAATTATGAAACTGCTTCTATTGTAGCATGCAAGATGTTTAAATACTTTTGGTAAGTAAGAATACTGTGCATTATTTACATTCTATGTTTATTTTTTTTAAGATTCACATTTTTAAGATCAACTTCATGTTGATAAAGTTCAGGCTTTACGATGTGAATTAAAGAAATTAATCAAAGGTTAGCTTCCTGGCACTCAAAGGCATCCAATCAGAACGACGAATTTATTGATAAAACACTAACACTCAACAGTACACAAAATTCTGGCTTCAGGCCAGTTCAACAGTGTACTCATCTTCCTATCCCTTCTCACCATCCCTGCAGTTTATACAGTAATGCCAAATGATAAATTCAAAACTTTTTATCTTAAGATGATTTTCTGCAGGCAATTAAAATTAGCACACATTGTGTAGGCGGTTGTGAGTTACTACATAGCTGTACATGAGGCTACACAAATTGTAGCCTCCTACACAAACTGTGTAGCTACCTACATAGGCCTTGTAAGCACATACACAGCTTATGTGGCCATTTCTGTAGCTACTTCCTCTTTGGTATATTAATTTGAAAATCATGTAATAAGCTGAAACTAGTAATAATATGCTGCCAGAGGAAAACCTCAAGCATGTTTCTCATCATTTACACATTTTTTAAAAAAGCTACCTTCTATCTATATTATGATTAATTCATATTTTCCATTAATACCTATCAAGAGTAAGGATAAATTGAATGAGGGCAAAGGTCAAAATCTAGATGGGCTGGTGGTTAATCTTAACCAGGAAATTAATCTAATACATGGCCAGTTTTCATTCTTAATTGCATTACTTGTGTATACACATATATGCAATTAATTATAAGTGATACTGGAATTCAAACTTCCTTGTGCTTTGGTATTAGTTGGGAATGAAATAGAACCATGATGAAAATAAATTTGGTCTATTTCATGTTCCTAAATCTACATTTGAACACAAAGATTATTATTATTCAAAACTTAGCTCTTACATTATAATCACCAAGAGTAATTTGGAAAAGTGCCATCCAAGTTGATGGGTAGGAACCATAGAGGGAAGTTTTTGCTGCTGGTGACCCCTTATATAAGAAAAAGAATGACTGCGAAAAACCAAATAGCATCACAGAATAAATGATGCCAAATGTAAGCATGTCACCAGTGATCATACTATAAACCATAGTCACAAATGGACCAGTTAATCTCACTGCCCTGTAAGGAAACAAGAAAGGTTTAATTAAAAGCAATGAAATGTTAAATATTCTATTAGTCTCATCAATGAGGGTCACAACCTTTGATATAATCCCTATCAGAATTACAAAATTTAATGTTTACAACTGATAGTCAAGAGAACTCACGCTTTTCATTAATCTATATGAAGAAACATTTTTTTATTTCTAGGTACTCCAATAAAAAAAGAGTACAGTCAATTTTTACAGTTGCGAGTTGAATACAGGTGAAACCCATTTAAATCTGATAATAACTTTAGGTTGGATTGCTATGCAACTCCGTTCCTGGATGAACAGATCATGCATACAAGGTAGTAATAACTATAAAAAATGTAATAATTGACCATATTTGGTCATAAAAGTATGGCCACAAGCGAAATCATAGAATTAAAAAATTGGTAGGAATGGAAAACCAACGATAGACACCTAATTTAAGAAAATATTTTTTTTGCAGCAACAACACCTTAGAACTCACCCAGCAAAAAACATGAGGAGAAACCAGGATCCAGGGACAGCAAATAGCAGTATAGCTTCTTCAGTGCGTTTATCATTTGCCAAGCGAAATGGTATGCATGCCAATATTAAGATATTTGACAATAAAAAAATAGCTTTTGCTGGGGCATGAGTCTATGGAAAAAGAAAAATGTATAACTTAATTGGGCAAAGCATAATAATAGTTAAAGAGCAATCAAAATGTTATTCCTTTATATGAAACTATCACTGCACTTTCCATAGTTATGGAGTTATGGCACCACAAAAATTGTATAAAAATATTTGTAACATAGGAAATGTTTTATTGTTCCCATAAGAATCAAGTTTTAAGGTTCAAATTTTTCATGCAATTAGGTAAATGCACATTTTCAATATGATGCTGCCCTTTGTTGAGTAAGACACAATGAATATTATCAAAATAATTCCTGAAATATTTATAAATTAATTCAATTAAAAATCTACTCTCAGTCATATCTAAATGCAAGAAAATCCTGCAGGGAGAATTACAAATGTCACAAAATCATGACTATTCCCTGTATATATATGCATAATGTAATTCTATATGCCTGCACCAAAACCCCTTCTCTGGTCGGAAATAGGGATGTTCACAAGTATGACGCCAGAGGTAAGGATGATCTTTATGATGGCCATTGCTGAGTAGCAATACTACAAAAAACCCCAGAAGTTTCAGGAAAACTGCTCTTTCATCCACTTCCTGAAGAGCTCAAACAAATCGTTCCCCAAGAAAATAAATTCAAAAAAATCTTAAAAGACTTCTTTGTAAATAATGTTTTTTACAGTGTCCAAGAATACACAGAAGGAGCCAATGGAGGGAAATCTGTTTTTAAAATATTTGATACCCATTATTATGCAATTAAGTCCATCCATATGCATATGAATTTGTGTATATATATATCTAATGCACCTCTAAATTTGATTGAATTTTTAACAAAGCCCATAAAACTATGCATTGTTATATCATGAATAAATCTATCAATCTATATTTTTAATTTCAGAGATAAAATAGTATTTCATTTGAAAATTGGAAGAAAATTTAATTAAATTTCCAAAGATCCCAAAACTGCTGCTGCAGCATGAATAGTATATCATAAAAAGATGATTCTGACCAATGTAGATTTCCAATTTTAATAGTTGGCACTAGAGCACTCCAGTAGCCATATGTATGAACACAATTTTTTTCATATTTATTTATTATGTCATTAATTTTAAGGGCTGAGGTGTGAGCTATGTGAAAATGTTTTATACAATCTGTATGCAGCTCCCTAAACTGTAAAATTCTCATGAAAATTATATAATTAACATTATTTTTTAGATTTGAATTGGCTTATTATTAGAATAAATTTAAATAAAAATGGAAAATTTTTCATGATAACAATGGAAGACATTTTTGTCAAAATAGGTGAATAAACAATTGATACAAAAATTATCCTAATTTGCCTTGGTGTACTTTTCGTGAAGCATAGTTTAGTGTTGTGCATAATTATAATCATCTACTTTATACAGATAGAGCATGAGAGGTTTTACCTGCTGCTTGAGAAAAGATATAAGGCCCTGGTTTTTTATTTCTCCACCTTGTTGAAACAGCACATATGATAGCACGCCAGCAACTGTTCCAATTTCAAAACAATAGCGTAGAATATCCTGCCAGTCTGTTCCTCCTTAAAAATATAACTTGGCCATAGATATTTGATAACAGTAACATATTATGAAAGTGGAATGCAATTATGACACAGCAGTACTAAGGTTGACAACATACACATATAAATAAAGTTATTTTCTATGTAATTGCATAAAATTCATGGATTATGGAGGTATAAAATACTACAATTCATACCTAGAAGTGGAGCATTTTGATCAGTTGGCCTCAAGTAAAGAGCCGTACTCAGGGTCAAAAGATGAAGGAACAAAATAGCGAGCCTCTTCAAAAACTGTCTCTGTAAGTAAAACAAGTGTCTTGATGACAGGCAGGAATAGTATGACTTTTGCAATTCTGAATGTCTTTCTGCTCACAAAGAACCTATTTACTTGGGAATATATGAGTGCTAATGATTGAAAAATTGCATGACTGTCATTCAGTTACACATAGAGTGTGGAATTATGATATAATGAGTATGGCATAAAATGAGAATCATGATATAACGAAAATACGATACTCATCACGGTAGACTTTATTGCCCTATAATTATGCCTTAAGAAATTTGGTAACAGAGAGTCCATGCTTAATGAGCCCACAATGATCATTTTACATTGCCTGTGAATTAAAATCTGGGTAAATTTGACAATCATTTCAGGCCATCAATATTTAATGGTTAAAAGCAAATTTTCCACCATCTTAGCTTTTATAATATTCAGGTACCTGTGTAGTCACATCTCATTTGTTTTCTACTGAGCCTAGCTATTTCAGTCAGATCATGGAGCCATGGTGGCTGATAAATGGATGCAAAATAAAATTTTGAATATCACATAATGTGAGGTTTATAAATTATTTCAGTGGCAGAGATCAGCACCTGGATAAGGTGATTATAACCAGATGTATCAGCAGAATAAGTAATCTGCAAATTAATGTAGGAAGTGGTTCTTTCGGGTTTTCTTCCGCGTGTATCCATTTTTCGGACGATATTTCGCCAACGTTCCAGTTGGCTTCCTCAGGTCCACTGAAGTGCCGATGCAGGTTTTGGTCCAATATATATACCCTCCGTTTGGCGCCTATTTTTAGGAGGTGTGCTCTGATTCGTTGAAATCCTTGAGGACACGTTTCCACGCGCTGGCAAGGGGGTAGCCGTCCTCGCGGTTGAAATTTCTGGGCGTTTTTGCAATTTCAATTGCCTCTCTGATGATCCTTGGGTAGTAGCGGCCTTCTTTATTCAATAAAGTGGCGTTGTCAAACTCAATATTATGTGTCGGTCCACTCCAATGATGTTCAGCCACCGCTGACTGCTGGAACTGTCAAAATGCGTAACTTTCAAATGCGTAACCAAAGTGGCCAATATCCTCGTCAACGCGAAAGACCGCCTCCCAAAAGACATCTCTGGAGGAATCTACCAAATCAAATGCAGCTGCGGCAACTCCTACATCGGCCAAACATCAAGAGCGCTGAAATGCCGAGTCCAAGAACACAGAAGGGCCGTAAAAAATAGACAGTTCCAGCAGTCAGCGGTGGCTGAACATCATTGGAGTGGACCGACACATAATATTGAGTTTGACAACGCCACTTTATTGAATAAAGAAGGCCGCTACTACCCAAGGATCATCAGAGAGGCAATTGAAATTGCAAAAACGCCCAGAAATTTCAACCGCGAGGACGGCTACCCCCTTGCCAGCGCGTGGAAACGTGTCCTCAAGGATTTCAACGAATCAGAGCACACCTCCTAAAAATAGGCGCCAAACGGAGGGTATATATATTGGACCAAAACCTGCATCGGCACTTCAGTGGACCTGAGGAAGCCAACTGGAACGTTGGCGAAATATCGTCCGAAAAATGGATACACGCGGAAGAAAACCCGAAAGAACCACTTCCTACATCAATAATCTCCGCGGAAGCCTACATGGAATCTGCAAATTACGGCAAAAGACATCGGTGAGAGATAAAAAATTGATATAATCTGATGGCCGACTAACTTGGACCAGGGAAATGCATACATGGATGTCTGGACCTTAGCCTAAAGAGGAGAAATTTCTATTTTTATAAAAAATAATTCCCACATTATTAATATGAAAGACACAAAACACTACTGTTCTACAACCTCCTTCCTGTTGAAACAATCATTGAATAATGTATCGCTGAAATGCTATGAATGCAGGGGATTATTGTGCATTTAGAAAAAATATCATCATCCCCTTTGGGGCTAATATTTATCTTTTCACATAAAACTGAATGTCTGTATATCTCTAATCTTTAGTTATGGCAGGTAAGAAGTACCTAACTGTGGTATTAGATGTCAGTGTTGACAAAAATGCCAAGCAATGTACAGAATCTGAGCAAATGAAATGTTACAAGCCTGTATGTTTAATTTCCTCAAGTAATTTATTAGTTCAGAGTTTGTTTCATTTTGATAATGCTAGAAAATGTTGATATTGGATAATTAGACTAGCGGAAATATTTTATTTGATTTATTCTGGCTATTAGAAGTTTAACCATTATCTACAAGTTTATCCATGTAAAATTTAAGTTATGTTTTACAGTTCTCACTTCATACAATTTTTTCCCCATTTAAGATGGTAATTGACGTTGAGCTAATTGTAACTTCTGGTAGTACTCTTACATTCTATAATACAACAACCTTTTATATTTTTTACAAAAACTCTGAAGCAATTCCAAGAGAATATTACCTGTTCCAATTGAAATGTTCATGTTTACATTATTCTGTATTCTTTATTGTAATGTGAAGTACAATTGACTTGAAAGTCATATGATCAAGCTCTTTCCTTATTAAAGGGAAAATAAATTGACTGAAATTATTCAACAGTAAACATTATCAAATTCATACCCTCGCAAAAGTCTTCCATTTTTCTTCTAATAGCCTTTGAATGATACCTCCATCTAGCATGTCCAAGTGTTCTTCCTTAGTACCATTCAAAATAATGAATAGGGCAGAGTTCCAATCTGGAAATAATAGCAAATTTATTTGAAAAGCAGCATACAAATTTATATTTATTTGGTCAGTATTCACAAACATTAGCACTTATAATTATGACAGATGCTAGAAATGCTATTAATATTGAACACATTCATTAATTAGTCATGTTTAACTATGAATTGCAAAGAGAATTATTTGTCTTAACTTAGCAACATAGCCTGGCCTGAACCAATTAGTCAGGTAATCAGACAAGTACTGAAGAAGCTATCTCAAGTAAAGAAAGGATTGACAACCACCAGTACATATTTCAACCTGAAGAGCAATTATAAAAAATCTCCAATTACCTCATTTAAACCAATGAAAAAAATTCTCACATTGCCATATGGTGAAAAGAGAAACTCTCCAAACAAACTTGTAAAAGCTTTCATGTTTACTGGCATAAATAATCACCCAAAATAACATTGCCTTTACTACTTCTACACTAGCAATGGTTTGCTATGGTGTAAAAAGGCATTAAATGTATTATACCAAAACTTTACCCGATAAACAAACAAAAATAATCAAGTGTATGCATCTGGTGAGTAGAGGGGCATACTTATATCAGTGAATACTTGTACCTTTAGCATTTGGATTTCTCCAGCCTCAATACCAATAGCCCATTCAGAATTTAATTTTTAGATGCCCTCAAACTCAAGAATGAGAACTGCTAACAGAAAAAAATTCAATGTCTTTCAAAATGGAAGCCTTTATTTGAAATTTGTATTTCAGGCTGAGTATCAAGCTATAAATTGACATTGTTTTCTGAAATTTTCCAATCTATGATATTTTTTGAAGCATTCTCTCTTTACTCTCTAAAGAGTTAAAGTTAAAATATTTACTAAGTAATTTCTAGGTAATGATGATGATACCTGACAAAACATGAGACAACACTTTACAGAAACATTATAATACTATTGCACTTAACTGCTGAAATTATATTGAATTTTCTTACTTGTTCTTCCATCAGGGAGAAGAGTATCTAGGGCATTCAGAGGATATGCTGAACATGTAATATTAGAATATCTCCAAAACTCTCTTGCTGATAACTCCAACATTTCCCTTTATAGACAGAAACCACAATAAAAAAGTAAGTAATGTTAGAATATTTTCAAATGCTGGGAATCTAAAAAGATTAATATGAAATTTATATTATCTGACTTTCAATGTCATACCCTCACTGAGAATGGAGCAAATGTTAAACTTATAATGTTCCCCTTACTTCTAGTTTGTAATTCATATACATAATGCAATTATTTGGTGGGTTACCTAAATAATTAAGTGAAATTATTTTTCCTTAGAATAGCAAAAAGCAGGCCATTTCATTGAATTTTTTCTAAAGGTATCACACATACTTTGACTACTTCATGGCCAAAATAGGAAACTTGAATACTATTATAAAAAATAAATAGTGAAAGAATAGTAGGCAGGTTTGCAGCAACTAAGTGTATGCTGAACCTGTTTGAAAAAAATCAGAGTAGACTTCATTATTTATCTCTTAAATCCTGAAAGGGAATGCCCATGAGGCAAATAAAGCACCCGTGAGACTGCCTAAATTTATGCCATACTAGAATACGGACCACTACTGCACATAACAAATTCCATGGTCACTTACCCTCCTATGCGTGGTCACTTTCTGCACCATAGGGAAATATTAATGGAAGAAAATGCACCTCTATCACAATGGCAGCCTTATTTTTTTTAACCACCTTAATCACTTTTCCCATCAACACTGCCCATTAATAAAACTATATTTTTGAAGGTTTCGTAAAACTTAAAGGATTACATACCTGAAAACTTCAGCTCGCCCCAACTTGCACGCTAATGTGAGTGGAGTTAGACCTGCATGATTAGTAATGCCATTACTAGCTGGAAGTTTAGGATGCCTCAACGCATAGCCAAACATATCCTGTTGAAAAAATTATGAGTCTATACATTGGAATACACCTCATATTTTCCTACCTGAATGGATTTTCCCAGATACTTATTAATATATCTAATAGCATTTATTTGTGATAATTCACTCACACCTTTGCATCATGCATATATATATATACAGAATTTTCAATAAAATATAGAGACTTTCCAATAAAAATTTCATTACAAACTGCTTCTGATATCAGCTATGCTAAGAAGCAATGAAGTAAATAGCAATACCAAGGGAAATTTTTCTCACTTCCATATTTTCTGTCATCACTGGTACAGTTGCAATGTCATATTTTCAATGAATAAGTGATAAGTATTGCTGGAGGAGTTCTAAAATTAATGTTTAAGTATTTATCGGAGTGCCAGAAATCCATAAACATCACAAAGTGGCATAAGAAACAATTTTTATTTGTACTCATAAAAACCAAAGCATAATGATACTATTTTGGGACTGCAACTAATAGCCATAATTTTATTTTAACTGAGGAAATGAAATTTATTAAAGATATTGTGATGAATTTGAAATGAAATGGTCTATCATCGTCTGACTCCATCCAGAATAGAAAACTTGAGTGCACCTGCATATGGAAAATCAAATAGGTATGGATTAGGAAAGGAATGTGAGAGTGATGACTGGAGGAGTGCAAGTTTTCTTCTTGTGAATGTAACTTTGAATATATTGTCTGCCTTTGCACCTCCTGTCTTGTTATTGAGAACTTTTTCTATCCCTCAACTCTGGCTGTAGCCCTAAACAAGCCAAGGACTTGAAGAGTGCAGACTTAGAGGAAAGATAGCAATATAAGCAATAAGTAAGCCCTACTCTTCCCTACCTTCTCTTCTTTCTATGTATTCAACTAACTGAATTTTCTCTTGTTGCAGAATTCTTAAGGAAAGATTAGTGCCTTATTCATTCACCACTGAATTTTGGATTAATCTCATAAACATCCATGCAGCATTCTTACTGGTAAGTCTAATGTGCATGGACCAATCAAAACAGTTTCATTGTTAGAGGGCAACAGTACCCACTGGAATCAGCAGATTCTCATACTATTACATGTATAAGAATCTGAGAGACAATAGCAATAAAACATCAACAAGATAAGGTCAAATGCATTGCATGATAATGATATACATTTGGAACCCAATTTCATAAATTACGGCATAAAATACAGAAGCTATTCAATAAACATTGTTTACCATCATGAAAGTCATGAAAAATAATGATGGAACCACTCAAATTCCACAGGGTGCGTATTTACAAGGATGTGCACAACTGTAACATAAGGGTTCAATCATGAAGTAAGTCATGATCTCCTTCACAGAGCTAATTGCAAATAAAATTTATTGTAATTTGCCCTCATTGTAAAGTAGAGATGCACTATATTATAACCTCCTTTAAACTGTTGCCACTTTACAAAATATCCTTAAATATGCTTGAAAAACTCATGGAACATACATTTAAATTACACTCACCAGTTTATCACAAACTACTACCATGTGCAGTATCACATTTCCAAAAGAATCTTGAGCATCAGGATCAGCTCCTGCATCAATGAGAAGGTTGTAGACACTTTCATTTGCACAGCATGCAGCCCATGCAAGAGGAAATTCTCCGAGATATGCAAGTCCTTCATAATCTGTGTGGCGTGCTGGTCTAGCCCGTTGCTGATCACGTGGAAGAAAAAATGTACCTGTTTTCACAAAAATTATGAATGAATGCAAAGAATATGGGAAACAAGCAAGTGAAATAAAGGAAATACACTTTATTTTGAACTTCTATTGTCTGCAAAGCATATATAATACAATTGAAAGACATATTTCATAATTAAACAGCAAAATGTTTAAATATTTTCCTATTCAAGTTTTACCTGATGGTAAAAAAATTACAGAATAACTGGGAAGAGAATAAAATTTTTCCAGCAATATCAAAACAAAGGATATTTAGTGAAATATCACTATTTATGGCCCAAGAATAAGTTGTTTTTCCATTATTAACTTTTTTCAACCCCTTCTGTAGCATCACAATGTAAACTTATCCCATTCTTAACACTTTCAAAATGCCAACCTGCAGTCTATTAATATATATGAACATACATTTGCATACTTATATGAACAAGTTTGAACTCATGTATACATGCCTATTTCATACAATAATGAGTGAGTACAAGTAAACCTATGATTTGGACTTTTCTTTAAGCAGTATTTAGTTTTCTAGAATCCTCTTGTACTTGGGGTTTGGTTGTGTTATGATTGAGTAGCATGTAAAGGAATAATGAGAACTTGAATTTGTCATCAATGGTATTATCTACCTCTTTTGATTTATCTTAGTACTGCATTTCCTAGATCATGAGATGCACAGTGATTTTTAGATTAGAATTTACGAAAAATGCTTGAATCAGGCAGAAAGGATCAAAATTTAATACAAATAAAATAGAATTGTTACATTATAATGTTAGCCACTACTCAAGTATCAACCTTTATTCATCATAGGATCCCAGAAATTCATCATCACTGGGCGAAAATACCTTTCAACTGCCTTGTTTCCATGCTCTAAAGTTTAATGCATGCATCAATGTTTGAACTTTTTTAAATTTTAAATTAATTTAATTTTAAATGCAATAATGTAGGACAATATTATCTCTAAATATTAGTTTACCATCAATTTATATTTTTATGCAATTCTTAGTTTCTGTCATTATTTTGATTTTATTGAAATTTTTATCAAAAGCAACCATTTTTCTATGCCTTTACAACACTCTCATACTACTTCAGGTTGAATGCCTGAAGGTCCACGTTTATTATGAGAGATAGAATGTATGTATATTTTAGCAGAGGGGCAACATCCCCATTAGCCCAACATGTTTTAAGTTTCACAGCAGCAGCACATGTGAGATGTAACTAAACACACTAAATTGAATGCATTTACAATTTATTTTGGAATTTTTTAGGAGGTACTTTCAATTAAATATTAAAATCATGTTGCTTTCTAGTGACTCAATACAGTGACATTATTAAATTTGTAATCAAGGCAACCATTTTCAATGCCTGATGCAAGAAAAAATACTAAATAGCAACTATTGCTCTGGTGAATCGGCTTGCACTTATAACTTGAAGTTAAAACCATATACTCACTCTTTGATGAAGCCCATATGATGCAGGCTCATTTTAGAATGCATTTAGCAGTAAAAAAAAGTGTATCTCAATGACTAGTAGCAAAAATCAACTTGGGTGGTCTGTTCTTTCTACAAGTGTTAATCTTGTCTCATATCTTTATGACTCAAATCTATTAAAATGGAGGCAAATTTCCCAGAAGCATTATTTGATGTTTCTCATTAATGCATGAAATAATTGAGTAACTAGTGACTTGAACTATTTTATTGAAAAAGAATCATACTGTGGAACCTCACTTAATGAGTATTATTTGTTCCAGAATCTTATTAATGATGTGATACATTCGTTAAGTGAAACAAGTTTTCCCATTTAAATTAATGTAAAATACGATAATAGATTCTACACTGGAAAATTATAAATTATCTGTAAGGTTTATTCAATGAAAATTATATACACTTTGTTTAAGATTGTGAATCATCTTCATAATTCCTTCAATCGTGGAATGAACTAACCTGGAATGCAAATTTGATTTGCAGAAATCAAATCACCTTTAGCCTACTCTTCTTGACTTTACACGTCATTGCAGGCTCATAGGCTCTGAATGGTAAAACAAGCATCAGTATAATTTTAAAATCACTGCTTGCATTGGCACAAAATAGCAGTGTGAGACTATCTTTAATTGGCTTATGACCAGGCAATGCATTCTACTCCACTGTTACATAGCTTCACATCGGCATCATTTTCCAGAAGAGACCCATTTTGTTACAATTAAAAACCTGTTGTGGCAGGTAACCCTCACAATCTAAGAGCTTCCTGAAGTCGTCAATGAAATTCTTTTCAGCCTTTGCGCCAGAGCTTGCAGCTTCACCTAAACATAACAAAACTTTCCATGCCAGTTATCCTCTTAAACTTTTTGAATCACACACAGTTTCCCTTAAATACTTCTAATTTGGCTGTTGATGTTCCTGACATCATCTTACATCAGTGGAAATAACTTTTGCCTTCTCGCAAATGATTATTCTGGCCAATAATGACACTCACTGGTATTGATTTTTGTTTGTCAAGATGAGGAGCAACCTTTCAACATTGTTGAGAATACATAACAATTCCAAAAATATTCTTGTCATTCCCTTTGAGGTATCTATCTTTTTAATTTTGTTCTTGTTCTTCAGAAGAGTCCAAATTGTTAATGCAGACTGACTGTATCTGCTTGCTAGATCAGTCATGCTCACACCTTGTTCTTGCATTTCAATGATTATATATTTCATGTCTATGGTAATTTTTACTCTCCCACAGCTGTCTTCTTGCGGCTTCTCCTTTGATGACATTTTTGTAAGAGCTATCACTATTTGCACACAAAAATGATGAATAATATGCCCAAACTAAAGTTTGGACAAATATTTAGTCACAAGTGACAATAAGTTTCTAGTGGAATGAGTGCTAAGCATAGACAGAAGCAGCAGCTGCACAATCAGAGACTTCCTATCTCCTCATCATTTGTTATGCAAAATGTAACCAGTTGAGCAAGTCAATTTTCCATTTTTGTTTATTATTTGAGGTGCTCATTAAGCAAAGTTCCATTGTGCATTATTATTCTGTTCACTGTTTATCATACCTCATGAAATATTAATAAAATAACTTTCAAATGAGGATTTTATTCACCTAAATAGGGTGGTTGTTGAATTCCGATCCATCATGGAAGAAATGAGACTTCTAATAAATTAATTGTTTAAGAAATATCTGTGAGAGATGATGGTTTCAAGACTATTTCTTCATTTTGCATTGCTGAGGCACATACAGGGTGCAGCACTTAAATCCGGACAAATTTCGGATGTCGCCATTGGCATTTTTGAAAGCTATAGGCATCTAATAAACAGTCATAACCTCAAAATGGCCGAGATGTTATGAACAAGTGCAGAGTACAATCAAAGAGCTGCTACGTATGATTGAAAGTGTTTGCACTGGGCGTTATATTTTGAATTAATTCGATTCTTCTGGTAACCCAGATCAACTATTTACGATATTGTGGCTAACTATAATGCTTTGGAGAAGTCTGAGGAAGGTTTTACTAACCCAACGAGGAAATCTCATTCGAGGAAATGCGTGCTTGTCCAGATTTAAGCACCACACCCTGTTCACTTTAAATATCCTTGTGTATCGCAATAAATTACTACATATTTCTAACAATATCCTTATCCTTTGTCAGAAAAAGAAGTATTGCACGGAGAAAGTAATGAGCTGGGCACATCAGATTTTTTATTCAATTGCACATGAAAAACTGTTGTATTTCTAGTGCTTGGATACAACTAGTTCATTATTGACTATGAATTTCTGAATGAGATGGAATTTTGCTTCCAAATTCATATTTAACTATAAAAAATTAAACTCAAGTCTTTCACTGTATTAATTCAGGCCAGTATGGCAGGTGAAATATTAGGTTCAAAATAAGCAGTAGTCAGTTTAGATGTTAGAGAAATTAATGGGAACCATTTATGGCTTATCAAGATAATTAAGGTATCAAATTTGAATGAGGTGACATTCTTGAACTAACCAATAGCTCGTTGAGTAATATCTGCACCAGCATCCACAAGGTCACGGACCAGCTCATTATTGGAGTATGCAATCGCTAAGTGAAGAGCACTTGCTCCTGTAGTAAAAATTCATGAATGGTTTAAAAGACATAAGTTCACAACACTGAAAATGAAATTCATTGTAGTAATGAAAATGACTAAATGGCAGGGGTCAATGAGTGATAATCAAGAAATGATATTACTACTAACATGAACGTCATCAACATTAACACCAGATAACTTTTGCTAAATCATCATATTGAATATAACGCAGAAAATAGGAATAGATTGAAGGGATAGGAGGTTAATCCAAAACCTGTACATTTCTCAAACTGCTCAGGTGCGAGTAGAGGATGGAGAGTCCGGATGGGCAGTGCTAGGAGGAGGAGTGAGGTAGAGTTGCCCATTATCACCTATGCTCTTCAACGAATGTATGGCAGAAATGATTAAAGAGGCATGGGAAGAACTGGAGATAGGAATGCAAGTTGGCAGGGAATCCATTAAATCAGTCATGTTTGCTGATGATCAAGCTTTATTTTGTCAATCAGTCAAGGGGTTGCAAACTTTGCTGAGAGCATTGAAAATTATGTACAATAGATATGGGGTGAGAATACATGTAAATAATACAATGGTTATGCAGTTTTCTAGAAAGAGAAAGGCGAAGTTAAACATTAATATAGGGGGGCAAAAACTAGAGCCTGTAGAACAGTTTACGTATCTTGGAAGTGTTTTAGATCAAATTGTTCACAGTAGCAGGGGCATAAGGAGAAGTTGTGTTAGGCAAAGGAACTTTCACAATGAGAAGAAAATTTGTCAAAATTGTATACTCTACTACTATAAAAATGTATCTTTGAATTCATTACAAAAAGTATTTGGCTAGAATTGAAATAATGTGAACTAACAAAAACGCCAATATATGGTGTCACCGAGCATAGAACCTTTATCTCACATTCTAACTACAGGAATATTGATGCAATAAAATATAGCAACATGTTTTGTGAAAAACCAGAAATCCACATCTTAATTTAAGTGTTAAACCTGTTGAGCAAAGAGAGACTACATTGTTAATGCGTGTATGGTAGAAGCTCAACATACACTGTTTACTAACAACCTTTATTAAAGTTGAACAGGCAGTAAAAGGGTAGGTCACTCACGAGAATATCCCCATACTTGAAGAAATAACCATCAAGACTGCATAAACAGTATAAACTTATACTTTTATGGAAGAAATTCTCCTATTAGGTAATGATTTGAACTTGGATAATATTGAAATGTCGATGAAACTGATAGTTTGGCTGCATTACAATCCCTTAAAAATGGGCAGGAATCAGAGTATAATTTCCATTAAATGACTATAAATGACATAGATTTAGGAGATTAATTAACACCCAATTACAAATTGTAAACTGGTGACATACATGTGCGCGGCTAAGTCAATAAATAAGTCGCAAATGTCAACAAATACCGGAGCTGTTATGAACATTTCATTGGTAATGCTTGGAACATTCATTGTATAGTCTGGACTTATTCCCCAGTGATTTTCATCTGTTCAGAACCCTAAAAAGTCATTTGGGTGGCCGACATTGTGAAAATGATGATGCCGTAGTAGAAGAGGCTACTTGTTGGATGCAACGGCAAACAAAAGACTTTTTCACTGCCGGCTATCAAGAACCTGTAAAGAGATGGGATAATTGCCTCTGAGAGTATGAAGGTGAATGCGTATGAAAGTCAAATCCATTTCAGGAAGTTAATTTGATTGCTATTGCCTCTATACAGTTTTGCAAGTGTTTTATCTACTTAACCTCATATTTAAACTTCAGCTATTCCGGCAGAGCAGTTCAGGTTGCCGCAGGTCATTGTAGAGAATGAAGAGAAATACTACTACAGTAAAAACTAGTATTTGTGTAATTATGGCTTAACTTTTGGAACTGGTTATTTTACTTCCTACAATGAATAGAATATTTTCCACCAGTAGTTTAGTTCCTCTGGCAAGGGATATGCATCCTATCATTTATATAAGACATGAGAGGAATATAGGCATCAAGCATCAGGCAAAATTCATTATCATACTTTTCTTCTCCTCCACTACCTTCAAGAGATAACTAGGGGGCTAAAGTAAAAATTATGGCCCCTAAATACATTTTGAAACATTTCAGTCAGTATCCCAAAAGGGCTTAATTTGTGAGGTAAGTGTGGACTCATCCAGTTTTTGATGTTTACTATTATTTTGCAGGTGGCACTGACCTCCCTTAACTCAGAAGGATGCCAATTCTGCCTCCCTCAACCACCCTTCCTCTAAGAACTGGGCTTCAATGGCACAAGGACCTTAATTATGGAATGAGGGAAAAAGGCAGGGAGAGAAGAAAATGTTTGCACCCAAACATGGTTTTAAATGAACTTCTTTCTATTAAGAGGAGAGGGGCCCTGCGTGAAAACATGGACAAATATTCATAATAAGTCTAGTAATTCAAGAAGATTAAGATGCTGCATCCTTCTGTATTACATTAATCAAATATTAGTTAAAGTTGATTATGACCTAATAAAGGGAAGTTATCTGCCTTGGGGATGTGGAGGTTTAATGTGGGAAATGAATAGCAGGAATATCAAGGCTTCGTAATGAATGCATGTAACTTTGCAAAACAGAAAGGTTTTCGATTTCTTGGGTATTTTTGAAATAAATGATAGTTTGAATCACCGGGCCAGATTATGATTTAAAATTTCACTGTGAACATATGTTAAATTATCTGTACTAAAGAGTACACCTAGTCCTCTTCTCTTGGTTGAAACTACTCATACTTTCATGCAATGCAATGTTTTGAATTTAGCAGGATAAAAATAAGGAGTTTGTACTGTTTTGTGCCTAAAATTTTATAAAAACTCTTTAAGTTATGGAATTTTGGAATGTCTTCATGGATGTGGTCTCACCAAAAATGTTTATAGTAAAATTTTCATCAATTGAAGTTGAATGTTTCAGGAGAGAAAGCAATATTGCCTGTGGTTGATACCAAACAACATGGAAAAGAGACCCTCTTTGCCACCATAGCTTCTTAAAGTTTCAAGTGAAGTTTATCCAGTTTTGTTTATCAGAACTTTTGAAAGAAAATAAAAGTAAAATATAACATTTTAATGATTGTATCCCTGAATCAAATGGACCTGAAAAGGAAGCAAATGTTTGAGGATTGTGTAATGCTAAAGATTGAGACAATGTAAAGACTCATATGAGGAAACAAAAGTGTCTGCACAAAATATGCTAAACAAGACTTTTGCAATTGCAGTAAACTTTTGATTGTACATGCTGATAGATGTAAGTAAGCACTGGCAATTAAAAAACATGGTTTTCTGTGATACATGGAAAATATGGTCATGATACAAATGGATTCAAATCACATAAATCAAAATAATTTTAAAAAGTGACTGTGATTTGGAAAAAAAACCATTTATTTTTTCATTCCTTATGATTGATTCAAGTTGTTGAGCAATGGAAAGTACATTTTTTCTATTTTCATCCATTATCATAAGGTTGGAATTGAAGTTTTATAAGAGCACAGAATTATCATCAAGTGAATAACAGACAGTATTGTCAGAAAGCTAAGCAATCAAGTAGCCAGGAAAAAACGAATGACTGGCAAAGGTTACATATTGAAAAAGGATTGCTGATATGGATTCATATTCATCATGCTACACCGATTAAAATAATTCAGTGTATATAGTTAATGACTCATTTTTAATATTTTATGGAATTTTCATTGCCATTGAATGTAAAGAAAACCATAATGGGCAAGTACAAAAATGTTTAAATTAAAGCATTATGTACTATTGCAAACTTTTGATTTTGTTTTCAAAATTAAAAACTTTTACGAAAGCTGAGATATATCAAACTTGGATTTTTTTTTAGACATGTTGAAGTTTTAAAGTATGTAGTTATCTTTTACAATCGTAATTTTATTATAATATTGAGGCGTGGGAAAGAAGAAATTAGATAGATAATTCAAAAAATGGATAATCCGCACACAGATAAGAGTTTACCATTGTTTGATAACAATTACAGGGTATCTTTGGCTCTTGGTTAATTACACTTCTTGCAAAATGTTGGAAATTTTTGTGGGGATGGATTACATTTGAAATTGCCTTCTATTTTGACAACTGAGGTATTCCTTTCTTAATAGTGAATATTAAATGCTACAGAAATACACATGAGAATTTACTGAGCTACTTTCTACAAAGTGCGAATTTATTTTAATTAAAATCAAATGTTTTACCCAAGTACTCCTCCCCTTCCACAACATCCAGTGCTAGCTTTGGAAAGCACTTCAATAGTGTCCGTGCCAGCCGGGTATGGGTCCTAGTGTCACAAATAATTAAAACATGAAGAAGGGCTTCTCCCAAAGATCCTCGATACTGCATCTGCCAACATGCTTCATGGTCATGCCAGCGGGATAGAGGATCCATTGCACTAAGAGAAGTCTCAATAGGAACCACCACCTTGGAAAGTCCAAAATATAAAATACAGTAAACCTTAAATTCAAATACCTTAGTTTGCAAAATCCTTAAATTTACATTTATGAAAATTATACAATATAAAGTCTGGAGCATAAAAAATTATAATTTTCTTAAAACAAAAATTACGTTCCTGAACCCAGAACTCATGCAAAATTTCACATCACACCTTAAAACTAAATAACATTGATGATTTCAAGACATTTTGGATAAAGTAGCACTAGAGCCATTAAAAGTCCCACCTCTGCTGCAAGAATTTTTGGATTATAATGATGGCTTGACAAGGATATTTGACATGTTAAGAATTAATTATCAGAAAATAGGCACATTTAGGGAAGGTAGAGAGAATTCAATAAGAAAAATTCCACAGATATGCTGTTTTATTTCAGGTTTATCAAAATCAATTTGATGAAGAAAAATAAAAAATTTAACCACAGGCGCATAATTTTTCTGAAGAAGAAGTTATAATTGTATAAAAATTAATAATTACAAATTATAACCATTAGCTCAGTCCATGATAATCACCCTCATTGAATTACAATGAGTAAATCAGCTAGTTTGAAAGATACATTTTGAAAGTCAACTTGTTAACAAAGAATATATAAGTGCCAGCCATTATATATTATGAGGTATAAGAAGTGCACCTTAAGAGGCAATTTCAAATTCATAACCCCTTTCTAATGTTTTTGATTAGCAGATATAATAAAATGAAATATGAATCATTATTTAACTTTAAAGTACTATTGAAATTAAATTTGAAACACTTCGCTTTTCCATGCCAGAAACTGTTTTATTTAAAGTACTATCTAAAAATTATCAAATTTATGAGATAACTTTCTCATGAAGGCATCTGTACTAGACATTTAAAAACTGAAGAATAAAAGATTTATTAATACAATAAAATACGGTACTTTTTTTAATTAACTTAATTATTGTTTTAATGAAACTCTTGATCAATTTACCTCAGTTTGTGAACGAAACTTCCAACGCAAATATTCAGCTCGGTTGATTACTTGGCCTTTTCCATCAGCATATAAAAACACTCCAAATTGCTCCCTGATAAGTTTTTCAACCTGCCAAAAGAATAAACCATGAAGAAGCAGCAGAATATTGCCTTTTTATATTTAAATCAAATAATATATTGAAACAAAAATAAAACCTGCCTCACTTTAGTAACTTTTTATTTACAAATTAACAAAAATACCTCACGACTTAATTTTTTAGTTGTTCAAGTGAAGAATTTGAATCATGAAGTATAAATCCCACATTAAAAATCATGTCTTGCTTTTATGGTGCATACTTTGTTTGGGTATTGAAAGATTGCCAACATTCCTTTCGAGCTGGAGTTAGAAGGGAAATCAATAGGTAATACAAGAAAGGCATTTTAGATTCTACATAATGCTATCTTATAAGAGTAAATTTATTTACTTAGGGAATAAATTAATTAGAGATTTTCAATTAACTACTTTTTCACTAGGGTTATTAATTTCAATAGACATGTTTTCCAATGTACCAAATTGAATTTAAAATTTATTACCACTGTTAAATATGAGCATTAGAGTTCCATAGCTATGCTAATTTCTAAACACAGTCTTCCAGCCATGCATTACAATCAATATGATGCTTTATATCCCTGCTAGTACATAATGGCTTGTCTTTAAATATTTACCAGACACAAAAATATATGCAGGTTTTTCTCTCACCAAGTGTGAGAAGGGGACATACCTCATGTTGACCTCCTGTAGCAAAGGCTTCAAGAAGTTCGCCCCCATTCTTGTAATCTGCCAGGCGATAAAGGAGGCAATTGTCTTGACCTGAAGCCTGTGCTATCACCCTGTCAAGGGCAGAGCCACCGCCACCCGCGGAGCCATCACCAGATGCTCCTCCCCCACCTGTTCCTCCACTTCCACAGCAGATTCCTCCCATGTCTAAGCTAAAACTGGGCAAGAGAATTAAGATAACCATCATTATCTCATTCCTTCATAAGAAATTGGGGAGAGGAATAACATTTATCGAAATAAAATAATAAGAAACGAAAACCATCAGAAGAGTCACACTTAAGTCCGATTACTCATTCCACAATAATAAGAAAAGCAGAGAATATAAATCCGCATCTTTGCAAGTATTTCATCAATCTAGCAGAGGGGAATTCAAAGATTAAAAGGGACTGAGAAGCAAATTTATTAAGCAGCTTTTAGAAATTGAAATTCGACTAAAAACATCAATTGTGTCATAAAAAAAATGCCAAAGTTCCGAACCTCCGACCGGGAATGCTTTGACCTCAAATGAAGGCCTCTTCACATGATGTCAGCAATAAAGGTTTTTATATCAGTCCCTCCTTTAGCGAAGGCACTCACAATAGCCTTGGGTATTTACTTATGAAGTTGATAGAGTGAATGATTTAGTAAGCACCTGAATTAAACTCTCAAGGGTGCTTTTAGCAAATTTCATTGATGAAACTGGTACGCACGCACTTGAGAGCCTATTACTGTTTCCAAGACTTGAACAACGTCCTTTTGCTTGATCACTCTCCCACCTTTTCCCATGAACAAGAGAGGACTCCTCGATGCATAGGAATCCCCCGACCCTCGCCGAATACCGAAGGCGTAGGAGGGGATGGGGTCGGTCGGCTGTTTACTTGACCTCACTTTATTCGAGCTCGATTCCCTCACACCCTAGGCCACCGCCCTCATACCTGTGAACAGGGGCCGCGGCTACCCGAGATCTCTCCACCAGGCACCGCAATCGCCCGAAACTATCCTCACCCCCTCATTTCCCCTCCCCTCACGTCAACGATCCCTGCTCAGCTCTCTACGACCGGGAACGCTTGTCGACGCTGAATAAAACGTGAAGCGTGAAAATTTTCCTGGAGAGAAACGCAAATATTCTAAAGAGTAATCCGCAGATTTACGAAAATTGTTGAGTTGAAAAATTAATCTTTTCAATGATCATTAATAAATTTAAAATGACTATCCTACTGCTTACTCTACTCTTAATTTGAATATTCATCAATCGAGTTTAACGTAGACAAGTCCAGAAATCTTACTAAGGTAACCCTTGCCACGCATCACAATGGTGGACGAGATCATTCAGTGATCATTTAAAGAGGTTAACTGATTGCAGAACTGATCGCCACACGGAATTATTATTCCCTTGCAAAATTCGATATTACCAAAATAGAAAATATAATTTACGACACGTCAATCAATACTTGCTCTAATAGCTGTTGACCTAACACCCACTGCCACATGTTAGAGGCGGCTTTTAGTGTAAAATTTAGACGTAAAGACTGTGGCTAGGTTAGAAATGATGAAGGCATATAATTAACACATTAAAAAAATGTGCATCTCCTATGGTCCGTAACTTATTCTTATAAGCCCTATATAATTATTAATTCCACGTCTCTTGATAGTTTCTTATTGTTAAATACTCGTTGCACTGAATTACATTTCAGATCCTAACAAATGAGACACCTACGCTAGCTTAATGCTAATATATGAATGTGAATAATTTCAGGAAAGCGGCATTATTGTGTAATGCCGCTTTCTGTACAGAGGAAACTTACGTGGTAACATACTTAAAAAGTCACAATTTGAAATGGCTACATTTTGATAAATTATAATCGCCTCGCTTATTAATGCTATGGGAAATTGTTCTGCTGCATAGAAAGGGCACGAAACTCCTCTATCAAAAGTCACAGGGAATAGGTATCCGAGAATACAGGAGTGTATCTATATGCAAGACGAAAGACACTCTGTCCTGTAGGTAGGGATGCTAACTTGCTTACTTACACATGCCATTTATGTTTTCTCGGCCAGATTAGAGTAGGTCAGGAGAAAGATGAAGTGAATTGAATCGATGATTAAGGGTAAAAAGAACATCTTTTCTCATTCTTGTCATTGAATGTCTAATAAATTTTGCCACGCATCGCATGGCGGCAAGATGTCCGTATAAAAAAGAAGGCATTTTGAAATTCTTGTCCGCGTCCTCTCCATGCTTCAACAAAACATTACTTTCTTTTATTATAATTCCATCATTATATGGTGAATATGTACTAGGTAGGTGGTATATTAAATGATTTCCTTAAACTGTTTTAGAGTAAATGAGTAATCTATGTAACATCCACATGATGCTTTTGTGTAAAAATTTCAAATATTATCTTTGAGATATAATAATTTGGATATTTACTCGTGATGCATAGGACGTTCTTCCACTATCAACATTTAGTATAAAGATAAAAAGTTCAAAAGACAACCATCCGGAAAAAAACTTCTTTTGACTGTGTTTTGGGATGCTCACCGAGTTTATGTGACCGATTTTCTGGAACGAGGGGCAACGGTAAATTCTTCTCAGTATATACATGCTCTAAAATACCTCCGACGTCGGGTTTGTCGTGTTAAAGGCAGCCTGGCGCCAATAATCTTGCAAAATGACAACGTTCGTCCACACACCTCGCGCGCAACTGAAGAGGCTCTGCGATACCTGAAATTTGAACCGATTCCACACCCTCCTTATTCCCCCAACTTTTGGATAAATTTGGATATTTACTCGTGATGCATAGGACGTTCTTCCACTATCAACATTTAGTATAGCTGTAGATTTGTATTATCTCTAAAATACATTATTTGTCTACCAGTTCTGACACGAAGATTTAAATTAAATAAACTTAATGGATATGCCACGATTATTTTGTGCTGATTCCATCCATTTTTTTTGGATTGATTGTTTTTCATTGTTTTGTCAGGAAATTCTCTTCTTTGGGCGACCACATGAGCGCTCATTTCACTGAGTTCATTCAATACATCTAAATCAATAAAAAATTAGAAGTAAAAAATAATAAAGTTAACTGTTATTTTCCGTCTTGGAAGATGATTCAGACTCGTGCCAAGTGCCTCGTGTCTAACGTCACCTTCGTCTGTCGTGAATCACGGCAAGTACGAATACGAAGGCAAAGAAGAATTTCGAACGAAAGTACCCAAGGTATCACCGACAATGTCGCTGAGCTGGGCGTGGTCATATACGAAAAGTGACTTTATCCCAGAAATTTTCCGCGAAGGACGGAGGGATTAGTAAGACATATCCCTTCCTCAATGTCCCCTATTTCTCGTAGACAATGGCCCTCTCGTTAACAATCTACTTATATATTATATTCCTGCTAACCCTACACCTCAGACACAACGGCTCTTTTTTTCAATCCGCCCCCTCCCACCACGAGTATGAATTCTGCTCCACGAGCAACACCTCAAGGACTAGAGAAGCTCATTTCCCCGACTTCTATCCCAACCAGCCAACCTACCATCCTTCCTACCTCCCAGCCCTCTCCTTTCCACTCCATATTTCCGACCCGTTGCTTAAACTCAATCACCTTCACCCTCGCCCTCAAAAGAATGCATTATTAATACGCAAACTGGATATTTTAGGGTGCATTTTCAGCAAAATAACCTACATAGATGGTTGGGGAGAGATGGTTGAGGCCGATACATGATGGAAATCCATTTTGCAACGCACGAATATCAAAGACTGCTTTTTCACAGAAAAGAATGTATTGCGTCGACTAGTTTCGGTACACTGTAGCATCATCTGGGGTGGAAACGCAGTCTCTGATTCTTTCTTCGTGCGTTACCCTACATAGGCATTTTGAAGCTCTCAAATGCCATCTCAGTGGCTGAAAACTGAAGAAATATTTAACCACTTGTGCTCACTGTTCATTTGGCATAAGGAAAATAAAGTCAATTGAAAAAAATATTTGTATTCAGGACTCATTCATCATCATTCATTTGCATCAATAAAGATGTATGCTGTAGGAAAAAGTTAACCTGGAGGCATATAAATAAATAATATCCAAAGTTTAGATAAGGAATGAATCATTAGAATTTAAACATATAGACTATTTTTCACATATTTGGACCTCAAGAAATTCGATCGTAGATTATTTCAGCTTTAGCTTATATTTATTATTATATTAAAAAAATAGATGTACTGCATCAGGGTACCGAGGGGACGCGGTAGCCCTGGGCAAGCCTCGATCCTCAGCTTTACCCGAGCTATGTGATTCGGGTGCCAGATCTACCTGGAAAATCATAGCCGGCACAGGGAAAGGAACTAGGCCCCCTACCCTGATGTGTGAATTTCACACGCCGTCGGGCTTATTGGGTGAACTCTACCATCACCTACCAAACCGACCTTAGGGTTGATTACTGTTTTATCGTTTTTTATTAATGCACAATGTCAGCTAATGACGTAGAATGTTACGTTGCTATGACTTCTTCGACTAAACTTGACAATGACACAATCTAAAAATGGCCGAAGAAGATGATCAAATCATTAGGAGAAATATTAACTTAGAATCTGAGTTTTTCTTTCCTGATGAAGAAAATGTGGAAGTCCAATTACCTTTTACGGATGAATATTCTCCACGAAAAGTATATATCAATCGAGTGGATGACTATCATGGTCGTCACATTTCAAAGGTATTTGAGGCATTCGTTTTCAAATGCGCGACATTTATTTGCTACGCAAGTAAATAACCTCGGCCGTCAGCTATAAATAAACGGGTTCTGTTTCCCAGTTTTTAGCCAACCAACCTGTCGGAGGATCAGACGAGACGCAAGAGAATGAAACTGAAGAACTCCAACTTCAATCGGAAGGTTCCGACTTAGATACAGCTTCACAAATCCATAATAAAACTGGCGAATCCCCAAAATACATTATCATCGGAACTTCTAAATCAATGAATGTAAGTTCTCCCAGTCACATTCCATCATCGTCGTACGGAAATATAAGGCATTAAATGAAAACAAATTACCGTAAAAACCTTCGGAGTTAGAGAGGCGCATCACGAGCCATGTAGAAGGAAGGGTATAGCAATTGTTTGGTGTCGTTAGTTCGTGTAAAAATCTAGGTTATGTATTTAAATATATGTTTCAATCTTCCGGTACCTAAGCACGCAGCCAACGTCGAATTTATGATTTTCTTTGAAAGAGCCAAAAAGCATTCATGAGATAATAATTCACCTACAATTTACCGTCAATTTGTCATGTATCCTACTTGTGGTACCCTATGCCACCAATCAATGCTGGCGTGGCAAATAGAATATTTTGCCCCCAAAATCTCCCCAAGTAAAACTTTGTTTTAATTCATTTTTGTACACAATTTTAGATAGCTTTGCCCACAACTGCCATAGTGCAGACTATTTGATTCTGCCAACTCTAAATTTCCTTTTGCAATGTTTCTTCACAGTACCATGTGACCAAAAAGAAAATCTTCCAAATACCTTATTTGAAAACTAGCGTTTGTCTTTCAAAGGCATTTATTTGTTTACTCAATTGTTGGTTTCCACATGGTTAAAGAGGTTGGTGTGTGGAAGAAGAAGGCCAAATACACGTACATATAAAAACGATGATTATATAGCACACATCCTTGAACGTATTGCCAGAGTAGACTGGGGTAAATTGTTCATGATGAGGAATGGAACTTGGCCTCGCAGAAAAGTTTATATTTTATTAATACAGATATTCCAGAGACTAAAAATTAGAAGTTTATAAAAAAACCCACAACATTGATTAGAAATGATAAGAACACGTCATCAACATTTTCTCGTAGGTAGGTTGCTACCAACTGATATCTTACATTATTAATGGTATATTCCCTTCGGTCACTGTCTTAACCTTTCATCGCCAATAAAATGCTCAGAATCCATTATTCTTGCCTCCTTCGGACTTCTCTCATCAACTCTCTTTCCTTTTCTATCACGTCTAGCAGTCATTTATTTTGGAAAGGAAACAAACTATGCAAATTTCACTTGAATAGAGATTTATTCACGACCCGGGTTTCAAACACTTAATGTCATCTTCAGGTGACTATACAGAGTTACATATCCTATATATATGACAAGCAATGGGGGGGTAGGGGTTTAGGAGCGGAGGAGAAGGGAAGAGGGAGGGGCGAGAGGGGGGGAAGAGGGAAAAGAGTGTAGAGGGAGGTTTGAGAGAGAGAGGGGTGTTTGGGTTGGGTAAGGAGAGAGGAGGAAAACGGGGGGGGGGGTTGGGGAAGAAAGGGGGGAGGGAGGGCTCTGGTAGAGGATGGGAGGGGGGAGGTCCACGAGCCGAAAATACCGCTGTATCCTGTGCGTCATAGTCGGTCACTGGTGTCGTTGGCTGGGCGTTGACCGGTTGGGCTTTGCTGGCTTCTAGGTAACGTCCTCATTACCTGGCTTGGTTTCCAAGGGTCGACGTTGGAAAGACCTCCTGCGGGGGAGGCCAGCGTACCGGGAGGAAAAGGGGGGGGGTAAGGGGAAATTCCGTCTCCTCCTCATCAGCGTCTTACATTGGGTAGTCCCATGGACTCAAAGGGAATGGAAAAAACTGGGGAGTGGGATGGGAGAATTTGGTCGTTAACCAGTAACGTCTTTCTTCGGGAATGCTGGACGATTTCCAACGCTTCGAGGGCGTCCAGTCTCCTCTCCTTATCTTCGAAGTGCAAAATTTCTGGAGCGAAATTGCTATAATGTCCATATTCAAGGAGATGCCTGGCGAACAAAGAATGATCCTTGCCCGCTTCGAAGCACTTCCGGTGTTCATCCGTTCTTATTTCAAGGCCCCGAATAGTCCTCCCGATGTACATGGCTGGGCAGTCGTTACATTTTAACCGATAGACGCCACTCTTTTTCCGGTCGGGTACGTCATCTTTGGCGTTGATTAACTGTTTGCCTAGCGTGGATGGAGTAGCGTAGGCGATACGGTATTTGTCCACTGGGATTTTTTTGGCGGCCGCGTACGATATTTTTCCCAGAAAGGTCATTTTGCGCCACTGTTTTGGTTTGTCACTTAACTCAAGGGCGGAAGTTTCCGAAACTGCAAGCTTATGGAGGGCTTTTCTAAGAATTTTCTCTACTAAGTTGGAGGAGTATCCATTCGTGGAAGCGATGCACTTGATCACACGGAGTTCGTGTTCATAGTTGGATTTTGACATGGGGATTCTGATTAGTCTGTTAATGGCTGCATATAGGGCGGCGGTTTTCTGAGAGAATGGGTGGCAGGAGTCAGCCGGGATGATTTCGTCTGTGCTGGTAGGTTTCCGGTAAATGGAGAATTGATGTCTACCGTTGTTGATCTCAATGGTCAAATCTAGGAAATTGATGCGTCTCCCGTTGTCATTTTCAACTGTGAAATTAATTCTTTCATGAAGGGAGTTAAGCAAAATTAGAAATTTATCAATCTGTCTCGTGGTGCCCGTCCAGTAGCAAAGGATGTCATCCACATACCTAAACCAATAGAAAATATTGCTTAAGAGTTTGTTATCAGAGCTGAAAAGTCTTTCTTCAAAATTGGTCATGAACATTTCCGCCAAAAGGGGGGATAGTGATGATCCCATGGCTAGTCCTTCCGTTTGGTTATAGAACGCGCCATTAAAGCGGAAATAACTTTGGTTGAGGCACAGTTCGGTCAGGGAATGAATTTCTTCGGTAATTACTGGGTTGGTAGCGGCTTTTTCCAGATGATTCCTCACTAGCTGTAGGACCTCTTGTTTTGGAACACTGGTAAATAAGTTCTTGACGTCAAAGGAGATTAATTTGGAATTTGGGGGCACTGAGATGGCTCTTAGTTTTTCGGTTAGTTCCACCGAATTTTTGATGCTGTGGTTGGAAGAGAACGTTGAGTGTTCTCTTATAACGTGGTTCAACTTGGAGGCTAGTTTGTGAGTAGGGGAAGACAGGGAAGAGACAACAGGTCTAATCGGCATTGTGGGCTTGTGGGTTTTAATCAAGCCGTAGAGCCGTGGGGGTAGGGGGTTCCTCTGAATCAAAAGCATTTTTTCCCTTTCACTAAACAACCCATCGCACGAGTTGATCGCTAGTTTTGCGGATGTTTGAAAAGATTTGGTGGGGTCTTTCGATAGTTCCACGAAATCGTTGTCCGAGATGAAACTTTGGCACTTCATCTACATCTACATCTACATAATACCCCGCAAGCCGCCGCAAGGGCGTGTGGCGGGGGGTGTGCAAACCCACACTTGAGAACATACTCGGTTTTTGACAGGACAACAAGCGAGCTACCTTTGTCGGCTTTAGTGATTATAAGGTTTTCACTCATAATCGACTCCTTGAGGTGTCTGAGGGTGTCTAGGCGGGATTCGGTGTTGCACTTATTATTCGGGGGCAATTGGAAGTGATTTTTAAGAGATTCTGCCACCAGTTGCTTAGTGCCGTAGCTTTCTAGTCTTAATGCAATTTCACAGTCCACCGCGAGGTTTTTGGCAGCGTGTTGGGTCAGAGGTAGATGTGGAGCAAACTTCATACCTTTGTTTAAGAGTTCCAATTCTTTTGGTGGGAACTGATGAGATGACAGGTTGACGACTCTGGGGTAAAACTCGAAGTCCGTTTTCTCGGCTGCTGGATGGACCGGGGTGCTTATTTTCCTTTGGGCGAGTTGAAGTCTGGTCAGCTTGGACTTGATGGTGTTGAACTTATTATGTGCTGTTTCACTTGCTCGGGTGCGTGTATATTCTAGGAGAATGTCTAATTCCACTTGGTGTAATTTTGCGCCTAATTCCCCATGTAGGAGAAAAAGATAATGGGATATGGCTTTTCTCTTCCCAAACCATACACTCAGCTCACGTCGGACCCATGCTTTCTCTGCAAACTTCACTGCATGTCTAGCCGACGGGGATGTCGAGGATGTCTTGATGCACACATATTTAGGCGTAACACCTAACTTAAGGCACTGATTATTAAAAAAGATGTTCAGGGACGCAATCCGGTATTTAATGTAAAGTTTAAAATAAAGTTTACCCTGTTCTGCTGTGCTGGCAATTTTAACAAACCGAACGGTATTAGGGTTAACCCTGTGAAATTTATCCATGATGGAAATCATTCCAATCCTTTCCATCATGGATAAATTTCACAGGGTTAACCCTAATACCGTTCGGTTTGTTAGTCATTTATTTGTTTTCTTTCCCGTTCATTTTACCTTTTCCATACCTCAAAAGTCTCCAATCAAAGACTATATTTTTGCTTTAACGGCCATGTTTCCGCGCCAAGCAAAACTTCGCCAAATATCTAAGTTTTCCTTAATATTTTCTTATCAACCTTTATCAAGATCTCTGTCATCAACTTCCTCCTCGCAAAAGCTTCTTCGTTTAACGCATTCCTCTTTGTATATCCCTACTACTTTTACCATCTTTGTCTAAAACACTTTTAGTTGGACAACTGTTCTACACAGACTAGTTTTTACCCTCCTATTTTACTGTTTAACCGTGCCTTCCCATTTCTCGAAAACCTCATTACTATTGATTATCATCCCTTACCATCACACCAATTTTATAATACGCTCACAGTTAGCAATAATAGAAATCCTTAAAGTATTGTCTAAATGAAGCTTGATGACCCGCAATTTTTATCCATGAGTAGTGAGTGGCCCAACCCTCTGCTGGACGGCAAGGCCCCGATATTTGCTCCGGTTTTGGCTTCTTCTCATCGAATGAGTTTTCACTCGAATGCTCACATGCTTATAGACTACAAAAAAATGACCTTCAGAAGCACTCCTGGTGGAATGTGGAAGTAACATTTTCCCTCAATATGCATGCGCAGGTTTGAGGTCGTGTCATTCACCCGGTGTATTTCAAGATGCGGGAGTACGGAGACTTGTTATAGTGCTGTGTAGTAAACGCGAGTTAAACCGTGCTGTTAACGAATTTTCAACTGCTGAAAAAGTGACTCCTACTGAGATACATCGTCGTTTAAAGACTGTTTATGACGACGATGCTGTTGATAGGTCTACGGTAAATCGACATCCGTCTTCTCCTCAGGCGAAAAAGTTCAAAAGACAACCATCCGGAAAAAACTTCTTTTGACTGTGTTTTGGGATGCTCACCGAGTTTATGTGACCGATTTTCTGGAACGAGGGGCAACGGTAAATTCTTCTCAGCATATACATGCTCTAAAATACCGCCGACGTCGGGTTTGTCGTGTTAAAGGCAGCCTGGCGCCAATAATCTTGCAAAATGACAACGTTGGTCCACACACCTCGCGCGCAACTGAAGAGGCTCCGCGATACCTGAAATTTGAACCGATTCCACACCCTCCTTATTCCCCAACTTTTTCCTCCACCTCAAGGGTTATCATTACACCTCGGACGTTGAGGTGAGGGCAGCAGTCAAGTCCTGGATTCGAGAAAAGTCGGAAAAATTTTTCAGTGACGGAATAAAAAAACTTGTTACAAGTTAGGAGAAATGTATTAGCCTTAACGGTAGCTATGTTGAAAAATAAATGCATATTATTTGAAACTTAAGAATGTGCATTAATGTACTTTTTTCCCGATCTTGCCATTTGTTTTTGCTCGCGCTCTACAAGCATTACTTTTCAGCCTACCCTCGTACTTTGATCCTTGAAACTCCTGCCTAGAGTGCGGAACAGTTTTGAGCGAGTTATTTTGCCCTAATCTCTTCATAGCACTATCTCTTCCTGAACTATTGTACGCAGTGATTACGATCTCCGATAGAAGAACACATTCAATGACAACTCCCTCTAAAAAAACCTTATTTTTTTCAGTTTGAGAAGCCGCAAGAAATTGCAGCACTTGTGGATGACACTGATAAAAGTAGCCTGCTCACCAAACTGCTTGGCTGTAAATATATTATTTATGACATAAGTGAAAATCTAGATCAAGTAAATGAGGCCAAGTGGGCGATTGAAGGTACATAAAAGTAATTAACGCAAATTTGAAAGATTTTTATACATTGTAAGGAAAATATTTATCATTAAACTTATCAGTTCAACTTGATTCCAAGTTTTCTGATATTATTTACACGGATTGAAGGATATTCTCCGGCATTATTCAGACAAGGGATTCCCTCCACCTGTGAATGTGGCGAAAGAAATGTAACCGGAGCATAATCACGTGATTTTGTAAATGGAAAGACGGGTGAGAGCGCAGCCTCAGGATTTATAGCGTAATAAAAAGCGTAAATAGTTCTTAAAATGAGTTTCGGACTCAAAATAGAAAATTTCGACGTTAGGAAGGATGTAACTGTACACAACCGGGCAAAACACACGTCTCCCGACCAATGAAACAGCTGCAAATAGGCCAGCAGGCCGCTGCCTCTGCCTTCCACATTGAATACCCTGGGCGCTAATTTTGAATCGCCCGTTGGACGATACATATCCAAGCTGCTGGCGAGACAATGATATTAAGGCCAAACGAAAGACGGTCATTTTTCTAGAACCAATCATAGTACCAGCAGTATACAGGGACCTGTACTTCACACAGGACCATGCGTTTCGAAAGAAGATTATTAGAACTCGAATTTCAGAAAAAGAACATTCCACTAGCAAAAAATAAAAACTCGAAATTCTATATGAAGTTTATGTAATGCTTCTATACAAAGACCACTCTGTTGCCGTAATGAATGGTATATTTTCTCCACCACCTATCCTGACTAGCGGCAGTTTCCTCTCCCCACCCCACACTCTAGCACCCAATTTTATTGTCTAACAATTAACTTTCCCCGAATCTCCTCTGCCTATACTTGTATTCCACCCTTCTGCTCTGCCTCTTCACTTAACCTTTCACTCCTAGACACCCATACCTAATTTAATTCCATTCTTATCTTTCAACTCGCCCCTGTTAATTTATATACATAAACTGTGTTTTAAATGTATATTCAGCACACTTGAAGCTGTTTAACATTAAAAAAGCTTCTTGTTCTTCAATAAATGCGGAAAATTAAACTGAGCTACTTTCCCATCTATAGAGAGAGTCCAAGATCATTGAATTATCTTGCATTATAGAAGAGAATACAAGATAACATAGTAATTTCATTGTATCAATGGTGATCCCATACATTTAATGACTGAAAACCCATTAAATGATTCATTGTTTGCTTCAGTTGGAAGAATTATTACTTTGCTATGTCTTTTGAAGTTACCTGTATGTACATAATCATCACCCCACTGAGCCTAACACACAAACACATGGAATTGACATTCAAAATTTCAAATATGTCCTAATAATTTCTTTTAGAGATTGACTTTGAATGACCATACCTCTTTTGAGAAGAAATTTTTAATTCATTGATTTGAGGAGCATTCATGTCCAGGGTTCAGAAAATATATTCCTGTTACTCAGACATGATGGCTTTCCTATTTGGGTGAAAATGTTAACAATATTGCTACCAATAACACAGCCATTTAAAATAAAAGACCATGCTTGAAAGCAGTAGTGATAGATTAATTTGGCTGCATCGATTGATAAGGTCATTTAATAATCCCTCTCACAATCCAAAGCACAAATTAAGCACTTTCATTAAAGTAATCCTTTCTCAGGAATATTAGCTTTAATTCAGCAACATTTGTGAGAGCAAAATGCACTTACTGCTCATCACTTTAGCAATAATATGTAACACTACATTAAAGTTAATAAAAATGATCATACTTGTTCTTCATATTTTCATGGTATAGCTTTGGATAAAGAAATAACTGCAAAAAAAGAAAATGGGGAAACCAATGAGCCCATTAACTTCATACTGATTTCAACAGTTTTGACATGGGCACTCACTAAGCCAACAGATCCAGTAAGGAAGACGTACTAAATGCAAGTACAACTTTTTTAAAAAAAGCAATAAAACTTACCTATGCATTTTCAGGAAGAGCCAAATGAACCTTTTACAGAAGATGACTACCGTTTAAGAAGGGCCCATATAAACTACAAGAATCACTTAGCACTTGAAAAGGAAGTAATTAAGATTGGGAAAAAGGTAAAACTTTGTCTTAACTATTATATTTCTTTATAAATACTCAAATATCAACAGAATAATCTTTTTCAAGCTAATTTCTCCATCAACAGCATAAGAAGCAGTTGAAAACTATAGTAGTGGCCTGTGGTTTGGTTTATGGATTAGAAGAAAATCTTATGGGTATTTTATTTAAAATGGCCTGGCTACATGAACCTTTTTTGCCCTACCTTCCTCCTGGGAATAATTATGTGCCACTGCTTTACATCATGGATCTTTCTAAGTAAAATGAATTAATCTTTTACCTACCTTTTGGGAAAGTTCTCTTCTTGATTCTGCCCTTCATTTAGGATTGCCACAACTGTAGGTAAAAAGAGACAGTTCTCTGCTCACTGCCGGAGATCTTGGGGCAACAAAAACAGCTGCAGATATTTTCCTAACCACAACTCCTGGGGCATTTAGTATTCTTGATCCATCCTTTAAAAAAACTGTGAAATATTAGTATAAAATGAATATTTATTCATGATTTATGGTTAATGTTTAAGCTATAAAAGAAAAATATATTTCATGAAAAATCTCCCTTTTATGTAGGTAATATGCAATTTATAAGAGGCCAGATATAAATAAATGATGCTAAAACGATTTTCTCCTTAATCAATGTTGGGAATACAAAATTGCATACCACTCATGCATGAAACTTATAAATTGTCCCCAAGAGAATCCACATATTTCATTATAGTCCAACCCTTCCAACAATGAAAGATAAAAGTATATTTATGCCTATAATACAAGAGGCAAAATAAAAGGAAGAAAAACTGAATGGTAGGCAATTGTATCAGAAAAATAAGGCAAAATATAATAATAGCTTTCAGCCAGAAAATTTGTTTTCTTTGATTGACGAGGGTAAAGTTGACACTGCATTACAAGGTCAGTTCTCAAAATTTCCAAAAAAAACTCCTTTCATGAGGCCAAAATTCCCTTGCTGGTGACAGTTGAAGAAAAAATTCAAAATCTATTCCATTGGACTATATTCTGCTGCAATGCATTTCCTTATTCTAGTTGCACCATTATTTCTACATTTTCATCCAGTAAATGTCACTAAAAAAAGAGAATAGTCATCCCATTAATTGATCTTGATATACTATATCCCATTCTGTGAAATAAGGACTTTAGGAAAACTTCCTTTTCTCCTTTCCAACAGTTGAAGTCCTCTTCTAAGTTTTCTTTCCCACTTCTGTCAATTCAATTGTGCAAGGATTTCATGTGATATTTGTTAAATTTTTAACTTTTAATTACTTAAAAATGAAAAAGGATGTAGCAACACATAACTGTGGACGATGTTATAATTTTTACTTAGGATTATTTACAATTTGATTAAATCAATGCCAAGGAAACGATGGTACATTCTGGCTCTAGAAGAAACTGTGTCTACCTTGAAGGACATAACAAAGGTAGATGAATATCTCAATAAATTAAGTGAACATTTTTTTAATTTGATCAATAATGCATAGATTTTTCTTTTTAGGCCATCAGCAATGCACTTGGCTCGGGAAAATTGGGTAAAACAACAAAGGAAGAAGCTTTAGCTTTAAAGGACATGACTGTAAGCAAAGGACCACTTTTCTCCTAATAAATACGCGAGTGTACCATCTACATAATAATCAATAATTTCATTGGTTAGAATTATTCATGCAGGAAGAAGTTTATAACCATATGACAATGAATCTAAATATGCAGCCGAGATACATTCTGGAAAATATGTCATTGGAATATGTTCCAGATGACAATGAGCTGAACTTTTTAGAGAATATTGATAGCATTGTTGCTGAATTTGTGATGATTCATGGTTTAAAGGTATGCCATAATACAATTACTGTTTGAGGAGAACTGATATTCATGATGGACTTCAAGCTAGACAGACTTGAATATGAATTGAAATTGAATCTAATTAAGTTAGCCTTGGAATGGGTAGAAGAATATATTTTATATTCTGTTATCACATGAAAGTTGGGATTTTCTATTAATCTTATGTGCTGCTAATTTTGAGGTCAGTTCATCAACTTTTCTACTTAGCATATTATATGGCAGCAGCTTGTTGATCCAAGATAGGCAGAAAAAACACATTTTATTTATTTCTTGGCATTATTTATCACAAAAGGCCTAACAAATAATGCTGCAATCATGGTTTAATACTAATTTGAATTGGCATAACTCAAATCTGGCTATATGTAAAAGTTAAATTAGCGCTAAAGCAACTTGCTTTTCTTTTTAATACATTGAAACTGCAATTCCACTACTTTCCAAAAATGAATTAAACAAAAGGTAATGCACTTAAGAAATATCATAAATTTTTGGAGGGATGAGATACAGAACCTGGTGAAAGGCTACAAGGATTCAGAATTCTCCAGGCAAAATATCCCTAAACTGACGATAATCACTCCTTTCCAGAAAGGGCAATAAAGCTGGCATCTATTCAGTGATATAGTGACAGAAAGCATAGCTGGAGAAGTTTTGACAGTTTTTTTTTTCAAAATATTCAGATCTAGCCTTTTGCTTGCCAAGAGAATGCCTCTTACCTTGTTTTACACTAGGATGCATGAAAATGTTGAGCATTTACTCAGGGCTGCAATGTAATTTTATCAAGAAATTGATATATCAGTCCAAAATTACAGAGTTAAATATACCTGCAACTTGGCCAGTTGTGCAGATGTCTAATTACTTGAATGAAATGTTTGCATTCATGTAAAAGTTGTAAAATATTTTTCTGGCTAAAGTCAAAGCTGTAACTGAAGAAGAACCATCGTTCCAAACAGAAAAGCATATTGTGGAGAAGCTCAAAAGCATTTGGACAAAAGTGGTTGAACCAACCATTTCTGAGAAAAGGTGCATTTATATAATAATATTTTCAAAAAATTTAAACGTAAGCCAAACAAATTTAGTTGCTGTAGTATGTGATGAAACAGCTGAAAAGATGGGAGCAAAACAATGGTATCCACTAAAAGCCTGAGAAAACAGTCAAAAGATCTATCAAATAGTAGTGTAATTATCAAGTATGCAATGAGCAATTTGATTCAATATTTTGACTGATAGGACAGATGACTGTTACAGCAGTCCAAAAGAATTTGCTGGTGCTATTCAAAAAACTCAGATTTTGCCATTACCCCTCTGATACTAAATTTGAAGCAACGAAGTAATTGCAGATGATTGTCAATGAAGATTGTTCATACATGGGAGGAGCTCAATACATAAAAGTCAGTCCTAATAAAATTTGAAAATGAATTAAGTCAAGCCAAATCTGCACCAAAATGCAATTTAAAAGGTAAAAAGTTATGAAAAACCCTTTAGATCTTTAGGATATTTAACTTTTGATGATCATAATTGAATCCCCACTCATGCAAATTAGTATAACATCTTGATTTCAACATCTGTGACAGCTCTTGCAATGGAACAGTCCAAGAAGTCAAATAGCCATGATTTTCACACTCTTTCAGACCCACAAACTTGCACGTCAACTTTTGAAGGAAAGAGTTGTCTAATTTACCCATATTTTTTCATATTTTTAATGGAAAATAAAAAATTTTAAGCACTACCACAAAAAAGATGTTTTAAAAATAATCTTAACCTATCTTAAAGACTCACCCACTACAATCATTTTTACAGCTAGCATACATACATATCTACATATGACAAATAAATTGAAATGATTGTTTGCATAACTTGACAAATTGTAGTTTAATCATTCATTTAGATGGCACATTATGGAACTCTTAACAGAAAATCGGTACATAAAATATGCAGTCTTTTAAACTATGAAACTTTATGATACTGTGCAATGAATCTTCTACAATATTTATTAAGAACTTTCAAAGGAGTAACTTGATTAAATAATTAATATAACTATTGTTCCCATTTATAGCATCAGAAGCTTTCATATAATGAACTAGCATCCAATGAACAAATGCTGAAATGAATCCTAAATAGTTAAAGCCAACCATGATTTAATAAGCAGTGATATGTTCACCACAAATTTGTTCCCTAAATTTCACATGTATTCATCCTAACATTGTTGGATTTTTAGCCAATAAAAATTTTCATCCATGGACCACCCATGTCTGGTAAGACATTCTTAGCCAACAGAATATGCAGACATTACCAGCTGCATTATCTTACCCTTGATAATGTACTGCGAGATTTCAATGACAAAATGGTAAGGATTTTTGATTAATGATAAATTAATACCTGATTAAATATAAATAAATTAATTATAAAATATTTCTTTCGTTATCAGTTCAATTGCAACTCAAATATGCTTTCTTTACATATACATTCACAGGAAGAAAAGCTCCGTGCCTTAGAGAAAAAAGAACAGGCAAGTCAAAAATCAGGTAGCAGTACAGCGAAAGAGGATGAAAATGATGACGAAACTGATGATGAGGATGATAATGAAGAATTGATGGAATTATACCAATCTTTGAAAGAGGCAAATTTTGAAAACATTTCTCAAGAGGAAGATGTTATAATTAAGTAGGAACAACCCCTCACTCAAAAATTTGGCTATCATGATGGAAAAATGTAATTTAATATTAAGTTAATTTTCCAGGATTTTAAAAGAGAAGCTCCATTCTAAGGCATGCCAAAAACAAGGCTTTGTACTGGATGGTTTTCCTAAGACATATGAACAAGCTAAGATATTATTTTCCCTTAATGATGACGATGATGAATATGAGGAAGATGAAGAAATGGAAGATGAGGAGGATGAGGTTCCAATTCCGGCAAAAATTGACAAAAAAATTATACCAGGTTTGAGTTTTCTACCTACAAAATAGGTTGCTAGTAGCAAGACCTGGTTTAGAACACATGACAATCCAGGTAGTTCACATTGCAAAAGGAAGACACAAACAAGAAACCCCTAGCACTGCCTTATCCTATAAGAGGTTGACATTTAAAATAAATCACAATTTCTTCTACTGCACTTAAGTTATTGAACATCACTGTGTTTACAAGGGACTATGCCCTATGGGTTGAAAATTCATAGTACAAAAAATAATGCATTAATTGTTTGAACAATAAAATGTAAATTCAACAGAAAATATTGATAGTGATGGTTTTGACCCAGTTTTAAAGAGATGCTTTAGGGCATGGGCATAATGTCAACACCAATTGAAAGGCAGAATCACAATAGTGTTCATATTTATGTTAGTTCAATGTCATATAATTCTAGAATACATCAGAGCCATCCCATAATATACAAAAATCATTTTCATCAATAAGCTTAGGCAACACTTTATGTAGCATTTTAGTATGAATGATCAAAATATTGATATCACGATCCACCAATATATATTTCATATTACTTATTTATTTAAGAATATAATCACCAATATTTTTTTTATTTTGGCAATTTTCACTGGAATCACAAAATACATGTAGAAACCATTTAGACAAACCAATATTGCAGGCAAGTGGATATCATTCCAACAGTAATTCTCCGATAATAATATTTTAGATATTGCATTGGGGTTATCAATGACCAAATATCGTGATGTAGTGAGAGGTATAGAGTGGGATGAGGATAAAATTAAGGCTAAAAAGGGAAATGCTAACCCATGGGCCTTGATCGCTCACTGAAGAACTCCAAAACAATCAGTCACTATGGGATCAACCCAATGTAAGTTTTCACTACATCTGAGCAGTAAGGGATTTAGTATATTGGCAGGTTTAAGAAGGTTGTGAGGAACAGAAATTATTTAATTAAGGATCAAAGGAAAAAGAGAGAGAAAGAGGAAGTTTTAATCATTTCAAAACAGTAATTCTCTGATCAAAGACTTTTTCAATTAAGCTTGCTCTTTTTGTTTGTTAACACTTTGTGAAAAACAGAATAAGACAGAGTAGGTACCTTTAATATGCTAAACAGAAGACATTTCATAGACAAAATCTGTTATAGCACTTCCGGACAATTGTGATAGGTAGAAAACTCAGTTACATTTAGATATTTAGCATGTGCAAGGTAATAGAATTACTTATTCTAAAATGCAGTGATTGAAGGCAGAGCAGAAATCATCAATTGACATACTTAATATCTAAAAATTTTACCAGCCATCATGTAATTGAATTTTTTTTAAGTTTCAATAAAACTTTAAAAAATTCATTAGATTATAATATCAAATTCCATTGAGTTCACCAATTATGTACTTATAGCTACATAATTATATACTCAGACATTTAAATGACGGATGAATTAAAATTGAATTCAATAATGGGTGCCCAAAGAACAAAAGTTATTAAAATGGATTGATAATGGTCATTCATATGTATTAGAATTAACAAGGTATGCAAATTATAATGAAGGGGTACCTTCTTTTATCTATAAAACCATTCTCAGCAGAAATACATGGCTTGATGACTAGTTTAATGAGACCATTTTTATTGTGCAGCTGAATTTATGTATGCCAAAGTTTTTCTAACTAATCTATCATATATATTTTCTCCAGATCATGTTTTCAATCTTGAAGCACAAAACAACCTTCTTTTCAAGAGGGCAGCTAAAGTACCACCAGAACGAAATACTGATGGCCATTATGATGAGGAAAATATGATAACTATACTCAGAGAGTTCAGGTACAAATTTTTATCATGCCACGATCATATTATAGTAATATTCCTAAAAGCTCATTAAAACATGTTTTAAATGTCTGCATATTTTCTTCTTCTAAATTATGATCATTATATTTAAGCCAACTTACTCTCTTAGAGTTTATCTTCTATTGTATCCATATTTTCCAGCAAATCAAACATGTGACATAGTAAAATATTTAGGCTTTCGGAATAATCCTTTCTCTTCTTGAGCTCAACGTATCACATTAAAATGTGAGAAAATAAGGATACGAATAATTATTAGATTATAGGTAACAAACAACTGCTCTAAACCCAACAATTTATATTGTACTATGTAATTTTGAAGTCATTCGTAGCACAAAGACTATAAATCAAATCTTAGATATATACCAATGATTATGAACTATAGAGGGATTGCAGTGATTAATGCCATAAATTCTCCATTACCTCCTTAGTATAAATTATTATTATTATTAAGCTGGATAGAATAAAGCACTCTCAGTAAAGATTAATCATCAGTACATTTTTTCCAAGAATTTTAAATACAGATGCAAACACAGTGATGAATTTTTTTGATGAGGTAGAGCATTACCCAGAAAATATATCTGTAATGGAAGATGAAAGACCATTATTGGAAAAGGCATTCCAAAAAATGTTAACAATAATTGGAAGTCCTTCGAATTTAGGTAGGTGATAATTAACAGAAACCATGGGTCCTCAAGTCATTAAATTCCATTCTAATATTTTTCATTAGGCCGGTTAATAATAAATTGTTAATTACCAGTTGAAAATAAATGATGAATTTTCTCCTAAAGGTCCATTGAACTATGGGTAATGAGATATAATTAACCAAATTAAAAAAGTATGACTAAAAAATTTCTTTATCCAACTTAAGATCATACATTTTCAATGAAAACCTGCTTTCACAATACTCAAATTGCATTGATTTTGAGAATGATTTTTCATATTCTCAAAGGAGAACCAGCTTTAATACTGACTCTTGAATATTATCTAACATTTTTGAGTATGTATTTCTTGTGGGTAGTCAGAGTTACGATGAACAAAAAAAGAGATCTTTATATTATTAAGGGACACAAAATAACTTTTAAAAAATTCAGTTTCTTTGTTGCATTTATGGAATTAGAGCTGCTTCTCCATTAAGAAAAATCATCTTTACTTGGTTATAGTTGCTTCCAGTTATATTCATGGCAAATATGCCAACAAATATTGAATTCCAAATAAACAAGATGCCTTCTCTCAGGAACTGCATTTTGGATACTTTTCTATTTGGAGACATTTCTAAAAGGTTCACTTTAATTACACCTCCACATTCATTCTAGTCCTATTCGAGTCCTTACTAGTGGTGGTTACAAAGTGACCCTCTTTATTTAACATTCTTAAGTGCACATTTTGATAACCTACTACTTGGCATTTCCTACAGTGTTATACAAGGTAATCGGTAGCATCATATTGTAAAATTCAACCAATCCAGTCCATAGTGCAGGCTAAACTTTGAAAAGAGACAGAATGAGAGCATAATGAATCTTAGGCTGCAGAGATTACTCAGCCAAGGCTTCTGAATAGTGCAATGCATTGTCTTCAATTATGATGTATAATGTATATGATCAAATTCAGAAAGTAGTGCAGCTTTGTTAGCATACTCCCAATGTGAGCCAATGCTACTACAGCCAGTATTAACCCATTGAAATCAACAATTGAGATAATTGAAAAATATTGAAATACATAGAGAAATTCTCCCCACACTTGTTAGCAGTTTGAAACCTTTACCCAATTGAAATTAATATCATTAATTTTTCAGTTTAGTCAATCTATGGTTATTGTTTAATTGCATATTTTTATAACCATTTATCCCAAACAATACATGTACAAGGACATGGTGCATGCATACACGTGTTGTACTGCTTATGAACTACAATTTCATACCACAAAGGGACATCTGGCATACACATTGTATATTTTAATCCATAATATACTGAATTTCTGCCCCCGAGCCCACATACAAAATTGTGCCTGTATATAAAATTGTACCTCACTTCCTTTACAGGTCCATTAGGAGATGAAGAAGAAAAAATTTCTCCCGAGGAAAAGGCATTAATTCAGTTACAAAAAGAAGAAATATTAAGAGAACTCCTGGAAAAAGAAAGATTGGAAAAGATTCAACAAAGGTGCAAGAAGGAAGAATGGGTGAGTGCATGCATATCAATGTGTATGCTTTTATTTGCTCAATTTAAATTTATAATCTGCCAACTAGCATAATAAAATTTACCAATCTGACCTTGAAAAACTGCCATATAGAGCCTCTAGTAATGAGGTGTATGTCTTTCAAGTTCAGTTCTTTAATTTATAAAATTAAATTAACAATTAAGAGATCAATTTAATATAGTGTGGAGTCAATGCAGCCAGACCAAAGATAGAAAAACTGTTTACATTTTTCAGGCCAAATCACTATTGATTACTAAATTAGAAGAGGAGCGAAAATTGGAGGCCAAAACTGTTCCAATCAGAGAGTATCTGACTAAAGAAGTATTTCCATTCTTGAAGGCAGGTCTTCTAGAAATTTACAGGCTCAAACCGAAGGATCCAGTAGACTACCTGGTGCGAAGAAATTTAATAACAATCTCTAAAAAATACTAAATTAAAAAAAAGTTTCCTTGGAGTAAAAATATAGCTACATATCTATTAAATAGAAAATTGCATTGACTGGAGGGTGCTTTAGCTATTTTGTCAGACCTGCTGACCATTGGTCCATTTCAGTATAGTTTCATAGGTTCTGAGATATAACTACCCAAATATGTAAACGCAAAGACAATCTGATCATACAGCAGTAAGTTGTATGAAAAATAAATTGATGCCAATACATTTCCAGCTCATTTAACCATCCACTAGATACCCATCATCACCACTGTATAGATACTTTGACTTCCTTGCCACTAGGAAATTGCTCGATTGTCTTGCAAAGCACTGAGAAATAACTTAACAAAGAACTTCAATCTTTAAGGAAGAAGAGGGGTGATAATCACAACCCAACAGGTCAAGTGATAATCAGCTCCATCAAGTGACCTCTTTACTTCTCCTAGACCCAAAATCTTTCAATCTCACCCCCAAGAGCCCAGCTTTCACAGAAGTGAACATTATCCCTGCTAGCTGCAAATAGGTACACAGTCAAGGAAGTATAAATTTAGGGTGAGATCATGGCACAGCAGGGAAATTTACCTTGCCCACAGAATCAGAGGGGAAGATGATATTCTTTCTGCATGTCCAAGGTGTTCCTTGGTTGACGACTCATTGATCATATAAGTTAACTCATGCTTGAAAAAAGTGCTCAGTCCACTAAAATGTCATCATCAGATATGAGCTATTGCCACCTGATGGACTTAGCAGGGAATAGTTCCTCCTCGTGGGTATGAGACATTCCCTTAATTTGCATCCTAAAGATTTAGAAATGAACCTACCAGGAGTACTATCATGGCCCCTTGTCTAAATCAACTTAGAAAGGCTTAAATATCATTCACATTCACCTCATTATTTAATCAAAATAGAACTAGTATTGCCTAATTTGTCTTAAAACCCACATAATGCCATTAAGTAATTAAAATTTTGCTCTTTCAGGCCGAGTACCTTTTCACCCATTACATTGATGGAAAGTTCTTTCCACCAGAGCTTCCAGTAGCTAATGAAGACCAGCTTTCTTCTCTTCTTCATATGTTCAAATGCTTTGACCAACAATAACTCTAAGTCCCAAGTTATTGTCACCTGTAATCATTTGGCTTGATTAAACTATATTAATGGTTCCGCATTTCACCGAGTGTAAAGTTCACTAGAAAATAAGTAAGCACTTAACTTTCTATAAAACGAAGTGGTTTTGGCCTTCTTCTCATCGACCCTGTAGTACAGGGGTAGGGTGTTAAGTATGCTCACATGCTTGTAGACCACAAAAAAATTACCTTCAGAAGCACTCCTGAAGGAATGTGGAAATAGCATTTCCTCTCAACATGCATGCGCAGGTTTAAGGTTGTTTCTTTCATCCAGTGTATTTCGAGAAGCGGAAGTATGGAGACGTGTCCTAGTGCTACGTAAATGCAAGTTAAACAGCATGCTGTTATTGAATTTTTAACTGCTGAAAAAGTGACTCGTACTTAGATTTATCATCGTTTAAAGGCTCTTTATGGTGATGATGCTGTTGATGTACTGTACATTGATGTGTAGTAAAATTTTGTGGTTTTGAGCCTGGAAAACCCATAATTGTCAATGAAACATGCAGCGGACATCCGATCACTGCCACAGATGATAAACATCGCAAACTCGTCGAAGATTTGATTCGAAGTGACTGGCAAATCACTCAAAAGCCTATCACAAACCATATTGGAATATCTGAGGAAGAAGTTTGTTGTGTTAAAGGCAGCCTGGTACCAATGATCTTGTAACATGACAACGCTCGTCCACACACCTCGTGCGCAACTGGAACAGTTGCGCACTGTTGAAAACTCTGCAAAACCTGAAATTTGAACCGTTTCCACACCCTCCTTATTCCCCCAATTTTTTTCCTCAACTCAAGAGACATCTTAAGGGTAATCATTACACCTCGGACCATGAGTTGAAGGCAGCTGTCAAGTCATGGATTCAAGGAAAGTCGAAAGAGTTTTTCAGTGATGGAATGAAAAAATTTGTTACACATTGGGAGAAATGTGTTAGCCTTAATGGTGACTATGTTGAAAAATAAATATATGATTTTGAAACTTAAGAATTGTACATTAATGTACTTTTCACCCAATCTTGCTATTTGTTTTTGTTTGCCCTCTACAAGCATGCGTGCATTACTTTTCAGCCTACCCTCATATTATACATATCAATGATAAGATAATCCATGAATCTTGACAATGTTGATATATATATGGTTATTGACTAAGAGAACAAAAAGGAGCACATATCAAACACAGCTTGAATTCGTATAATCCAACTAATTTTTTTACTAATAAATTTATAGAACTGCACGAGCTATTCTTATTACAAAGAATTTGGAGTGAACAAGAAGTATTTCTCTTCACATTTAATTGCTGAGTGGTGCTGCTTAATTATCATTAGCTTTATTTACAAGTAAAGAATAATAAAATCAGTTTTAATTTGCCTTTCATATTGAATTGAGAGTTGTGCCAACTTTTTATTTCCATATTTTAATCATAACCACAATTAATTACTCTTCTGGATCTACATAACCAGGTTTCACGAAAACAAGATACCACCTGACATTAACAAAAATTGATCAACTGTGAAATATGATCTACTTGTAGAAAGGCATGAAGTTTTCTCATTATTTTATCATACGTAAAGAGAGAATATATAGCAAATAGTATCCACAGACACTTGATCCGGTTTCTTGAAAATTATAAATATCATGTTTCATGTATGATGCAGTAGATATCATTCAGTGCTGAATTAATGCATTCAATCACTTCTGATCCACAATAATATTCTCCATAGTTAGTGATGAATATGTTCACAGAGTCATTAAGCAACCTGTAACTGTAATAAAATTGTAAGCAATTCAGGAATTGGTAGGATGAAACCATTAAATTTCATTGCTCAGTACGTCATTCAAAATTTAATACAGACCCAATTCCTAATCCATCTTTTCCACGTGGTCCAAAAGTTCCAGCTTGAATGCTGGGTGAGGCCAAATGACAAGTAGACAATATGTTGTGATTTATGATTTCATATCCGGGGTCTAAAAATATCTCTGGCAGTTCTGATGGACTTAACTTCTTTTCAGCAATTGCACGCAGTGCAAATAGATGTTGATCAAATCCTTGCCCTTAATTTTTGGGTTTGATAACATTATTTTTAAATAAGTAACACAATTAAGAGGGCATTTTAGTAAATGACTGCCCTGCAATCTGGGCCAAGAGCTCAACTCAGAGAAAATCTATCCTCAATGGGTTTATGACACACAGTCAGGAGATTTTAATACATTTGACAAATGGATAACAAGGAAAACTAAAAAATTCTTACATCACAATGTCTTTGACAACCAAGATGTTTTAATATAGTTTCTGGAACATATAACCATGGGAGAGAATGAAATTTACTTCCTAAAGACATTGAGAAGTGGGTCATATAAAAGCTGCTTACGGATGAAGGGGAGCAGTGCTGTTACCATGAATGAAAATGGTTCTAAATCATTGGTCTTAAACTATTCAAGCAACTAAAATCTAAAAAACAAATATTTTGGTCACCTTGTATAGACATAGCCCGTGTCTAAATAATAATTAGTTCCAACAATACTTTAAAAATAAAAAGAGGCAACATTAAATTATTTTTTAACGCAAGAATTATGCACAAAGAATCCCATATCTCACCCATAGCAGCTTCTTTCATTAGCTTCTCATGAGCGGTAGAACATTTGTTCAGCAAGTCCCTCAGTTCACTTTTACTTGGAGGGCATGCAGCAGTCACACTTCTACAAAATTCCTACAGGCGAAAATATGAAAGAAATATATGAGCTGCAGAGAAAAAATAAAACATTTTATAAGTAAATGGAAGATTTACACTCTGCTCAATCTAAGTTGGCATTTAACTACAATCATAAAATATTTATTGATTACTGGCGTAGAAATTGCACATTATGAGGCATTATTATTATGGTTTTTATTTATATTCTTAGATGTTTTCTTTTCACAGATAATCATCGGAAATAGCTTTGTTTTACCCTATGAAGTGTTAACCAATATTTTGGGGTGAATGCAGGGCAATAGTAATAGTACTATTGAAGAGGATGACTAATTTAGACTAACATAGAGTGCACATTATGCATGTGCATAAAATTATCCATACGAAGTTTTCATTACACTACAAACTCTAGGCAAAATCAAAACTGAGTGTCCAAGCAGAACTGGACATCTGACAATTCTAAATTTAGGGCAGAGTATTATCAACAAAGGTATTGGGAGTGGGAGAACAGGGTTTACAGTCACACAAGAACTTTTTTATTTGAGTACATACATGTGGTATAACAAGTCCTAAATTAGTACCAAGTATGCAATGTATAATTCAAGAAACATATAATCACTGACAATTTATGCTGCTTAAAAGTCTTTATTGAGAATGCGAGTCATAGGAGAAAAGGAAGGGAAAGGGGATTTGAAGAATATCTTATTAATGTTGCTCATTTGAACTTTCCACTTCCAAAATTAATGTTCCATTAGCAGTTATATATTATGTTTATACAATTTAGCATATTTTAAATGCCAACTGCTACTTATGCTTAACAATGCATAAATGTCATTTCTAATATATGCTAACCTTAGTTTCCATCGTCGTTGGTCTAATAGCTTCTGTTCTTCCGTGCTTGAATAAACCAGTGCTACATGGCTCATATGCAGTAACAAACATGTCTTTGAGTTTGTAGTATGCCAGCTGCGGAAATATTAGATATTAAATGGAAATTGAAACTCTGCATTATTCTTAATTTGTCACTTGATGAAGAGAAAATTTACCTTAAAAATGACGCTAACATTAGAGAAAATGAAGGAACTAAGGGAGTTACTAGTACTGTAATATAATGCCATTCATATTAAAGACATGTTTCTATGCACGATAATTCCCAGGAATTTGGTACTGGAATTTTGGGGAATGCTTACACCATCTACATCTACTGAGATTGCATTGGAAACTATTTTTATTAGTAAAATAAATCAAGCTGGACTTATTTAAATTGGGTTTTAGGAAGTTAAGAATACATCATTCATTGAAAATCTGAGATACTACAGCTGCTCTTTCTGTCAAACTGTCTACTGAGGAGGCTGACACAAGTAGACTATTAGAATATCCTGAAATATCCAAAAAAATTTCAAAGCAAATTTTTTGTAAGAACGTACTAGTTGCAAGTTTCCAAATATCAATCTACTTTGCTTAGTCTTAACCAAGCTCATTTGCATAAATACATTATTTCCTAGATCATTCCAATAAGAGAACTATTGGAGAGTAATACCTATTTATATTTGACATGTATCACTTCTCACTCATAATGGTTATAAAATATCCCGGCGGTGTTGAATATTTTTCAGAGGTATCTCGATCCCTACTTGAGGTGCTTTGTGGAGGGCACTTTGAGTGAGTACGCCGTCCGTCGGATGGGACGTTAAACTGTGGACCCCTTGGCGCCTTTCATAAGAGTAGGCTAATGCCGACGCCGGGTTTCTCTCCACCCTTCATCCTTTCCTATCCATCCCCTATGGTGCAAATGACCTCAGCTGTCGGTCGCCTCCCCTCAAAACTACTACTACTATGGTTATAAAAATGGTTCCAGGCATCTAAGATAAGGATCAGTTCACTGGCTTGAACTTCCTTGATTAAAAAATGTAATAATCAATATATTTCCCATTAAATGTGCATTTGCACTTGCACTCAGAGAAGTCACTCCAGTCCAATATAGCATGGAATGCCTTAAATCATGGGATTAAATTGTGCTCATTTTTGGGGACAAGAGGCTTTCCCTATTTAGGGCTTATTGAGGGAAATGAGGGAAGAACAATGGTTAAAGCTGTTGAAGAAACAAATTCTTCGAAGTGAAAATAAGGGAAGATTTCCCATTGTCTTTGTCTCAGCATTTCTCCTGGTTTCCCATGCAATTACAACTAACTCAAACAGAAACTAGAGACAAGCAATCCAGAGCTGGTGTGAGAAGTGATAAACTATGTGGTATGGGCTGAATTTTTTTACCAGCAACAAGTCTCACTCATGCTGTTCAAGCACCAGGGAATGTTGAAAATGAGATGGTGGGATCAAGGTTAAGGAAGTAACAAGGGTTGTGGAGGAAAGCTGAATCATGAATGTGTTTCATAGATGCCTGAGAATCTCTCTCACAGGTTTCAGATTGGAAGTTTACCAAGATTTTTCCTTTTTACTCAGACACAATGCCCTATCTGAAATGAACAGAGTTAAAGTAGTCAGGTGAGTACTGAAGAAGCTGTGTCAAACAAACCAAAGTATTAACACACAATAAATGACATTGCAATTCAAAGGATAGTCACAAAAAATCTCTGGGCTTAAAAATAGCGAAACATTTGCAATACACATATAATCATAAAACCCTGTAGAAATATTATAGTGCTCTGCACACAAGCAGGATGCGTATTTGGAAACTTGATAATATTTACCAACGTCACCATATGCCTCTCCCCATTTTGGTGCAGGAATGAGAATGATTCACTCAGCCAGAAACCAAGACAGATCATGTGATGTGGATGGTTGGAGGGAAGGATTCTGATCAGTGAGAAAGGAAGTTGCCTAACCCAAAAGTAGGTAGCATTTGATTGAGGCATTGATCCCTGTGTCGGCTCTACACAACAGAGTATTTCACTTTTTGGTGAGGCTTCAACCAGCCATGGAGCTGTGCTCATAACAATGCCAGATGTTTTTTAATACAGGATGGACCCAGTGAGGGCTTAGTGTGGTGGTGTGGAGCCCGGTTGAAGTGAAGGGATGTAGAAACTGCTGTTGCTATCTAAAGGCTTTTGTTATATGTTCTTTGTTTGTTTTCCTTGGCTCTTCTTGTGCACAAATACTTGGAACTAACCAGGCAACACAAGTGAGGATGAAAAGGAGGTGGGAAGAAGGACACAAGTACAGGAAAGGAAATGGATCCGTAACATACACCTATATATTACCATTTTTTTTCCCTCTCAATTCTGCGATACACCTCCACCCATAGATACCTCTCCTCCTCCCTTTTGCTCATAAAACCTATCAACCTTTTCCCTCCTAGTAACAGCCCTAGCATCAGTATCTCAATATACTTCTCTTTCTGGAGACCTTTTTCCCTAACATCATGTTTACCCTCTTCATATACCCTTCCCCTAGCATGTCTGCAACATATCACAAACAAAGACAACAAAAATCTCAAATCCAACAAAGCAACTGTTAAAGATCTTAAGACAAAACTACCAGGTATTTGTTGTCTTCATAAAATACTGCATTTATGTGGCAATTAAGGACACATCATTATGAAGTCATGCATTTAAGAAAATTGAATATTTAAATTAATAGTATAGTAAACAGTATGTACATTGGAAAAACTATTTTTATCTATGCAAAAGCATATGATAAAACAAAATCAAAGTACATTAAAATACCAATTATTATGATATTTATGAAGCATTCATTTTTTTAAGCGATCTTAAAAGAATTTATGGCAAAATATGACTACAGTGCGGCAATTTTATTATATATACATAAATAATATTTTTAATGCCATTACCCTTCACTTTAAGCAAGACTAACATGTGAAGGCTCATCCCCATTGCTCTGGTCTCCTTCACATCTTTCCTAGGATGTCTAATGATAATAATGAATGGGCTATATAATATAATGAAAATTTTCCACAAACCTGTATTGCAAGCTGCACCATGGCATCAGTATTCAAATTATTGCTTTGACAGTATTTTTTCCCCAATTCTTTGTATGACAGTGTGTTCACTTCAACACCTTTTATATGATGTTCATATTGACACTTTTTTTCTCTGATTGTGTCAAATATATCAGCAGCAAAACAAAATTCTACGTGAAAAAATGGTGTATAAGAATGAATTCAATGTATTTCAGTTACTTTTATCATGATGCAATTAAGCATACCTCTGCAATTGATTTAGAAAAATTTTATGATATTAGAAATCAGGACAAATATATTTATAACATGGGTTGGGCAATTAACTGCTTTGAGCTGAAGAATTGGATTTTACTCACTTGACAGTCCATTTCAAGCATCATTAAATATTTATACATAAAAGATTATTATTAAAACAGACAATATTTTTATTTAAATTATATTTTCATTGACTGTGACATGAAAAAGTTGTATTTTCCATGTTTTGGTAATGTCTAATAATTTCTAACACATATGTATGCATGAATTTTTCCCTTCATTAACCTGTATAATAGGATAACTAAGCATCAATATATCTGGATTTGTATGTCTAGTCTAATTCTCTTGCATGCTTTTCCACATTATTACAACGTGCATTACAAGTTTTCCGGATGGCATATTTCTAGGCTACTGCGTAGATGTTCCCGGCTTTGATGCCATATGACACTCTGAGCACCCGTAGCTTCACTGAAACTGTGTAATTTTTTGAGAACCAGATTTTCCTAAGAAAAAATTGGCAGCACAGGGAAAGGATCTGGCCCCCCAACCCTGATGAGTTAATTTCATATGCCATTAGGCTAATTCTATGATAGATAAACTGCACCCTCACCTATCATACAAAACCCTATGGTTGATTACTGTGGTTAATCAACATGTCAATAAAATATTCATCAAATGAAAATATGCATGGAAAAATATCTGAGCCCATTTGGCTCTTAAATCCAGGACCTTAGGGTTGCCTAGAAAATTCAGCATCTACCAGTTAAAGAGAGCCAAGAGCAATAAATTTCATCTCATTAGGGGTAAAAAGCCAGCATCTCAAAATTGACAAATTGACTGATTTTGAAAGTGGCAAAATGGCAATAATTTCAAATGAGTCTTGCAAGAAAATAGAGTAATTTGGTTGATTGCTTTTTATAGAAAATCACTATAACCTTTAAACATAACCAATAATAATTCAGGAATGGAATGAGGAGAGAAATGGAATGAAAAAAGTGAACCCTTAGTTGGTTATGACCATGAATAACACATATTTATCAACATGCATATCTTCTTTCTCTTATTTGAATATTGATTTATGGCATAAGAAAGATTGGTGAATTATGAAAAAATAATAGGTACATTAAGCATCTTAAACGAATGTCTATGACTTCCTTTAGTTCCTTAATATCCCATTGATCTACAAGTTTGGAACACCTTTGTTTAGACTGCTTAAGCTTTATAAAAGTGAAAAAATATTTAAGCAGATGAGGTTTCTTGTTGGTGACCAATATATTTTAAGTTCATGTATATTTCACAAAGTTTAAACCCAGCATGTAAAAATAAAGTTTTTTCATTCCTTTTTCTTACATAGAGCCATAAAAACCACATTTCAATTAATTACAATGCACAGAAAACATACCCAGTCTTTTCACCTTAGCCACAGCATCACCACATGCCTCAGTTTCTGGAAACACTAGTGGATTTTTTGTGGAGTCGCGGTAAATTTCATTTATATAGCGAATTAGGGCAATTCCATCTCCCCAAGATGGTTCATAATTAATGCCTGCTTCTCCACTCTCATTGACCACAAGGTTAAAAGATTTATCAAACCACCTGTAAAGGTAAAAAGTATTATTTGAAATCCTTGAAATATTTAGCTAACCATTACAATATATGCATAGCAATTAGATAATAAAAACAATTAACCATCATCAGTTTACTGGCAGGAGATCATTATAAAATTTTCTATGGCAACTGGAACCAGAAAGCAATATGTCATAAAATCTCCATGGAATAATTAATTAGATCAAAACATATACTGCCATCAAGAAAGATTGGATACTGCCAATTCATGTGAATTGTATTTGCCATTGTTGTGACCTTTCATCAAGGTCACAAAGGTTTACCTTTCTTAGAATTGAAAGAGAAAATATCAACTCATTTCCCTTGAGCAGAATAAGCCTGTATATGGCTATCATCTCAGAGTAAAACATTTTGGAAAACAGGACAGCAATAGATATTTCTAGCGACAATGATGCAACAAATTTTTTCTCCCACTTCTCAAAAATGTATTTACATTGATTTGCATGCTGTTTTGTGTCTCTCCTATTCATAGTTTCATCAAATTACAAGCTGATAAGCATAGATTGGAGGCTTTTGAAATATGGGTGTGGAGAAGGTTTCAGAAGGTGAAGTGGACAGAAAGGAAAGCAAATGAAGAAGTGCAGGGGTGGGAAAGTATGGTGGGGGAGGAGGGGCATTGTTGGGAAAAATCCAAAGGAGGCAGGAAAGATGGATGCATAGCATTTTGATTGGCAATGGGATGTTGAAGACTGAGATATAGGGGAGGGCATTAGAAAAGCAAGTTAGGAGTAGGAAATAGATAGGGATATTTTACAGAGTGAAGGGAGGTAGAGGGTATGCAGATTTGAGAAGCAGTTCATTTTATTGCGGAGGTCAGGCATTTTTTTGTTAAGGAAAGGTAAGAAATGAAGGGATTTAGTGTCCATCCAAAAACCTACCTTAAAAAAATAGATTACCCAATAAGTATCATCAGAAGTAATCATTTCAATCCACTTTGCTAGACCTGGGGGCAAAATTTCTTTTCGATGACTCACTCACCTTTGTTTCTTATTTTAATTTGAAGTCTGCCCAGCAATCATGGGCAGAAATTTTACAACAATGAACACGAGCCCTAAAGGGAGTAAAACCCAAATAGGGAGGGAACCAAATCTCCAACCAATAGATTACTACTTTCCCCGACGTTTCCTATATTCAATGTAACAGTTTTAACAACTTGATCGCTGGACAAATAAAATGTATCATTATTATTACAGCAGGCATGAGATTTACTCCACCACCACCGAGGGTGGCTTGTTTCTTGGGTCCTTTTATTTCCTCCTTCTTCTATAAGCTCTTGCTCATGATGAGCTACTTCCATTTTGGGTTTCTTCAATTCACCCTACCTTTTCATGATGGCCATTTTTCTTCTTTTAAGTTTTTCAACAACAATAAATTTGGCATGATATTTCTATACATGGTTGTTTCTGAGTTACATGATTAATCTTTAAGCATCCCAAATCATTTTATTTCAAATCTTCATCCTCTGCTATCACTGCTTTCATCCATGATCTCTATGATGTGGTTACTATTTACGTATCCACCACAAAAACTCATACAATGCTTCACTTGGCTTTTATAACTCAAAATGACATCGGTGTGCAGCAAACATCAAGTTAATTTTTTGAAGGAGAACATTGCAAATAACACGTAAAATTGAGGTTGAGAAAATATATTTTAAATGGGTACTCTCACATTTTCTGCATGACATGTGTCAGAGAATTTCATTAAATAAATGTGTGAACCATTAACAAAATTTATTGACCCTATCCAATGCAATAAATGCAATGATAACAGCCCAGAGCTGAGATTTTTTAAGTGTGACTTCTTATATAGGAATACTACCTAAATACTTCTTACATAATTTCCAGCCTATGACAGATTTACAATGTTTTTATTTTCTTCCAATGATAAAAGTCCAACGGAAATACAGTCTAGTCAAATTCCAGACTAGAATTATGGCCACAATAGCTTGATTTTTGTAAAAAGCTAAGTTAGAATTTAGCTGAATTCCAGTATTCACAATGGATATATATTGCTGGATTCCAGCCTGCACACTAGGAAGACCAGTGAGAATCCATTCATAATCCAGCTCATGTGGATGGCTATCTGGGTTTTCATGAGGCATTTTTAAGCCTCAGGTCTCAGATTGCCTACATACTAGTGCCTTATGTTACCTGGTTTAACCCCTCTGCGTGGTTCTCAGTACGTGGTACATCACAGTTGGCAGGCCTTATTTGCGGATTGACATACGCCTTACATTCTGCTTCGCTCTCTTGGTTTTGAATTTTGCTCTGCAGTGCCATCAAATTTTTTTAATATCTATGGTTGCCCTTGGCCTCTTAGATAATGAGCCTTCCTAATCATTCTGTTTTGATTACATGAAAAGGCACTCTACAAGGAAGATAAATCTAGCAAGTCTGTCCTCATGGGATAAGCAAGTTCTTTGCATTTACCCTTTGTCCTCGGGTTCTGTTTTTCTTTATTCTTTGGTATGATCTCCCTATCAAATTTCTCTGGAACCATCCATGCATTTTCCTCTCATTTTGTTTCGTCATAACAGTTGCGAGGGCAAAACGTCTTATCACCTTCTAGTCTTGGTTGTTAGATTTCTTTCTTGAGAAAGAGAAGTAAAAAAGCCTTGTGTATAGCACCCATGGATTCCAAAAGGGATAAACTTTTTTTGAGTGAAGATGAAATACAGGAGAGTTAAGAAGACTGTAGAGAGTTTAGAAGAAGATTTGGATGAAGAAAATGCAATGAACATTGAATCAGATTAAGCAAGTTCAAGTGAGGAAGTTTGGTCGAGAGGCACTTCATTGAAAAGATACCACCAACCAGGAAGAAATCCAGGCCTCAAAGAAGATGTTGGGTGTGCTATGCATAAGGTAAAAAGAGGGCAACAGCGTACTGGTGCCCCAACTGCAATTTAGGCCTATATTTAGAGGATTGTTTCAAATTATATCACACAAAACTGAACTTTTAGAACTGAGATTCGAAACTTAAAGGCGAATGAAGAAGTAAAAATATGAAATATTACATAAGTAAAATTTTTACTAAATAGAAGAAGCAATTTAACATACGGTTAATTTTTTTTTAAATTTTAGAGTAAATATTTAAAAAGATTTATACAGAATTATTTTCAGAAATGCTGCTGAAAGAGATTTGAAATTAAGAGTGCAATTTTATATTTATTCTTTCTTGTCCAAAAGCTTTGTTCCAGGACATTTCTACAGTGGAAGAGCTTAGTTTTAACTATTTTCCTATAGCAGAGAAATTAGAGGATGCACTTCAAAATCTGAGGAAACAACTTTTGGTTAAAATATTAATAAACTTCCAAGCAATGGCTTAACAGAAACTTATTATGAGGACAAATATGGCAAGAGTTCAGTAGGATGTCTTAAAATTATTTTCTCAGAGATAAAACAAGGTAGGATATTAATTGATATTCTCTAAAATTTATGACATCTTTCAAGAAAGCCCTCACTTTTATGTAATAAAAAATTACTTAGAAACAAGTTAGATATCTTATATAACTAAGAGGTATCATTATTACAAGGCATATAATTTATCCTAAAGCCAGATATTGGCTACCAATTATGAATTTTTTCTAGGTTACTAAGTAACTCATATGAATTATTTGAATTATGGTAAGGAATAAATTTTGATCAAAATATTTAATTGGTTGTGTACCATTAAATTTATTATCTAGGATGCTGACCACTATTTCACAGTAGCTAAACAATACTAAAAGATGTGACAATTTCCATTTTCATAAAACTGAATTTTCACTATACCTGTTGACACCATTTCCACAAAGAATGGAGTAAAGAAGGCTACCAATGTCACTTTCACAGCAGTCGTCTAAGCACAACGCCATGATAGCGGAGTCGATTGCCTGTAACGATTCTGCATTTGCAGGTGATGTTTCTCTAATCCTTTTCCTGAGTACAGCCCAGGTGTTCCTATCCAATGTAGTCAATGCTCCTAATCCAGGAACACAAGGATCTCTTTCCAATGATAGAATATGCCTGATGCAGTTGAATATTTCACCACGTGGAATTATATTACCTATGGAATATTTGTGATGAAACTTTTCTCATATAATATATGAAATAATAATATATATGACAGAATTCATGAAAATTGCACATGCATCTATCTGACTCTACAGTTGTTTAGTCACCACATTACTAGTGGCCTTTTTCTCTCAGGAGAGCCACAGTTAGTAACAAACAAATGTTACTTTGGCTTTCAAAATTAATAAATGTTGCAGCAGCTTAAATTGAGATGAAAACATAATACTGGAACACATGTACATATACACTACAATGTTGCAAAACAAAAACATTTTTTTTCACCATCATATTAGATTGATTTAAAATGTCAATCAAATCAGTAACATGATAAGTAAAAAAATGTGACTGGATTTTTTATCTGGCTCAATGAGGTTTCTTGATTCAACTTGTATTATGAAAAATGTCGTTTTTATACCAAATTTTATTTTCAATTTTCCTGGGTTTAGTTTGCTCAATGTCCACAATTAAACTAAATGCCAATTATGCCGATGATAAAAATATTTTAATTGACACCAAAAAGCCATACTATGGACAAAGTTTTATTGCTAGCACTTCAAATGTTGAATAAATCTACATACAAAATAAAGATTGGGTGCTAGATGAAATGACAATATGGTTTATAAAATCATATGAATTTCATCTGCTTTGCTAATTAAACATTCTAGCAATAAAAAATTGTGGTTGTTGTTTGGTAACATTTTAGCATTGTTTTAACTTAGCTAACTCTTAGTTTAAATTGTTTTATATTGGACATTTTAAAACTTGATTTTTCCCCCTAAAATAAAATTCCCAAAGAAAATATACTTAAGCATTGAATGAATTTAAGTTGACAATCATTTCTTTTGACCTCATAAGCATTAACATTTTTCTAATTTTCCGCGCTTTGAGCCTTAATATCTCTGGGGACCTGGTAAACCCTACCAATTTTAAAAAATCATACTACAACCTGCAGGATTCATTTCAAATTTTATATTTAATTGGGTAAGATATAGACTTTTAAATTTACTCCTATCAAACAGCCAGCAGAACCTCTATTCTCAAATTCAAGAATTTTATGGTGTTGAAATATTCTCCTTGACTGGGATACAGATCCCTTGATGTCCAATTTAGTGCCCTAGCAAGTAGCCAGTTAGGCTGGTAAGGCATTAGAGGCACAACTGACAATTGCACTCAAGGAGCACTAAAGCACATTGAGGGATCTGGCTTAGAATCCCATTCAATTAGAATGATTTTCACATAGTGAAATTCCTGGATTTTGTTGCACATGAATGGATGACGCTGTTAAAATATCTATCACAGTATCTCCCAAAGTTCTTTGAATGCCTCCATTTTGCATAGTGGATGTTTCCTGTTTGACTCCTGAACATATTCACGAAGTTTTGTTAATGAATGTACTATTATTCATTTAAATATAAATAAATGGAATTAAAATTTTACCACTGAATGAATGGCATTTTCCCAGAATTAATGAGCACTTGGAGCTAGATTATTTACCAGCCAAGTACATATGTAGCAAATTATCTAATTAAAATACAATGAGAATGAGTGGATAATGTTGAAGCTAGAATTTATTTCTTTTAGAGAAAATGAACTAAGTGAAATAAAATTCAAGGCAATATATTCAATGCAAGAGATGCAATCTAATTTATAATCTCCTAGTATCCATAAACCAATAAGTCAAGAAACCAACCAGATTTATGATTACCACCATTATTATTAATATTTTTTTTCATTTTACAAATGAATACTATAATAAATTAAATTAGAAATGATATATACTAACCATCATTATCTAAAACATCAAAAACATAAAGATGTCCCTTCCTTAAAACCAAAACATGTTTGGCCCTTTCATCTTGGTACAAGCGATCGATACACAATTTTGGTATTCTTGAAAAGTTAAATAAATTTCTATATTGTGACATATCAACTGGAAAGGCCTAGAAAATGAAATAATGAAAACAATTTTAAAATGAAAATGTCTATAGATACATACATATAACATAAACACACCTCAGTTTGAAACATTTAATACATTATGATTTATATCTGAACACTAATTCAGAAGAAATATCTTTTACTGCACCTAGTACATTACTATATATAATAGGCTCTCCATCATATGAGATAACATGAACTGTGGCTACTGTGGATAAATGAAATCTGGAATACTATGGAAGAGAGATATTTGTGAGAATAATTACAAAAACATATACATGCCTTGCAGTACAAGCCATTTTTATATTAAAAAAAAATAAATTAAAAAATTATATTTTCACACATATAATTTTTTATCTCTTGTTCATGCATAAAACATGTATTTTTTGTCTAGTTGCAGTTGTTACTTCCAAAATTCACTTCCAAATTGCCATATCCACTTACTCAACTTGAACTGGCTAGGTACAGCCTCAACATAAGTATATACATGCTATGTAGATACATATATAAGTACATAAATTCTAATACCTGTAACTCAGATAATATTGAATCACAATAAGTCAGGACTCAGTTAATCAAAACTCTACTTTTCATGTATATACGTAAAACATATAAATGTGTGTGTATGTATATATATATATATATATATATATATATATATATATATATATATATATATATATATATATATATATATATATATATATATATATATATATATATATATATATAGTGCATTAAATGTATATGCATTATGTACATAAATATGTAAATTGTATGTATGTCCTGGATACATATATACATGTATTAATTTTTATCTCTTGGCCCTGAGCTAGTTAGCTAAATAATCCTAGGGATTATGTCTGAAGGATTCCCATTTTGATCATTTAGAAGTCAGATAAGATTAACATGTTTTAACGATACCAACAGAAACAGAAGCAGAGTGGCTTAAGATTTTTGATCAAAAAATTAAAAGGCTAAAATGGAAAGTTATTGTATTTCTCTATACTAGTTATTTCCAAACATCAAGCTTTAAAAGATTAACAATGTTTTTGCCTCCAACATGCTGCCTGACGCTAATATTTCCAAGAGGATGAGACTATGATATGGCTTATCTCAAATACTAATAAACATCTACACTAAGGAGGCCTTATGAGAATTTAGAGAAGGTAACACTAATAGGGTTAAAACTTTTGGAAGACTTTACAGCTGTATGTGATTCATGGGCAATATTAACTTGGTGGCAGAAATGAGGAAGAAATGGAAGATTCTCCAGAACTTGTACACAAATAACTGGAGGAAAAATTATCTCCTGAAAGTAAATATTGGAAAAATGAAATCATTGAAATGAACTGCAGATAGAGATGGAAAAGCTGATGACAGGAAAGGAGGAGAAGGCTGCTCAGGCTAAGATGTTACTGTTTCCTAGGAAGTTTCATTACAGCCAATGAGAAAGTTAACAGGGCATTTGAGTAAGAATAGCTCAATCCAAAGATATGTTTCAAATGAAAAGCAGGATGTTAACACTCATGGGAATCGGTATAGAGGTTAAGAAACATTGCATAAAACCATATAGTTTCATGCAATGGAGCAATAAAAAAGTATGGAGCATGGAAGCATGTGAATGAAAATCTGGATACTCCTAGAAAAAGACAAAACAAAAATTCAAGCAATTGAATTGTGGTGCTGGAACCACAAATTTAAAAAAAAACTATATAGGTAAAGTAAGAAATGCAGAGGTGCTGGGCAGAATGAAGGAAATATACAAGCAAACAGAAGCAACAAGAAATAAGAAGGAAAAGGCTATAATGATACCTGATAAGGCTTTCAAATAGGTGTTTAAATGTGATTGAGGACAGAATGGGATCAAAAAGAAAACAGCAAGACCACTAATGAAATTTATAGATGGTTTAAAACAAGGATGCTACAACAAAGAGATTGGCATTGAACAGAGAAACTAATACAAAGATGGAATGTAAGCCAACAACCCTTAGTAGTTAAGAGGTTAGGTATTCCTCACCAAAATTCTCCCAGAGGGTAAAAGGGCCCTTGCCAGAGATTTTATGTGAAGGCCAAAGCAGTAGCTTGTGATATGATACTGAGATATAATATTATATAGTGCATAAAGCATCTAACCTTAAACATTGCTGCTCCTTTAACACTCTTTTCAGCAGATAAAAGGCCAGTTACAGTGGTGAACATAAAACTATCAACCATATGAGGATCACTGTGCAGAACATGAGGTTTCAGTAGTTGATCTTGAAAACTTTTCATAAACCTTGAATATCAAGTTAATCATGAAAACATAATCCAGATCATATCCAGATAGAGATAAGTATTGCAAATAAAAAAACTATAGCAGTAAGCAATTACCGAAGAGATGAAATTAATAAGTTGCATGCTCTGACATCTTGGCAGTTTAAGCCAGGAGAAGAATCTTTTTCTATAAGAATAGCTGGGTTTAAGTTGATTGGTAAGGGGTCACGAGCTGATAGATACATATCTAACCAAAACTGACAGTAGTAATTGCTGTATGGATGATTATCATCATGTTCTTGCAAAAAACACTGAAGCATTTCACCCTTCCCTCCTGGGTTTATGAAACAATTGACCAGTTTTTCAGTGCATTCATATTCAGAAAAACACATGATAGGTTGCAAGGCACTCAAATAACGGGAACCAGTCTCTTTCAGGTGAGGTATGGACAGACGAGGCAATGCATGTTGAAAGCGCAGAGTAGGAATCTTACTCTTGTGTAAATAATGATATTCTTCAACATTTTTCTGTGCTTCATTTCTTTTGGAAAAAAATTAATAATTAAGTAAAAGATCTGGATATATATTTAGTGCATACAAATAAGAGGACTTACTGTTTTCCTTTGTCTTCAGTCTTGTACCTTCGTAGAACTTTGGCATAATGTATAGGCTAGACAAATATAAAAAGGAAAAATATTAGCCAATTCAATTTACTAAATCTTACCAATTTCCAATTAAAGAAGATCAAGAGAAAATTTACACATTTAATTTTCAGTTAAATAAATGTATGAGCTACAACAGGTAAAAGAATATCAGGTCACTAAGCTGAAATGGATGCAATTTTAACAGAAAAATGGGGAATTGATCTCTTTCCTTTATTTCAGCTGTAAAATAAATTATTCATTTTTTATTATAGTATATGTATGTATACATATTTTAAGAAGGTCATAATTACTAAGCAATTCAGCATTATAATTGGTCATCCACTCCAGAATTAATCTCAAAGAGGAGAGAGGGTAAGCATAAGAGATGCTCCCACTATTTCATTCTTGACCTTAATATTGTGGACTACAGAGTCTTTCTTCTGACAATAAGAAGATAGGAACATGATAATATGAGATTTGCAGTTCAGTATCCTATTTTATAGATGACATACTGCAGTTGAAGTATTATCCATGAATCATAAAATTAGATACATTATTCGATATTGAAACTTGGCATATGAAAACCAGTGCACCAGCTACTGCAATAATTAATCTGAGCCCTTAGTATGTGGGGCTATAGGTCTCAATATTCAATACCATCTGCCAACAAATTCATAGCTTAAGCTGAAAGAAACATAATATTACCTCAATTATTATGTGTAAGCACCTTGTGTACTAATTTCATATTCAATTTAATTAAATTCATGTTAAAACTGTCAATTCAAATGTGCCTTGGTCAAGTCGCTTCAGAGTGGCTAATTCTCTTTGATTAAAACCTGATATTCATCTCTTTATGGAAAAAAGAAAACAATGGTGATCTTGGATCTAAAAAATAGCAACAACAAAACCTCTTTTCAATGTGATGGGTTTCTGAAGGCCCTATTTGAAAGAGGAACCATTTTCAATTGCAGGCTTTTTGTGAATGAAAGCTAAAACAAAAAAATTCACACATGAATAAGCAATAGCCATCTAGCTACCTATTTATTTTTGAAATAACAAATCATCCAGTTCAGATAGGGTGGCTCAGGTTAATTTTGGGCGTTCAGGGGCTACACTTTTTTTTGACAACAGAATAGGCACATACCTTGCTACTATTCACGATATTTTAATGACCTATTAAAGTAAGAAAAAATGCCAGAGTCAAATATTTTTTATCGCTTCTTTCGTTCGCACATACGCTCATTTCCACAACAAAACCAATCATTAGGCGTGCTTGTGGTGGTGTAGTCGGGGTGTTCTAGCTCCCCTGAGTTTTAAATGGCCAGAGACGAACACAGTATAATTTATATTTCTAGGGAGGCGTAATTTTCCAATTGTCGACGTAATGCGAGATCGCCAAGGTTTTATCAATGCACTTAAAATGTCTATTGATAACAACCAGACGAGTTACTTTAAAAGTGTTAAATGTAAATATTCTTACCTTCAGAAAACCTGATTTCAACCTCATGGCCATGGCAAAAATTATTAAATAGGGGGATTAAATATACAATTCGATTCTTTGACGAATTCTAGTAATGTTTCGCCCTTGAAATGTAATTTTCAATGTATCTGTGATCACTCATACTGATTTTTTTTACAGGATTTCAAGAAATATTGGCTCGCAATTTCCGGTATCTAAATGATTGTTTACATTTTAACAATACTCCATCTTCGTTTGTAAAACAAAAATAAAACAACTTACGAAATTTTCTTTCATGCCATATGCACAAATTAAAGGATGCACGTCATTGCATACCTTACATATACATAATTGTAATTATCTAAGTAAAATAAAGCTGTTAAATTAGATAAACGTTTGTTATCCAAACGCGATGAATGTTTCAAACCAACAATCAATTGATAAGGAATAACCGCATATTTAAGCAAACAATATTTACAATCCTGACGGGAGGATTTCATCCGCTCTATAAAGAATAGTTTTCACATATGCTAGAGTCACTGGACTGGGGTAGCCTCGGTGAATTTTGGAATATCCTGTGGTAATTGTCTTACCTGTACTATATGATAAGAACTCGCAGAAGCAATTATTCCCAAATCCCAGTTCACGAAGGATTGTTTCTGGGATAACTGTTTGCTCTTTGTGCTTAAAAATCAGTAATAAATAAGTTACACAATTGTATAACACGAAATGCAATCCTTTGGGAGTGCATGGGAAAATGTGCTCGAATGATCAACATAGGCATAATACGAGAGTGCGATGGTAGGTCCTAGTGAGAACAGCATAATTGCTTGAACTTAGGACCTCTCCTTAATTGATGCTACTAATTGTATGATTGTGTCACCGTATGAAACAAGATAGCCACGACCCCAAGGGTCTTAGTGCAACTTAAGGATGGCACAGGTACGCCTAGCATCCCACCACGAGCATTCTTGAGTAGTCGAGCACTTACAGCAAAGGCCACCATAATCGCGCTTTAGTTGATTTATTCTTCTGTTCACACAGACCACATAATATCCGTACACATATTCATAAAAAAAAAACAAAAAATATATACGAGCAATTTCCCATACTGAATTAAGAAATCTCTTCTATCTTGATGTCATCTTGGATGCGGCCGACTCACCTTAAAATCAATGAATTTCTTTGCCTATTGCAATGCATTTGTACTGACATACTAAACAGCGGTCTCTACTCCTTTCTTTATCTTTAATGGTTTTAATAAATGGACCATTAGGTCTCAATTTCGCTCTAATAAAGACCTCTATCTATCTATCTAATAATAGCTTCTCTCCCCCACTCTGTTTCTTATCCTCCCAAATATGTCGGAACTCTCCTATCTGGTGACACATCTGCATATGGTTTGAGCGCAATGCCTGTTCTAGCTAGAATATATCGAATCAGCAATAACTATAGGCTCTGAAATGTATTTTTCCTATTAATTTCGTTCGGTGGATAAATAGTAGATTTACTGTAAAATGTCACCTGATCAAAAAACAATAATCTCTCATTGGCGGGTAAGCGGGTAAAAAATTCTTATTCTCCATTGATCTAATAATAACACAATTTTCAACAGATACAGGCGAGATGTAGTGGTAATTCGTCATTATGAGAATGAAAAATTGAAATAATACGAATACAAAATTTGAAATCAGTGGAAAAGTGCAAATTTCGTTTTTCTCACTATAACACAATTGTTTTACCGCAAAAAAGGCAGTTTTAAATATGCACTACGTTTTCAGGCTTAGCTTTGTGGAAATCCATTATCACTGAAGTAAAAACCACAAAGTTTCTTTCCACCAATTTGTATTTTCCCTTTCTCCCTCCACCAGCTTCAAACAAGCCACCTCTTTCCCCCTTCTTCACTTCCACTTATGAGCAAATCCGACCGACTCATGCAATGACCCACCTGTATGAGAGACTTTGTACCTAATGATGACACCGATACGTAGAATCTAGTCGTACCTTATAAAAATTGGTAGAAAGATACATTGTTTTTCCCTTCAGTAACAGTTTTAAAATAAACAACTAAGCGTTATTAAGAAATGTAAAATGAGAGATGTTTCAAATTATTGATTCATTCTTTTGATATGGATTATCTAGGAAAGCCGCTCCCATGCCCGATAAGTGCTTCACGAGTGCGGTACGAACAGATTGTGACATACCAATGCGTCGCAACTCTGGGAAGGATGCATAAAAAAGGAACCCCCTGCATTCCGAATTTCTTTAATAAATGCATCAAGTCAATGTAGTTTCCACGAACTTGTCTCTCATTCACTTCTACATGTCGGTAAGTACTCAGAGTCCAAACTACAGTTATTAATCCGAAGGTTGGTTGTTAAGTGAGGGCAGAGCTCATTTTGTAATAAGCTCTCTAAATAAATGGCAAGTAAAATTCAAACATCAGGGTAAGAGATAGTTTCTTTCTCTATGGTGCCTATAGTTACCCAGGAAGATCTGGTAACCAAAAAATCACATAGCTTGAGTGAAGCTAAGGGTTGAGAGTTATCATTGTCGTCCAAAGAAAAATTTATTTAATGATTTGACGAATGTAGTGTACCACTATTTTACATTATGCGCATTTAAAAAATAACATATTTATCATTTTTAACTGAATAAAATAATCTCAAGGAGACACCTCAGAGACTGATTAGTGAAAGCATAATTCTTGATTGGTTGTGAACTATAAAAATTAACTATTCAATATAGAATTTTCTAGAATTACGCTGTTGCGCAAACTGCAAGTTCACAAGGGTTACTTACATCTAAAGATATTTTGAGGACTTCTTTTTAGAGACATTGCGTAACATGCAACTTTAAAATTTCCGTTGACTATTTTCTCAAAATTCCCAGCAGGAATCGGTCCAAGAGAGCGTTGAAAGAAGAACGTGCAATATATAAAAATACATTTATTTAATATGTAAGTTTATTTGGACAGAGACCGCACCATTAGGAGATAATTATTAGTTAAAAAGACTATCTCAGGCAGGCTAACATCTTTGGCAGGCTAATATCTTAGGCATGTTCCACTAATTACCTGTGTTATAAAAAACGGAAGACTTCATGTTACTACTTGGAAATCGCAGGTAAGTTCATCAATAACATGAACGTATTTTGGTTAATAACACATTCCAGCAACACTTACTTCATTCCTAAGCTGAGGGTTTGGTTGCGATTTCCAAATCTGTCAGGATTGTCAGTAGTCCTCACCTTCTCCGTGTAGTGCATTGAGAACAAACACTGCATGGACATATCCTGCACTCTTTTAGAAATCGGTTTTTAACCTTTGGATTCCACGATGCCAATGCTCCACACGTAAACATTTCGGGAGTTTATAAGGTATTTTTTCTCTTTGGAAAAAGATCAGCATTTTGTTTGCTCTTTTATTTTCTTCCTCTTTCTTTCAACTGTATCCCATGCCAATGGGGTCGGTGTACCCATATTTGAACCTTCTCCTCCATTTCTCTCAATCAAGGGATTCCTCTCTTCTCCATCCTTTCTCCCTCAGGTCTTCTCCACCTTGCTCTTCCCTTGCATTTGGGAATTCCTCATCCTCTTTCCTACGACGTCCAACTTCTGTATTTTTTCTGATCTAATCATTACTCTGCCACTCCATGTGTCCAAATCATCTTTGCCTTCTTTCCTGTACCTTTTTGCCAATAGGCTCCACAATTACTATTCCACGAAATCAACCATTCCATATCCAGCCCCTCCTGTATATATCAACATCTCAGTGACTTCAACGTTCCTCCCTTCTCCTCATAAAACATGATCAGGTCTCTCCGCCAGAGAGCATCGGTCTCACCACAGAGTTGTTATCTAAATTTTCACCTGACAACTAATATCCCCATTGCACAAAACCCCAAGTACCTTTTTCCAGTTATTCTCTCTCTTGCACTTTATTATCATCTGCATTTCCTCCTTCAGTCATCCATTGCTCTCAAGTACTGATCCAATGTATTTCAGCTCTCTTAATCATATACAATCACCATTTTCTTTAAACATTGGTATATGTTCTTTCTACACTCCTCCGGTATGCTTACCTGCTTCCATAATTTCCCAATGAAATCCCACAGCGCATTAACCCTCGTATTTTCACCCTAACCTTTACCGAGACCTGGTCTGACCCTACCGTTCTGTTTAGAATTCTATTGTACCGGGTACAGAGTTCTAGGTAGGGAAGAAACATTGATACACTGTAGCTAAGTTGCTTCGCAGCGGTGACAGAAAATGTGACACCCAACAAAATGTGGGTACCTAGACGAGGCGTCTGGGCATTAATTACGTTCTCGAACAATGTTATATACGTATATTAAGTGGATATTTTACAGGCTTTCAAAAAGTGTTCTGTTGCATTTGAATGCCTGATTTTCTACATTTGCTCGTTACAAAAACCCGCTGATGGCCTTTACCAATGAAAAACTTTCATTAATTACTTTATTATACTTAATTAAGTTTTAAATATCACATGAGGTCTACATCTTTGAATTCACTTAATCAGTTTCTCTTTACGTACACGTATGCGTTTATATGTGTGTATATAAACATAAATAAACATGAACCTAGATAAAGACATTCATTCATTAGCAGGAGGATAATAAAATTCTGAGGATAAGCACACTGGTTTTTATCCTCCTCTCTTGCTAGTTTAGCCAGCATAATTTGGCCTATAGACTTTCAGGTCTCTTCACTTCTCCGGTTAAACTTCTCTTCTTTGAAAAATACATTGTAAATATAAAATCAAACATGTTAAACAACCCGATGGTTGTTTTAATAGTTGAGGTTAGGGCTGGTTCTCCAGATTTGGTACTCGAAAAATCACGCAGCTTGGGTCAAGCTGAGGGTGCCCTGAGACGTCATCCTGATTCAAATTCAGGCCCTCCTGTCAGTAGTTCAGCGTTCTTTAGGGGACCAATTCCTTTATTTCTGCCACCCGCAGTTTTCCAGAAGATCTGGTAGCTAAAGAATCGCACAGGTTGGGGTGTATAATTTTTAAAGTCAGGCATTTTCAGCGCTTCAGGCTCACTTCTTGAAATACAACTGCGATCATCGAAGTTAGAGAGCAGCCTTCATCAATTTTAATTCTAAAGGGCGGTAAATACGCCAATTGAGTTTTCGGTATAAGGAATTCAACCATTGAAATTATTATAAATGAAAATTACATGAAATTTTCGTGGCCAGTTGCCCTTTCTATTAAAAAATAAATACAGGAGTTTTTTAGTTAGAACGACAGTCTTCGAGGGATAGCAAAGGATTTTTCCAATTCAAGAAGTTTCCACCTCGAGGAAGACGGTCTTCTTTTAACGCAAAACGAACCAAAAATAACTTTGAAAACAACGCAAAAACGCCGTCTGTTTGCAGGAAAAGCGAACTTTATATGTGCAGGGGAAGGAAGTGACGATTCGTCAAAAATTTTCACTGTTTCCCACTCAATCATTAGCAAATTAATGCTACAAATGGAAAAAAATGACGCAATTGATCCGGCTCCAGGAGCATTATGCGCCCTTAGGTATTTCTCAATAGTCCGCCCGGTTATATTGAACAAAATTATACACAATTATATAACAAGCTAGAATGGTAGTTATGAGGAAAAATTATATTTTCAAGATGCGGTACGAAATAAAACAGCATGAATCATATTTAGCCACGAAAAATGCAGATCATGTAATGCCAGTTCATCCACGGAAAATGCAATTTCAATAATTAACATGGAAATTTTCAGAAGCTACCTGGGTAGATTTTCAAACGTTTACACTACGTCAACACTACACAGAATTTTCAAACGTTACACTACTCAGTCGAAGAAATATAACAAAATGTGACATCAGGAATTAAGAAGTGCCCGTGCAAATAGAAAAAAATAGCTTGGAGTAAAAGATAGCCAATCTTTAAAATTTTACTGCACAGATAGCCAACACTTGCTGTACAACTTGAATTTGCAGATTGGAACTAATTCTGGTTCAAGTAAACCTCTATCATATAATTATGGTTGCAGGCTCTAATTTACGTGTATGCAGAATGAAAATAAAAATAAATAATATGTTTTACATAATATCATTACTTACGATGCAGTGTGATCATATTTTTTACCAAGGGAAATATCTAAACATACAATTATGCAAAGATTATGTGGAGAAACACAAATTCCTTTAACTTTCCGTACACCCGTCTCTATCAACGGCGGCCTCTGAAAAAATGACATCCCAGCACGTTTTGAATATATATTTCTGATAGCTGGCGTTTTGCTACAATTTAGTATTAAATGGAAATTAAGCCTTTCCAGTCCCAGACTACCAGTAGGGAAAATCCTGAGCTATCCGTGGAAGAACGTCATATAAGCCAACCCGAAAACTATTGTATTTTTCTCTTACAAAGAAGGGCAGTTGGCCACGGATTCTTCCTGAGGCAAATTACCATTCCTCACATTTCAACGGCAAAATTCTCGAGACTGACAACTCTCTTTGCATATTTCCCGCCCTCCAACCGCAAACGCGCGCACAACCAATTACTCTTGCCACCGCATCACCTCTGCCCACTCCGCAATCCCATTTTCCACGTCATCCAATCTTCGCCCTTCCACCGCCGCAGCACCTCGGTTGCCTTGAAGCTTTTTGCCAAAGATAGATATACCTTTTTGTCTCAGACGCTAACGACCACTTTATTTCACGTTTTCATCCTAAGAATAAGGAAATATCAGCAAGAAAGAACGTAAAGGCCACTTTTTTCGAATTCGTTACTCTAATCTACCTGAAATTTGGAAACTTAATCTTAATAAATTAGTGTAACATGATATCCACTCATTTCACCAATTAATAATTTTAAGCAGATGAACTCATGAAATGTCCTCCAATTTTTTTCATTATTATAGTGTATATATATTTTGAAACATGAACATACCGAGTTGTGAGTCATGTAGACAGAAGCTGACGAACATTTCTGCCAAGCAACTATATTATTGAAAAAAATCAATTTAGTGATTCTAAAAAGTTCAATGATATAAATAAATAGCCTTGCAAACAAATACTAATAAAGATAAGATGTGTAAAATCATAAACGATAACAGAATAACTTGCCTACAAACGTTCTCTTCTCTAGAATCGGACTGCTGTTTTGGCTAGTATAGGTGCTGGCTTCCCTTACCGAGAATTCTGTATTCCAAGAGATTCAGATTTTCTTTGATATCACAGTCTTTGCTTTATTGCTTCTAATACATCCCACTTTAAATGGCTAAAATGATACAAGTCTCCTTTTCCACACAGCTAAAACTATAACTAGCCCCTTTCCACCAAAAACTTGTTTAACCTCTTCATATTAACTGGGTTCTCTTTTTCCTGTGAGTCTGTCTTTCGATGTGAATCAATTCAGAAGCCTCAATTTTTCTCGTTCAAAATTATCTTCTTTTATTTGGCTGCAATTTATCCCACTCTCGGCATCTGTTGTCATACCGAACCTTTCTTTTTACTTCCCTTTCTTCTCCACCGTATTCACTTTCTATGAACTTTCCCTATGCAGCATGTCGTTCAGCAATTAAGTTTTCCACTATAGTTTTACTCTTATCACGCCGTCCTCCTCAGTACTTCTTCGCTCCTCAGTTTTTAATACTACCTCACTTCCTCTTCTCTTCTAAACAACCATAGCTCAAAACACTTCGAATACCCCCGTTCCTTTTTTCTGATTATCCATGCGTGACTACACCTCACACGAAATAATTGTCACAATTTTCCCGTATGTAAATAGGAATTCTTTCAGTTACCAGCAATTCTTTTATTCTGCCAAAGCCTTCCTATCCCATAGATTTACTGATTTTTACTCCCTTGTTACAGTAAGTATTGTAAATTACCAAAATTTCTCAAATGCCTGACCAACCCACCCTGTCTCCATTTCCTCCGCTCCAGCGACAGATTAACTGCGTATTGTGCTTCCGTTGGCATTAAAAAATTGCCACAAAAATTTATTTTGGCATTGATATTTTTGCGAATTCTGGTATTCATCTTTATGGCTGCTGATTCAAACTGGAAATTGTTATTCTCACCGTCTATCATTTTACACAACGGAACTACCAAAATATGAGTAAAATGGTGGGTAATGTCCACTTTTGGTGTAGTAAATTTACAAATAAGTTATTTCCAAAGTCAAGGCAACCATGGTGCACGAATAATCTTTTCATGGACTGTTCAAGTATTAGTAATATGCAGTTAAAATTTGTGCCATAAAATGCACTAAGACACTATTGCACCTGAATTTTGAGCAGTTTTAACGGTACAAGGAGCGCATAAAATGTTTAAGACCACAAATGAACCCCAGATAATACTGTACAAGATTTGTATAAAAAGCGTCGGTAATAACGTTTTCCTCGTGTGTGCGTGAAGTACTGTATTCAGACCGTCGGTTAAGTGTGCGCATGATCGCAGATCGCATTGGCACACTATTACCACTGAAAATTTGGCGATACGAAAGATCTGCGCTGAATTTGTCACGAAGATCTCGATGGAAGACCAAGAGCAGAGTTGAGGGTTTGCTTGCGAAGACCTCCTCCAACGGCATCGGGACGAATTCCCAGCCCCCTTGCTGCCCCGACTTGGTACCAGCAGACCATTTCCTATTCCCCAAAAGTGGAATATTCCCTCAAGAGACACCACTATGTGTCCCTAAGTACCGCCAAAGGAGCTTGCCCGCGTACCCTTCCTGAATCCGCCTACCAAGGAGTCTTCGAGTCGTGGAAAATCCGCTGGCAAGAGTGAGTCGACGCTCAAGGCATGTACTAAGAAGAACCTTGAAGCATTTCAGAAATATCCGAAATATATCTATTTTTACGATCCTTTTTATACAAACTATGTATAATGCCTGATCTATTGTCTATATCGACGAGAAGTTAATTTAATGCTAGTAGCAGCGACAAAAGTCAACACATAGCATATCTTTAGTTTGCGATTAACAAGCTGGAGCTTCATTCCAATATTTCTTAATTAGAAAATATAAAACGAGATAACACACTGTTTGGCGGGCAGAGTAACTCAGTTAGAACCTGATTAAAACAGTATTTTTTAAGACCAATTAAGATTGCCATTGAATTCCCGAAAAATATAATTTATCATTTTGATTAAATAAGTAATAATTAAGGTGTATTTCTGACAAGTAATCAATCCTAAGACTTGTTTAAATCAACCCTCATGGCAATACTCGCGATGCCAATATCTTCATTATTCCTTGCACTGACGCTTACCGTTACCTGTTTCTCATTAAACGTCCTTGGCTTTTCTCTCTACTTCTTTCCCCCAATGCGATCTTCGGTGCCCAAGTATTTCTCAAAAACTGGCCAACTTCGCTCGCTATGCCACGAGTTCGAGAAATTCAGGTTCTATATCGTGGCTTTTCTTATTGAGAATTCAAAGGGTGAATTAGGAGGTTTTTAACAAATTTAACTTCATGTGTATCTTCTGTAAGATACAGCCCAAAGGCAGAGTTACAACATGCTGGGTATAGAACGCTGCTTTCTTAGGCATGATATGGAAATCTAGATTCTGTCCCCCACCCTAACCTTAAAAAGTCAGAGTTAAATTCAAGTTTAATCACGTAGGTGGTGATTATACATAGCAAGCGATTTTTGTAGTAAATCATGATGGCCTTCAGTAGATTATCCGCCAAAACAATCTTCAAAACGCAGCAACGGCTATCATAATAATTCACTTGCGTTCATATTTCCTTTAAAATATGAAAGCATATATTATAGAATATTAGAGTTCCATTTTACGTATGAAACATTTTAAAAGAATTCACCCGTCGGAAAATAGGTTCAAAGCGTTTATCTAGATTTCTAAAGCGTGAAAATATAATGAAAATTATTTTAAGACCAAAAAATAACAAATTCATAAGGAATATTTCAATATAATTAACATTGACGTGGGTTCGGTAGGTAAATGAGATGCTCATTAAGATTCATAAACGCTAACTTCAATGTTGAATACTTGCGAAGTTTAATGAAGTCATATCGATAATGATTAAGCAAAGTTATCAATGAAGGTGAAATAAGTGATCGTGAGTCTCCTCAGTTGGCAGCAAGCAGGCAGGTAACATTTGGTGCACATCCTAAGGATAGGTAAATGTTCCAGAATCATTCGATGCCGGGGCCTACAGATATATAGCCCTAATTTGTTGTTTCAATTGAAAAAATGTAAATATTTGATTGTTGATTGAAAATTCAAGCTAATCTCTTCTTCTACTAAGTGCTGTTTCGCGAAGTCGACTCTAATAGCCAATTTTAACAGGACCAAGTTAAACTGAAAGATCATTGGAATACCTGGTTTAAGGAGTTGTTGGAGAGAAAAGTGAAAAGTCATTTTCTTTTCAAGAAAAATAGCTTCAAAATTTTCAGATAATTAAATGGTAAAAGGTATTTTATGTAAAATTGAACGAATCGAAATATTTCGGGGAAAATTTGTGATGCAAAAGCTGCGGAAAAGGTATTGAACCCATCTAAATTCTTAAAAATCATATCAAACATTTGAAATTTGAAACAAGAGGAGTCGATACAATCGCAACATATCCATCGTTAAAATTTTTCTATTCCCAAATAAATATTCCGGGTGGGTTCATTTCGCTCAATCATTTCTTCTCTTCTCAATAAAATTCTCAAAAATCAACTTTTATGTAGCTCAAAATTATCAGTTTTTGATTTATTGGGCCTACGTTCATATCGAAACCCCAAAGTTCTTATCAACTAGTAAACTTCAGACATCTGTTTTCATATGCCAACGCTTCCAAACCAAAAACCACGGCAAATATCACTCTCGAAGCGATAATTTCCTTCTAGACTCCTTCAAGATTTAAAACCAGATTCAGTCCCGTGAAAGAGTTACCTGGAATAGCATGGTTCATCGAATTTAATTATATTCACCGAACACTCAAATGATTGATGGACCTAAAATTCACCTCGGAAAGCGTAACACTACAAAAAAGAACTCAAATGGAAGTACAAAAATTTGTTCTGAACATTTCGTGGCAAACTTATTTTTCATGTTTCTTTATATTCTTTCCGGCATCATTAATTTAAAAAACCTAAAGCTATATTCGCGTCTTTCTAAATGTTTTTAAAAAGGTTTTTGCTGGAATTTTTCGTGCGATGAAAGAGATTTAGGTGCAGAACACCTTTTCGGAAGGATGCAGAAATAAATGGACGTATCCCTTAAAAACGCTTTGAATATAGTGCTTTTATCGAGTTCAGATCGCAAAAGTGGCAAATATAGCTGAAAACAAGGCCCTGACCTTTCGGTGCGATTTTTCTCAGCATACAATATCATTGTGCACACCGAGAACAGATGCAACCTTTATTAAGGACCGGTTTATATCTTCAACGAAAAACATTTCTTTCGAGCAGGAAGTTGGAATTAATCCATTAGTCTGCCCTATAAATTGAACAGTGCAAAATCACAGAGATTCGAACAACTATACGATAGAGATGATGATCAATAAAAATATTTTCCAACAAGGCGAAGGATGAGCAAGTGATGATATCCATAGGGTGATAAACTGCAGTTGGAAAGTTAAACAGAAAAATATCGCACGAAAGTGATTAAAGACTACGATTTTATCAATAAAATCCTGAGACGGCTGAAAAAATCCAAACCACCTCAAGAACTGCAAGAAATTTAATAGCATAAATAAGAAACAGCTGTTTAACTTATAATCAATATGAATTTTAGCTATTCTCTTTAGCTAGATTAATGAGCGAAGCGTAAACTAAAAGGGAGGAATTGAAATTGAAAGCAAAGATTCGTTAAAGACGGACTTGAATGAACCGATGAATCAAACCTTTAAATTCCATTGACACGAGTGAAAGCGTAAATAAAACGAATGTGCGCCACCTAACAGAGGAGCATAAATTTACATAGAGTGAGGAATGAGAACAATGAGTTTTATGCCGATTTAAAACATCAGTGCTTCAAACAAGTAATCTCAGTACTGCTATTTCTAAGTTTGATCTCTAAAATGTACACTTTATAAAGCCACTATCTGTAATTTCATTCACACAGACGCTGCCCACCTGTGAAATATTGGGCCATTATGAGATGGTCTATGAAAGAATTATCAAGTGTATGAAAAATTACGAGAATACCTGCGTTTCTCATTTCAAATACCAAAGGAATTTTATTATATTGTAAAGCACCTACCACATAATTTCATTTTTATCTATCTTCTGGCTGCGCCACACTGAAGTGTCAATAAATTAAACCTTTTATTCAATTATGAATCAAAGCATTTTTGAATTACACGTAAAAAATAATCTATGATTACAGAAAAAAGTTTAAATCGATGAAGTGGATAATTTTTTAGAAAAAGGATGAACTATGGAAAATTTAAGAACGATGGCTTTCGACGAGAAGCCTGGTGATGTCATATAAAATGACGAATGGAGGCAGTTGCCTAAATGTTGCATAAACTATTGTTTTTTGAATTGAGGAGAATTAATTCACATTTAATTTGATTCATGGATAAAATTTGGATAAAAATTTTACGGTGAAATTAAGCACTTAAAATAAATATAAACAATTCACTTGAGACGATCATTCTGACGCAGTTCTCAGTGTATGCAAGTTTCAACATTAAAAGAGCCATCAGTTATGTAGATTCACCGTAGGCGGATAAACACGCATACTCATCAATATTAGTATGATGCTACAATTATACCTTCAGTGAACTTATCTGCACAATAGTAAGTCACGTTAAACTTTCTGGACTAATGTTCTTGAAATATGCTTCGCTAAAATTGTTTTTGTTAAATCGCCAAGTTTGTTTATTTTCACTGTATTTTTTAAACCAATTATAAAAGCGTCTCTTGCTAATTAAATGCAATACCCTACAAAATAATACACGAAGATCATGTTTATAGGTGATAATGCAAGTTGACTGATTTTTTTGAGAAATTTTAAAATTACTCAAATCATTTTACAGCTGTAAGACATGAAGTCGATTTCATTGTTCTTTCCCCATTTAAGTATTTGCCATTTCTTCAGGGTCAGTAATTGAAAGGAAAGAACAATACATTTTACCTCGAGTTTTTTTTTCTTGATAAGAAATGACCAATGGGAAAAAATTATATTTTTGATCATTTTGAGATTTTTTTATTTCCTTTCGCAAATGAAAATGAAAGAAATAAGCGAAAAAAAGGAATCATTGAGCACATAAACAGGCAAAATTCAATGTCGTCTTACCGTCGAAAAGCCTTCCAGCGGCCCTGGGACCCAGCCTTTCGATCATCTCTTTTGGGGCGCAAATTGAAATGTGAACAGTGGCCGTTGCTTTTGTTTTCTTTCAGTTATTCATTAAAAGAAAATAATGAAACTCATCCTTTCCCATCCCGCTAGGGGCGTTTTCGAGGTACCTTCTGAGTGGTGAATGAATTCGTTGAACAATATACCAGGTGAGAGGCTCTTCTGGGTTTCCCCCACTTCTCGGGTGATTATCTCCTCCACCTGATGCATACTCTGGACTGTCGTTTCCGTCAAGGACGGAGCTTAATATCTTTTCAACCACGAAGCTCTGCCCTCAATTGAAGAGGCCGTAGTTACAGCCGTATTTTCTCTCAAATTATACGTTCCGTTTTAAACGGAAGTTATGCTCTATTCTGTCACGTGATGTGTACATATTGTTTTGTGTGGCCTGAGATAATAAATAAATATGAAGACTTTCGTAACGATCAAAGATTCCTGCCAAAAGGGCTGATGACAAATATATATGGATGGTAAACTTACTGTAGCCTAAGAAGGATGTGAAAAAATTATTTTAACTCATTAAAATGCCAATGTTACCATGAAAATATTGTCAAATATGATCATTTCCCATCGTTACGAAATATGAAAACGAAAAAAAAGCCTCGGAAGTTAACTGAATGATGGTGGACGAAATAACAAAAGCAAATAACAACCCGAAGTTTGATTTAACATATGAGAACTAAGCTCTTCGGCGAGTGAAAATCACACTTAAAGAGAGTCGGGGAGAGTAGGATCCTTTCCTTGTGTTGGTTGAAGTTCCCCAGAGGAATCTGGTAACCGAAAAATCGTAGAGCTAGAGTAAAGTGAGGGTTCCCAGAGGTGTTACCCGAATTAGGACCCCCTCCCCGGGTCATCCGGTGAGCAGTCGAACTCAATATATACGAGCTTACCTTGCCGCCCGAGTAAATACAAGTACTAAGTACGTCAAAACTTTAATGATAGTTCTTCAATATATAGGCTTGAGAAGTCGAGTGGTAGTGGGACACAGGGCAAGGGTGATTAAGCAGAGGGCATCCCAATTCTGCTTCTATATCTTTGTTACTGTTGTGCTTCCTATGCCAATGGTTTCTTTTTTTCGGCCGATTAGCGGAGCGGGATTTTAGGTAGTTTTGGCAAACTCGAGGCAAAAGGTCAATCGCTAAACCCTGAGCGACGACATACTTTTCAATATTAGTTATTTGGTATGAATGCCCATTATATTCGGGTAAAATATAGTAATTATGCAAGATGGATAAGATTTCTAAAGATTACGCGGAATTTAATAAGACCTGGACTTGTTACGGAAGGTCCATTACACAGGGAGAACGTGCGCATCTAGGTGGTGAGTTTAGGGCACGCCTAAAAACCGGCTTCGTGCATTCGTGTGGGCCGGCAAATTTCCAGCTATTATCATTTTCCTGATACACATCTCTTGCGTTCAAGAGAAAGTCTGATGCATTGGTCAATGATATTTCGAGCCCGGGACACGGAGTGGGAGGAACTCAGATCTCTAAACATGACGGCGTCCTCTACGCTTGAAGCTTTACCGTGGAGTCAATGTTTTGCGCTAGTATTTAGAGTGGCCAACAGGAAAGGCGTTACTCACCGAAAGGACCACATAAGCATAAATGTCTTTATCGTTCTAGACTGCTTAAAAGCGAAAGCTATAAACGACGGCCAGTAAATCAAGAGTAATAGTTGGATACATCATTTCTGTTTTAGAAAGCGTAAAGATTCGAGGGGAGAGAATATCGCTGTTATTTGCGAATTGGTTTATCAGTGTCGAGCGTCAATACTCGAAAACACACTAGTAAATATGACTGAGAAACACAGTGCATGACTCTTCCACTAGATTCTATTTTGCAAAAATACTATATGACATAGCTCAGTATACAAAATGTAACACGGCTGTGTTTAAAATGGCTTAGCGCACATAGCTCATATCTTGTTCGACCGCTATTGACTCTCTTTAATTTCTCAAAGCTATTTCTTCGGTTTTTCAAAGAGTATGACGCATTTCTGCCATGTGTATGAGTGTTCATAAATAGTTGTTTTTGAATAAATCGTTTATTAAATAAAAACAATGTAAATTTATAAATATTAATTATTATTGTTGCGATTGCCCGTATTATTCCTGAGAAAAACACATATGCCAAACTTTGGAGATTTAAAAAAATAAATTAGCACAATTTTAAATTTTGAGCAGCCTTTATTTATCGTCAAAATATGGTTTTACTGTGCGATTCTCTTACATATGATCAATTCTACAGCTTACTACCTCTTCCACAGAGTATATATGAAAATAGTGCAACAATGGTGAACTTACTGGTTTAAAAAGATTCTCTGTTGATGAACATTGACGGCTATAAACTGTTGCAATCCAGATGTTACTCTCGTTGTCGCAAGCTTCCCAAAATTATTTGACAAAATCAGGCTGTCACGCAGGTTGTCATCGAAATCTGAGAGATAGTGGCAAGGCCATAGTTACTGGCAGTATTGAATCATCCGGGAAGGTAAAAATAATTTTCAAGGGCAATGTGCCAGCATGATTTTATTAAATAAACCAGCTCCACGAAATATGGGCAAGCATAAGCATTTTTACTTTTCCTATTTTTAGCTCTCAGCCTATAATTATGAAAAAATGTCCAACCCCTTATTTCGGGGTTCTAAACAAAATTTCTAAAATGAAATGACTGAAAATTATTCGTAGATATATGAAAATAGACTTGGAAAAAGTGCCGTTATTGAGTATATTCCAAATATGGACCCTCTGAACTATAACTTGACATTTTTAATGAGAGTTTCACAGAAGAAAAACACAATCATAAATCACTTTATAATTTACATGTCATATTCTATATGTATGCAAAGTATAAGAAATACGAAATAAAACTGGTAAAACAAAGACGAAAATTAACAACAAAAACCCCTCTGCATTTAAAAATATATTACGACTAATTTAATAAAGCTAAATAAACTGAAAATATAAAAAAATATTGAGTGATAATAAATTATCACTTAGTAATTTTTCCGATAACAAGGGCACTTGGAGAATGGTTTAAAGCCTAAAGCTATAAAATTACACTATTCTTTCTGTTTTTCAGAGATTCTCTGAAAAACAGAAGCTAAGGAATACATTAAATGCAAATGGGAGTTACACATTTTAAAGGAGAATCATTTACCTTTAATTAATGCAGGAAATGCAACAAAAATATTTCGTGAAATTAATATCAAATATGATTAGTTCAATAGTTTCAGCCTCAACTTTGTGGAAGTTCATTTTAATAAATGAAAAAGAAACACTTTGTTCCAATCCACCACTTTATTACAGGTACGACTAGTTTCGACGCTACGGCTGAGGATGACGCCGTAGCGTCGAAACTAGTCGTACCTGTAATAAAGTGGTGGATTGGAACAAAGTGTTTCTTTTTCATTTATATCAAATATGATATTTAAATAATACAATATTTAAAGTACTTCCCGAGAATTAATCAGCTGGGTAATCATGTGCTGTTCCATACTTTACCGATTTCAGCGGTGCCTTTACCGGCCTAATCGAACAACTGTATGAGGATATTCTACACCCTACTGTTACCCTTACTGTTTACAAATATATATATATATATATATATATATATATATATATATATACACACATATATATATTTACATAGTTATTTATTTATTCATTTATTTATTTTTTAGTACAAAGTTCGAAATGCCCCATAATAGTTATCTATTATTTATATATATTACCAATACATAGTTATCCAGTACAGTACCTATATTTGGAGACGAGCCCATATTTATTACAGGTACCTTATTTGACTCTTAATTTCATTAATCTAGTAAAATAGGACGAGGAAATGGATAGATGGTAATGAATTTTACATAATCTACCGAATACTGATAGAGTTTTAATGGATCCTTAAAAAGTATTACACCGCATCATGTTCTCCTAAATGCTTTTTGTTTTACACACTTTCAGTCTTTAGTTTCTCATCTAGGTCCTTTGTAAATATTTCCTCCACCCAGACTCAATCTTAAAAGTCAACATTCTTTTTTCTCCATTATTTTCTATTTCTATTAATTTCTTCTATTGTATGACAAGTGTCGTTGATGTATTCCATCAGCTTAAGGAAGAGGAAAAATATATCCGCATATATTTTACTAAATTCCTCTGATTTCATAACTGGAGAAGTTACGCGGGTGTGGTTTTTACGACTGAAAAAGGTCAGCAGCCCAGAGAAAAAGAGAAATCTATTCAATTCATATTGAGAAATCTCCTACTCCAATCTTTTGCAATTCATCTTACTACAAATAATCAAGGGGTAACGATAGTCATGGATAAGAAAAGCAATTAAGTTCTCCAAAATATGTTTTAAAAATAAATTGATCTCTTTACAGTCGCGCTAACGAGTCAAAAGACCAGTTACATTTAAATTAAAGCACCTTGGCTATTATGAGTAGAAATTTCCCAACAGGATTGCTCGGTATGGCTAAATTTTGATTGCAGTTAAATATGGGATGTGTGCCTGAGGGTTTAATGATACTTTTAAAGTAAATTTAGTGTTCCTTAAATAGCTAACAAAGCAAAGCTTGTCCTCAAAGGTTTTTTTTCCAAGTGAGCGCATATTTCCGAGTGAGACTCCTGCTTAGTTACGCCTCGGAATTCTGGTAAGTGGTGTCAATACTAATGTCGTGAATGATTTTTACACTCTGAAATTGTTGCATTGAAATGCATATTAGCGGATGACTCCGTCAAAAAGTTACTGTTGCGGCATCTCCTGCTGTTTCTTGTAATTTGACAAATCTCTTTTCGCCAATCGGATATTTTTTTCGAGGAACAGGGCCACAGGGTTTGGAGTCACTGGGTTTAGTCGGGGAAAAGTAAGGCGGAGTTTCAGGCGAAGTCCATGGAATGTTCTACCAACTCTACTTGCTTTGATATAAGATGGAAGGAGAGACATTGAAGGTAGTTTTTAAATCATAATGATTTAGAAAGAAATGAAAGAGGAGAGTTTAAATTCGTGTGTACTTTCTAAAGATATAAATAAATCATGAAATTATAGAGCCAAATGCCCGCTGGACGCGAGGAAAATTCCCGCGACTCTTCGAGTTTCGCCCTAATGTAACAGTATTTCTACCGTACGACGCCAAAATAGGTGAAAAACTTCATTCCACAGTTAGGCACACGATTGAAGATTTTCCGAGATTTTGTGAGTGCATTTTCTTCACAATGTCTATTTTTTTATTACTTCTATTCAAAACGTGTGTAATCAACTTGCATGCGAATGAAATTAAATATTTTAATTGGTTTCATTAATAAATCTGATTTATCAATAAACTTAAAATATTTATTACAAATAACTGAGTTTATGACATTGTGGGGTATATTTCATTAAAGTTATACTATATATTAGCTAAGCAAATTCTCCCCCGGTGTTGGTTTTTTTTAGGTCCACCAAAAAATCCTGTTTTCATTCAGCTACAGACGATAGTTAGTTAAGATAGACGGAGTCAATCTTAATCTTAGCATCTTAATAATAATTTTACTCCATCTTCTTCCAAGTGAGTGCATCGTCTTCCAGTAATAAGCAGCCAATGTATCAAAAAGCACTGCTCAACTTTACCGGAGTATGACGGGTTACTGCACAGATAGCTATTTACGTCTGGGGAATAATATTTGACCCGTAATGACGTATACGAATGGTAATTGTTTTAAATTTTCGTATGTGTCCACTGTGTGCGGTATGCAACTATTTTAGTGAAATCTAACGCATAACAATTTTGGCAGCCTTAATAAAATAGTAATAATCAGAAAATTAAGCATTTGACCAACTTATTATATTATCTCTAATTTAAGCCTATATGAACTTATTTCAGGCGAATTCATTGCTCAGATACCTTTCGCTGTGAATTCTTCATTAGTTCTTTGTTAACGCAAACGCTATGTCCTCTGTGCCTTTTGAAGTTATTAAAAGAATTTTGTTGCTTACCTTTACGTTCCTCAGGCTCAGAAAGAATAAAGATTCGCTGAATTAACATCTGACGCAGAATTCAAACCATAGTCCCTCGGGTTACAAGAGTGCTTCATATCGGCTCGAGAGAAAATTTTGAAAATTGCTCCTTCATTTCTGTTTTCCAGGAGGATGGAAAAACCCTCCGGTTGAAGTCGCCTGCTCTTGAAGAACGATACTACAGAGGTCACGAGCAGCTACCAAAGTTCAAATCTAATCAAGTTAAAATTTTCAATTGCCTCAGGTCATTGGGAAAGATTACAATAATCTGGAAGCGTGAGATCTCAGAAGATTTTATCACTACGAGATATGGCCAAAAGGGAAATCCCAGGGAGAATTATTTTGGGTGAGGGAGGGAGAGAAAATTTAAAGTTGGAAGTCGAGGTAAACACAGTCAGCTTATAGCTGGAAAATGGTAGGTGGCTAATATTTTCCACTTCTGTTCGCAGTAGAGATACTCTGGCTGTGTCGACAGAGGTGTAAACTCCTCTGTTGTCCTCCTCCTGTTTCCTCAGTTATTTTCATAGGTTATTCACCTCCAATATTTCTCAATTACTTAAGTAAAAACAGAAGGGAAGTTAGTCAGGAGTATAAAGCACATACAAGTAGCCCAATCGTGGATTCGAATTCCGTCATGTCGCGTGAAAACTGCTTCCCCGCTTGAGGGAAATAAGACGAGAAGTAAAACAAGCGTGCTATCCTCTAGGACTCGCCACTATGCGATCAGCTGACAAGAAAAAAATCATGAGAATTGTGAGAGTCATCACTGTTTTTGGCCCATCAGGATTTTTTGGTAACTGAAACTTTTAAAATAAAGCCCATTTCACATATTTCTCCAGAGAAACATTTCGCCAAGATAAGAGTTAAAAGATAATTTATTTTTAGAACAAACTAAATTTTGGCGAACCGATTTCCTTTAAATATGACCAAAACTCTGATGGTATATGTGCATGGATTGACTCTGACGTTAAGGAAAAATAGTTTAAAATCCTGTATAATAATGAGTTCTATATTCCTAAGATGCGGTAAAATGCATATAAGCTCCGCAAATGCGAATCTCTAGGATATGTGGTGCATAAATGATTACCCAAGGATCTCGATATCATCCGACGATTTTCTCCTGAAACGCATTTCTTGCGAAACTAAAACTAAAACGAAACTAAATGAAATTAGGAAATTATTTAATGACCGAAATTCGAAATTTTTCACCGATAAAATTGATAATAAATTGATAATAATAAAAAATAAAAAAATTAAGCACGAACTATGATGGAGATCTAGTTTGCTAGGTAGGAAATACGGAAATGTGACGGAAAATACGACAGTCGCGGTTTCGAAGCCCACTTCAGGCGCGATGGTCGCAATGTCACGTTATCACGGAAGATTTTCGTGCTCAATTTTACTGAGGTGGGTTAATATACAATGTGGGCCATAGCAGTCGAACCAATATTAATACCATGAATTCAAAGCATTGGTTACTACCCGAGTGATTGAAATAGTTTGGCGACCAATGTGCCAGCCTTTCAACGTAAGTTTGTTTTTGACATGATTTTATGTAAGTTTGTTTGCTTGAGTTTGACCCCGGGCAAGAGCTCTGGTGACTGCGAAGCAAATTGAAAGCGAAACCTTTCCCCAGGGAGTCAAGAAAGGAGCTACAATATCGCCAAACTAATTAATTACATGTTTAATTACACAATCCGTTCCTGTTCCTCCTATCCGAAAACCGTGCATCTTGTAGTACATCTTAGGTCGTAACAGTAGATTTACACTTGATCACGGAACTCAGGCAACCGTTCTCTTTTTCCAAATATTTAATTGTTTAATCGGTTTCTTTCCACACTCGTTTCCGACTCTAACCCAACTTCAAATTAGGAAGCCAAAAGCATACATGGATATCGCGAATTTGCGGGGGGTCGGGGATTGAGGAAGGCACAGTATAACACTATTTAAGGGTACGGAGAAAAGTGAAAATCAGATTATGGTTGCTGGGTTTATCGTTTGCGTGTTCCTGTTTTGTCTGAATAGTTTCTGAAATATTTATCGACCGCCGGTTTTTCTCACAAAAACTAAGTGAATGCTACACGCATTTATAATTTTGAAAGACCAAGAGCAAATTCAATTTAGTCCTTGATAAAAAGGGGTATATCGTTTTATGTTGTTACTTAGAATAATCGAGCTATCGCATTCAAAGTAAAATGAATTTCCACGAAGACTGACGAGTTTTAAGGAGCGAATTCCTCACTTTCTACATTTTTTCACATCCCTGCATTTACGCAACTCATTGCAAGGTGAGGGCCTTGAAGAGAACTTCGAAAATTAATGCATGCTAGCTAGTACCCTTGGTGAGTAAAATGCTTACATTTATATGGAATAATCGCGTTTTCGCATCGGAATAATGTAAATAAATCGTTGCTAAACTACTCTTATCCAATTCAACGGGCGGCTTGTTAATAAATTAACACGCCGCGTGTTAATATATTGGACAGAGGTTCGGTAACGCCCCGGAGAATCCCGAATTTAAATCCGGGTAGGACTCGGCTAAAATCCATGCAATGTGATTTGGATACCGTCAATTCGTAGGAAATGGCAGTCGGCACAAAAGAAGAAACTGATCCCCATTACCTGAATTTGCGAATTTCACACGCCGCAGGGCTTAGTACGAGGTGGACTCTATCATCAACCTATCAAAACCACCTACAATCAAAACGAAATTTGAGTTTGAATACCACGGTCGTGGTAATTTTTGGACCTTATTCCACGCAAATGCAAAGTTCGCATATCATTTAGAATGACGTCAAACACCGATCGTGAAAGCTTCAGCCCAAATCGCGAGAAGCTCTAAACTCATGAACACTGAACACCTATAATGATATGGGAATCCCTTTGAAAATTGGCAGTGGCCATTGTGCTTTGTTACATGCAGCCGAAGGTCGTTGTCATCGTGGCCGCTGTTTTGTGACTCTATGGGGGTCAGACTAGGAGAGGAAATGCCAATCCGGTTCATCATTCAAGGATGGTGTCAAAAATTCCATAAACTGCTGAGGTCATCACGCCTAAGAGAAATAGGAAGTTTTATTGAATAAATTTACCCTTGGCTCACTTCTTGTGCACAGATTAGAAGAAAAGTTGATTTCAGAGGACAAATACTTCGATATTTCAACGGCTAATTCTTTTGCACGCGAATTCAACATGGTCAACAAAGCAACGTATAAACCTGTATTGGAGTGTTTGATACCTTTCTCCAGGTTCAGTGCAAATAATTACCGTAGTCATAATTAAATATAGGATTGTTTTTACGCACATCTAGACTTCATTCTCATTCACACCTTCGTTTTTCTTCGCTTTCACCTCAGTCATTACGTGCTCCATGCATCACATCCGTGGTAACTTCTATGGTACTTCTCGTACATTTATCCTCCGATGAGTCTCTTCAACAAGCAAATTTGCCTCAAAGTATGCTTCCAAGAAAGTTATTCCTTCTGCTTTAAAATTCTTTCATTGATCTTTCTTCCATCAGGCTTTAGGCACGACTTTGAATAAATACTTCCACCTTCCTATCTCCTTTTTCCACGACAAAATTCATTGGCCCACGTACGGCTACCTTCCTCGAAAGCCTGCTTTCGCAAGAAGAGTTTTGACGCCGAAAGCACACTGGAAAGGACACGGAAAAACAATCGCCTCTCCATGAGGAGATGATTTCATCGCGGTTGGGCGTAGGATACAGAAGTATTTAATAGAAATAAATTCAGCAGCACTAAAAGTGTTTTATGGAAATCATATGCTTTTATTAAGCGAGCGACAACGATTAATTTTATTTCAAATCACGTTGCATCAGAAAATAAAAAAAATCACCTCCAAAGGAATATACAAGCCATAATTGTGGAAAATTATATGACTTCTTTACAGCGACTTGAAATTTCCGTTTTTATCATATTTTACGAAAAATAAAATGTCTTCCGTTTCTTTTTTCGGTCTTTTGAAAAAATACTTAATATTTATCATTTTCATTGAAAAAAAGGACCAACACGAACCAATGAACCGAATGTATCACAAATAAATGAATACACGAGGCGCAGTAAATGACATTTTTGTTAAAGGTAGGTCATCAATTTTCCATATCACGCATTTGAATTTCAGATCAATATTGAAATCACTCAGTAAGATTTTATTGTAGCTGTAAATCACAAATGTCTGGATATTATGGGAAGCTAATATATCTCTAGGGACGAATACAGTGAGGTAGAAGGGCAATCTTAAATGAAACAATGTGACTGCGGTTGTTCGTTGAAGCTTCCTTTTCTTAAAATAATTATTTTCATGTGGTCGTGGGGTGTTTCTCAGCAGTAACCTCTCGAGTCGTTTCTTAAGAAGATACGATCACCAGCCACTACAATTACACACACACACACACCACTAATATTATTGTAAAAAAATAAATTGCACCAATAAAGGCGCACTTTTCCAATGCTTTTCGATTGAACGGTACCTAAAATATGTTTTATGGTCAAAGAATTTGTTTGCATGGAAATAAAAACATGCTATGCCTATCCAGAATTATTATTACATAATAATTTAATATTGCTATAATTTGGTATTTTTTCTATTAGTCTAGAGTGAATAAAATGGGGAAAATAAAATCGCGACTCTCCCTATCCTCTTTTCTCCTTATTGTAGAGCTTCGGTGATAACTGAAAATAATGTCGATAAATGGAATGCCTGACAAATAAACCTATAATTAATAAGATAATTTGGCTCAGCCAACCCAGAGATATTTTGCCACGTGTCACGAAAGACACGAGGCAAAGTCTCGCGATAGGGAATTTCGTGCAGTCGACATACAGTAAAGGTTAGAAATTCAGATATCATTCCATCCAATATGGAGTAGATCGAAAGATAAGAAACTTCGAAGATTTAAAACTCGTAATGGTGCGACAACGCCCTTGCAACGTAGGCGAGGGTCCCTGGTGCGTCTCTAGTGCGTTATCATTTGCCGTAAAATTCACGCACGCGTGATTGTCCGGGCCCCATCAAAGAACCATTATTTAAACCTTCACTGATCGAACTCTATAGCGAGCAATTTTGGAAAAATCCTTGCAGGCGTCAACCCAGACGGTCAAGGCGAAACCAAACCTGAGCGTGTGTGCGTGCCATTGTGTGCCCGCCTCCACCGTGCTATATTCTCCCTCGGACGGCCCTGAGAGAGAGAGCGACCTTTTGGTCATGTTTCAGAATTGCGGTTCATCAATTTCGTTGCATGCCGGTGGAAACTAACACGATGAAATCTCGACGGTTCATAGATTTATCTTGCTCGCATACCTTTTAAATTAAAAACGCAGCAATCAAATCTTTCATTATGGCCTCGATCAATCTCAACATAGATTTTCACGATGCTAAAGGTCATCTATAAAGTGATCTTTCGAAGGCTCGAATAATGAAGTTTCCTGGGCTTTTCGAACGATTTAAGATTGTGAGTAATTATGCCGGAATAGTTATGTACTCTATTTTGGGCTGTCCGATCCAATAACCCAATGAAACTGGAATTATCAAGTGGGGTCATGGGCTGCGGTCGTAGATGGCGTCAACGCTACCATTTCTGAACGTAACAAAAATAATGAAAGAGTAAAGATAGTGGTAATTCTTGGTCCCTTCACAGGAAGATGAGTGTTCACAAGGAAATTTAGTCCCGTTTCTCCACTACTAAAATAACCACGGTCCGTCTCATTTTACTATATGAGAACAGTTAATATAATTACTGCAAGGTAGTATGTCAGGATGAAAAATCGAATCAATTATTAATAACACTGCATGAACAATCAGCCACTTTAAAAATACTACTGAAGTGGATTTTAATATCATTACGAAACATTGTTTAAGTTGCAACATTTGTCAAGCTGTTTAATTTTCAACGTGAAGCAGATGAAATATCATCTTCATATCAACTAAAACAGAATTGTGATAAAGTGAAATAAAAACAATGAGGGAGGAGGTATTTTCAGAGTGACCTTGAAAACTTCCCGCTGACAAAGGGTTCACCGGTATGATTGGCATTCACCGTTACAGAGGCAGTAGCATCTTTAACGGTGTAGTTGAATGTAGTCTCTGGGGACTCATTATATTTCTGGGTAATTAATTATTGGAGCAAATCCATCCAATTCACTACAATGGAGATCCATTCAATATTGCTAAAGAAACTATTAACGTCTAATAAGTTAAACCCCAGGTAATTTATCACGAAATATTCAAGGACATAGAAAAGGAATAGACCAAGTACAATAGATGTTTAAGTACGGGGCACTGGATTCAAGAAACGTAGGAAATATTGACTTAAAAATCTATAAATTTCTAAAGGGGAAACCCAAAGTATGTATGAATAATTAGAATTTTCATCGTAACTTATGGATAAATTTTGCTGTGGACATCAACGCTGGATGGGCGACTGATTTTTTCAATCGTGAGACTCTCGAAGTTATTTCAGGTAGGCTGGCAGGTAATGAGGATTTTCGCAAATCAAGTAATACATTGACATCCATACATTAATAATCAAGACAAGTAATCATCATACAATATCAAGTAATTCATAATTTTTAATTGTATTATATATCTGATTACTGTGAGTGTTCTTTTTATGTGTTCTTATATTGTTTGTTGCTGTCCAAGTTTTTTATTCAACACTTCCGTGTTGCTTGCTTCGACGAAATCATATATATACATATATATATACATACATACATATACATATATATGTATATATATATACCTATATACATATATATATATATATATATATGTGTGTGTGTGTGTGTATGTATATATGTATATATATATACCTATATACATATACATATATATATATATATATATATATATATATATATATATATATATATATATGTATGTATTTTTGTATACACACATATATATATATGTGTATACAAAAATACATATATATATATAAACATACATACACACATACACGTGCATTGAGAGTGCGAGGGAGTGAGCATAGAGATAGAGTGAATATCTAATAACATATATTCCCCATAACTCTTTCCTGATGGGACAAGGCAGATAGACAATGGTATAAAAAGGGGAACGAATGGAATACTGCTTACAAGCAATTTGCTTAACGTTCGAAGCGCTCTGCCAGTGAAACGCGATCAAAATTGAGCGCGAAGAATTGAGGCAACTAGATGTATCTGTAGATGCTGAGCCGAAGGCTACAATAGGAAGGAAACCATCGTGGGTTTTCAACGCGGCTGGAGTCCATGAGTCACGCCACCACATATATCTCACGAAACTTGGCACCACAGACTCATGGTCAAATTCATTTCATTCCAAGTGCCCACGGCCAGAAAAAACCATGCTTTGGTAACTTCATAGAGTGAAAGGGGTGTTTACATAAATAATGCAAAGGAAATCGCCCAAAGAATGACAATACATAATGTAATTCACAGTATTTAGTGCTGCGGTAAAAACGTGATTGCAGACAGCTCCTTTATAGCAGTGTCATGCAGTCAAAATATATTTTTTTAATCACAATAAAAAAATAAGCTTAGTTATACCTAAAGGATTTTCATTACGACTTAATTTGCTTGTACGGTAACATCATTAATTATTAGGGAAATATTGTTAGCAAATATAATTTCTTAAAAAAGATCTTTCAATGTACAGTACTATGGAAGGTAAAACGAGTGTCTCGGTGAATATAATGACTTCCGTTAGATATATCAACGAATATTTTTCATCGCTTTTGTAGGTAAATATCGAGATTGTAATTTCTAACATTATATTCTACAAAAAATATGAACATATTTACGAGAGGTAGACATTATTCATGGGCTATTTCACTTAATTTTTGCAGATTTTGTATTGTTTAATTTTATGGTCCATACGGTCTCTCTTAGGCAAAATTCAACGCGGATAACGAAAAGTCCATCCGGAAGCTTGAAAATAGTTTTCCTTGAACGCCGGAAAGCTTTTAACGGTAATGATGAAACCATAAATTTTTGCAAGTTGCTAAATTCATATCCTGAGAAAAATCTCTCTTGACTAATTATTTGTGAAAAGGGTATACGGCTAAATGGAAATAAGATTAGTTAGACGGATTGACCGAAATCCAATAAATTGTTTATTCACCAAAGACAAACCTCTTCCAAATCTTAATAAATTACTCAATAATTTTTATTTCAGCATGCAAGTCATCGTAAGCATTTTTGAATTGATTTTTGAAAGTGACGAAGAACCCGAGGCACGAAGTATGTATCTAATTCATCCAAAGTGCACCCCCACAATGCATTAAAATAAACGCCAAGGAGCCTCAGCTACTGCGCTGATTTATAATAGAGACTAGTTGAATATTGTCATCACCACGTTTAATTTATTATAATTTACTCCTTGCTACATATAACCATTTTTATATTTGACAATGAATTTTAATTCCCGTATCATAATCCAACTTTCCAACTTAAGGGACACAATTTATTTCTTCGCATCAAGAGATTATATATATATATATATATATATATATATATATATATATATATATATATATATACATATATACATATATATTTCCACCTAATGAGAAAGTTCCCTAGATAAATCCCCCAATTGTTGTCCCCCAATTAAAAATATCGCAACTTCAGTCACATATCCTTCACTATGTCATAAAAATCCTAATACTAATACACAGGATGGAAGCTTTATCCAACATTTCGATCACATTTTCTCGAATGACGCACAAAATAATAAATGAACACATGAACAACAACATTGATAAGACACGCCGAAATTCTAGCAGCAATGCTCGTGTATTGCGAAGGAGGAGAGGCACAGGGGACGTGCACCGGAAGAGGAGGCGACTGAATGGAAGGTTCTGGGACGAATCCCGTTCCCAGTCCTCGGGGCTCTACGGCGGGCGGAGGCGGGAGAATAAAATCGGAGCAAGCCGCAAAACGGGAGGAGAGGTGGATGATTACACGGACTTTGAGACGGTGGGGTACCTCGGGGAGGAAGAAGAGGGAAGAGGGATAGCTGTCTATGGGGGGATGGGGTGGACGCGGAGGAGGGATCGGAGAGAATCCGGTTATTGTAGTGCTGCTGAGGACATAGAGATAAGGGGGGAGGGGGGTTGAAGGGGTGGGGGAAAGACGCGCCGCCCTCCCTTTGGAAGTCATTGGGTGTGGTCGGGTGGGTGTCCGTCGATGAAGATCAGTGGATTCGGGGAGGTGGTTACATAGGTGGGGGGATGGACAGGATCAAGGGGCCGTGGATGGAGAGGGGCGAGGACCAGAAGAATGAGACGAACGGGGTGAGGAGGGAGGTAGGCCTCAGGGAAGGAGGCAGGGAGGAGGTGGTTGGAATCTCTGAAGGGGACGCGAAGGGAGTGATGGTGCGAAAAGGAGGAGGGAAAGAGTTGGCGCTTTGTTATTATCGTGGCCGAATGGTCCCATCCGCGGCACCGACACCAACCTCCGCCCCTTCTCCTCCTTCCCCCGTCTGCCAAAAAACCAGGGCCGATCTTTTCACTGTCCGCCCCGTCGTACAGCTCTCTCGTGCCATCGGGAGATACCTACCTGGCCGTTGGACAACGCATGCGCAGACGTTACGGCTCCAGTACACACAAAAAGGCACCTCACACATTGCGAGCACAGAAACGAGCCCCTCCACACGCACGAACCCCCCCTCTCTCTCCAAAGTTCCCTCCATTCCTCTCTTCCTCCTCCCTCCCTTTTCTCCACCGCTTCTCATTTTTCTCGCCTCTCTTATTCTATCTCTTTCCTCATCCTTCCTCCCAACTTTCCCTCCCTCAATTTAGCCATTATACGCCACCTCTCCCAGCGACCCCAGTGATTTCTCCTCCCTCAATTCTCTCCCCATCTTCTCTCTCTTCTCTTCTCCTCATGTCTTGACTCCTTCATCAACGCTTTCGCGTAGATTTTCTCTGATATAAAAGATTGCACAAATGGCAGTGAGCAGAGCTTTCCCAATGTAGTAGCTAAAAATCCTCCAGTTCGAGTTTGTCTTCGATTGAATTACAACCATAATGCCACTAGGTTCAAAAACTGTTTGAATATCGTTAGAGAGTGTTGATAAAACAGGGATTCCGTCGATATTGGAAAGGTTATTACCAGGGGAGTCTGGGGCTTCATAATTCCAGCGTTCTCTGCCACCAAAACCATTTTGTATGTTGAAATATTAATGTTTTCCGGGCCAAGATTCTGAACTGCCGGATGATGACAAAATATTAGGTAATTAATACAATATGTGCAAAATTAGAGGAAAGCCATCCGATAAAAACATGTTTTTTTTATTGGAAATAGTCTTTGGTCCCACAATTTAGAAAAATCACTTCACATAGTCGCAGATCAAAATTTCTTTTAAGGCAAGACTAACAATTGGCAGCGACGGTCTCCTCATAAAAACCTATGGATCCGGAAAAATCCTTAAGATTGAGTGTCACTACCCTGGGTCTAACCTTCAAACACATTCTTCCACCCCAGGCAGGTAAGCGTAGCCTGACTTATAAATAACTATGGGTTATTTGAGATTTCAATAACGCATGCACGAAAATTGGAAAGAGAAAACCTACCATTCCAACTCATGGTAAATTTGGCGGCAGTGTTCGAAAATGATAGGCACCACGTCCACATTTTCCTCATGGGAAAAGATTTGGAGCTCACTGCCCATTCTCACTACACCCGATACCCTATGTGGCTCAACGCACTCCGCTTCCATTTCCACTCGCACTCCCACGAGATTCCAGCACCTCACCAACGCGGCCTCTTCCCCTCCCCCCATCAATGGACCTCTTCCCTCCTCCCTGTTCTTTCGTCCTCCACAACACCGCCATCCTCACCCCCTCGCTCCTGCATCGACTCATAAGACCTCCACCAAGTGTTGCCCCACACCCTCTACCTGCACCCGGACTCCATCCCCCACATTTAATTCCTCGCCGCATATTTCCCCCCTCCCATCCCCGTCTTCCCCATTCCCTCCCCCTCCTCCACCCTTCTTCCCTCTCCCTTCCTCTCTCTCTCACCCAGCCTCACCACTCAACCAAATCAACCCCACTCCACTCGCTACCGCCCCGTTGGACCCAGGCATTATACCCTGGACCATCCTCGCCGACCAGTGGAAACCACTAGCTCCAGAGCCGACGTGGACATTACTACGAGTGCAGCCTTCCTGCTCCTAACTTCTCCTCTCGCCGTTCCCCAGCGCGGATCGCTTCCCATCCACTCCTTCACCCTCTCTCGTTCCTCACGCAGTCCCTCCGCTTCGCGGTGCGTGACCCTGATCTCCTCTCGCACATCTCTCAATCCCTCAATCCCTTCCCTCCTGACCCCTGATCCCTTAGTTTCCTAATTAGAGGAACGCGCATACGTTTCTCATTCCCTATCACGCGATCCCCCGCGCCCTTCTACCTCCCGAACAGCAATCGGGGCACACCTCTGGACGCGGGCGACAAAATCCGGAGAAGCGACGTCGACGGCGGCGGCCTATTCCGTATTCAGCGCACCGCCCATCGTCTGACCCTTTTTTTCCCTTCCTCCACGCGCCGCCTCCCCACCTTACTCTCTCCTTCGACTCATCTTTCGCTGCCCGCACACTCGCGGAGACACACGCGCACTCCCCGCGCCCACCCGCCCCAGAGGAAGGCGCACGACGAGCGGAGGCAGAAGCGGTGGCACATCCGGTGCAGAACCACGGGCGCTGTCGCGCCGACACCACGTCCTCCGACGGCGTCGCCTCGTGTCGAGTGAAGGAGTTTTCTCTCCCTCTCTCTCCCCCGACCGTCCGCCGTGCCAACTCTTTCGGTGGGACCCGATTGGGAGGAAATAAAAAATAAAGTATCCGCGTGCAAAACAAAACTCGAGAACAAATCCCTCGCGTATAAGGGAGAGGAGACCCGAACAGGACTACCTCATCGTCGCTGCTGGATCCGACGCCGATACTCGAAGGGGGCCGTTCAAGAGTGTGGTGCTACCTCCCCCTCTCCATCCGTCAAATCTTCGAGACCCCCCCACCTGGTCTATCCCTTCGCGGGACCGTATTCTCCGTCGGACAAGAAGGAAGGACCTCTTCCTCCGGCGGACGAAAGAGGAAGAGCGGAGGGATAGGAGTTACCCTGTTGAGGGAGCCAAGCGGACTGCACAGCTGGACGCGCCGGAGGTAAGGCAAGGGATGATTTGTCGACGCGGGGAGAGGCGCGCGACAAGGGAGGAAGGAGTGACGGACCCCGGGGGACGCGCCCGGAGAGACGGCGGTGATGTTCTCCCCCCCGGCGAACGTCAACAGATTTTACCTCCCCTCAAGGCGTTCCCTCTCTCTGTCCTCAGTCTCTCATCGAAATGCCACGGGCACGAACGCACAATGAGCCCACCTAATGGGTTATCCGGGAGGGCGGAGGTGTCTCCGCGGGTTGGTCGGACGGGATTCAAATTAATAAGGAGGCGAAGAGGTTTTGGAGTGGCAGATTGAATCGCCGGCGTGGGAAGGAGGTGGACAGAATTGTGAGTGGATGATCGCATGGTCTCTGGGGCTTGAAGTATTTATTCACCTCCGATGGCATAGGTGGTGGCGTATTTTCCTTCAGCGTGGACTTAAGTTAGCTGTCAGCATCAAGAGGCAACATTTAACGGCTACAATTGAAGAAAAGCTGTTCTTAAAAATATAATTTAATTTCAATGTACGGGTTGAATTTCAGTTTCTCGCACAAATGGGATTAAGATGGAATAAGACGTCAACAATTGATAAATAACCGAAATCTAGTGACTACTTTTCCTTTATTTCGTGTATATATATATATATATATATATATATATATATATATATATATATATATATATATATTTATATATATATTTATATATATATTTATATAGTTGAACGAAAGTTCGTTTTTATCACAAGAATGTGACGCCCCAAACAATAATGAAGCGCGAAAGAAAACAGACTCCCTTTTTTATTTTCAGTGGTCCCAGCCATGTTCCTCAATTTGAGAGGCACGATAGTACTTTCTTACCCAGAGGAAAGTGGCAAGGGCCACTGAAAATTTAAAAACTTAAGTCATTCAGTACAATTTATCACCTACAGCTAGAATATCTTCTCTTCTATCGGAATATAATAAATCAATTATCACACAAACTGGATTTCTGTTGAAAAATATTATTTTTACCATGCATGAAATAGCAAAAAAATATTCTTAATATTTGATTATACTTACGAAGTTACTATTACTAAAAAATTACTAAGAAAAAAATCTGTTTGCCGTTCGCGGCGTATATTCAACCCAGAAATCCCAGAAAAACACTCACGACCCACGATTTTAAATAAATGGGAAGACATTTGTTACGGGATGCTTCGCGTTTCCGATTATGGCACTGATTCCAGTTCTCCTTAAATTTTCATACCAAAATCCATCTAAATAAATGGTGATAAGCAATTGCACATCATTTTCCGAGTAAACAAAATCAGGACATAATGGGAAAGTTTAGTCTTATTCGTATTGTGAAATACAGTTAAATATACATTAATATGAAGGCCAATCAATCGCACTGTACTAGTACTGAAAGCGTAAAGAAAAATATTCACCGGTAGAGAAGAAATGTCACCAGTGTATAGTGAAACGCAACATTAAGAATCACACAAACTAGTCCATAAACTGCTTAAGGCCGTAAATTTGTTCGAAACTAGCAAACAAAACTGTTGGTTGCAGCGATCAATGCCTTTCAAGGTCACCACTGAACCTGTTACCGAATGGCGAGACCATTTCCAAGCCTCCGTGGTGGTAGGTATCACGCGTTTCGTACCTCAATCACGTATGTATACTGGGATTCACTTGCGATTTCACGACAAGACCTACTTAACCTGCGTAACAAAGATTTTTATTAGCTCAGACGTCGGTCAACCTCAAGGATAATAGATAGTGTCGCAAATGCGCATAATAAACGACATTTTTGGATTGGGAAGGTATACTTTGATTTTCTACCAAACCTCATTTCAAATTCAAAACGAATGGTGAGTGAGAATCATTTCTGTTTGGCAGCAGTTCTCATGATTTCAGCAATCGGTTTTAACTTGAATTCTTGAGTTTGCATGCTACAGGGCAAAGTTCATAGTGAGCCTTTCTTCCCACCCTTAAGACCGTCTTTCTCCTCGGCTATGGCGATATAACGTCATAGAAATGGCGATATATGGCATTAGGAGATATGTCTCCAGGGGAAATAAATCGATTTCATAAGTATGACAAGTTTTATCGAGAAAAATATTTTTTCTCCTGTAGTTGCACGAGGACCTGTAATTTAACTTGAATCTGCTATCTAACTAAATGTTAACAAGGAGGAAGAGTTAAAATTCACAACATCAAACAGCATTTTCATTACAAGTACTCACAATATTCTACCCGTACTTTTATATGTATATTCTCCCTTCTTTTGGAAATCAAGCTAATATTAATTTGAAAGCCTATTTCTTTGAATTATTCTTATATAAATGTATTTAGTTATAAAATGATTTTATTTTGAATACACATTAATTTAGCAACTGTTTGTTAGAAATACTCTCATGGTCTCCGGCGGAGGTTTTCGGAGAAATCAATTGGTGATCGACCTAGAAGGGTCCAATACGTATCATTAACCGTAAAAACATTAAATCTTTCTAGCTACTTGTTTATTGTGAATCAAATTTCCTGATAAAGTCGATTTAAAGTTTTGTGTCACTAAATAAGGTAAAAGCAGCGGAGCATCAAAAGATAAATTTGTTTTACGAACTCGATTTCTGTGAATGGCACATTAAGATGAAACTAGAACTGTATGCAAGTCTTCTGAACATGAAAACCTTTTCCACTCAAATGTTTTTCTGTTCAACATGATAGCACAGCACTTCTCTGAGCCAATAATATATTGAAATTTTAATAATAATTGTTTAAGACTATATGAACTTCAAGTTCCACGGGTGAATTCTTCGGATAGCAATAATAATTCAAAACGCCTTCATTTTCAGGCCATATCAAACTAATTATAATTTCCTTTCATTGAAATTTAAAATGGAAGAGAATCCAGATCCATCTCCAGATCTCCAGTTGTATTTCATTGAATGCAAAAGGTCAAATAGGGAATTCTTTAAATAGGAATATTGCTTGTCTTCAGAGTAAAGAATATATTTGTTCAAATCATAAACATACGAGCATAGAAGTGGATTAAATAAAATTGGGTAATAGGTTTATTTCTGGCAGATTTAAAAGAATAAAAACTAAAAATGAATCACACTTCGTGATTGACGATTACAAAATACACATTTCACGAAGATACAACCAGCTAGATTATTATAGCCTGCATTATTTAGGAGCAGTCATGCTGGACTTCATATTATTTCACTCGAAAATGGGGCTGCTCAAATATCTGGGCGAAACATGAGTGACCATGCGTGAATCCAATACGAAAAAATATATTTGCGTACTTCACATTTTCCGCTGCTTTCTTCTAGGGTAAGGCGAGGCAAACGAGGGCAAGGGATGTTTATTTTTCTGTCGGAAGCACTGTTTTTGTAGGCCGAAATGAACATGAGGAGGGGCTCTGACAAGGGAAATAATACGCGAACGAAGGTCCCGAAACTTCATACCCCCTGAGGGAGCCTCTTCTGTCTCCGGGTTTAGCGAGATGGACCCGGAGGCTGCGAAGTCGTCGACCTGAAGGAATCTTTAAGAGCTGCTGACCTTGTCAGACGAGCGAAAAGGACTTTCTCGTTCTCTCTTTCTCTCATCTTTCTCTCTCTCTCTGCTTCCCTGACTTGCCCAACCCGATTCCTCCTCCCACTTCTGCCCAGCCTCTCCCAGAGAGAGGATCTCCCGACTCCTCTGATACTATTCTCCCTCATTCCCATTTCCCGTTGCCACAATTTCTTTTAGGTGTGCCTAGGTTCTCCCCGACGTCTAGAATCGTGATCGCCTCTTCCATTTAATCTCTAAGAAAGTGTATACGCTCGCGAGGCCTAGCTTCCCTCTCCCAAATATTCAAAATGAATTGGACCGACAACGATGAGACTCTTTCTTCACCTTACGTCATTCAACGGTGTCGTAACACTTTCTCGGAAATGAAAAATGCTTGCTCCAATATTTTCGTCCTGTCATTCACTTAATCAATCCGTTTTCAACTTTGTCGAAGCCGGTTTGTTCTCTCTGTCTGCCGCACGAAACAGCGATTTCTTAGAGTTTACTTTTTAAAGCACCGGGAATTGCACGCTTCAAAGGCGTGGTCATGATATTCAATTCATTATTTTTAATCTATTCACACTGCAGGGCACTAGCATGAGAGATGGGTGAGATGTGGAATGCTACTTAACGTGGACACCCGAGGACCTCCCCTCCCCTCTTTATACGCGCACCGCTGTAGTTAATCACTGCTGACGGCTCACTAAGGAGTCATAAACCTTCCATACAATCATTTTTAACCATATATTTTTTGATCTTCAAATTACTCGTATAAATTTACGCCAGGGTTGTACAGTTTTTTTGTGCGCGGAAGGAACAATTTGCGGAATTCGTAGAATAATACCGTGTAGCTTCCAGTGGTGAATCCAGTCAATGGAAGTCGGGGTAACACAACGGTAACATGGCATTTCTCTGATACAAGCAGCATCGTGGGAGCTATATATATAATATATGCATAGAGAAGGGTAGGAGGTTAAAAAGAATTTTTCTCGTTGCTCGTGAATCGCTGGTGGTGCATTGATTAATATATGAGGGCGTTGGTTGCGTCTGCAGAGTAAAGAAAATTTCGTTTGAGCATACAACCCCTGACAATTACTGAAAGAAGTAATTTTCCAGAAAGGGACTTAATCTTCAGCAAATTCGACTAGCTCTGTTATTAACTCCCACTAATTTCACTATATTCCCTTCCAATGATTTGAACATTAACCCAATTGGGAGTATGGATCTCGATCAAGAACGCTCAGCATCCCAAGTTCTTTTATTGGGTCACATTCTTCGCCTAGGAAGAAGTAATGAATTTAAATATAAATATATGGAAAGGAATGCTATCACTACGTCTACGTCCCTGAAGGATGGATTGAGTAAGGCATTTGAAAACTACTCCATGTGTTGGCAGTTTAAAGAATGGAAATATGCATGAAGTTGAAATCCCTTGTTGTTCGTCAGGATCGCTTCGATAAACATTCCGCTGACATAATAGCACGTTCATAGTGGGCCTTTTTACTCTTCAAATACCTCTTGGTGGTAATTAATAGCCCTCATTCTTCTATCATCTTCATTTTTAAGACAGTGTTGACATTTGTTGCAGAGATCGGGATATTGCGGTGGCTAAAGTACTGGATTCCCATCCAGAGGGTGTGGGTTCAAATACTGGTGATGACAGATACTTTTCAATTGTATCCCGATCCCTACTTGAGGCTCTTTGTGGAGAGCGCTTTGAGTGAATACGCCGTCCGTCGGATGGGACGTTAAAGTGCGGACCCCTTGGCTCCTTTCGTTAAGAGTAGGCTAATGCCGGGTTTTTCTCCACCCTTCCTTCTTCCCCATCCATCCCTAATGGCGCAAATGACCTTAGCTGTCGGTCGCCTCCCCTAAAACTACAACTGTAACTACAAAATTTGGCTTGCTCCTATCTTACTTCGCATTCTGTGTAGTCAGTCCCAGTTATACTTTCCACATCCATTTACATGCTTTAACTCTCGCACGCTTTTACCCTTTGCCAAAACGTCTTCCAATCTTCCATTCATCTTGCCTTCTTCTACGCAGTTAGCCCATTTTTTCCCCTTGTTCTCCTCTTATTTACTATCTTGAGGCACTGGGCCGCCGGAGGAAGGCCGGCTGCACTTTATTCTGCATCTCAGAGAGCGAGTTAACTCTGCCTGAAGGGATGTGGAGAGGCCACAAAAAAGGCGTAAGAATGGGAGCGACGGTGCATGCCTCCACTGCTTCTTCAAGGCCACGGACGAGACCACCGCAAAAATTAAACGGAATGAAGGTAGCAGTTAATATTTGCGAGTTATTGAGGCGATATGAACGCTCCTCTTGACAGCAAAGTTGCTGAGGAACGCGATTATATAGGTCCGGCCATTTACTTGATGAATTGTTTTCCTTCAGAAAGCTTAAGCGTGCGAATGAATAATTATGCTGATGTTAAAAGAAAATCTTCACTATATCATCTTCTACCCGTCTCTTTGATAAACCCTCAGAGCTAAATGCATCACTTACCGCATTATTGACCAAAAACCACTGAAATCAAGCCACAGTTAGTGAACCCGTTTTAGATTGAGGGTGGAGTTCACCTCGTACTTATCCTTGTGGTGGGTAAAATTCACAAGTCAGGGTATTAAAGGAGATGGGGGTGATGTGTTCCTTTTGCTGGGATGTCTGCGGTTTCCCAGGGAGATATGACAAATGAAAATTGAAAATATGTGGGCGAGCTGGAGTTTGGAGTGGACTCGGGTACTCCGGTCTAGTCTTTCCCATATTGTGAGCTGCATAAAATATTGGGCGATTTCCTCGATTATGACGACATCCTGATAAAGGTGCCTAAAGTTATTCTTCCCACTTTCCGTTCCTTCTTAAGTGCAGCAACCTATTAGGTTCAACTCTGGACGAGGAGTACTAACGTTGAGTAAAAATATACATTCTTCACTCTAAGCCACGACCCGATGACTTCTGGAATTCCTTAAATTTGTAAGAAAGGTATGTACCCGTTTGGCATAAAATAATAACTGCGATATGTAATAAAACAGCTTACATGCTGGGTTTTCCTGGAGATCATAATAAAAGGTCCATCTGAAATATTCTTCGGCTTCCTTATTACCGCCTATTTCTCTTTTTTCCTCGCTAGAAGTCCAATAGGAAGTCTTTTATGTAACGTCACGGTAACCGTAGCCCTTATCGTGATAGATATCAACAGAGAAGCGTCACTTGCGCCAATAGTGATCTGCACTCAGTACACGAAGGGAATCCAAATTACTTCGCACTATCGCAAACCGTTACATTTATTTCCGTCTGCCCTCCTCCGCTCTCCCTTTCAATAATAGTTCGCTTGCCATTGAACCACAGCCAGTGTTTTTACAATACAGACAAATTAGTTCCTTTCAGATTTTTTATAGAATGAAGATAATTTCAAATTATTATCGTTAATCGGTGATTGGTTCGAACTTCCCAGGGGTTAAATGAATAATTAGTGTGTACCTATATATACACTCGATCCAAAAGAGTTGTGAAAATATTGACTATTTATGCAATCGAGATGAAATAGAAGACTCATGGATTGGATACTTTCTCAATGCTTCACTTATGTCACTAGAATTAGTTTCTCCATTCATGTCGTTACATTAAAAGATGACGCAGTCATGAAAACTATGTAATATAACTTCACTCATCATAACTTCTCAAATTTTAGACCATTTGCTACTATAGACAACGTAGCATGATTAGGTATAATTATTGCAATCCATCTTGAAGAAAACTTCTCCGAGGCGATTTTCTATTGATAAACACATTTTGTGATAGAAATAATAAGAAAATCGATATGACCTAGAATGCTGCTCTAGATACTAATAGTAAAAAAATGTGCAAGTACAGGCTCTGTGTAGGAACAGGTCGAGAATATATTGAGCGGGCATATTCAAAGGCAAACAAAAAGGCACTAAGGCCCTCTCACCAGAAAAGGCGTGTCAAATTTCCTTCAGAACCTTCGAGTGGAATTCCGCCCAATTCTGCGATTCAAATGCGATAATAACACACTGAAAAACTAAACGATGGAGGGCAAAAGCTGAATAAGAGTTAAGTTACCGACCATGGAGGCGCTGAGGAAGGGCACTTAATCCATTCTCCACAGCTACACATCGTTTGATCAAGCTTCCTGAGTAGCTAATTCTGCATGCTTCGTTCAATACCGGCGATTAATATTTGAGCGCCGTGTAATTAAAGCCTTAAGTTAAATACCGAGAAAATTCGGAGACAGAAACGTATCGGATGCAAAGCCCCAATTAAACATTACGTACGCTGCATAGTCTTCAATTACTCGGAGAATGATACACATGATCGTTTTAAATGAAGTATCTGGGAGTCTTTATGAATAATGACATTCGTTTTTCCTGTTATAGATATTCACGCGGAGCATACACGACGTTGATTAACAGAGTCGGTTAAAAGAAGCTGATTTTTTGGGTGTGAGGTCCATTTCTTAGTGTATGTTCATGAATCACCATGCATAAGAAGCCACGCGAAACCTTCCCATTGTTAATTGATCCATTTGAAAATGGTCAATTAATCAAAAACGCTAACGATCAATGCATAAATTAATTTTTGGTCCTGGATTGGAATCGTTTTCCTAGAAATGAAGTCGCAGGTCGAAGCGTTCACTAATATGGGATTTTTTCAAGCTAAATGATTCAATGGAAAACACACCCATTCCTGGAAGAAAAGGTACCACGACGGAGATAAAAATTTCACAAGGAGGGAGCTCATTTAGATCTGAAAAAACCACGACATTTACCGTGTAATTTAAAATGAAAACAAAGAACTATTTCCATTAAAATATATTAGGCCAAACGCGGTAAGACGTACGTGGAAAGTATGTTTATCACTCAAAGCTTCGCCGTTAAAAAAGTTTATTTGGACCAAGTAACAAGGCGAGGAGAGAGAGAAAGAGGTATCTCTGTAGGCGGATGGTGGGGAGGCGTTTGGGTGGTTGTTTCGGGGGGAATAGGAGGGGGATATCAGCGAGAGGTGGAGAGGAATCGCCGGGACGCGGGCAATGGCCTGCCTTTGCGGCCCTTCTTTCGGAAGCGCGTGCTCTTCCGGGGATACGGGAGGGAGGGCGGGACGAGCAGGAGGGGCTGGATGGGCGAAAACTCACGTGGTCTCACTGGTAAATGGCATGCGGAAGGACAATCGCGGCGGACGTGTAAATGAACGGTGTTGTGGGACGAGGAGGACGGGGGGGGAAGATGGGATGGGGTTAAAGGAGGAAGAAGAAACAGAGCGATAGAAGTTTCCGAGGATACAGTGTTCGTGACTGTCAAATTTAATTATCTATCTAACAAGGGGAAAACATAAATTGGCCCTTTCACGAAGTCTGTCGTCTCACCCAAAAGAATACCCATGCTTTGAAAAGGGGTCAGTATTTTTGAAGTAGTCGATATTTTTTTAAGTAAGGAAATGGTATACCCTCGCAAATACGACATTTAATATGATTGAAATATCTTTTCCAACGAATAAGAGGGTTCGCCAGACCTTTTAGAGGCTGAATAAATAATTAATAATTTCCACTCTGCGCTAATATAATAACATGCACAGCAATAATAGTGAATGCAATACATAACTGATGGAAAGCTCTTCCCAATTTCTTTTCCATTTGTGGAAAAAAATACACAGGGTATCGATAGAGTAAATGGTCATCATGCATTCATATTATGGATGAGGTCAATATGGAGGAAACAATTACTAACAGTGAGGGGTTGATACATGTATGCAGCTTTTTACCTGGAATTATGACATTTGTTTTAAATACGTATTGTATGCTCTTGTACGGTGTTAATTTTTCAAATTCTTTATGCTTTGCATGTGCTTATTGGAGGGACATGGTAGCCCATTAGGTACAGGACTGGGGTATTGACCGGAGGGTCTGGATTCAATTCCCCATTAGTTTCACCAAAGCTGTGTGATTTTTCGGGTGGCTGATCTTCCTGAGAAACCAGAGGCGGCACAGGTAAAAGAACTGGTCCTGACCATGGAGTGACTCCCTTGTAGCCGTAGCTACCTAAGATGAAAATAAATGTTTGGATTAAAAACGGGAGGACGTCCGCGTGATTGACGTAAGGAGGACATGAACATCGAAAACGGTATTTCAAGTAATATTTTCGAGTCAGATGAAGTCTTGCTGAATCTTTTTTAAAGAAATTTCAGCCGCATAAAATATTGTGATAAACACTTTTATTAATTCTTTAAAATATTTACTTGTGATTGCCATAAAAATACAAGTATTGATCAAACGGCACGCGGAAAAGGTGAAAGGAAAGGAAGAACGATATTAATGAGATTTATGTGTGTATATGCAGCTTACATCTCATTCTCTCAGTATAAAACACTGCATTTATAATTAGATTTATTGTTATAATCCATTTAAATGACGTGTTCGCTCTTTTTTTAAATATCCTCCTGCTCTGTTGATATAATAGCTCGATAAAAACAGTCATTTAAAACAAATCGTTTTCTAGTACCAATTAATAGATTAGAAATCTGTATATAATTTAAGGAATGAAAATTCAATTAATCGCAATTGAAAATAAAACTACGATTTCCCAAACATTTCATCTGTGGGTTCATGACAAAAGCGGTAGATCAAGAGTTATCTTTTTACTGGACAGACTTTTGGAGGATTTCGAATGTCATTTGAAAAGAAAAAACTGGTAAGACTAAAATAATACACTTTTAGGAAGAAATCAGCATAAAAGGATATAATATTATGAAATACGTATTTTTGTGAATTACAGGGAAATATTTCTGATATTTTTCTACATCTTCGTCTTTCTGAAAGTAAACTTTTTCATGGTAAACGCATGTTCTCTATAAAACTGGTGATATTTTCATGGTACGGGAAAACGTACACAATCATATCCATTTCAACTCTTGAGATATTTAGGAATTACTCTGAATTTCTTGCCCGACTTAAGGTTTGACCGCGAATATTGGCATACTGAAAGCCACTTTTACACTCGCATTTGGAATCGGTGATAAGAAATAAACCACCTGGACCTAAATGCCTCACCAGAGACTTCTACGCTTGAGGAATCACTTTTCCTTAATCTTAGCTTTATGCAAGAAGACGTACAGTTTGGCTGCCTCTCCAACACCGAATCCCATCCCCTCTTTCCCCCTCAGAAGGTGGAAACACAAAGGAGAGAGAAAAAGATTGGTCACGCCTTCCACCGGCGGCGGCGCGGGTAGGTATCTTGCCTCCGCCCTCCTCGTAGAACTAACAGCGACCCCACCCCCTTCCCCGCCAACCCACATCACATGGATTAGCATTTTCCCTTTTTACACGTTTGTCTCCGCAGGCCTTCTGTGATTCCACACTCGTTTTCGTTCCCCAAGACCTATTATTGCGTACTTATTGGTTCCTTCGCTCGCCGCCGTCCTTCGATACGTCCCACTTGGAAGAAGGCACGGTGACAAGGCACTCGCATTCCCTTCCACTACCGCCACCGCCACCCACACAGGCCAATCCTTCACCGCCGCTGGGACTCACGTACCGGGCCTCACCGCGGCGGACCCCGCTCTTCCTCACCTTCCTCCCTCGGGCGTACCACAAACCACGTAACCATCTCGAATTATTTTTTTACCCTAAAACCTCCTTCCACGCATACGCATGACCCACTCTCACCATAAACATTCGATTCACTCCGCTGTAAGGGAATGGGGAGGGGTGGGGGGAGAAGCCTCACGCGGTGGCAGGAAATTCCGAAAGTGATTTCGATGACCTCCGTAGAAAAAGGTGCTTTTTTTGGATGAATGGGTAGCGCCCGGAAATGTTTTGTTTGATTTTCCCGGGAGGTAAAAAAATGAGATGTACAAACAGGAAGCTCAGGAATTTGATTATCAAAGGTTCACTGCCTCTTCTGAGCCAATTTCTTTTATTTCTTTAGACATACCATTAAGAACACATTTCAAAACCATCAATAGTCATCAATTTGATTTTTCTTAAGGACGCGTGCTGTTATCCTCTAAACTTAAGCATGGCAATTCGCAGGAATAAGGTTTTCATTTCCCAATTCGTGTTTTGTGTTCCTTGGTTTGCTTGTACATGACAGACGTTGCCTGCCTGAGGGTCGGAACACTACAGTCGCAGATGGCCCCATCTATTGGGCTACTTCTACTTCTTCGCTGTTTATCTCGGTATTGGCTCATCATGCCGTGACTTAAGGTGGCAGTAAAATATGCCAGTTTTTCCGCTGTATTTGATGTGAAATACAAATACCTTTTATTTGACCACTTTCATTACAAATGTCTTGGCAATAATTTATAGATTCAAAACTTTGCTTAAGATTCTGTAGTCGCGGCTTTAGCCTGAGCCAAACGAAAAGGGTATATCTATTTACTATCAATAAGATTTAGCAGTTCATGTGATTCAATTATATCAAATTAAAGAAAAATCTTAAACAAGAAAACAAAGTATTGGAAAAATTGTGGCGCGCAAATGGGCGTATGGACAAAACATGCTTAAAAAATAAAAAGAATGAAGAAATGAAATATTGTTAAGAAAAACCACAGTTTTGATTCCGATGGTGGATTTGATAGGAGAGGGTAGAAATCACCCAATAGACCCCCGACGGTGAGTGACACGTGACACGAAATTAAACATCAGGGTAGGGGATCATCATCACATATTCCTCCCCCTGTACCCCCTGTGGTTCCCCACGAAGATCTGGTGCCCGAAAAATTACAGTTCATTAAATGGCCAACTCGCTCAAGATTCTAATGTCTTCTCACAGTTCCTATTTACAAATCTATTTCTCAATCCAGTCGTGGCTTGCTTGAAATAAAGGTCCATGTGTTGACGCAAGCGTCCTTCAAACGCCGCCCTCCCCTACAATCTCTCATTTGCATGAACTAAAATCAATTTCACACCCCATGATTTTTCCAGAGAGGGAACTATCCGGGATTTTTTTCAAATGAATTAACTATTAGTGCACCATCAGCGTAAATGAGAATGTTTATACATTTGTTTTCGCCATTTTAATTGTGTGTTTTCAACAGGTGTATAGAGTAGTAAAAGTGATGCCGTCAAGATGTAATAGTCCACGTTGTCACGATACACTTAGTGATGTGGAATACTATACACCTTCGCGATTTGCGAGGAAAGAAGGATTCAGACTTTCGGCACGATTTACTATGAATAGCCATTAACTAAACTAGCCTCGCGCTCTGAAAACGGGAAATATGCCAGAGAGATGTCAACGGCCGAATCCCCGCTTATGAGGACCCACCATCCCTTCAATCGTATTTATACATTTTCAGACCAATTCGCATTCGGGAAAAACAATAGGTAGTACACCTAAGGTCTTAGAGGTTGAAATTAACAGTTGATCAACTCTCATCTTAACAAAGAAAATGCCACAAAATTCTTTTGCGAAAAAATAATGCGGGCACTACTTTTGGAGATATTAGCTAAAGACTATAAGCAATCATAATGAGTCATTGCATTAAAAGATATCTTTATCCTGATGATAATGTAATACATCGAAACCCGGTCGTAAAATTAAAAAAATTATCAAGTGGGAAAGTTCTTCGATCAGTTATTCATCAGAAGTAATCTTATTTCAAATTATATTTCTTTGAGTAATTTTTACCTTACGAATCCGTTTCTATAAATACTACAAAAGAGTTTCATTTTATTCATTCAGGAAGTATTATACTATTTCAGAATCCTTCCTCCATAGGTTAAAATTTTCGTAGAGAAAAAGCCCTAAATAGTCCTAAAACCCAAGCTTGAAATGTTTGTGAATACCGAAGGATTCCCTCTTTATAGCTTTGACCAGCAGTATGTCCTAAATTATCTGTTGTATTCAATACATAAAAGTCGCAACAAATTTCTCAATTGAAAGGCGTTTAATTTGCGTAGAGAATTGCATTGACATATTGACATTCTTGTGTAATCCAACGCCATTTCACCATCACAGTCTTAACTCCCGCATAACTAAGACATTGCGCATTGCTGTTGGCTCATTCTTTCACAACCCAAAGATCTTGCTCAGGATTTCTACGTGAATAAAGTATTAATTAAATCAATGACCTCTCTATTAACACTTTTGACTGCCATCCAGGATTTTTCATCATTAGAAAATTCCGAAAAAAATTAATTTAAAAATCTTCGTATCCTTTACCTGAATGACTTTTTTCAAATGATATATTTATGTCGAAGAAAAAGTCATTATTAAAACTTCGCCAAAACTTTCCTTTCAGAATAGGTATACTTTGTATTTCATCCAAAAGATAAAATGTAAACAATAATAGGCTTGCAATAATGTATATTAATTTTGTGCTTAATGAATGCAGAGAGAAATACGTGTATAAAATTAAACACTCCTGCGTAGCATGAAGATATAATTTATTCAACAATATATTTTACCCCCACTTTAATTCATTAACTTTCACGAGTAAAATATCGACAAATTATAACAAACTTCTCCAAATTCGTGGATATTATAAACAATCTAGGTAATACCGAATTGGGGTTTTTCCGAAATGCTTTGGCAGGCTCCATCAAGTAAAATACAAACATAGTCAATCGTTATAATAATCCCAATAGGAATTGTAACAGTGGAGTCATTTCTACCATAAATTACTGTTACTACTTAGCTTTTAAGCTCGAAGAGGATGACAGAAGACGATTGAATACTCGAACAACAAAGGAAAATATCCCAAATTGGGTCAGTCATAGTTTTAGCACTTCCGCCCTTAGTGGGAAAAATCATCATCAGTCTCATTTCTCTCTGCCTGTCTTCGGTATTCTCAGCCCCATAATCTTGGTATCTGGGTATCATTCAGCTAATTTGTTTCCTTTAAGAAGATTAACCTTCTAGTTTTTTGAATGCTGTCTCGACACTTCAATTATTTCTCTGTATATATCTCTTTCCAGTTAACACTTACATCTCCTCGGAGGTAAAGAATTGTTTATGACGTCTCGAAGAAGTTAAATGTTTAATCTTCGATCGTGAGATTTAATAAGATGCTCAAACAAATAATGTTAAGTCGCATTTACCTTTAATCAATTTATTAAAATGGCAGCTTTAAGAATGACGGCAGTAGGGGTTTTGGGGACGGTTTTTCATGCAGCGGTGATTGGGGTTTTTAGATGTTCCAACGACAGAAACCATATTTCACCTTTAAGTTCAATTACGCGATGATTGAGCATCCACATTGGAGGGGGGATCTGAACCAGTGAATTTAAGATCATTTGACGAATGCATTTTCTGCCCGACGACTTGGCGGTTTTTCTCATCGTCTTCTTCCTTATTCTTTTCTCATCCATTCCATCATTTCATATGGAAGTCTAACTAATACTATGCTTACATAACTGCTAAAAGACAGTTGCGACTCGATACCTTTAGATGCCATTTCATGAAAGCATGTAAATCGATGTGACTCAAAGGTGATTTTTAATGTTACTGGCATCCTGAAATTGTATTTTGTAACTTATGGGCATTGTAAATGACAAACGTCAAACATAAGGTAATTGTAAGGTTTTAAATTTATAAACAAAAATACGTAGCCGAATCAAAAACAAGGATAATTAAGTGGCAAATAGTCTCTATTAATCTTCTTTCCTTGATCATCTTCATTCAATGCATGCGATGAAAAATGCACTATTTTCGGGAAGGCTTCCAACAGAACGAACGTTTACAGCCAACACTGGAACAACACGTCAACTTCAATATCCTTTATCCCTAATAATCCGGTGACCCGGCACCTTCTGGATGGGTGGAATTCCCCTGACACCAAACTCTTACCGCGCATCCCGAGCATTATTCATGAGAGGAAATCGTACGGAGTGGGAGGGTGGGTGAATGGGCGACCGTTAACAGCGTGGGATTAGAGTGGGTGGTGTCTCCGCGGGAGCTCTATGGGGGTCAGCTACAAAGGTTGACTCCTTCGCAACCTTGATCAGCCACGAGCGCCTAATAATTCGTGGGTTTTCTAAATAAATAAATAAATATATATATATAAATATATATATAAATATATAAATATAAATATATAATATATATATATATATATATATATATATATATATATATATATCACTGCTTTTACAAATATTCACCTTTCTATGAAGGACATAATTAATTTTTATTCAAAGTTTACTCGGTAATACGCTATGCGATTCCGCATTGACGCCAGCCTGGTGAAACATATAAAACAATAAGCTGAGATGCCTTGGGAAAGCATATAAGTTTTTTTAGACGATTGGCTATTTTAATCCGAGGAAAAATTCCCAAGAATTATTCACCGTCCATCAGTGGATCAGGAATAATATTATTAATTAATAAATTAAATGTTGACTTTTGACAATAATAGTATTTCCATTTCTTTTTTTTAATATGTAGAGAAATAAAAATTAACTACTGCCAGTGATTTTTGATTTTAGGCTTTATTACCCCTGCAGAACCATAGGTATTTTTAATAGGATATTAAAATACAGTAAAGATTGTATTTATTATATAAATATAGATTATAATATAATAATCTTCATCAACAACATAATTATATGGCCCCACTACTACCATACATATTCCCACGCAGCATTTCGCAAGCCAATTAGTCCCGAAGCAGACGTGTCTGTTGAGAAATACCGTTACTCGGAATTGCGTCGTTATAAGGTCTTCGCTTCCACTAGAATTTATTCCTTTCAACGTGAAAACAATTCTGGAATACCAGAACTGTTTTCCTTTTCCATCTGTTGACTTCATCCTTCACGAAAATACGGACGTGTTTCTTGGACGACAGCTAAGTCCACCTGAAGACCGAATTTTTGTTGAACGCTCTTGTGGGTACTTCACTTCAGGGACGACGAGCCTTTTCATTTAATTAACTCAGACAAAAGATTTTGAATAAGAAGTTTCTTTATCATTCATGTTTCACTGTAAATTGGCAATTGCTGACTTGTGTGGACCTATATTCTAAAATAAATAATCTAAAATGAATAGGCTCTCATCTATCTTCATGATAAGTTTCGGAAAGGGAAGGAAAACATTTAGCTGCATCACTGGCTCCCTGTCCCGGAATGTGTACAGAAAATTGTGACAGTGATCACGTATCGGTAAAAATTAAAGCGGAAGAGCAAAATTGGATTTCGGAGCCAAAAAAGTTTTCGCGCATAAAAAAATCATCCGGAAAGGATGATTTTTTCACATAGTGCATGATCCGTAAAGTCTCAAATATTTCATGAAATTGTGCGACTGAGTAACAAAAATACATCAGTGGCCAAAAACGTTATGCCCGATGAACGTAAGGTTTTATGTATTTCCTATGACCTAATAAACGGTATCTTGCGCCACTTGGTGAGATTTCTTCACGCTAAATAAGCACAAAAGTCACTTAGTTTTCCACAAGCTTTTATTTTTGAACGACCCGGGTTTTGTTGCGACGCAATATAATTCAGGCACCTGATACTGTTGCGTCACAACGGAACCCGGGGGGTGCAAAAATAAAAATTTGTGGAAAACCAAGTGACTGTTGTGCATATTTGCTATAATCTAGTCGAAAGTTAAATCGACACCTGCTGCTTCAAAGAAACTGTATTGCACGCTGAGGCATGAAATGAACTCAGTTGAATGTGCACCATTTCTTCGATAATTCTGATATTGTTTTAGGATACGTTTTCTTGACAGGTATTGAAGTGCGATATTTAATGTGTGCACCAACATTTTCGATTCGCTAATAATATCATTAAAAGATTATTAGCCTCGATAGTATTAAATATATTCTCACGTATTTGTCTGAAAATAATGGTCATAAAAATTACACTTTGCAGTCAATTGTGGTTGAACTATCGCCATGCATGCAGAGCAGAAGTTCCTGTAAAATTAAATTGAAGCACGTGTAGTCTTTTCTTCCAAGTATTCTTTTGTGATAGATAGCTACAATCTCAAGGAATCAAAAACTCTCCTGTATACTCTATTAAAAAAAAAAATTCAGCCCATTTCCATCAAATTAGTTTTTCAAAGGACACTAGATTAATCAAAGCTTAAATTTTACTCTTAAAACTATATTTCAGCAGCAGCTTAAGAGCTGGAACTAGAAAATATTTTTCTTAACAGTCCAATAGAATAAGGTTTTCCAGCCGAGGAAACATACGGGAAGAGTGGGAAGATAGTGATGTAAAGATATCATTGCTCCATTCACAATTCTTTCCTCCTGATTGGAATACTGAAAAATACTCTGCGTCAGGAACACTGTTATTACAGGTCGAGCAGATACTAATACTTGACATCGTTTCGTCCCTTTTAGTAGTTTTTTCTTTAGTCAAACCAGTTGTGAAATGATTTTCTTTTGGAACACGTATGCTGCTTGCTGTCTTAAAGGTCCTGCCTCAGGGTCGTGATCACCGCTTCCAAACTAGAGTTCTGGATACAAATCTGTTTTCGTCCCAGCCATAAGCTATCTCCACTGGCTACTTCAGAAATATGTTCTCACTCTTTATTATTGAAGTGTGTTAGTGTTCATAAATCGTCGCGGTACAACACCTTCGTGAAACCCTTGGAAGGAGTTGAAGATGGAAATAATGTGCTTAGTCCCTTTCTAATTTGCAATAACAGTTGTATGGATGCCCAGCGATGAACCAAAATTTAAATTGATCGCGACAAAAAGTAAAATGAGCCCGTGGAAAGTTGATGGTAGATTCCTTGATAACGACGACTCGAGAAGATTCATCAGCGCACCTACTCCCGTCAACCTCGAGGTAGTTGCACTCGCGCACGATTCAACATTCGCCGTCACTCATGTTCAATGGCAATCAACCGCGATAATGGCAATGGAATGGTGTGGCATGGCATGAGCAACGAGAAAAGAAGGGCGTGACGTCTCTTATGGGTTGAGTGCCCACGACTACGTGCGATGGGGGAAATACTTTGGGGCCATCGATCTATAGTACGAGCGACAGGCGGCGCGCATGAGGGTGCAGCGTGACATCTGCAGACGCGGTTCACGAACTCTCGTACTCAGAAGACCATACCCATTCTCCACGTACTCTGTCCTCCCTTTGCCCCCACCCCTCGGGGAGAAACGCCCTCAATAACTCTCGTTTACCTCTTCCTTTAGACGAATTCCCGAGGAGCCATTACGTGCCTCACGTATGCACCTGAGATCATCCCGGTGTATCTCGCCTCGTCCACCGATGGGTGGACGTGACTTGAGTGAGGAACCTTTCATTCGACCCATCCGTTCCTCACGAAATCGCGCGCGCACATACCAATAGCCGAAGATCACTGCTCTCGATCTACGCCTTTCCCGAAACTCTGGGTCCAGAATTCCAGCATTGGTGATTGAAAAATGGCATAATCGGAATCTATTATTTATATGGAGGGGATGAGTGACTAAAAATGCGTCCACGCAGCTTAAAAATGCTTCGTCAAATGATGTTGCCAATGTTGCTGGTTCACTTTTCGAATTTTCATCCAATATTCCATCAATATTCTCCAAGGATGAGCCTAAATTAATTGCCAAACCACGAAGCTGGAAACGTATTTAATCTTTAAACAGTCACTGTCAGCAACCCTAATTTTCCAGATTGAATAAGGGTCCTCATTTTGCTTGAAACAATCATTTCACTCTCTGCGACTTTTACATGAGAATGTGTTTATTAACCCCTTCTTTGATATTTCATTCAATTCCCTATTGTGTGGCTAGGAGTTCCAAAAATGTTGTTTTGTCCACATTTATTCGTCCAATTTATTCAAATTCTCAATTAAAAAAAATTAAATCTCAAGGTCACCGAGCCTCATAGGTACAACTTCACTGCTCATGCATTGGGAGAAGATTTGTATTCCTCGACGCGCCCGTCGGGGAGTCGAGAGCGAAGGGCATTGCCACCGTTGGGGCCAGAAGAAGGGACGGGAATGGTCCCAAAACACAGGTAGAGGTGGATGAATATAAAGGGGGAGAGAGCAGAGGAAAGCCTAGCCATGGCATTTTACCTCTCCTTACCAAAATATACGAAAGGCCACTCTGATCCACGTAATGCCCACCGAGACCAAACTTGAGCGTAACTGGAATCCGGCCGGAAGGAATCAACTTTGAAGCGGCGTTTGATTGCGGCGCCGTCATCCTTGTATGGCTGAAAAGGTACTCCTTCACAGGTGTGTCAATCCACCAATAAAAGGATAACTGGATGTACTACGCATTTTGGTTTTTATCATTCCAAGAAATAAAAAATTTAGACGAAGTGGCATAGGTCTGGTTAATAATTTAGGTAGAACAAGCGCACCCAATTTAGATTAGGAGTAATTTTTAGCAGTTTATTTAAAAATATCTTTTCCATAAAAGCTTTCTTAGTCATGATCAAGCAACACCATCGATATTGTATTACTCTAGTGATATTTTAAATACTATGCCTGCGTATCTGTTAGCGAAATTTAGACCATGTGACGCAGATGGAGTAAAGTTTTAAGGGCTTATTTCTACATTTGAGAGCTAGAACAGTTTTCAGAACTTCACATTATCTACATATGGTTCTTTTAATTAAAGATAACTAATTATTATTGAGGTTCAAATCTTTTATTTATGTGATAATCAAACAAAAGAATGTCGAATGGTGAGACAGCAAAATGGAGCCAAACGTCCCCGATTCCCTATCGTGCCAAGGCTTTTCTTCCGACAAACTGTAATTTATTAACTCTGGAAACAGGATAACATTAGTTTAAAGATGAGTGAGTCAATCAAAAACATTACTTTAAGGAACGTGAACAAAACTTTCGTTGAGAAACCCGAAGAAGATTCCTGGGGTCAACTGAATGTGCGTACTGGAAATGGGCATGCACATGCATACATTATGGGATGACGCTTCATTCATATGAACACTTCGTTGTAATGAAGTAAGAAATTATGAAACTTTAAACTCATTTATTCACTACCAATAAAAGTATTTAAATAAACTCTTTACATATTAACCATCACTAATACCATTAATGTAATCGATTCATCGAATCGTCTATTGCTTTGTTGTGATTTAGAAGGATGAAATAGAAGACGTGTGATTTTACCGTACCAATTCAGTGAAATTCCACTTCATTCCATTGGAAAGGCATTCAAAATGTATAAAACTTAATAATAGTGGCTGTGAAACGAAGGGTCATCCGTAACTAGCGTTGATATTTCCCAAATATTTTCGTTGTTTTTTAAGAACATCTAGTACTTTTTTTAGGTATCACAATCAACTGACTGATAGTACATTTGAAAAATAGGTTTGATGGCTTAGATAATGAAAATCATTTTTAGTGGGATTGAAAAAATATGAAAATATAAGCATATTCTATTTTCATCTAAATATAAAGTCAGGATTTGACTGCCGCTGGTAGTGATTATTTGTGCTAATTATATCATATGCCTTTTATTGTCTTCTTAGGAGAAAAGTAGTATGCATAATCATGAGTTTATTGAAGGAAACCAAAAGGTAGGCCAAGTACAAATCATCATCATGAGTATTTTAATCCTAAGATTGGTTAACTGAAGTCCATTCTTCTCTGTTAAGAGTTTCCCTTCCCCCCCGTTTAGAATTCCCTCACCCCCTTTTACCCCCATTCCCTCATCCGTTTTACGTCTTTCTTAATTTGTCCAATGTACCTAGGGTATAAATAAGTGTCAAAAACATTTTTTGCATTCATTATTCAAATTTATTTCATTTTCATTTTATTCGTTGTGGAAGAAAAAAAAGGAAGTATCAGCTACTCTTTGATAATACGTAACACTTCTTCATTATTGCTCGACTGATTTATATACCGATTTCGTTGGTTTTTAATTTTTTTATAAAAATAAACATAAAAATCATGGCGCTTCTGTAGGAACAAAACTGAAAACTCTGGAAGGCATTTTAATACGTGGCCATGCTGAGTCTCTCCTGGATCTGAAACACTTCATGCATCTAAACAATACATAGATGTTGATTTCCCCATCCTTTGATAATTTCAAAACTGAGTTTCATCATATTGTGGTTAGGAAAGTTTTAGAATGGGTATAAAATGTAAGGGATTTTGTATCTCCTGTTTTAAAAGCCTTCGGAAGAAAATAGCCCAACAGTAAGAAATTTTATCGAAGAAAGAAGTGGATGAAACGAATAGCATCCCATGCATCCAAAACAAAAACATGGCGGTCGAAACGAAGTTTTTGGTTTCTCACTAAAAGGATAAGTGCATGAAATGTCGTCCTCCAAGACCGCATTTCTATCCCACATCATGTGCACATTAAAATTTCAAGACTTTATTCCAAGTACAATAACTTCATTTTTCGTCTTATATTTACGAATCGAAAATGAGAACAAAAGTGATGCTTGAATTTGATGGAAGACGCACGAAAAGTATTATGAAAATCACCAAGTGCATCACAAAGACAGTCCATCGCATACTTCTCAAATTTACAGCTAAAGAACTAAAACACGATCACTCAATCCTAAAGCAATTTCCTCACACCATCCATCATCTTCAATTCTTCCCGGCGCACCCACGAAGGCCCTTTTCCTAGAATATTCCGAGAAAACTACCCATCCTCGGAACACTTAGATGAATGGGGCTAAGCAAGTTCATCAACCGTATTCGTCACACGCACTTCAATCGTTCGTCCCATGAAGGCACATTCAAAGTAAATGATGAATATATTTAAAATTAATTCAAGTAATATAAGAAATCCGATGACGCTGTCTTTCCGGCGTCAGGCTTTAAGTAGTAGTTCACTACTGACGTCATAATATCTGCAGGGAATGTCCAACAAGAGATCTGAGTAATACTGAATAACTTTCCGGAATCCGATTTTCGAAACATAACCATCTGTTTGGTAGTCCAATGCACGTGACATCAATCCGATTCCATCTGTTTCAAGGGAATATACCCGATTAAGTCCTTTCGTTCACTAGACTCGTATTTTTTAATAATCTGTTTGTGCAAAAATCGCACAACAATGAAAAATGACCCTTATTTACTATTTCCTCAACTGGATACAAAATTTCATGTTCGGAGAAAAATCAGTTATTACCTAAAACTTATTATCCTTAAAAAAAACCGAAGCGAAAGTCATTTCTCGCTAGTTATTTGAATTAAATTTGTAATTCGTTACTAGTTTTCAGCATGAATGTAATAGTAAAAATATAAATAATACCATTTCAAATTTGTGGTACAATAAACGAACGAAAAAGACACATGCCCTGAGTATATTTATTTCCATAGAATATTATCGTACTGACTTATTTCAAGCCAACAGGCATCTCTTAAGCTCCTTTTTTTCGATAGACTCCTGTCCTTTGGGAGTCGCTAACCTCTTGCTGACCAATGCCTGGTTCACTGCCACCATGCTTTTTTTTTGCAAACTCACAGACTGCTTAAACATAAGCAACCGCTCTCCTCCCTCCAACCTCCTCCACTTGCCCAAGTTCGTTCTTTTCTTTTTCCCATTTGGAGTCATTCACCTTCGGCCACTCCTGGCTCGGCTATCTCGTCCTGACGCCCATTAATCCATTACTATCGTAACTTTTATTTTTTTCCGCACAACTCCCACTCCTCCTACAGAATATTTTTCTTTCCCTCTCTCTCATTCGACCTTTCTGAAATCTCCTTTCCCATCTGACCATTCTCGATTATTTACTTAATACTCTTTCGCCAGTACCTCTCCTTCCTTTCCTCAGTCCTTTCCTCCATATATCTCATTTTTGTTACCAATTCACACCCTTTCTTAATTTTTCCTTTTGAAATCTCGCCCGGCACCAAATCCTCCTTCGGTTGTTAGTTTTACACGCCTGCGTCCACACCACATTACGTCATAGTCAAACAACATTCTTCTCTGTTATTTGTCCCTGCCGCCTACTGCCCGACCTCAGTTTGTCGAGTCCAGCGAATAATTTGTTTACGGATCGCCCTTCCTCTTGGTGACAGCTGAAATGAGATCATTGACCGAAAAAATTAGTTGTGCAAGTAATTTGACCTGTTTTTTTCTGTTAAATGCTAATGATGATTCACAACGGAATAGCTTATTTGCTTTGGAAACTGCATCGAATAGTACTTGTCCTAATGTACAATTTTCCTGTGCGTAGAATTTTATTTGCAGCAGATTTAACATTTGATAACCAGAATTTTTTAATAAAACCAATCTAGATTACAATGCAACAATTTCAGAGTGTAAAAATCTTTCGCCTTGACTGGGATTCTTGTTCCTTTAAAAGCCCCAAAATTTCAGAGTTTAAGAGGACGCCTCGGACGCTTAAGTGGCTAAAGCACTCGGCCGAATATTGAGGGAGCTGGGTTCGAATCCCAGTCAAGGCGAATGATTTTTACACTCTGTAATTGTTGCATTGAAATGCACATTAGCGGATGACTCCGTTAAAAGTTACTGTTGCGGCATCTCCCGCAGTTTCTTTGCATCTAGATTAATTTCCCAGATCAAAAATTATTAATAAGATTGCATTATACTTTCTTTTACGTATAGAACTGCAAAGAGATCATCTCTCTCATGACAACTTATAACTTGTGCTATCTATTATCAGTTGAAAAAATTTCGATTGTTTAGGCATATATATTTATTGTCTACTCTTAGCTTTCTATATCTAATTCATATCATTAACTACCTACCTTGCTAACTCGTAGAGATAATGGCTAACCTAATCTATTTTTCAATGATACCACAATATTCTGGTAAATTTGCTTCACCTCTATTGGAATTGTTAATTTCAATTTTACTATCATTCCAATGGTTCAAGTATACAGTAAATAATCCTAACTCTTAATAATACCGGTACAGTGTTCTCTAAAGCTTAAAAAGAGCGCAGGACAGAGACATGAAGGTAATTTAATCTTGAATGTTCTCGCAGGGAAAGCTACATGTTGTTGTACTTGATTGTAAATGAGTATAGCTATTTATGCGTAACGCATATAAGTATTCTAATTTAAATGAAATAAATGTACGCGCTGAGTGTGAAAAATCTAAATCAGTTTGAAAAAAAAAACATCGGCAGGATTTTTTTCCCGGTGGGTAGCTGGATATGCCGAAACAGACCTACCAGGCGAGAGTCTTGACATGAGGCAGCCGTTAAATGATCTTATAACAGCGTTGAGAGTATGAAATGGCGTGACAACATGCATGAATCTTCAACCGAGTAACTTTGACGAGGATTGGATTTAATATCTATAAAGATCCAAGTGTTTCGTATTATATTGTATATTCTTGCTCCACACCACTTGAAAGACCGAGGTCGTTTGGGCCTTCGGAGGAGTTTGCCAAAATGGAAATCAGGGAGGAGGACGCGTTTGGTTATTGTCCTCTTTAATGTCAAGGTCAAAGATTGTCCAAAAAGAAGTAAAACACTCAAGACAGTTTCGTGTTCCTTTTTAGTGTCACGTCCGTCGAGGTAATTTACGCCCCTTCCTTATCATGCTTAACTCTTTCATGGCGGACTCGGGTAATCTATTTGTCCCTACCGGCAACAGTGGTCGACTTACAGTAAAACTATAAAGCGAATTTCGCCATTCGCGTCTAGACGCCGTTAAAATTTTCTGTTCGTGTATTACGGACAACCTTTGTAGAATAAGCAGCTAGACAACATTTTCACTCCTCCAGGCTAGGGGCTATTATGTGGACCACATGCAGGGAAAATATTACTCTTCTACGAAGAACATTCCTATTTCCCTTCTCCAATAAACCTGAACCATTAAGGGTTGCAGCCAAATAATTATAATATCTGGATGAATCAGATTGAAAAAAAACATCGTCATGATTCTAAAATCCATATCACATAGCAGATGTCACAGAATGTCACAGCACAGTCACCTTCCCGGTATCTTTACCTCAATCAGATTTATCTTGATTCCTCTCAACTGAGACAGACCCAATCGTTCTCGTAAAACAACTATTTTCATAACATCACTTGTTTTTTCCGAGTAATAATTCGCACGAATTGACTTTGATGCGTGACAACGATATTATACGCCATTTTGACTTGACCAGTATTATTCAATAGAAATGAGAAATGAAGTTAATTTAATCGGGTTCTTGGTGCTGGTCTCACTTTTTCTTAGATGAGCAAATGATACCTCATTTGCTCATCGACACTGATCATTTGCGCACGGATAATAGCAAATGTTTGGATTATTTAAATGCCCTTGCTAATATTATCTCAGGAAATTTGCAAATTTAAAAATCAAGATCAAAAGATCAATTGCAAATTATGACTTCAATTAAAATGCAGCAAAAAAATTGTTCCACAAGTCATACTCTAGCTCTTCCTGTTTAGTTGTAACTAGTTCAGGGATCGTTAGTAATATATTTAAAATAAACTGGTGCTTTTGATACCAAAAATTAATCTAGAACATGCCTTAGGTCTAGCTGAAAAGTGTACGTCAATGAGTTCAAACACCGTACAAGAAATTAAATTTAAACACATTTTTAAATTTCTCAAGGGTATAGACGATGCTAAATCTGAAAATTTTGGTAAAAATTGTAGATTTAATTTGAAAATAAATCTTATCATGACTTAATTATTTTTGCAGTTCAGATTCACTAAAATTCTTCACGCTATGGCAACTAACAGCCAGGTAAAAATTCACATAATGTATTATTTCCATACATCTTTACGTAAAGACATAATAATTAAAGCATAGATGCATGTTTGAAGGCAGAAAGTTTTGCGATGAGGGACCATTCACCTTGAGATATTAATCGCAGTACGGGCTTAGGGGCGTAGTAACCACATTACATAGGTAAGTTTCTGGTTTTTTAAATGCCGAAAGAATAGTGTCAAAAGCAGTTATGTGATTATAGGTAGTAGTGGAGTATGGGATTATTTTGTAGCGTAACCAAATACTTGCCTATCACAAAACATTGTTCAAATCATGGTTCATAAACATTATTAGAAGATTTCAATGAAACAGCTGATTTCATTAATAAGACTTGAACAAACTTAAGCATTTCAGATCCAAAATCACGTATTTCAATCATCAAAATTCGTCCACATATTCCAGCAAATAATAGGATAAAATGGCGCATCCTGAAGTCCTCATTCGGTACTAAGACTGCGTCATCACCTACCATATTACCTTTCTGACGCCGTACAATTTCAAATCATTACTTTGTAAGACCGACGTCCTCGTCGGTCTCACACATACCAGCCCTCAACCAGCTGCTTAACAACATCTCCCAACTGCCCTTTCCATCCTGCGAATTTTTTTAAGGACTCCCAATCACCTCCGCAAATTACTAACAGTTCCTAGATAGGATTTCCCCAATCCCCTGGATACTTACCAGGGATATTTCTACCAAATTCTCGAACCGCATCCTTTCCGCCTTTGCCCCATACCCGAAGGGGCACGCCCAAAAATCATCCACCCCCACCCTTGGACCGCCCAACAAAAGGAAACTAAATGCCTCGCTATATTTTTTTTTAACGGCCGCCGTATTTCGGCTGTGTCCGCGGGGGAGGGGAGGACTTGACGGCCTTGGTTCCAACGTTGGGATGGGTTGGGGATGAGGTGGGGTGTGGAGCACCCACTCCTTCCGAGAGAGGACGGACCTCCCGAGATTCCGTGGACGGTTGCCGGGGGGGCAACAGAACGGCCGCGTGAGAGGGCTCAAGGGGGAGGGAGGGAAGGGAATGAAACGGACGCGCTTCAAGGAGGATCCAGTTTGCAGAGGTTGGATAACTTTTGGGGATAGGAACAATTAATTCTACGGTTCTCCTGCCTCCCTCGAATCGGCTCTCGGCGACGAAGGTCGACTCATTTCTGGGACCAATTACTATGATTCGATACGACGGCATTAAAGATCTAATGGGTCTAAACTCCTTCATAACACGACAAATTTCATTCGTGTTTTATGCCATTAAATAATTAAGTCCGTCACTGAAACTGAAGAGAGACCACACAGAATATGTACTTTCCCGTCCCCGAAGTCATATTAATTTTCTGAACTGCATCGAAAGTATGTGAGCAACTGTATGAGAATAAAATTTTTGGATCACCACGATCGTAAGCGGGTGAAATGGTTGCGATTAGAGGAATAAATGAGATTGAATTCGAAATACGTGTATTCGAGAAACTGATAACCAGGCAGACATACGTAAGTGATCTCAACGATTTATAAACATGTGAAATCCAAAATCAGGAATATACGAACAGAAGACTTTTGTTTAGAAACTGGCAAGTGAACTCCAGTTTTGTCCATAGCCGTTACAAGTTAAATATTTGATTTTTCGCGTCAATCCACAACACCAAGAGGTAAATGTAAAGAACACTACTTCAAAGAATAGTGCACTAGAGTCAAAAGTCAAGATAGCCGTTAACGGATAGTTTCGTGGAATGGTATAGAGAGTTTGGAAACAAATACGTTAGTCCCAGAATTGTATTCAAATTAAGATTTTGTTTAAACGAATTATGCATTTCTTTGCCTACTCTTACGAGTAATCATGGAACGTCCCTAAAGGCTGAACGAAAGGCAGGTGTTCAAGTCAATTTGAGAAGCGTAAAAAATCAATTTGCATGCATGACTTTAAGCTTAAATTTTCAGTTTTTCCTTCTCCGTGTTCTCACACCCAAGTGGTGATAATATCAAGACGAGCACCGAGGAGCATATTTATCGTTTACTCTCCAAACATATGCAGCAGGTAAGACCAATCGTATTACCACAAATTGATAAGAGTGAAATTTCAATCATATGGAATTGAAATTGGTAAAATGGATCGCCAAGAAATACATATATGTTAAATTATATTTTCACTGCTCCAATTGAGCAAGCCTTTCAACTGTGGAAACAACTAACTATTTCCAATTTTTTATAAGGTAATTACTGTACACGTTTTTGCTAAAATTACGAGTTTTTTATATTACTTTAGCATTAATTTCACGAACTCGAGGATTGATTTCACTATCATTGCAATTCGAATTACATTTATTTAAAAAATACTACTACCCTTGAGGTATTTAATAAGCAATAGCTACTTGGGAGCTTTAATTGTCAATGAGTTTCCTCTTAATTAAATACTCAACACCTCCTGAGTATTCAACCTAAATACAGGTTTGATTAGATTGGAGAGGATAGAGCTCACATACGAGGGTCATCCGGAAAGTAGTACCCGTTCGTGAAATAAAGACACAAAAGTAAATATTAACAAACATAAAAAATTTTATTTGAAAGAGGATACTTTAAACTACTTCTCAACATAATCTCCAAGCAAATTAAGGCATTTGTCATAACGTGTGACAAGTTTCTGTATTCCTGCTGCATAGTCCTTCGCCGCCAGCTCATTGAGATACGCGAGGGACCCATCTTGCACAAATTTTTGCATAATGCAGATGGTGTTTAACAATTTCATGAACAATTGTTCGAGAAACATTGGGAAAATGCTCACAGATGTCATCAATTGTGACGCGCCGATCGTTCCTCACGAATTCGTCAACTGAGCTCACCAGTTGGTCTGTAATGACAGACGGTCTCCCCGAACGCTCATCGTCGTGTGTGTTCCCCCTCCCCATGTTGAAGTTGCGACACCACCGCCGAACAGACGACTCGTCCATTACATTGTCCCCATACACCTCCTTTAATTGGCGATGAATATCACATGGGCGAACGTTTCTTGCATTGAGGAATTTAATCACTGCCCTCACTTCACAACTGGCGGCGTTCTCAATTTTTTTAAACATTGTAAACAATCACAGAAACAACACAGGCAATGCTAGCGTCACGCAACTTGGCTCAGAGAAGGCAGACAAGCCACTGAAGCTATCTGACCTCGTCCAGCGGCTACTCGCGTCGTCAGCACTTCATGCGGCACGAACGGGTACTACTTTCCGGATGACCCTCGTAGTTCTAATCCTAATGTCGTGGGAAATTCACACATTGACAGGTGGTGGGAAGGAGGTCTTTTCCCTACGCTCAGAAAGATCTGGAACTCCAAAAGTCACAACTTGGGTAAAACGGAGGGTGCCCTGAGTCATCACACCGAATAGAACCCAAGCGTTCCTGCCAGTAGCCAGCATTCTATGGACTAACACGTCTTCCAACTAATCAAAGAAACAAAAATATAACTTTCGCCTGGAATACCGTAGGTTAGACGACCCCACCAAAGATATTTTGCCTTGAAAAACCTGGTATGTCTGGCAAAGGTTCATGTATTCGTAGTTGTAACTTGTATAATTCTAAGAAATAAAAACTTACATCGAATGAGTAAAATTTTTTAAATGAGTAAAACTAAATTTATCCATATTTGCCTCCACCCTTAAGAGTCGTTCATAAATTATAATTATACACAGTGGTTTCATATAACCGTCAGAAAAAAACCTTGGACACAGACCACACCAACATCTTGTCTCCATTAGAAAGCAATTCATCTTATTGCCCGCCCATCCTTAAAAGATATATTTACACGTTCCGTCTTCTTTCTTTGCATCTCTCCACTTCTTTTAATTCCGCGCGCTCCTTTCAGCTCGTCATTTTGTTTTTACATTTCCTTTTCTCCAACCCTCCACATTTCTCGCTTTTTCTTTTCCTTATGTCACTGCCAATTTAACATGGATGACCAGAAAATAAACTTGGTTTACGTGGCACTTTTTCTTGAATCGTTCAAAGTGCACCGAACGTAGACGCTTGGCAAACCTCCTTGAGCCTCGCGGAAATGAATATAAATATTTAATGTTTCCTCTTATGTGAATTTTTACGAAGGTAAAATTTGCATATATTCACAGTCGTGTTTTCGAATCTTAGTTTTATGGCGAAAGATCAAAAAGTGCACTTAAGATTGAACAGAATATAATAACCCCGATACCTAATGTACCCAACAGACATAATAAATTATAATATGCTTCTGATAATGATTGTAAAACTTATGGCCGAAAAATGTACGATGTATACTCATAATTTAATTTTTATTCCAGAATTTTAGAACTTAGTTGGATACTTTCAAAGTCTGCATATCCGTTAACTATGTACTGATGTATACTCATAATTTAATTTTTATTCCAGAATTTTAGAACTTAGTTGGATACTTTCAAAGTCTGCATATCCGTTAACTATTTTATATCTTATTAAATAACAGAACTAAAGCCACTAGAAATACTCCAGTGGGGATTGTAGGATTTTGCTATTGATTTAAGGGACGGAAAACGTAATCAATGTTCAGACATTAGCATCATGAAATTCTGAAAATGAAAAATTTGGAATTCTTACGTCAAAAACCTCCATGCCGCCAATCAGGCTTTGCCTTATGTAATGCCAAGAGCACATTATGAGACGCACGGTTCCTCATCAAATGTCCCATTAAAAAATAAAACCACAGAGATTCTTTTGGATAGATATTTTTACAAAATGAGTAAGAATTCTCCGCTTAAGCCCCACTCATTTTTTCTGCTACCTTACGCGACGGATACTAAGACTGAAAACAAATTCATTTCCGCTAGGGAGTAAGATTTCGTTTTCAGAAATCTATACAAGTTCGCCAGCAAGAAGTGCTTTTGCAGATTAATAAATATAATTCCAGTAAAAGTATCAATTAAGATAAAATACGCCCCATTTAAGATCAATCGTTCAATGAATTAAGCATTGATTTGATTAATCCCACTCTATTGGCACGTGATGGAGACCCAGTGAGTCTCCGCCACGAATTGCTATTCCGTATATACAGTGGTTTTCAATTTTCGATCATTCATTTTCTGGCTGTTTTTTCTCTCCTTGGCATTCGTGACTAATGTGACAGGCCTAAGAAACTTTTTCGGCAGTTTGCTGAGTCTTTCGTTTACGGTTCTTTTCCCTATGTTCATAATGCCCTACCTTTCCCATTACAGATAGTCTATGGTCTTTAGAAGAATATTTTTACCACACGATTTCCAAATAAGCTAAAAAGCTCGGTACTCATCCTGGCTAGTTATACATGGAAATAATAAAAAAATAAAGAAAAATAGGAAAACTTTTATAAAAATTCCTTTAAAATTTTTCTCCAAAGCTAATATTCCTCCTTCCATGCTAAAAAGGCATAAGAAACATTTCTGTCACATTATTTCTTTTATCAACCGCTGAGTCTAACTAAATTGATTTCTGGGAGCCGTACACGTCTTGGAAGCCATTGTGATCTCACGTTCACATTTGTTAGCAACTCATGAAAGGCGTAATATGCTAGGAATGGTGTTATTTCGGATCTAAAACACCAAAATGTTTGCCCATGGCTTATACCTTCTGAGCAGTTATGTCTGCTAGCCACGATCTCAAGCCTTGCACTTGTCGTTTTCGACCTCTGTCCGCCCGTCCCCACCTCCTCTGCGCCGGCCTCCAGACTCATCCTCTCCAGATGACTGCCCACTGGTCCGTTGAGTACCGACCCAAGCCACCACTAAAGATCCGAAAGAAAGGAAAAAAGAGTTCCGTCCTTCAAACTTTTGCATCTTCTCCCCAAGCATTTCATTTCGATTATTGAATTTAAACTATGCAACTGTCCATTACTGGCTGGGTTAAAAGAGCGTTCGCACGATTGGGCGTATTTTCCTTACATAATGTCGCAATTCATTGAGAGAAAGTATGAATAAGTAGCAGCTGTTTTACTGTTAGATACTTTCCCAAAGCGAAAACCCGCTCACAATTCCCTTATTCGTGAGCGAAATTAATACCTGAACGGCTTGGTATCCCTAGGTAGTTATTACAAGGTGGCTATTATACATACGAAATGCATCGATTGTGTTATTTTGTGATATGATAAGATACCTGTTTTATTTACTCTCCGGAAGAAAATGGATTTGTCACATTTCAGAAGCTGTAGAGTGACCTCATTTATACTCAAATATTGCTTATCAAAACAGTAGAATGGACTACACTCAGTTGGTGCCCTCCGTCCACCAAATCATCATCCTGTCTGAGACTTACCTACATACGATTCGATATAGTATGGAAATTAACTGAAAGATGGTCATTCTTCAAGCGTCTGGGAGGATTGAGTAGAGAGATTTATTAAGCATTGAAAAGCGTGGTTCAAGTCATACTGCGACAAAAATAAAAAAGATAGGTATCATATCTATCATCAATCACATTTAAGCGTTATAAGATGCAATTGACTATTTTGACACTTTTTTTAAATTAAGGAGAATTATTGTGCCAGGTTGTTGGAACAAGAGAGGTCGGGCCGCTATTTTCAAAAAGCCTCTTCCAAAGAGAAAGAAGATGCTAAAATGCTGAAAGGGAGGCATGTTACAATATGCGATTATGGCGGAAGAAATATCTCACATTGAGAAGTGCGTTTGCCGTGTACTCATGCTCCCTTTTTTTAATATTTTGTATCAATTTGAAAAAATATATTACCAGATATATCAGTAATTGAACACAATTCTCCCATCTATTCTTGTTCAATGCATAGCATATTGTAGAGTTTTTAAACCAAAATAAATTATGAGAAAAACGTCAGCGTTCTTAAAATGTCACAAAAAAATAAATTCTCCAGAAGGCAAGACTATCATGATAACCCAATTCAAAATAAGGCATTATAGCGGTCCCAATAAATATTTGGTGGACGTAATCATTAAATTGGACCACGAAGTTTTGTACCGCTGTTTCAGGAAAGAAAATTGAAGTTAACTCTCGCCTAATGTACCATGAGTGGACGTTATGTAATTATTTAACGAAGGTCGTTTTTAATCGTTCCAATTGAACTCTCACGGTGCCACTCTTACGCCCTCTGAAGAACACAGCTGAAGACCGCACTTTTCTCGACGTTATCTTCCCAGTTCTCATCCAACGCTTTTATTCAACTTGACCTTTTGGCTCATCTATCATCTAAAAAATTATTTATTTTGCTTTATTTCTGTAAAACACAAAACTAAATGTCAAACATTTGAGATACCAGGAAATCCTACACATCTGAAAATCCCACAATCGGTTTTGGTAATAATTTTAGGAGTGTGATAGATTAATCGGAAATCTCACGTGAAAGAACTCGAAAAAATGGATATACCTTGGAAATAGGTACATTTACTTTAGGAATATCATCCGTAATCCGTTAAGTTGCTGAATCCACTCGTTGAACATCCTATATTATTCTAGCCTAAAATCCCGAGATGCATCCTTTAAAAGGAATAATTTGTCTCAAACCAAGCAAGTTGATATCATCCTGTCAATACGGCCAGGCAGATTCAAAGGTTTATCGAATGTACAGCCGATTTTGAGAGCTGAAATTACAGTTGGTGACGAGCCTCAAATCTCGTGTTCAATGCGAATAGTTACAGGATTCCTAAAATATTTCGAGAAAGCTCAGGCATATCCGTTTCACCCACAACAAAACAATCCCGCTGGGTGAATCATCTGCCTCATGGAGGAAGGATAGAGGATGTCTGGCACGTTGGCTGGGAGAGACTGTGTGTGAGAGAGGGCTCTTTCTCCACAATAAAATCGTTCTCTCTTCAGTCGTAATTGTCCAGGCCACTTCCGTCACTTTCTTCAGGCACATTATTTTCTTCAGGAAAATTGGTTCATTCATAATCGAGTGCTGCTCAAACGCGATTCTGCTCTTTTTCAGACTCACATCAATTTATTTTCCACTGCTCTTTCGCTCTCTTACAGCCACCCCAAACTTATATCCAACTTATATCCAACCCAAAGCCACAGTAACCGTTACTTGCGGTGTCAAGAACCATTAAAAAAAACATCCACCTATATCCGCTCGGCTATTGTTTCCTGGGATGATCGTAGGTATTTCGCACCCTTGCCTGTTTACTCCTCAGAAGCGGGTGTGTAAAACTCGAGGATAGGGAAGAGTAAACACTATTCATTCGAACGCTGCTATCAATATGACAGGTTAGGCAATTGAAGAAGGATTAATAATATAAACATTTTTATTCCGACGCGCCCAGCCCAACCGTTCAATTATTCATATTCCAAACGAATGTTCCTTAGTTCAACCGTCACATCGATGGGGTCGCTTCACATTCTCATACTGTCTTGGATTTCAAAGGGGTTTACAGGGAAAGGTGAACTTACCAAATGTTACTAAATAAAAGAACTAAACACGAGGATTTCAGCAATCAACGAAGGACGGAAGTATGGAAGGAATCACAATCCGACCTCGCCTTTAAGTTCAGTATTGCATTCCAGCGAGCGACTTGTTAGAACGATTTTGTCCGCCAATGATTGTGTGACGTCGCTGTGTTCTTAACTTCTTCTGTGGAAAAAGTGTGCGAACTTAAGTCAGCGTCATTAATTATATGCGACTAGGGCAGACAATGTACCTAAAAAAAGTAATATATTATTTATTACTTTTAACGCTCTTAACTAAATTTAAATTATGGTAATCATAATTATTTATTTACTTGTTTATCCAGTGGAGTAATCGATAACTTCTGATTAAATGCAACCAAAGTAAAACTTTTTAAAATTATTGTATAATACATAATCAAGCAAAAATTTGGTAATAAATTACCATTTAGTTATGATAAAAATTACTGATAAATCTCCGAATTAAATGCTAAATGAGACATTTAAAAAATATTAATATATTTTGTATTAAAAAAATATAATTGAAGGCTATGAAACGCAATTTAACATAACAATTTTCAAACAATAGCTCCACCCAATGCAATGTCAGCTATGTGAGTTTTCGGGAACCAGATCTTCTGGGGAAACCATAACCAACACAGGGAAAGGCACAATAATGGATTATTATATTTGCCCCCCCCCTACCCTGATGTGTGAATTACAATCGCCGTTGGGCCCAGTACTGGGTGAACTGTACCATCACCTACCAAACCGACCTTCGGGTTGATTACTGTGTTTATGGATTTTTAATGGATTATTACCTTTTGAAGATGTATTATATTTTTCTTTATTCTACTGTATGCGTACAGTCAACAAAGCCCTTTCCCTATTTACAGAAAGGCTAAGAAGAATTGTCCTTCAAATACTAGTAAGTCAAAATATAACTCTGTAGAAACAATTACTAAAATATCTTGCCATTTTTTCATACATGATATGTTTACTTTCTTTGTTTGACAAATTCTGCATTTAACACTAGAGATTAAAGAGTAATTATAAAAAATACCTATGCAAAGATATCCAATAAAAGTTCAATATCGTTCTATAAAAGCCACGGACTATGCACAGTAATAGGCATTTGGATACCCAATAATAATGCACCTAATTTATGAGTAATTTCAAAACTAAATCGGCCATAATCAAGTAAATACAAGTACGCACCATATTCTTTCCAAGTGCGTGTTTACAAATCTTCGTTGGTCTTCGAGGGGCTAGAGACTGATAAAAGGTAAAAAAAAAGTTTGTATACTTTTTTTACTCTCAAATGTTGTCTATCGAGTAACTCAACGTGCTATCCGTCTCGGTCTGGCATTGATATAAGTACATTTTTTAAGAGTTACCTCAAACAGCTACACTCCGTCAGGCCTGAAAACATGCTATTAATGCGCAATAAGAACTTAGATTAAATTATTGCAACTCCTGAAAAACTTCTAGGATATTATAGTGACACATCGACGACTACTATTCAAAACGGTCGCATAAGGAAAACTGCGAAAACAAACGTTTCCTTTCAATCTCCCATTACACAAGGAAGTGTGTAACTCAAAGGTTGCCATCACAAACAAGAAATTACATACATATACGGTACTAATGCATTCATTGCAGCCATTGTTGTGTGAGCGTTGTTTTTATTCCTGTGTGTGCTGACGATATTGACTTCTGACCAATGCCTTTTAAGATAAATTGCTTTTTAACGATCTATTTTCGATTTTTCCTACGTTTTGTGTTTTCCAAAACCGGTGAGGACAGATGAAAATTGATATTACCGGCGGAGGAGGCTCTTCTCTGTCCCCCAAGGTGGTTCCTCGACCTCATCAGCAACTTGATGTGACTACTGACGTCCACGCTTTGCCATCTATGAGACGTCTTTAAAGGTCAAAACTACAGCGCTAAGTGCACACACAACGATATATTTCGCAAGGGATTCTTAGCAAATTTTTATGTCTCCAACTGTCAACCAGAGACGGTCCGGGCGTTAACTCTGTCCGCGACCCTGTAACTTCTCAAGGACGCGAGCGCCACCCACCCACTTGCCTCCCGATTCCCACTCGTTCCAGAGCCTCTTTTGTGCACCAAGAACTTCTGACACAAAAGACCTACCAATAAATCAATCCCGTATTCATGCCGAGCCACGCTTCAAAGGGCATTTAATTCCCAAGCCGTGCAACTGGCATAAAGAATCAGCGGACCAAAAAATAATGAACTCGGAGATTGGTTTTCAGAGGTGAGAACAGAACTCACCCCCAACTATGCTCTGAGGACTGCGAAATACAAGGGAAGGGTGGGAGGAAATTCCTTTCTCAGTGCCACCGGAGGTGACCAGGAAATTGCACCGCTGGGATTTTGAATGGTAATATACGAAATTCATTAACTGGATTTGACTTTAGGGCCCTCGGATCTGTTGGCTGAATTCCCTAAACTACGGGCTGCCTAGAACCAGGTTAGCTTATTGACATCGAATGTAAAAGTGATCATGAATGAAATATAACGTTAATTTTCATTTGAAAACACGAGAAAAATGAAATTCTGGGAAATTAATAATCGCCTTTTGAAAATTGTTTAAAAAAACCACAGCAATCAACCCAAAGGTTGACGGTTTGATAGGTGAAGGTAGCTCACTTAAGACTAGGCCCTATGTGATATTCACGCATCCGGTTATGGGGGTCATTTAATTTTCCTTGTGCCGCCCAAGATTTACCAGGTAGATCTGGCTCCTGAAAAATCACACACCCGAAAAATACACCCGCTTGGGAGCGTTTTCATAATTTAATATCGTTGAAATGGCTTCCGTTAAGTGTACCCTTTAAATTTGTATCTTGGTCGAGGCAATAACGCAAAAATTTTTAATTTAAAATGTTCTACCGGGTAGTTTTAGAACTCTGGATGCAGGTTGGGTGAGCCCATTCTGTGTGAACCTAAGTTAACGCAGTACATTCCAAAACCACGGGGGTCGGCCTTCTTGCGGCGGTGAGCATGACAAAGAGTTATTATCAGCATCGTCTTGGCGGATAATGTACAAACCAATGTTATTTAACTTCTGCTAGGTTATTATTTATATTTTGTTGTAAAAGGGACCATCTAAATCTACTTGAGGGACTCACTACATTGCCATATGCACTCAAATTTAAAATGGATGACTTTAACGTGATATGGCGTCTTTAGACAGTTGTCTGTCTAGGCCGAGGTGACACAGCAATGCAATGTGCAAGGTGACCTTCCACGGCAGGAAAAATTTATATAAGAGTCGGATGAAGAAGCACGACCAAATTACACTCGAAAAAACCCAAAAGTTACAAAACGCATGTTAAACGGCATTTGGCATAGCATGTTAACGAAAACTCACCTATGCATTTAACTTTAACCGAGCCGTGAAGAATAACCTTGCGATGCGAGTGGATGTCGATAAGTGAAAGGCCTCGGAACTGTTTTTTTGTAACTGAGGAAATAATTAATTTCCTTTTAAACCGTATTTTCTAGCAGCCTCGAGATAGCCGTGATCGTATAGTGGTTAGTACTTCGCGTTGTGGCCGCAACAACCCAGGTTCGAATCCTGGTCACGGCAGTGTTTCTGCACTGAAACGGCAAGAGATATTTTTTAGGGAATTTATTTTTATAAATTTTCATGAATGACGGTAGCTACTATGTGCTGTCCTCCTTACCCAATATAAAATTTTATCGTTGAAAGTTTATTTACGTTCAATCGAATGTTCGGCGATATTTTATGGAATCGTCACAATGATCAACAAATAACTTTCTATTGCCTTCTTCAAGGAAGGTGCAAACAAGATATTAAGTGCATGTATTATTGGCCAAATTTTCTGCATTTCTTGTTTTAAGTTAACTCTATCAAATTACGATAGTAAAATATGATCTTTTAGCGTCGATTTGCATAGAAATTTTCATCGAAAATTCAATATTTTATACTTGCTCTGATGGCGATTATGGATTAATAATGTAAAAATACATGAAGTTTTAACAAAAAAACTACTACCATGTGCGCAGTGATACGAGTTGTAATAGTTTGGACATGAGAGCACTTTGGTTTAAATAATTTTAATTAATTTGTGGGAAAAACAGCCGAAACCTCATAGTTTTAAATAATGGCGCCTCAGAATTAGTCCAAAATAAGTTTAGGTGGCCGCTTCTAAAAGTAAAAACAACCTCAGAGCTTTCATAAACTGAATATATACACATCATATTTATTATTTAAAACACGTTAATGGCGTTACATTGCTTTTATCCCTCGTCATTAATGCAAGAACGAAGGTGACAAATTGACTCGTTTAAGCACGACCTAGCCTCCTTAGGTTGGGAATTCAAAGAAGGAATTGGGAATATTAATAATCGAGGGTATTCCGAAAGCTTGACACGGAATTTTCAGCCATCGTAGCCAGGACGAATTGTTTTATTTCCAATGTGCGCATGACATTACGTCATATCTGAGCCATTGGATCTCGATTGGTGAAGTATTTTTTTCGGCTAAAGAATTCACTTGAAATACCAACATCGCATCAGACGACCTATTATTATTAGGTAATCTACCGGTTAAGGTAGGTAGGGGGTTAATTTATCCCATTACACGGTCATCCAAATTATGGTGTCCGCGCAGTGAAAAGTGATATTTTCTAAATTTGCCAGAGGTGTATTATCCTTGCCAAATACTTCCCTTCTTCTTTATAAGAAATAATCCGAGTCATTTTTATGGCATATCGTATTGTCAGTGAGTGTCATCTTAAGCATAAAATCCCCAATTAGGAAATTTTCCTCGCTGTTGGAAAATAAGTCATGGTTCGACCGATTTTTCTACGCATGTACTCGTGCATCACATTATTGGACACAGAAATTTGTGAATCATCTCACAATATCGCACGCACGGACAGGCCTGATCGCATAAGCACATTTGCCGATAGTTGCTTCGGAATCCAATAGTAGTTGCGGATTAAAGGCAAGTGACCGATAGCTGAGGTCATTTGCGCCGTTAGGGATGGACAGGAAAGTATTAAGGGTGGAGAGCAACGCATTAGCGTACTAGGTGAAGAGTCGGAATTAGCCAAATCTTAACGAAAGGCACCAAGGGGTCCGTGGCTTAACGTCCCATCCGACGGACGGCGTACTCGCTCAAAGTACTCTCCACAAAGCACCTCAAGTAGGGATCGGGATACCAATGAAGAATATCTGCCGCCTCCGGGATTCGAACCCAGGCTCTCTGGATGGAAAGCCAGCACGCTAGCCACCGCGATCCCTTACGGAAGTCACTCCCGTCCTGTGGTAGACAGTCTATTAGGCTGTGTTTACTTCCTTTTACCAATGGATTGCTTGCCTACACCTTTGCTTTCCACTTCAACAACTTATTCCTCAACCTAAAATACATTTCAGTGTGTATATAAACTGTTTGCCCCCTTTCCCTTCCCTTTCCAAGACCGTTCCTGAAAAACTCCGTTCAGTGGTGATCCCAGGTTAGCAGCTCATTAGGATGGCCCCTGCTTGCGAAATTTAGAACTCTCCCAATGCGAACCCTCTTTCAAAACCCTCACCTCATCAACGACCGCAATTTCACAAGTGAAACCCAGGGCATGTCTACTAGGTCTGATGTTTGGCTATCATTTCAAGAGACGCATGATCCTGGAAACGGTGCCTGAAATGGCTTTGGTCGACGCAGGGAGGAAGCGAGTGTTTTTGGGTGACGTAGGTCAGCCTCCTTACGCCTCGGAAGGATTATTGTATAGCTCTATTTCATAACATTTTTAATTTTGTTGTGCTTTACCTCAGGCACCTAACTAATGTTTTACTGCCCACGGCAATTTTTGCTGTGATCATGACGGTATTTTAAAACGTTTTTCTTTCATACACTAATTTATCGACTAAAATTAATTGAAAAAGTGGACAATATCGCGGGAAAATTCCAATAATTGTGGTTTTTCTCAAAACTAATTATTCTGGCCCTAAGTGATTGACCCAGTAATCTTGAGGCAATTACGATTTGGCGTATATCAATACAGTTGTTCGAAAATGATTTGTTTTTTCTATATAAAAACTACGAACACGATAAAAGAATCACGTGAAGAATCAATTAATTGCATGGCGAAAAAAGTAAGCGATAGCGACTCGGAAGACCAACCTGAAACTGAATTCTAAGAAAGCGAATAGAAAGGTACATATGTAAACTTAAATCAATAACACGAAGACATGTAGAGTGCTTTTTGTAAATAAGGACAGAAATACATTCCAAAGACGCAAACAAATGTAGAACAACGGAAATATACAGAAGAAACCGAAATGTGTTTTACAGTTTATTAACTTCATTTAAATTTATTAGTAATTGAACGCAAATATTTTAAAAAAAGATGTTTTTCCAGGTTATCCCGGATAGATAGATACGAATTGCCAAATCTTATATTAATGAATTGAAAGCGGGATATAGGGATTAAAAGAATGGGCATTTTGGATGGAATTAAGACAGGCAGAAGGTATGCAGGGCTGGAGAATATGTTAATGCAATACGTATCATTAGGTCTAAGGACATTTTGTGTCATGTTAAGTTTGAGCAGCACAGTAGTGTTTAGCCCCACGGTCCATCAAAACCTACCTTAAGCCGAGAGACAATTACTAATTATAATACTTATAAATTCGGCGTTCGCGACAAAAAAATCCTTTGTACATAAACTGTTTAAAAAAAAGAACAAAACTTTTCTCCGCCATTTGTTAAAAGAGAACATCCTACTCGAGCCAATTATGCTGCACCGAGAAGTGTATTAAAAACTACTTCGGAAATAGAAAATCACTCCTAGACCTACTACTTATTTCTATTTTCATTCGGTACTCAGCTCGACATTCTGACATATTGCTTATCGCCCTGGCTCTATCTGCTTAATTACCTTAAAAATCATCGACATTAGCTTCAAAAAGGAGATTTATTAGCAATTCGTTATGAAAAACAAGTCGAAAAATGTATAATTTATTTAGATAATATCGGTTACAATATCGCTCGACTGTCGTGATTTTATCACGAGATCTCCATAACTATGTCGAAATTATAAATTACTTCGAGCCACAAAATAAACTAGTACCGAGGTTACTATTGGGGCTAAGGTAAATAATGGTTTTCCATCCATTCGTTTTTTAGTCGGCGACGAAAGTGGTATGTTGTCATTTTCGAACGCGTTTTCTGCCACGCCTCGAGATAGCCGTGATCGTATAGTGGTTAGTACTTTGCGTTGTGGCCGCAACAACCCAGGTTCGAATCCTGGTCACGGCAGTGTTTCAACACTGAAACGGCAAGAGGTTTTTTTTTCAATTTCATTTTAAATATTGTTTAGCTAAATGCACTCTTATATTTTTTTAACTCATATTCTAGAAAAATTTTTTTTTTTAAATATCTGATTAATATGGCGCACTGGCTGTGCTAAGGGGTTTTTGAACATCTGATCTGATTTTATAATCTAATTTTAAAGCATATTGGCCATGCAATATGACTAATAATTGCTAGAGTTTTAAGAAAGATTTTTAATATTGACTTTAAAACAAATAAGAATATTTTTACGATTGAATATATCATGGTGTTTCGAGGGGTGACCGCATTGGTTGACTCAATTGCAAGATTGGGTATGGTTCTGGACTTATCTCATAACATTTTTTAATGACAACCTTCGACGCTATTTATTAACATATTTATAAAATAAAACTTTTCCATTATAATGTTCGATTTTTTCCCTTGCTGGAAAAAAATCGAAATATTCCCGTATTGTCATCAGTAAAGAAGAAACCAGGAATCAAATTCGAAATAAAACTTTCATTAGCTGTTTAAAACAGCCAACAGAACATCGGAAGGCTTACGTTAAATATGATCGATTCCGTTTATTTAATTGACGATTGGTTATTACTGATTTTTGATTGAATAATGAGAACACAGGACTGCTCGTACTAAAATTTTCGGATCCAGTTCCGAGTCACCGAATTTGTGAGGGACAAGACAGGGCTGGCCAAACTTAACGCTACTGCGAACCACACATACAGAAATCTCCTCGTATCTGAAAAGGCGACATATCTCTCGTATAAGTACTTCAGAAATTTGCATTTAAATCTTACATACATTAATTTTTAGAAAATAAACACCCTTTCGACGAATAACATAAAATAAATAAAATAAAATTTATTGTGTCTAGATTAAACAGTAACTATTAATTGAAATAGAGGGTATAGTAATTATTGAATTAATTGAACTTACAGCCACTTCAGTAGGGAGGGCATTTACTTGTTTTATCAGGCTTCCGAAGTCAGACTTGTAGTAAGTTACGGCTACTTGTAACTCCCTTATATGTTGAATAGTAAGCTTTGAACGGTGTTTTGATTTGGTAAATTACAAATATGAGTAAAAGGATTCAGTCGGATTTTCGTACCAAAAATCTAAGTAGACGAGAAGCAGCTTTTCTCTAAACTGGGATATTTGATTTTTCAAAAAATTTCCAAAATAAATTAGATAGCAGGTTTTAAGCTCGTAATTTCTTCTAATCTCTGACTGAAATCCACCGCCGAATCTTTTAACTTATCTCGATACTCTTAAAGCTTTTTTTCATCTTTTATAAAATGAGATCTGATATTTAACCGCGAAAATAATCGAGGTTTTGAAAATTAGTTTATTCGGAAAATGTTGCCATTTTCTTTGACGGCTAAATATTATTTGAATCTGATCAGATATGGTTTCCACTATTCCTTGCAGCGCTAAGTTCAACAATTTCTAATTCTCTATTATAACAGTTAGAAACAAAAAATCTTGTAATCAATTACCTTCCATGAGTTTTGGATGCGATATGTCCTTTTATTTAAAACATTTTACGATAATCTCGAGTTGCTCAACAAAACTATAAAGAATCTAGTAAATTGAGAATCAACTTACACCGCAGGATCATGATACATAAATGGGAAAATCTTGATCATCTAATTTTTCGAGGAAATTCTCGAAATGAGTTTGATTCTTTGCATCTTTTCAAGTGTACTTTACCACTTGCAATTGGGCTGTCTTAACAACTTCATCGTACTTCAAGCACGAATTTAGTTATCAGTTGCTCACGTAATATGCAATGAAGAGGCAAAAACTGGGAAAATTCACCTGGAAACCCTTAAAGGAAGTATAATTCTATCTTACGTTTCTGTACTCTTCCATTAGAGTGAAATTCTGGGAAATTCCTGCTCATCTATGAGCATTAAAGAATGACTCCTGTAAGGTAACCGTTGCGGTATCACCCGCAGTTCTTTGAATTTTTCATAGACCAGCACAGGTAACCGCACGTCTGGATAAGCATTTTCAAAGATACAGATTTAAAAGATGTTTAAATGTTTAAATTCTCCCTATTCCCATTGCACGAGTACATATATAAAGACTAGATTGAAGTGGGCAACCCGTTCCTTAAAAAGACATTAATATTTCTCTCCTAAGCTCCTTGAGAAATCTGGAGCTGTTCTCAGATCGAAGGCTAGCTTGTTGGCCTTGGTGGAGGCGTGGGTGGATTTTCCGCTTCCAAATGCTGAGGTCGAGTAGTCTAACTCGCTCTGGATATTGGAACGCAGGGTGAGGTCATTTATCCATAAAATATAATCAGTGCAGGGTCCGTTTGGATATCTTTTTCAGGTTCCAACGAAAATAAACACGAAATAAAATTTTATACTGTCACGAGTTATACGCGGACCATTCATTCAAAGGCCACAAGTTCTATGCCCACATCGGGTATAAGCATTATTCTATTTGATTATATTTTATAGATAGCGAGAGCCACTGTGTACAATGATCTCACACGCCCTAAAAACTCATAAGGGTTTGCCGACGCAAACAAAAACGTACCAACAGACGTTTGTTCCAATGCTTCAAATATATAAGTATACCTTAAGCATTTAACAGGTTTACATTCCACTGTGAAGTAACTGAAATTTTCAATAATACATAATTACGATGGAAGTAAATAATTGGATCACTTTTCACATAATTGCAATAAAACACGCTGCAGTAGCTTTTCCAAAAACAAAGAAATACATTCTTCGTACTTTCTGTCGCATTTCTTGTTTTTTGTATAACTCAGGAGGAATTCTTTTCTCTTATCATTTCCTACATTTGTACAAACGTAATGGGGACGAAAAACGAAAACAAAAACGCAACAAACTCCTTAATACCCAATCAGAAGGTTCCAGGGTTGCGCACTCCCTGCCAAAAGAAAGTAATATTCAGATGGAAAAGGAAAAAAACGGAGAAGTTTATGAATCACTGTTGTTTCATTCCTTTTCATCCCTTGAGAGTTGAAACTAAAAATGTCCAAGTCACCATGTCGAATAGCTAATAATGAGAGAGAGCGGAGAGCAATGCAAATGAATGGAATGCAAAGAATGGATAAATTGCTTGCATTTAATCCCTCGATTTACCCTTGTAGTGTTGGCCCTCCAGACCTCACTTAGCTGTGGTGATTTTCAAGACCATGGTTTACTCTGCGATCTATTGAGATTCCAATACCGTTTGCGTTTCAGACTACAGTCCACAGCTCCGTGCGATTTGGCTGAAACAGTGCAGAAATTTTACTCTTCCAGTCGAATCCAAATCTGACTTTAGTGGAAGATTGGCACGGACCCTGCCCAACCTCCGAATCGAAAGTGCTCGAAAAACAACCATACACGAATAAATCAGTTCCTCAAGCTTTGAGCCAAGTTTTGGTTTGCCACCTGCAGCAAATCGGAATTCATGGACGACAGAATGAAGCAAACAGAGCTTCCAGAGAAATTCTAAATTTAAGAATGAACAATATCTCGACCCCCCTATGTACGACGGATCTTCAAGGGATACGGATGTGTTTTTAAGCAGCTTATTAGCGACCACTCGAAAGGAGTAGCGACCGCTAGAAAGCACACTCCCGGGGGTGAAATGGGAAAGAGCATGGTAGTGGATGTGAAGTTTATTATTTGCCGTAGAAAAGTGATAAATGTAGTCCAGTGTAGTGGATGCTGCTCTTGGTACCACTTTAACTGCTCTAAGAGTAAACTGGAGGATTGCGTGAGTGACGAATGACAGTGCAGTAAGTGCGAAAGTCGGAAGAATCGAAGAGGTTTAGAAGAAAAAGAGGAGGTAACTGAAAAGCTGCAAGTCGAGGTATTAGCAGGCATATGCTCGGCTACCCCCAAAGATCATACCCTCATAGCGAGGGACTTGAACCTTCCTCGTAGCCAATGGCCGGCAGACGGGGCCACGGTAGGGGATTGGAGGGCCCAAGAAATCGCTAGTTGTCTCATTAACGAGGAGGGTTTTGTACAGGTGGTGGAAAAACCCACGCGCGGGGAAAACATCCTCGACGCCATACTTGTGACGCCGAAAATGTGGTTGGGGTAAGTTGAGGTCCTTCCGGGAATAAGCGACCATTCAGCTGTGCGTATGTATCTAAACTGGGAGAGGTCTCAGTGTAAGGGGCTGGCAAACAAAAACACAGTATGGAAATATAAACGCGGCGATAGGGAAGGGTTCTAGACCTTTTTAATGGAAAAGTATTCGGAATGGGTAAGTGGTGGGCAGAATGTGGAAGAAATCTGGAAGACTTTTAAGGAGATAATGGAGAAGGGATTAAATAAATTTATCCCAAAAAAATTCTTAAAGAAAATACTGACAAAGAGTTCTACAACCGCAAAATCTGATTCTTGAAGAAAAAGCTAAGGGTGGTTCATAACAAACGGAATGAGAGCTATGAATGGCTCATAAATTACAAAATATTAGTTCTTAAATTAAATAGAGTAAATCAAATAGCCTAAGAAACTTTCCTACAGAATATAACCTCGAAAGATAATAGAAATAAATTTTATAAGTACCTGCGGAGGAGGAAAGACAACAGGGACACCACAACAGCTTTAAAAAAAGAGGATGGGTCACTAATCGTAGACGATAAGGAAAAGGTTAATGCATTTAACATTTTGTATGTAAGTGTATTTAAGGGGATGGTAGACAAAATGGGACCCGCACGAAGAAGAGCATATTATAAAACTGAAGAATGTACAAAGAAAGGCTGCCAGATATGTACTGGGGAAGCATAGGAGGATGGAGAGTGTGACTGAAATGTTAAAAATGCTAGGCGGGGAACCATTACAAAGTATAAGAAAAATAAGCAGCCTTTGTGGAATGTTCCGCATTTTGAAGGAAGAGGAAGCTTTTGCAGAACTAAGGAAACAGGCAGGAAATCCAAATTTTATAGGAAGGAATGATCACAAATTTCAGGTAAAATTCCGGGCACAAAGAACAAATGTTTAAAAAAATTTCGTTACATAATAAAACAATTATTTATTGGAACAGTTTACCTAAAAAACTATTCGAGCTTTTTCCTAACAGGGTAAATAGCTTTAAGAAAAGATGTAAACAATTATATATTAACGATGATGACGATTGATGCGTTGTGTAAAATTGTATGTAACAGCTTAGTTTTGATTTTTTTCATGTTGATTGGGAAACTTATGTTAATGGGATGGAGATTTTATTTTTTTGTGTTAGAGATTGGCGTTTGGAAGTTTCTTTTAAGTGTATTGTTTTTTTCTGATTGATTTTATTTATTATATTTTGTGATATTGATTGGATTTGAGATGGTATGTTATTTTTCCAAGGCAAGTTTTATTGTAATACCTGGGACTTGTGTGCCACCTGACATTGTCCATCTGCACATGTGCGTTTTAATAATAATAATGCATTTTACTTAATAATTTCACCGATTCCGTAATACATTTCAATTGATGATTATTTAAAAGCTCTCAGACGGTCTTTGATGCGAAACTTTGACATTTTTTTTTCCTTTGAGGCTGTTCTCGCTGAAGCGTCGAATGCATTCAAGTGAGATAGTGCCTGGGAAGAGAAGGTAGAACGATGCAATTTTATCGCTGTCAGTCAAGAGAAAGATGTAGGTATCGTAAGCACAGGGTAAGAAAGTAATAATATCAAAATGAAAGATCCATAGGATGATGACAGATTAAATTTATATGAACTCAAGAGCCATAAGTGAAGACGAATGTGACTACGATGTGCATGAGATTTAAAAGATGGACAAATTGCTGTCTGTCAGGTGTGGGAGTGAAAAATAGAAAAGCTCAACTTAACAAGGGCTAAATATTGAACCATCAGTAATAATTGAATAAAATCGACGTAATATTTTCTCTAAATTTGAATAAATGTATGCTTAAGCACTTGATTTAGGGTCATAGTTCATGTACATAATTCCATATGATAACGTTAAGAGAAAAAATATTTCCATTTATTATTTTCTTTATGCTTTAGCTTCGCATTATATTTTCAAATATCACATAAATTGAGCGTAGGAAATAATTTCAAGAAAAATTAAAACTTAAGCATGCTCAACAAAGATAGCAAATGAATTTGATGGGCAACCAATATCTAATGCAAATTTAATGGCCTTGTTTGGCTTACAACTTTTTAAAACTACATATCTACCTTGAATAGAAAACTTTTCTATTAAAAGTATCGTTTTACAATTTCCGATATCGGTAACAGAATACTTGATATTGTAATTTAATAATTTGATGCTTACATTTCTGTTTCAATTCTGGTAAGAAATCGCCCGAGGATGTGTCACGATTGCAAAAAAAGGATAAAATAATGATCATTTTGGATTAATATTTAATTATTCTGAATGTCATCATTTAGTTTTCATACATTGGAAACTACGGTAAACGTGAATATAAGAGAAAATTCAGCCAATGAGGACCAGAATTGAATTCCTTTCATAGGCCCTGAATAGGATGTATCTGTTAGGGAAAAGCTGGAGCGTATTTATTTATATAAAATGGGGAATTAATAAATTAAAATCCTAATTCATGTAAATAAGGGCGAAAGAGACGTGGGGGCAAAATAAAATATTGAAGTCGTGAGTGTGTGGGCAACTAGACGACCTCCGACTTGAGGAATTGAACCACACCCTCTTTTTCGTTGGTATTTTCATTAGGTGAACCGACACGACAAAATGCCATGAACCGTTCCAGTGGGAGCTATTTGCGCGTACATCAGGCGAACACTCCGAGGCTGTGAAATATAAAAGAAAGAGCTTAAGTCCAATGCTCTACTTGGAGAGGCATTCATTCGTATGCGTCCATCTCGGTAACGTTTTGTGAGAAACTCTTTGCCATAACGTTATTTGGAAACTCTCCATCCTTCATTCAATGTCTACCTACTCAAACATACATCAGTTCGATTCGCACTGGTAAAAGAATGATAATCACCGGATGCTCTTGTGTAGATGATTTCGGACAAGGTTGTCCGTCCAGACACTCTTCCCGAGGCCGCCAGTCTCTCTTCCACCGTCACCCCTAACCGCTTCGGTATTTTATGTTATCCTAAGCGGTTGCTGGCAGCTGCATACATTATATCAGGGGGTATTTATTGTTGTTTTTGGACCACGGAAAATCATTTTATTTCATTTCGCTCAAAAGACTAGTGTAATGAATAACTGATTGAAGCACTTTTCCGTTTGATAATTTTTTAAAATTTTTTTTTTGATCAAATGGAAAAGTGCTTCAATCAGTTATTCATTATGTTCGACTTCCACCACATCACACCTGAAGCTACTCAATTTATTATAAAGACTAGCGTATTCCATTCAACGGGCTCTTGCTTTCGTCTCGTTAATTCCGGCTCATGCTCTGTCAGCATTTGACTGTCCGGAAGAAAAAATAACTAACTGAAAACATTGTTCACGAAATTTAAAACTATTGAACGTTGTGGAATATTTAAGTGGAAAGAGGTAACTTTAATATCAATTCCATTTCAGAATCGAATGCTTTACTTCCGCTAGCTTTGTCTACGGCCACATACGTAGCAATAAGATGAAAATATACACTGTTTTTTTGGCTGCGAAAAATCAAAAAGTTTACACTCAGACTCTGGAACCATAGTTTCTCCCCATTCCGCTTACCCTTTCGCTCTACCCTTCTGTAGAGTGGCGAAGGTGGCCTTACCTCCGAAGTGTCGTGAAGATCATTTTCTTTCCCTTAACTCCTGCCAGCAACTTTATTTATCTTCCGCCTACCTTCTCTCCATCTGTGTGGTCTCTAATGCATCATCTGTACCCCATCAGCATTTCCATTTTCGGCCTCTCCAAAATTCTGTCATCATTCAAGTTCCATGAGAATCTTACGCCAGACTCGGGTTTGGCCTACTATAAGGAAAAGTCAACAGTCACGATCGTTGTAAAAAGAGAGCACGACGAAGGTGGCAGTGGCAAGCAGTTGCCCTTAGGGAAGGGTTCCATTAAAACCATCGTATTGATACTCTCGAGTAGAAATGAACACGACGGCAACTGTTCCCAAGGGCTCGTAGATGATCCGCCAGTAATTTTAACATTAGCTATCAAGAACCTATCCTAACTTGTGCAAAAGTTTCATAACTTTGTTATATTTTGTGAACAAATTCAAAAGCAAATTCACTCTCGCATCACTCTAAGGCATAATTCTTCAGCACTCACTATCGGTGAAATATCAGGTGGTATTCCGGGTATTCTCTTGAAAACATGATTCCATCTATAATGTTTTCATAGGAGATTAATGAAGTTGATTTCCTGATGGTGTTTTAACGTGAAAAAATCGCCAACGCCCACTCCACTGGTGTCAAACACCATATAGTCACTTCAATTGAGTACAGACTGATACTGATAAGCAGTCAACGAAACTCCCGAGAGATGTGAAGCGTAAGAGACATACCATTCACGCTGCTCCTTTTCGGGGTAGGGAAAGTCAATAAAGTCTCAAATTAAATAGGAAATTTACAACATTTCATTCATTTTTCTTTGCTATTCTATGCTGTATTCTTTTTAACTCCGTCACATTCATGCAATGCTCTTCTGTTCCAATAGCTGTCACCTTACGACAGCGAAGCGAAGAGTAGCGGAGGACCCACGGATTCAAATTTACCTCCAAGCAAAAATGAAAGTGCGCTGCGCAGGACACATTGATCCACCTCATGGCTTTTCGACTCGTTCCACTTGAGCGGAAGAAGGAAGTGGTTAGTTTCCCTTCAGAAGTATGCAGTCGCCATGGCCTCGAGATAGCCGTGATCGTATAGTGGTTAGTACTTTGCGTTGTGGCCGCAACAACCCAGGTTCGAATCCTGGTCACGGCAGTGTTTCAGTCACTGAAACGGCATGAGGTGTATATTTTTTTCAAGTTGACTTGTACAAATATCCATGAATGGAAATGACTAAAAAGTTGAGGGTCACATTCCAATATAATATTTTATTACAATTCTGTTCACTCGAATCGCTTCCCGTTTTTTCGTGGAATGGTCAATATCTTGCCTAACCACCGACAGATAGCTTTCAATAAATTTGAAAACCGGGCTATCAAATATTGATAGAGATAAAAAAAGCTGATTACGGACGGTTAAGCTCTCGCAGCCAAAGTGAAGTTGTTTTTAAAAAAGGCTTCCATCATTGAAAGAGCTCTTTCTTCAAATTATCTGAGACACATGATGATTCAGTTCAACCAATTCAAGGCCGGTATTTTCCAGTCCATTCTTGTAATTATTCTCACGAAATCATAACCGCTCAGCGTAAAACGTTTGTCTAGCATTACCATTTTGCGGAAAATTAAAAATCTGTCTCGGATGTAAATGAAAGAGGCTACCAAAGTACATAATACAGTTGACGTATTTATGATTAAATAACTCGTGATAATTGGAAGGCTGGTGGTTAAATGTTAACATATGAGGAGTGGAATATAATTATTAAATAGCAACTTATTAAAATCTCGTTTTTGAAAGGTAAATACTTATCAGAGACGTATTTAGGCATGGAATAATGCACATTTTACATTAAATATGCCTATTTTAAAATTTTACTCTACGAGTATGAATGAACGATATCTACGATCTGTGATTGCGTTCGACGTAAATCGCCCAAAGGTCCAAATAAAAACCTTATTTCCCTAACATCTTATTCTACAGGCTTGGTATATAATGAGATGTCATACATAAAAAGTATTCATGAATTTTTAATGGAATATTTTTATCGCGAATACGCTTTTCTGCTATTTGGTTTGTCTCCGGTAACTCGCGTGAAATTTGTAATCTCTTTTTCTCACATGTTCTTTATCTTTACTCCCCAGTATTAGAACACCAGAATTAAACAACACCCATGCCATGACGATACCCGAACGGATGATCCTTGGCTTGGCAGGGGGATGGCTCAACTATATGGCTAACCCAATTGGATCTTTGTTTAATTAACAAGTTTATATTAACTTAATACCATCTAGCACGCGTGTATCATTTGGTGTATTTTAATTAGTTCTGTTCAAAAACTATTTTTTACCTTCTGCAATAACTGCAGAAAAACAGGAAGAATGGCATTAGCTTTAAAAATGAACCGATGTTAAATAGTATCTTTTGTGCACGCATATCTTACCTTTACAATTAAACTTCACACACAAAAGCCCACGCTAAATTTTCTGAGGTGAACGAATAACCTCTCCTTGTGCTACTGAGAAACTCGCAAGTTGAAGATGTATTCTCTCATATGTTTTCCCAACCTGCGCTTTCTATCTTAAGATTTCAAGTAAACTGCACGAAAAGTGATCCTTTAGACGTCTTTCGGAGATTGATTAAATGCAGGCTGTTCGACATGGATTTGTACATCTAATCAATGCCATGCAAGCCGTCGCAAGGGCGTGTAGCAGGGGTTATTAGGGCACTACCCGCAATTAAGAGAAAAAACCGCATGCAAAAGCCACAAATGTATACTGTCCACAAACAAAACATGGTATACATTCATACAAAAGCCCTTATACCCCACACTCATGCACCTAAAAATATACCTGATATCATTATAATATCATAATATTTCTGAAGTTACTTCGGTTTCTTAATATTATAATTTCTGATTGTTCGGGGAAAGAATGAGTATTTACAACTGTCTGCACTGGAATCTATCTCCTTTATTTTATCTCTATGGTCTGATCTACCTAAGTAGTGTGGGGCCATTATAATGCCTTTGGTGTCATAGTTTAACTCGTTTGTTCTGAACCTTTCTAAAAGTCTAAGTCTCGCTTGTTCTCTCCGTATTTTAAGTGGCTCCCAGCCTAAATCCCCCGAGAGACCTGACAAGCATATGAATGTTTAAATCATAAATTTAGTCCTTCAAACCAAACGCAACAGTCACCGCCACACCCAAGGATCTACTTCAGAATTCTTTCTTGCAGCACTTCATCCCCTTCCCCGTCCTTCCATTTTGTTGTTTATCCTGCATATACATCGTCTTCCAAGGTAACCAAATAAACTCGAAGGAGTGCCGTAGTGTCCTAGAGGTTATTCATGAAACAGTACTTGGCAATCATTAATTTCTCATCAGCATCCGCCATCTCACTAATCATTCCACGAAGATACTTGCAAATGCATTCTCGTCGTGCATTTTTCTCTTGGATTCTGATGACTTCGTTTCTTTCCACTATAGCTTGAGGGAAGTAATGGCAATGATGTACCAATATGTAAGGAAATATTCATTGGTCGTCAAAGATAACTTAACGCAGGAGAGAATTGTTCAGTGAATTACATTAATTCCTTGTCAATAAAATATGTCACAGAACTGAAAATCTTAAAAATAATCATAAGGTCTACCATAATAATAACGAGAGTATAGCAGGTACGGCGGACACGGCTACTTAATACGTGCTTCGACGGCAAAGAAACTCGATGGTCCTCTGCGGACACTTGGGGGAGGAATTAAAATAATGTAAACAAATAATAAAATACTAATTATTTATATAAGACAATAAAAAGATAATAATAGCAGGACAAGTATATGAAGCCTACTTTGGGTCAAGGAAAAAATGGAATTAGGAAAGTAGAATAACTTTCTTCAGTCTTAACTTAAATTTAAACTTTTTTGACCGTTCTTACGCCAAAAATGAACGGCTAGTACGAATTATGTGTGAAATAAAGCCGAGACACCCATTCGAATTAGAAATATGAAAATAATATCAGAGCGAAAGAATATGATGATAAATATTATAAAAGTATACCATGAATAGATACATCATCAAAATAAAGCCCTTTGAAATCCAATGATTCACTTAAGCTCCAGAATATTTACCGAGTTAAATGCCGGATATCTCGTGGTGTTATAATGCTAATATATTTTCGAGCAGCCTATAATTATGCTATAATAAAATGTTGATCTTCTCAATGGCATTTGCTCTTACGGTCCTGCAATCTTGTAGACCTGGGCCCACCGTTGAAAAATCTTCCGGCCACAACGGCTCTCGAGAATATCGATCACGAAGAACTGGACTCATTAATTCGCGTTCAATATTCATCTCGGCCCCGTTTGCACCAAAAGGAACAACTTTTTTCCGCAGCTTCTTAAGTCTGCATAACGAGCAGAGTAGTAAGACAAGAGGGACAAACTGCGCAGTCTCTGTCAGAAGGAGAGAAAAAGAAGAGAGACAGGGTCAAGGTTTCGACCGCTGGACCGCGCGCGAGAGGAGACTCCGGTCTGCTCGCCGCCTTGGATTCCTTCTTGGGTGTGGTCGAGAGGAGATACACGTACGAGTATCTCAGAGCGAGCAATGCTGAGAGAGAGGAGCGTAGAGAGGGCGCCCCAAGGCGACGTTTCTCGCGGCTGAGTTTGATAACCTCAAATGAAATCTCGATGTGACCCACCAGTTAAGAACCGTCTCGAGACGACTTCCGCAGCCATCGAACGGTGCCTGTGGGCAGGGCCATGGACACGTTAATCACTGGCTACCGAAAGTCTGGCAGATGTATCGGGAAACAAAAACGTTTTTGGCGAGATCTATCCAGGAGGGACAGGCGTCCGGATTTTCACATGGTCTCCCAATGAAGCAGGACAAAGCTGTAAACTAAAATTGATACGCTTAAAATGCATTCCCGTAGAATTTCGCGAAAAACGCGCGCGGCACATTGCATAATCACTCAGGCATAAGTGGAAGAATTGTTTTCAAATCCTTTGTGCGGCCATGAAATGTTAAGACTTCTGTACGATTGTGATAGGAGGAGGTACAGAAGTTTACCGAGCATTTAACGTTATATCAGACACTTTCAGGATGGGAACCAGGGTCGATTTTCGGAGGAGGGGACGGAAAGGGAGCACTTTCCTTTTAGGGCTACAATGTTCAGTGTGGGTAGGTGAGAGAAGGCTGAAGGCGGTGAGAATTGAAATGCAAGTTTTGTTAAAATCAAATTAATTCCGCGTTTGGGTGCCTGGTAATTTTAAACAATGTATTGGAAACGTATACGAGTAATATACCGTGAAAGTCGTCTTGGGTCATGGCCCCCTTGGTCCCCAAACTGGAGTTTCGACCTTTAGGCAATACTGAAATTGGGGGCCAAAGGTGAGGTTCTAAAGCTTCAAGAAAAAGCGGTGACCTTGGTGCATACCATTTCCGGCGATCCACTTTTTCGGTGTCATTTGGCGATTGTGGTCATGTCAAATTTCAGCATTATGTAACCAGATGACTTTAAAAGTGACAGAATTGAACGGTGGTCATAGTCAGCAACTGCCTCACCGAATTTCTACTCTTTAATTTCGCAAATCATGCATTTTAATAATTTAATTAATGTCAAGTATTCATTGCTTTTTTGGGTGTTGGTCCAATTTCCAGTTTTTTAAAGTATTTTTTTTCAATTAAGCTCATTTTAGTAAAGATAAATATCATTAATACATTCTTCCAGTCTATTTTAAAGGTCTTGCTGAGGACGTTATTGGCATATACGAATACTTACACAGATGAATTGTAAAACATTCTCTTATCCTTCTACACAAACTTCTTCTATTGGTCAGTAGACAAAGCTGAATAAACGGATAAGAGCCTCGGACACGGCTACACTACTTTATCCATGGACCATATATAACATTTTATTATAAAAAATATTTCATTTAAAAAATTGAGAAAAAAATGTGACTATACGACGGAAAAAACAATTAGAAGAAAATATAAACTCTCTTAAAAATCGGTCAATGTGGTTTTTATTAAATTATTGAGCGAATCCACCAAATTTGATCATGTTCAGACTAATTGCCCTTGCCATATTGTTATTTGTACATTCCATATTATTTTATTATACGTTGAGACTGAAAATAGTTTTATCAAGTCTGTGAAAAATCACCGATAACAATTAATTCAATTCACTACTTAAAGATTTAACTATACATTGATTCTTAAAACTCTTAAATTCTAATACTCATCTTTCAATGAAGAAAATATGATATCTAAAAGAGTTCTTAATTGACTTCCTCAGTAACTATACATACAAGAGAATCCTCTTCCACAAGGGGGGGTTGCCTTTCGTCACTCACATCTTTAATCTCAATTTAATGCCCAGGGAGCTCTCCGTACGCTTTAGGTTGTAGGGAGCCGACGATTAGCTCATGTGTTTTCGTTTCTACCAGCCGCATGTCAAGACGGGCGAGGACGCCCACCTCGATCCCTCTCCATTTTGAGCCATCACTACCGTCAGTTGGGGCGAATGCAAGTAGTTGAAACAATGGCATTAGTCTTAACATATCGACGTTGTCAATAGCTACGAGTAGTGACTCGTTCTTTCATGCACCCGGCGTGAGTATCGTCATTGATCATCACCAATCATCAGCCCAGACAGATGACAAATTTTCTCCACACTCTCCTTCAGTTGACTACCCACCTCAAGCCTACATGCTTTCTATTCTTGGGTGTATGTTTCATGTATCTCTGACAGGATCTTCCTTTGTATTCCATCCCGTTCCCTTACCTCTCGACGACTGTTTCCTTGACAGCATGCGCCCGATAATGTCTTAATTTCTTCTTTCCTTAGTCTTTTTTTACATCTGCTGTCCCCTACACATCTTGGAAACTATTCGTTGGTTATTTGATCCGTCCATTTGATGCTTATTAATGCCCCGCAATACAAAATTCCCAATCATCGATGTTAGGCTGTTGGCATTATGCTTCCTTATTTTTAGGCTCATGTGCCTGTTATACAACATTTTATGGCAAATAGTCTTCTTTTTCTGAGCTATTCTACTAACTACTCAACTCTTTTCTTGATTTTTTTGATCATGATTCTCAGACGACCAACTCATCCGCCTATATGCGTTACCTTCTCCTCTTCTGCCACGGGCGTTGTACTTAGTTTTATTTCTTCTCAGGCGGTGCCTTCTGATCACATTCTCTCATTTAATGCATGCGCAATGCCAGTCGGCATTCAACAAAATTGATGAATGAACCGTTATAAATATTTTCCATTTTCCTATCGCTTATAATATATTAGAAAATTCAGGCCTAAAAATCTCAAAAACATATATTAATCGACGAAATGATAAAGCAGTACTTGCATCTGAACCCATAATTATAGCCACTTTTATTTCCGTCAATAAAAAATATTTTACCTTTTCCCATCTTCAAGGCTCATCTTAGAGTCTAAATAGATATAAAAATATTATTTTCCGCCGAGATATATTCATGAAATATAAATCCCTTAAAACTGGAACTTGAATGCCGATGAAAGTGGAAGACTTTTTCAACGTTCAGACTGATGGACCGAAAGTATTGGAAAAATAATTACGTTACCAAAAATACAGTAATTGCATTCGAAGATGAGAATCGCTTGAACACCTCGAAAGGTTAAAACTCAGAATGTAAAAATTTCAAGTTTCATCAGATAGATATTATAAGATGCGTATGTTAAGGTGGACAAACCGTGGTGTATTCGTGATAATCCACTAAATCCCTCGGAATGACCATGCAAGCGATAAGCAAACATTTTTGCTTGCACTTTGTTTTCATGGTTAGTGCCATAAATTGATGTATCTAGGAATAGTGCAACAGATTTTAAATTGATTACAGAAGTCTAGACTCTCTCAAAACTGCGTAAGTTCTTCAAGGCGGTTTCATGAAAATTAGACTTGCAAGTGCATCAATATTAGGAATAGTCAAATACTCCAACTGCAATGCAATGGAATGCATCATGGATCCGCGACTGGGGTGGCTAAAAGCCATTGTAAGGCTATTATATGATATTATAACACAGGAACACAGGGTACAAACCTGTGTTTCAGGCGTACATTTCCCGATTTGTCATCGAAAAGGGCGTGTGCGTCTAAGACGGGTTCAGTTTCTTCTGGTATCTCCCCCTTCGCGGAGGGGAAACAGAAAGATGAGTCGTCTTTCTGACCATTCTTCTCTTGGGCGAGGTTTTAGGGGAATATACATCCTAGTTCAAGACCATAGAGCATTCGTTTCCACTCTCTAGCACCCCACTTTTACTAGTATTGCGTCGTGCATGCCTAAGTTCTCGCCCCGATGTTTTTCAACAAGATAGTTACTTTACTGATTCTGTGATTTGAGTCTCCCATGGAGTAGGGTGTGAGTTGTTTTTACATTTTTTAACGGTTCCCACCCTTAAACATCCCCATATCCTAAAATAAGGGCTGTAGAGGCTACAGCCATTCATGCTACCTGAGCTGCCGCTATCCTAGCTATGAGAGAGCTATCACACGAGTGAATAAGATTAAAGTTCAGAAAAAATACCTATTGATATTCAAAGATGTGCCCTTCTGTGCTAAACTCAAAATGTTTCATTGGTACATAACATAAACCTTCTTCTACCAAGTGGTCTAAAACAAACAAAAGGGTAAGATGTTAATGGTTTTTTTATGAATTGGCAGGGTGGCGAGCATGATTTTGCTATTCTCTTTATTGGTAAGTTGCTGTTATTGGCCACTTCGATTTTAATTTATTAATTAATGCTGATTTGACAAAATATTTTAAGAAAATTTCTATGTTAGCCATAAAAACCTATTACATATTTGTTTAATATATCAAAGCTAATTCAAATGGTACGCGTCAACGCTTGATGATTTAATTATTTTTTTTCGACGATTGAAAACGAGGCGTGTTTTACATGGGCTCACGTTTAAATGAAATATGTGGCGTTTATTTCCCATGGTAAGAATATAAAAATTAAAGCAATAAAACTTTTACGCAGCAATACACATTTACATTAACGCAGCCTAAAAGGCAGAAAACTGCAATTAGCGCAAATTAGGTCCCGTAACATAATATATTTTAAATGATTGGCGCAATGTTGATGCGAGTTTTCAATCTTAACTTGAACCACATACAACTTCTAAAATTACATCGTTGAGCAATATTATCGTATTGCGAACTAATCGATAAGCGTAGGCGTATTGAAATTAAGTCGGCCACGTTAAATTTTACCGAAAAAGTATAAACTAAAGTCACCGCAGCATTGTTTGTAGCATAAACATGTAGGAAGCGTGATTACAGGCAACAAACCTCGGGAGATTAAAAATGTTATCTACGTAGAACAAGCAAATTAATCATTTGCTTGTTATACGCCAGGTGAAACTTATCGCCGAAAATCGTAGGTCGCCCGAATGGATAAGAACAAATGGATTTTTAAAAACTACGATTGCGAGTCTGGTGCGTGAGACGAAAAAAACTGGGAGAACTATTAAAAATGGCCGATTAGCTTTACGAATGCGAAATAGCGGAAGGCGTTAACTCCTGTTACTCGGCAACGGGCAAGAGGACCAGCTATCATTAAACCACGTCGGGAAGAGGATTGGAATTCCTCTCCGATGACGCAGGGTGAAAATTCAAGAAGGGAAATCGGTGAATGAGTGGTGTGGGAGAGGAAGGGCGAAAGACGCCCAGCTGTCTAAGATAACCATAACTCCATTCTTGGTTCTTTCTAATCAATGCAGGCGTGTGTGCGAATCATGAAGGGAACTCGCAGACACACACAGCCGTTAAATAGATATCACAATCTTCAGCCAGCAGGTCGGTCTGGTGTGTGAGGGTAAGCTCAACTGGAACCACCCTATGGCGTGTGAAATTAGCACATCAAGAAGGAAAGGTGTCGCTCCTTCCCCTTTTGCCCCAACCGTTCCCAGAAAATTGTCGCAACAGGAAATCGCACAGTCAGGATGTGCGAGGAGTTTACGCTCCTCTAGGGTTTCCAGGAGAGTTTTCAGGTTCAGCGCGCTGTCCAACGGATGGGGCCAAGAGATCACAGATCATCCGAATTAAAACAGGAGAAATGGAATCCAGGATATATTTAAAGCCTGGGCATATTTGAACATATTATAATATTTTAACGTTTAAAAATTGTACACATCTTCTCTCACACGATGACCGATCGAATCAAAAGCAAGCGTATGTGTCCCAACGACAATGGACAAATACCCAAATTGTAAACAGGCATTTCCATAAGAACACATAATATTCACCAGAATTTACAAAATGAAGGCCGGGATCATAATGCCCGTTGTCACCGGGGCATAATACCCGCCCGTTGCCCCCATGGTGGATTGTAGGGTATATCGTATATGTATATAGTCCTACGCTTAAAACCTGAAAAGTCCGCGACTTCTTTAGTAAGAATGTCCACCGAGATCTCCATTATTTTACATCCGTTTCACCACATCTATCAATTTATACATCTATTAATGTATATATCTATTCATTTATATATCAATTCATTTAAATATCTATTAATTATCGCCTTCTTTTCATTTAACTTTTTAAATTTCTCATGAATATAGGCAATGTCCTCACGTGGGTAGTTTATAAGCTGCTTGAACTATCTTGACTGATAGTATTCATGGAATAATAAAAACATCGAATAATGAGGACGAATCCCTTCCCTTAAAGTTTCTCTCAGCTCCCTTTTTTCTGTCATTTTTCGAGCTGGTCTAAAGAAATAATTACTATTTTAGCAAAGGGGTTGGCCATCAAAAACGTAAATACCTAACTGTCATGCTAGTGGGCGCCCTAAATTATCAGCGATATAAAAAAGTCATATGTATTCGGTTATTGAAATGCGGTAAAATGCAAAAAAATAAAATTCAACGTATTAAAATTTGATTTATTTCCCCGCAAAAGTAATAGGGATGCTCCACAATTTGCGGAAGATCGAGAAAATCCGGTGTATTGCGGTACCGGCATATTGGGAAACCGGTATTTAACGATGTCATGGAATGTGCTGCGGTGGTTTGGTATTATATAGCGACGCCCATTTTCATATGCCTCCTACATCATCACATTCATAATGAAATATGTATTATTCATTTAATACTTTTAATTTATTACAGCGAAATAAACCTGCAATATCGTGAACTTATTTTAATTAACGACACGTCTTTTTATCAACTACCTACTGTTTGAGAATGCTGCCTAAAATATAGTTATCTCGGGAGAGTTGGGTGAAAGAGTCATCATAACTTTTTTCGCTCTTTCTTACATTTCAAGACCCATTCGTATACGAGTACGTACATAGTGCCTTCTTAACAACCTAATAGGCTTATCCATACAACTTACTCGAACAATCTGATGATATCACAAGGAAATTGTAAACGAGATTTTTTTCAACTTCGAAATTCTTACTATAATTCTAGACACTCCTTTCCAGAATCCACTTTTGGTGGAGCGCTTTAGGGCTCGGTCCCAGCCTCAACCAATGGCTTGCGCATCCAACAAATGTGGATGGGAGCACGGCCGGCCGGGAGATTATTCACCCACTCTCAGTTTCTCGCATTCTTCATCCATCTCTTTTTCTTCGCCACCTCCTCCCATCTCAGCTTACCCCGCCAATCTTGCTCAGCTTCGGAGAAAATAAAGGAACAGAATGATGGCCCACCTGCCTGGCATTTGGCGATCTCTGCCCTCGCGCTGGGGGTTTGGGCGGGAGCCAATGAACCTCAGAGACGTTGAGAGCCTCCGTCGGGAGTACCGCCGATGGCGGCGGCAAGTAATTGAACTTTGACCACGGAGCTACTTTGCGTGCCCCGAACATGGCGTCATCCAGGTTAATTTCTATTTATATTCCAGGCAACCTTTCACATTTGCAGGGACGAAATTTACTTAAGTGTAGAAACTGAAAATAAATCACAGAAATTAATTTTTATTAGAAGCCTTGATGACATAATTTATAACGACATAATGCTAAATTGTGAAGTATTTCATCCATTCACGCATCGTCCATAAACTTTCTAACGGTGAAATATGCTTTCCTCTTAATGTAATTAGATATAAAACTTTGTTTTTCTCCGTCATCATGTCTCTGTTAATAACAACTAAGATAAAATATGTTGGCGCCGATCGCATGCGCCAATGATGGAATAACATCTTATAATTTGTCGATGGCATTAGACTTCACTAGTAGAGAGCAACGATAATTACTTAAGTTACTAACCATCCCCATCTTTTTTATGCAAAGTAGGAGTCATTATACAGATATTTTCATCTTAAGCCGACGTAAAGATTAGGGGATGGGAGCACTAGAAATATTATTATCATAATAACTACCAGAACATCATCTACTGAAACATAATCCATTCAAGAAATAAAAATATTTAAATATTTTCGGCAACACTTTATAGCCCTCAGACAGAGAATTCCAGCAGTCGAATAAATTCTTATTTTCACTGACCTAAGGCAATACATTATCGACGTTCATTCATTTCAACATCGATTATTAATTACCGATGCCAAAAATGAATGGACAGTGATCGAGGGCTGCAATTCTATTTCACCCGATTCAAGTTTGCCATGGAAATAACTGCTATAAAAGAAGGTAATATTTGAAAGGCCAGAAGAGAAAGGGACATATTCTGAAATTAACTCGAGAAGAAACAACTGCATACATATTGATTTGAGCATTACTCATTGTTTTCTTCTCTTCAGTAAGGAGTTAATTTAAAAAGAGTTGCATGGGGTTCATCGCTGTAATTATCCGTAAGAAATTTCGATCTATTTTCGAACGACTTCTCGTTTTTAATTTTCTTACGGTATAGGAGGGATTTTAAAATTTTCCAACCATGAGAGGCAAACGTAGGATATGACGAAACGCATTTTACATGCGTTTCGGTATCTCCTGGGTGTGCCCCTTAGTAGTTATGTAAGTTACGTTGCACTGGAATTTTTAGGTGCGACTACACCTGAAAACCTCAGAGTAGCAATAATCTCACGAAAACATGATGTAAACTTGGCGACAATACGTTAGTTTCAAAAACTGTTTGCACACATTCTTATTTCTCGCTCAAATGTACAATTGAAAACTATGATAAAATCTTTGAGCTACCACATCACATATTATAACTTTAAAAATGAAACAAATAAAAAAGAATTCCCACCGCTTTGCTTACCCTAAGGAGAAATACATTGCTTTAAAACTGAAGCTGGAAGCAAATTTTTAATTTATGCCATATGGTCCCAAAGATAAACGTCCTAGATCATTCGTTTACTTGTGGCAATATATCCATAATATGCAAAGTAGCCGCGAAAACATTCACATTCATCGTTAGCATTTCGATCACTTAGCAACTTGTTTCATTGAATTATGACCGAGAAACTGAGGAATTCTAGCAGTGAATTTGGTTGAGAATACACATTTTCAATCCGTCACGGAAATGATTTTCCGACTTCCTTGGCGAAAACGCCCACCGAATTTTGAGCAGCTTAGTAGTTCGCTAAAGGTAAGAATTAAGAGGAGGCGTGAAAATCACCTCCCAACTTATCACTCTCCGCTCCTACCTATCTCTACATTTCACTGCTTACCGCTACCTCCCCCTATGAAATTCGAGTAGGAATCCAACACAAGAAGCGAGTCGGCAATTCACGAGGGAAAGGCGAAACGAGAGGCTGAATAAAAACAGAAACGAAGGAAGGGAAAAAATAGACGACGTGTCTTTTTAGTGGTTTCTTCTCATGGCTCCAGGGTAGGCAAGAGAAAAATGGAAATGAATGCCCAAAGAAGAGGCAGATCCAATCCAAGAAGAAGTTCAATCCCTGCTTTCACACACATAGGCCAGTCGAAGAAGTAATTAGTAGTTGGTCAGCCAAGATGGTGCGTTAGGATTAGCATTATCAGTAAAAAATGTGAAAGTAAAAATGGCCCGATGATGACACTCCAACTCTTTCTGAAGATCATACATTTGTTGACCGGAAGCCACGATACCAAATGCGAATGTGTATCGATAACCTTGATTAAACATTTATCAACAAACTGAATGTCAAGAGTAAACTACACCAATTATCAGTATTATATATGCTTGAGCTAGGGTCAAGATCAACTGAGTTAACTATAGGGCAAAAAGAGGAACTTTTGCACAAAAAATAAAACAATTTATAATTATACGCGCGTTTCGTTAATGTCAGTTATGAAGGAGCTTGAGCATCAGAAAGTGGCCTAATTATTTTTACGCGAGTTAAGTGTAATATTTACACACGCACATGCAGGCGAGCATATTCCATATTTTCATTACAGGAAACATTTCGCACATAAATCAAAATCCTGCGCGGACGTTCTTATCAAGAGGACTTGTCCTGTAATTAGACGTCTGGTCTGCTTCTGGTTCGAGCGCATGCATGTACATACAGCAGCAAGAGACTAAATATCAGCCGTAAGGCAGCCACTGTTTATGAAAGCCTACATGTGGAAACTGTAACTAATCAGCATCTATTTTGAGGAGAGAACAAGGTTCTAAATTGAGATCCAGGAGTGAGATGTGCTCACTTCAGTTCGTGGCACGCAGCGCACGATACCCCCCTGTGACTTAGTTCTCGGTAAAATATATTGTTCGGTCTCACATTTTTGGGAAAAAATTTTTTACTGCAGAGTAAGTACCTTTAAAGTTGAATTGGAAATAATTGGTTTTCTCAATAATCTTACAAGTAGGCAAGGGATGCGATGAATGTCTAATGCAAAGTTACATTTGAAAAAAATGCACATTTCCATATCACGTGAACATAACTCTTAAAGGATGCAAGGAAAAGACCAATCAACGAGGAACCAGATTAACACACAGCATCAAGTTTCCCAGTCATAATCCACACGCCAGAATGCGCAATAAATTATCTTAAACCACCGTATCAAGTTAAACCTGTCATAATCCTCGCATCGAACTTCGCAACACATTAACTTACAGCACGAGCCAAGAATAATTTCTGCTCTTCCTCAAACGTAGTCCTAGCATTTAGATTTAGTGTTGACCATTTTATTTGCCCTTGACCTTTAGCACAAGCTCAATCGTCCACTGCCAGCTGCAAACTTGGATGGGCCCTCTCTCCACTCCACTCACAAATTCACGTTCTTTCGCCAAAAGGTAGGGCCCAGATAGCAACGCCGGATAAGTGGTCAAGGCGGCGCTTTTTTAAAAGATGACCTTTGTTGTCGCAATTCAGACGACCGTTTCTTAGACAACTGGTCAAGGTATGGTATTTGAGCACCTCCACTTCAGTTTCTTTTGAGGTTCTATCTCGATTCGGCACCAACTTATAGATTGAAGAACTTTTAAGCTCGATTGCTTAAGGACTTGCAGAGCCGTATAAATATTCGTAAATATCTTCCTCAGCTTATTAAATTCTCTTAAGCATAGACGTATAGACATAAACATGGAAGCAAAGAAATAAACCGAGACGTACCTAAGCGACGCAAGCGTTTGAACGTAGCCGAGCAAATAGAAAGCAACGGAATTCAAGACATCTCTATCAACAACCGTGGTGACGGAGAATGCAAATGACTCAAACTCGCAGCATGAGTTATTGGGCAGAGAGAATACGAGGATGACTGCATTTGATTGCACCTAACAAGTTGATAGTGCAAAATTCATCACCGTAAACTACGAGTACGATGACTTTTTTGACACGGGTCAAGGCGAATGATATTTAAACTCTGAAATTGTTGTTTGCGAGTACAGTTATACTAGTATTTTTTTACCTCTCCATTCAGACTTTGAATGATTGCAGTTTTCGTACAGGAAGCTATTACTAATATAAAATGCACTTTCAATCAACGCTCTTTATTAATACTTTTAGGATACCAAAAATAAATATTTTTTACATCAATTTAGAGCGATTGTCAAGAATTACCACCCGCAATTTATTATCAATGTCTAACAAAATTTGCAATTTTTTTAATCATAAATCATACAGGTATACTTTAAATATATCTACGTTGTTTGTTAAGTGGCGGTTCATGAGAGTGATAGAATATGTCGCAGGAAGTGACACATTTCGGATACTAATAATATTGTTAGCGTGCAATTCGCCTAATAGATGGACCTTTTTTAAGTTTCGTAACAAGTAAAAGGTGGGATCTCAGGTGTAATTCTCGACTAACGTAAAGCTCTTAGGTTTATTTCTTAACTTACATGGCTAACTATAAAAACCATCTATATAAATCCCCCCACGGAATATTGAAGTTCTTCTTTCTCCAAAACTCAAACTATAACCCGTACTTTTTTTTACTATTCATGTAAATAAATCGCAAGCCATGCATATCCCAGCGCCTGAAATATAGGTTATGGCAATGAACCACTTCACGTAGCACACGTATTACGAGAAGGGTTCGTTTGAGTTTCTTGTTATGCTGTTGTAGCTCCCACCAATTGCGAAGTGCGTGCTGTGATTCGATATCTGTGGGCAAAAGAATCATCAGCTGCGTTGTGCCTAGTTAATGGAATAATAGTAATGAGTGAAGGAAAGACAATGGTGTCGAGACTTCAAAAATATGCATGATGAAGAGTAAAGTGGTACACCCCGTAACCAGATCGATGAAATTGCTAAATAATTGGACCAATAACTACAGTCTGATTGATGATTGACAATTTTAAGTATTTTGAGTGGACGAGCGTTTTTGGGCAGCTATCCCCGGTCCCGATTTTGCGCCTAATGACGATTTCATTTCCTTGCACTTGAAACACGGTGGCTTGGTGAACAACGGTTTGAAGATGACGAGGAACTCAAGACCGTCGTCAACTGGATCAATGCCCAGGCGGCGAACTTATATGCTGAGGGATTAAAGAAGCTGGTGCCGCGTTACTATAAATACTTAGAAGTAAACGGCGATTACATAGAATAGTGAAGTAGGTTTATTAGAAACTTAAACCTTCAACAAAAACATTTTCTGAAGCATATATTTTTAATGACCAAACGAACAGTAACTTTAGCAGTAACACTCGTACAATTAGTTTAATTTAGAATTTTAGATGATGATTCCAACAATAGACGCCCGCGTTACGTAGTCATCTGATTGCAAAAAATAACATGGCTTTCTGCTAATTTCACTTAACTGATGAGGGCCTAGTAGGTTAACATCATGTACTTCGCACGTTTTTAGTACCGAAAAAACGATACAACAAGGCATCGCGTGCTCAAAGTAAAAATTCTGTCGGAAGAAAGTAGTAATTCCTGGGCAAATTAATACGCAATGGAAAGACGTTCAGTTTTATTTTGCATGGTTCACACCTCCTTCCGTCAAAAGGCCGGAATAAAACCTCAATCAAATCCAAATCAATTTAAGAGGAACAATTAATGCTGGAAAATCTCATGAAAAAGATAGTAACTCTCAGGCCGGCACGATTAGTTGCAAAGGAATAGAAATTGTAGCTGATGGAACGTACAAGATTAAGCAAACCTCAGCCGAACTAAAGAGTTCTGAAGATATTACCCGATTTATTTAAATTCGACGGCTCCTAAAGGGAAATTACCGAAGACTTCACCTCTCTTGACCATCATTGTTAGAAACAGGTCACAATCGGCACGACCATGGGTCAAAGAAAGGATATGTTCTATCAAAGGAAGGGCACATTATCTGTTTTGAAAATGATCACCGTGTGATAATAACCTCAGCAGAAAATTGATGAACGCGATTACATCTTTGGAGATCAAACCTTATTTCAGGTAAGAAATAAGCTACGGGATAAAATCTTCCCAATAAAATCAGATCTAAGTCAATTCAATGGAGGCACCTGACGAGGGCTCGCCGTGGCCAGTTTGCACTTTTCAAATTGATGGAAAATTCAAAAGTCAGCGTCAAAGGGAGTTAAAATTAAAAAGGGAAAAATAGAAATTATCAATGTTCAGACAGAATCACAATTCAAAGAAAAATATGGGAGGTGCCCTGAGAGAACCTTAGGCGCATTCACTAGTTAATTGGGCGATATGCACATTTAAAAAATTGCATCACTCCACGAAGCCCCGGAGATTTGAAATGATCTTTGACTGCGAATTTTTCGCATTTTATTTGTCTGCAATGCAAATAAATATCCATAAATCCCTATCAAAGTGAGTAAACCTTTTTGGTTATTTCAGATCAACAAATGCACTCATCAATAATTTTACTGAATCCTTCGCAGATCCATCATTATAAGCTTCCCGAGTCGACAAAACTATCTCCAGTTCAATTTTCAAGCCAGGAAAAGATAAAAATGGGAAAGGATAACAGCAAATTCAGTGGTGAACTATTCTAGTGGAAGTATTCCCACTTTTAATTTATTACCAAAATTATCACGGGATTGGTTCTTGGCAGGGGCCTGTCTACATTTTGCTAAGAGCCCTTTTTTTGCATTGGAATATCATCCAAAAGAAGTGCTCGTACCTGTCAATGAAAGTTGAAAAAAATTGCAAATTTAGACATTTTACGAGTCAAAATCGACGAATATTTATTAGAGTCGCTGAATCATTCTCCGCCAGCTTCAAATACCAGAAATAAGTAGTATTTCATTGCTAAACCAAGGAATGAAAAGACAAATTAAGGTGTTTGTGTACCATACCAAAAGCTATAATCCGAGTTAAATACGTTAGCAGGAGAGTCTCTGTAAAATTGCAAATGAAACAATGTTCTAAATGATCGGAAGTAGAAATAATATTATATAAGACTATTCAACCCAGGAATAGAATAATTTTTTGATCGATAAATAACATTGCTAAGTCTTCTTTTAAAAGATTACTTTCCCGTATACACGGACCATTCTCTCCGCTGCGGTCAATAAAAATCGGTAGACTTTGCCGCTTTAACACATTTTAGCCTATTCTCTTTTTATTTTTTAGTTTTGTCCTTCATAATTTTATTTAATGCATTAAAATCTTAGTCCTGTGACCTAAGGGGAACAATACTAAACTGGGATGGCTATTGGTGAACCGCGAAGGGGCAACCGAAAAATACTAACAAAATTCCGCTGAAACTCGACAGGGTCACAGCTCAAAATTCAGAAGCTGTATTCTTTTGTGAGTGAGGAGCAGTTGGAATGTGGTCCATTTCCAATCTAATAACTTCGACTCAGGACAATTAATCGTTTTACACAGGAGGGGATGACGAATATGACAGGGTCATCCACGTGCAACTGCAAGCGGGCCTCGGTCGCGGCAAGGGAAAAAAGAGCACAGGAAGGAAAGGTTAGGTGAAGGAGATGGCCTCCCGCGAAGAAAATAGAGCAACAAAAGCAGCATCGCAATGCGAACGAAACGCCCTCCAACACGGCGCAATGCAGTCCTGATTACTCCCGTAACTTCGCATGTTGAAATGAGAACGATGTCCCCCTTCTATCCGGACCGAGTCGAGCCCCGTCTCCATCGTCTCTACTCACGTCTTTCGTCCTTCCCCTTAACCTTCCTTCTCATCTCCTCGTCCCTCCCACCACCTCTCCAAGAGCTCCCTTTTCTCCCGGCCTTTACACACGAGTTGTCCTTGGCGGGATGAAGAGAGCCCCGTGGATCAACAAACTTAAAACGGTCCAAGCGCTCGTTTTTTTGAAGCCGTTGGCGTTCACCTCATTTTTTTATTTGGCTCCTCGTCGGGAGCATATCGAATTCTCTTTTGCTCCATTTTGCTCCCTCCACATCCAACCAACTTCGGCCTCTTCCTATCGATCCCTCATACTCTCTTTTGGCACCATCACTATCCTCTATCAAAACCATCAAATCACAGCACGCTTCGAAAAAACTTGTAGTATTCCAAAAAATCCAATTATGTCAGTGTATCTATAAACGCGGAATGAGAAACGTGACATAATTGTACTACTAAATCAATGCTTTCACTATGTTACGACGTCATCTTATTTAAAAGCTAATATTAATAGATTTTCCCTTTATTCACATTTTCATTTCGTAACAACTAATAATTAGGTGCATTGCATGTCATCTAGAACAAATAGGATGTAATTGGGACCTCATTAGATGGGTACACTCTTGTGCAACAAACTTCATTTTGATCTCTAAAATTCAAAAATATTTATTCTTTTTAAGGCTATATTGAAAATACTCGAAAAATGTATTATTCAATTGAAGAATTCGTGGACGATAAGTCATCATGTGTACTCTATCATCATCTTATTTTGCATTTAACTGTATATATGTATAGTGTATTACCTGAAATAATTTATATCTTGTATGTCCCCACTATATTTTGTTCTCTTGAGCGAATTAAAAAAATAGTATTATTATATCAAGTACCGGAAGATGCCTCAGATAGTAGTGGATAGAAGGCTAGGGATGAAGTAATACAGGACGAATATTTTCGAGGGAAGTTGAGTTTGAATTCATTTCAAAGCTGATAAAACAATGCATACATTTACCACCCTGTAGTCACCATCTGTCTGTGTAACAAATGTAATGAGCCAATGAACAAATACTAAAAAAACCTTCCAAAACACTACTCGTGAAGGGTGATTGAAATGTTAAAGATGGGTGAAATACTGAAGGCCGTGAAATAAGTAAATATCTTGTAATGGAAAAAAATAGTTATTAAAGTCAAAGGTCGAAAAGGAGAGAAAAAGAGAAGAAAACCGGAAAATGTAAGGGAAGGAGAGCCAGTAATTTTCGCGGTTTGAGCGCTTATTTTCCGAGTCCAGAGGTGTTCTATCAGATAAGTAAAAATGAATGGTAGGTAGGTGCTCCCTGCAATCCATCCGAATCGGCCAATAATTATATGCTTGGGAAGATTTTCCAAGGGTGTATGAAACTTGATCCCAGAAAAGTGCTTTTCTGTGACGCACTCAAGAGTAAAAAAAACTGTCGATTTATTAGGAACAAACTATTGATTCCCCGGAAAAATAATTATTAAAATGAGAAATAACTTTTATTTATAAAGCATGCAAATAACATTTGAAAATAAAAGTTGGTCAAAGCTAGGTCCGCGGCCGAAAAATCAAGTCGACTAAAAATGAATAGCCATCTTATCTAAGAAGCAACAATCAGCCAAAGCGTGATAGATTTCACGTAGAGAGCGATATAACAGTGGATGGATTATACCCCTAAAGAATGTTTGATACTGATCAAAACAAACCAAGGCGCATCAATCCACATTTCCGCGATCATTGCCTACAACCTCTGGGCAAAATTGGAGCATATCTGAGAGATTTTATTTCTGTAAATTTCGAGCGACGAATGCAGTCAATTGTCGCGTTCCTTGAACTCAAACCTAGCCAAAATGTCAACAATCGGCAACATAAAAATGATACTGATCTACTGTTAAGGTAAGTGACTTCATCTACGTACAGGTAAAATCTTAGCCCGCAACCAAAACGGGCGCACGGACGGGAGAAAGAAAGCAATAAACCACATCATTTTTTTACCGGCTACGAGGCGAAGAATTACCGAATCTCCAGGGGCTACTCAGGGATTTGGTTCAATAACATTATGATTGAGGATAACGGTAGCCTCTATTTGCATACCACAATCGTTTTACCAACGACCAATTTCAGTGACATAACGATCAAACGAATGAAATTTATTGCGAATTTCCTTTCCGCAAATTCAAACTCCAATATTTTAGAATAACTTTCATTCATGATCCAGGCCTCTTGATTCACATGAATGTCAAGTATGTCCAGAAGTGTAGCACTAGAAGAGTAATAGCAGTTCAATTTCGACAGAAATTTCATTATTCCCAAAGAGAAACCCTTTGTTTGGCATTAGTCTAAGGAAACCTAACAAGCTATTGCTTTTTTATTTAAATAAGCAAACTAAAATATAAATTTCGCGTCAACAAATTAAATATTATAAATAAATATTGATAACACTTCTCTCTTTGATGTGAAAAGAAACCCTTCGTTTTTATAGCCGAAAAAGGCAAGTAAAAAGCTTTTCATGTATGAAAAAAGCATGAATGGCACCATATTTATTGTAAGTTGACGCCACTTCAATGGAGAGAATTCAGCTGAAGAATTATTTTAAGGTAACCTACCGGTTAAGGTAGGTTTTTGGATGGACACAACTATCAAATAAATATTTTGTGACTCCTAACAAAACGAAACACAATCCAGCAACCTAGTCTACATAAGGTCCCTCTTATCTATGAGTGCTTCATTCCTCCCTTCATCCCATCCAACATCTCTATCCTGTTCCTGCCCTTTCATCGTTTGCCCAACATTCTCCCCTCTGTCACAGTCTTCAACATCCCACTGCCGGTCAATACACCCTTCGTCCATTTTTCCTGCCTCCATAGGATTTCTCCCAACAAACCCCTCTCTTCGCCCACCATACCTAGTACTTCCTCTTTTGTTTTCTTCTCTGTCCAATTCACCTTCTCCATTCATCTCCACACCCACATTTCACAAGCCTCCAATCTATCCTCCTGCATCAATGACCTGGTTTCCGCACCGTACATAGCTACGCTCGATATCAAAGTTTTTATGAGTCTTATCTTAACATCCTTACCCAACGTCCCTGTCATCAACTCCCTCCTCCTGGTGAAAGCCTCATTGCCTAGCGCAATTCTTCTCCTCATGTCCCCACTACTTAGACCTTGTTCGTCCAAAACACTTCCGAGATACGTAAACTGTTCTACCTGCTCCAGTTTTTGCCCTCCTATTTTAATGTTTAGCTCAGCCTTTTTCTTGATGAAAAATCGCCTAACCTTTGTTTAATTAATATTGATTTTCATCTCATATCTGTCGCACTGAATTTCCAATTCACTCAGCAATGCTTGCAACCCCTTGGCTGGCTGACAAACTAAAGCTTGGTCATCAGCAAACCTAACTGATTTTACGAATTCCCCGCCCACTTTCATTCCTCCCTCCAGTTCTTCCCATGCCTCTTTAATCATTTCCTCTGCATACAGGTTGAACAGCAACGGTGATAATGGGCAACTCTGCCTTACACCTCTTCCTAACACTGCCCATCCGGACTCCCCCTTCCCCACTCACACCGGAGCAGTCTGAGACATGTACAGGTTTGCGGATTAGCCTCCTGTTCCTCCAATCTATTCCTATTTTCTTCAATATACTCAATAGTTTTTCCCTATTTACTCCATCAAATGCTTTTTCGAAATCCACAAAACAGGCAAATACGTCCTGATTGTATTCTATATTCCTTGATTAGTGATCTCATTACTGCAATGGCGTCACGTGTACCTCTCCCCTTCCTAGACCCAAACTGATCATTCCCTAAGTAATCATTTGCCCTATTCTCTATCCTTTTGTTGATGATCCTGAAAACAACTTTAGCTGCGTGAGATATCAAACTTATTGGTCTGTAGTCCTCACAAGATGTAGTCTTAACCTTTTTTGGAATAGGAACTATCACTAATCTCACAAAGTCTCCCGGCCAGATTCCTCCCTCATAAATACTACCAGTCAGTCCATATAGCCTCTTCCTCTCACATTTTCCTAAACCTTTTAGTAGTTCCGCAGGAATGTTATCCACCCTGTGGCCTTAATTAGTTTCATTTCCATTAATTCCCTCTCTATCTCATCGTCGAGGATGCCTGGACCTAAGCTAATTTCCTCAACGTCATGTTCTTTTGCTGTGTCTAACTTTGTTGGTCTAAGTTCTTTATTATACAGTTCTTCAATATATTCCTTCCATCTCTCTTGGATCTTTCCTGTGTTAACTATTATCTTACCCACCTTATCTCTCTCACTGTTAGCATAGATCTTCCCTTCATCTCATATGTGATCCATGGTTTCCTGATCCTTTTTCCATTAACGGTTACTATAGTGTCTTTTCTAACTTTCGATATCCAGCTGAAGAACATAATGCCTTAACTTTTTAAAATCTAAATGCCTTCCCATTCTATTAAATGTCACAATCATAGAAATAAAAATCCCATTTTCAATAGCTTATAGCCAGAGGTATAGGCCCTGATATCAGCCAGGTGAGCCATCTTTAGTTGTATTGCATTTTCAACTGCGACAGATGACAGCAAAACATATAGGAATGATTAAATCTCGTACATGCCTAGGAGGGGTTGCATGACAGACCACATCCCTACAAACTTCTCTCGCAACTGGAGTAACTTCCTTCTTCGATTTTATAACCAATGGTGATTCAAGCGATTCCTTCCCAGCTGCACAGATCATGGGAATATGCATAAAATCCTTTTTTTAAACAATAGTCTTTAAACCTGTGGAATATTAAAGATATTTACAGCAAAGAGTGATGTTTCTCAGTCATGTATAGGAATAATCTTAAACATTTTTCTTTTTCCACAGGTGCTGTCATTTCGTGACACTGAGCAAGCCATGGCTACGATCTCATTAGGTATCAGGCCGGTGGGACATAGGCAATGGCAACAATTAATCCAGGTACAGGTATCCTGTATGTAACCTAATTATAGAATGCCATGTTTTTAAAATACTAAGCGATATTTTCACATGGCCTGTGGTGTAGGAATTGACAAGGGGAAGATTCCCTTGAGAGTAAACACCCAGCAAGGAAAATTACTGACAGTATTACATATCCAATGAAGAAAATCCATGCATAAATCAAATGAATCGGGAAAGAAAAATATATACAAAAAAATGAAAATCTCTAAGCTTTGATAACTGATAACATTAAAATAAGTTTAAATAGCTTTGAATATGGATGCCTTCCGTGAACAAAATGTAATGCTCTGTCAATTTCAATCCACTGCCAGTCAACCATATCGGTCAAAATATAACTTTCATGCTTGCAAACAATTCAATTTTGGGGAGATATTAAAGAGAAGAAAAAGCACAGAGGTGAAATGATGCAGAAAAGATTTGAAAAGGGCCCTCTTTGTAACATTAAATGTGTCACTGATGCAAATAATTAAATGAACCTTTAAGTTCTTAAATCATTTTATTTATGATATAGGATCTACATATGACCAACACAGAGCTATCTATATACGCAAAATTTTGTTAAATTGAGGAATTAATTAGAACTGATGTTACTGAACAATAATCACACAATAGTCACCAGACCAAAATTAGCTGACAGCAATCCAGGAATGTGGAGAGAAATAAAAATATTTATTTCCATACCTAGTAATTCAAAAATGTGGGGGAGGGAAACATGGGACAAGGATAATACTACATGATATGCCATCAGCATGGCCACCAGATGTCCACAAAAATGGCCCTTATAAAGTCACTTTAAAATGAACACTAAATTTTCTCCTATAAGAAATTCCTTTTCCATCATTAGCATTGAAAACATAAATTCATGTTACAAGAAAATTTCAATTCAATGTTCTAAAATGTAAGAAATTACCCCATTGATCCCTAAAAAATAAAAATATCACAACTTTAAAATAGGTAATTCTGCAATGGCACATTAAAGGTATTTTGAGGAAATCAGACATTTTATGGCTACTGTTCTTCTCAATATATGTTCTAAACAGGCTCTATGTGTTTAGCATTAATAGAAAACAGTGAAATACATAAAAATATCTTACTGGAATTTCTGCCTCTCAATTATTTCACTGATTCTTGAGCCTGTCTTTCCCTTTGCAATTTTTTTCCTAAAAGACAGGCAATCAAGAAAAAATATGCTGAAGGCCCTAGAAAGAACTTTTCAGAAAAATTTTATTCTAGAACAAAAGAAGTTTTACACAATTTTGTGGTTTCATATTCTCAAAGATACTCTATTTCAACTATGTACCTGACATATTCCATGTTCAAGATGATCAGTTCACATGCAACTTCAGAATTTTCCACAGAATGGCTTTTCAGGGTGAAGTCAATGACATTTTTTAATAATGTAGAAAAACATGAAGACATTTCTTTAATAATGCGTATCCATTTTTTCCATGAAGCCAGCCTAGCTACATTAAATTTAAACAATAAATATGTCCCCATGAACAATTTTTATTTCAGAATAATGACACTTGATCATAAAACATTATTATTTCCAAAAACATATGAAGACTATTACATCTATGGAAATGATCAGAAATTGACTTACCATCTAGTGGCCATTGCCTAAAGTGTATTTCAAATTTGAGATATCAAGGTCTGTTTAAAACCAAAATATACTGCATGATATTTCTCCTTTCATACAAGTAAATAAAATGAAAGTAATTCCCTCATATTTGTACCAATTAGGCAGTTGCTGGATTGCTGGTTCTATTATCAGCCCGAGAAGGAGAAGGCCATGGCAGGTTGATGGATCCTCCAGCAAGGAACAGTATGTGGCGCTTTGGATTCCCAAATCCAGTCAATTACAATGACAATGAACTATTTTGTGGTGGATATGCAGGTGAGTGACTTGGCCAATACACACCTAGGGGCAAAAACAATTGGATTATTTTTATGCTATTGATAAATATCAATAACATCTCAAAATCTTTGAAAATTTTACTAGCCTACCACAGTAAATATAGTTCAATACAAAAGAATACATCACATATATCAATGCACACATAAATATCAACTGGATTAAAATATAACATTACCTAACTCTACAGGTTGCAATTCTAAATTTATGAATGAAATGCCACTTTCTATGAAAGTATCCCTCAAACTTGAAAATATATAAATGAAACAGCATAAAAACATGAGTTGATTCAAATTCTCTCATTTGGTCTATCTCCCAGCATATCTCCTTCTCTCTTTTTACTCCATCCGCAGTGCAGTGGGAGCAGAACCAAGGACGATGTGGGCTGTGTGGAGACCCTTGGCATTTATCAGATCCTAAGCCTCATGAGGCAGGTGGGCAATTTGCTAAAGGCATAATTGGACGTCACTACAGTGTTGGGCAAGTAAGTCAACTACAAATAATATCTAAGATATGTTGATTCTTACATCTTAATTTGGGCAATATCCATTGTGCATTTTAAAACATTGTCAACTGTAAAAGCCAAGAGAGTGCTGTTACCAACAAGGATTAGTTTTCAACTAACTCTTTGATGGTTGTCAATGCATATTGGCTTCAGTTAAAGCGATCTATTTTCCCAATAAAGGTCAACTTCCTCTTACATGCAATACAGGTAGAGTAACAATATTCTGAGAATTTATCAAAAACATAGTTGGATTAGATAGCTTCCATTGAGAAAGCTTGCAGAAGGTCAAAAATAAATTTAGTCTTTATTTTATTCTCAAAATCTAGATTTTGTTCCTGAAAATCATGTGACCATGACAAAATAAAGGTATTTAAAATAAATACCCATCACATTTAAAAGCTACTTGAGTTATGTTACTTAAAATTTACAGACTGTAGTTACTTATGACTAGAATCTGTAAATTTTTGGTCTCAGTTTTAGTTAAACGTAATTCAAATTTACAAGGAATATTTTTTAATCTTTCTACAATACTCTTAGTTAAAATTAGATACAATATATTTAAAGACAAGTACAAATCAAAAAAATCAAAAACAATCTAACAATGCAACAATTTCAGAGTAAAAATCATTCACCTTGCCCAGGATCCCTTGTAATGCACACATAGCAGATGACTCCGTTAAAAGTTACTGTGGTGGCATCTCTCACAGTTTCTTGGAAAAACAATCTTGTTTAGATACCTTTAATTTTATGTGCACTGAGTAACCTGGCTTATGGAAGAACCCAATCGAGAGAACAAAAATGTTATTCCTATCTTTTTTGATCACTTTCTTTAGATTCATTTTCACTCTTGATGATGCTAACTTGAAAATATTATAGGTGAAAATATGAGTAAATATATTAATTATCTTGATGTGGGTAAGCATGCTTACCAAGGATGAATTACGAATTTTCATCGAGCATTGTATTTGAGTTTGATGTTCAATATCATGTTCAATCAATGTTAGGGTGATTATTGGCTGGGAATGAGTTAGCAGCTCTGGTAAATTGTGATAGCTACATAGATAGCAAGTTGATTAAGCATACAGGCTAAGTGTTTTTAGTTTGAAAAGTTTAGTTATTATCAGACATTTTTGTTCACCTGGTGATGATTAAGTCGGTTTAATGATGTGATAATTAAATGGATTTCAAACCTACCATTATAAACCATATAACATGCAAATTATCCATGTGCACCTTGCATTTATGAAACATTTCTGTTCATTGAACATTTATAAGAGTAACTGGTTTAAAAGAGTATGCAAGGTTTTATTAGAGGTTAATAGTATAACTTGAAATTATCTTTTTCTCAACAGGAAATACATATAGAAGTGGAGTTAACAGCAAATCACTGGGGTAGATTTGAAATGTACCTATGTCCCAACAACGACCCAGAAGTGGAAGCTACAGATTCATGTTTCCAAAGGTATTCTTCTTCTTAGAATAGTTATTTTCTCTTGGCCACAGCAATTGAATTCAATTCCCTCTTATGCAACATAAATTCCAAATATATAGAATAAACAGCACAAGTTGTGATAACATATTAAACCAGCTTTTCTCTATTATTCTATGCATAAATTATACATATAATGCCATAAGTTTTGATACACATGAGTACTTATGCATTTATATTACATGTACAAAAGTAAGGTAAGGAAAAATAAGATACATTTCCTTGGTGATTTCCATAGTGTTCTCATTCTATCACTCCAAGTCTATATCATGTTATTTATGCAGCATTTCCATAGAAATTGATACTCATTATTTCTATAATCTATGAGCTGATACTCTTGCCATTGCCAGATGTTCACCAATGATTCTTTTGAAGATTAAGAACCCAAAGTAACTGGCAGTTTAAAGTGGCAATATTGATGGAATGTGAAATTTACTTAGGATTTCAATTAACATATCATACTTTTTTTAAAATTACTACCTAACAAAAAGAATATTAGATTATGAAAAATGCTGATTTACAGTCATTGCAGATGTAAGCAACATAGATTCATTTAAGTGTTTTTTCACATGCTAAAACTGGCATTACTATATACAGTAGAACCCCTATATTCAGGGGTGTCACGTTCTTAGGCTTTTCACAGAAAATAAAGAACACTATGATTTATTTTTTTCATTTGCATACTTAAGGTCAGTTTATAATGCAAGGGTAATTCCTGCATAAGCATGTGCATATCTACACATTCATTACTAGTAAACACATAAAATGAATTATGCATGCATTGAATTGTAACTGCATTAAAAATATTCTGATGTGTTCAAAATATTCTGATGTGTTCAATTGATTATGGCATGTCTTGATTTGCCTTAATCCTATGCTTAATGACTCATATATGCTATAACTTAAGTACATTATTATGTAATTATGCAAGTAACTTAATCTTACAGGTATCCCCTATTCATCTCTGGCACACGTCGAGAAGTAGGGTTCCACATACCTTTGGATACAAAGAAGAAAGAAACTTTTCGCTATTCTGTACGTTTACCACCTTTTGTAACCTGTACACAATGTGTTATTCAATGGACATATTACACAGGTAAATATCGCCAAGGGTACCACAAAAAGTATATTTTTCTACACATAAGAGCTAATTAAGATTGATTTCTAATGGAAAACAATACATCCCCTAAACAACACATTTAAATTGGTACAATCAGATAAATCTGTGGGTGATTTAAAATAGAAACACTAGTAATGAAAATTTCATTGTAAACCATATCCTAATGTGTATATTATTCCTTAGGCAACATGTGGGGCACATGCCCAAATGGAACAGAAGCTGTGGGTTGCGGCCGACCAGAGACTTTCCGCAACTGTGCTGATGTATCTATAGTGACTAGCAGTGGGACTTTTCCTCCTTTACCACCATCCTTTTTACTATCCAATTTCTTGCAGAAGATTCAGCCATTAACTGACTTTGAATCCTTTGCCTTCCGGACGCCATACTCTCAAGCTAATGCATTAGTTCCTTTCACAAGGAGTGACAACCCATTCCTACTTTATTATCGTGATGCCAAAAGGCCAAATGTGGTTCATCCTTTAATTATCAGGTAATTTATTTCAAGTATGATATCAATAAATTGGATTAATTTAGTGCATTGAGAGAAAAGACCTTCAAAGTAACCAAACAATAATTTCATCTTGAAGTCAATTACATTTTTTTCTTTATTAGATCTCAGGTATGCTTAGGAAAAAATTTATATGCCCGAATTCCTGGAATGGATAATTGGTGCCAAACCAACTGTCTCAGATATCCTCCTAACTGCCCAAGTGAAATCTGCACCTGCCCGTAAGTATATAACTCCTATTTTATCAAAAGGAGCTACTTTGATAAAAATAAATTACCATATTTCATGGCATATATGCATCCTCATTTAAGTAGGGTACACCCAAGACAAAGGTTTTAACAGTCCCCGTGCAAGTCATTTATTAGGGCAATCTTTTTAAGCAAATATATTGACTCAGTAAGAAGAGCACATGCTGTTTTTTTTATAATCAGTGGTAGTAAAATATGATTAAGTTCATTTGATGTCTTGCTTGCACCTATTTCATATTTTATGTATACAAGTAAATATAATAATCTAAATTTCATTGAGTCAAAGTAGGTAGTACTTACCATTTCTGGTAAAAATAACATTTAGATTTGAACATTAACCTATGGAGTTGCTTATACCTTCACATATTAGATGTGGGTGATTTTTTAAAAAACGATTCATCTTATATGCCATCAAATATAGTATTAAGAAGAAGTAAAAGTAAAATACAAACTTCCACTAACTTAAGACCTATCAAAACCCATGATGACTGAGCACAAATACTACAGCCCAGCCAAGCCTATCTTGATAGAGGTCACAATATTTGATTTATGACCTTTTGTGGAAAATAATTTTGAGACATGGTCATCTCAAAATTTTATCACCATAAATGTGCAAGAAGATAAATTTTAATGTCTGCAAAAATTAGACAGTAACGTTACTGATAAGAATTGTTAAATATTTTCATTACAATTTGATGAACTGTTTGAATGGACTATTTTCCAAAGCAATAAATTTTCAGAGGGATAGCATTATGCATATATTACTTCAGCATTATGGTTATATGAATAATTACGTAGAAATCACAGCAAAGCTTGAAATTTAGGGATTTCCTCCCTAAGTCTACCCCTCGGTTAAGTAGGGTGTGGCCAGAATTAATGAGAATTTCCATTAATTGTTGTGTCCCTTTGAAAGCTTGGGATCTCATTTCTTTTCAGGGCCTTGGATCATTTGATTTCCATTGAGTAAATCACTCAGATTTTTCTCTTTAGTCTCAAAGCTGTTTCATATTACCACCTTGGGATATTAGTTTTCAGATGCATTAGAAATTTCTTTTGTAATTTAGTATGGTTAACTAAAATGTAGGAATAGACATGGCTGATCCCAATGCTGCGCGACACAGCATCCATGCAAAAATTGACTTAAATAGTCTCTAATAAAAGATAGGTCTCTGCAATAGGTCTCCCAAAGGTTTTAATGAATACCCATTAGAGCTGAGAAAGAAGTGAAAATTAATGCATTGCTTGCAGTAAACTCAGCAGATAAATAGAAGGGCAAATAATCCTTCATGATCTTAAAGGATATGGACATTAACGATAGTTTTATTACACTTCGCTGTAATATACTGGTTATTTCTAATCTAAAGTAAGATCTGGTGTTTTCCCAGCGTATCTGCTTATCGAAGTTTTCTCCGGTCTTCCATCGGGTCAGGGGTTCCATGTTGGCCAACATTTCGACACTTGAGTCGAGCATCATCCTCAGGGCTGATGAGTGCCAACTCTGTATTTTGGCAGTCTTATATATAGGGAGAGATTTAGAGCCTCTTGATTGGTTGCCTGGGCACCATACTATCTTCCTTCCATAACCTTCATCAGCACCAGTTTCCATGCATTCTGGGAACAGCCAGAATTTGGTCCGAGCAACCAACCGAACAGACAAGTAACCTTGTTCCATCAAATTTTAATGGCGTGGTCCATCTCATTGCTGTGCTCAGCAATGGCTGATTTTCCTGTTCCCCCTAGCCATAGGTGTTGTTGGTATTCCTTTAATCTTGTCCCAATGGTCACCTGGTCTCTCCAATGTAGATGTCTCCGCATGCACACAGGACCTGGTAAATGCCTGGCGTCTTAAGGCCAATTGAACCCTTGGTTCTGACAAGAATATTTCTGATTTCTCTTGGTGGTTTATGGATGGCCTTGATGTTGTGCCTCACCGTAGGACTTGTCTTAGAGAATCTCTCGTATTTTACCATGGTATTCTTCCTTTTCTATGATCACAATAGCGTTCCCCTTGTCCGCTGGCAACACCATGACAGCCGTATTCTTGCACAACACTTTGAGTGCTTCGCGTTCCTACTTGGTGGTGTGTGATTTGGGCAGCAAGGCCCTTTTCAGGACCATTGACACGATTCCTCACTTCTGCTGCTTCGGCAGGAAGCTTCCGGACTGCATGCTCAATTCCTTCAGTGAAGTCAGTGTAAGGAATAGACCAAATGGTTGGTGCAAAGTTCTGCCCTTTTTGAAAGAAATGAGATGATGGACTCGTCCAATTCTGTGATCATGGAAAAGGAAGAACACCATAGTAAAATATGAGAGATTCTCTCAGACAAGGCCTACAAATGCTTGTCCCATGACCCCATCGTGAGGAACACTAATGTGCTCATCAAGAAGACCGGTATACCTGCCAAGACCACCAAAACCTTGAGACCACAAGTACCTGTACCTCCAAGACTATACAGATTACCCAAGATTTACAAGACCAGCACACTACTGAGACTAATTGTGAGTGCAATCAGCTCCCCTACCTCCAACTTGGTGAAGCACCTCACTGGAATTCTGGCACCACATGTATGCTGCTGCAAGCATCACATCAGGAACTCGACAGAAATCGTTAAAATCCTGGGGGAGATCTGTGTAGAAGAAAGGGATATCCTGGTGAGTTTGGGTGTGGTATCCCTATTCACATGGGTCCCCTTGGCTGACACCTTATGCCTCCTGGATGCCAAGTTTAACACTGCCACAGTGACGTTATTTTGCCACATTCTAACATCCACTTACTTCCAATATGATGGAAAATACTTTGAGCAAGCTGAGGGAGTGGCAATGCGATCTCCACTCTCCCCTGCCATACCCAACTTCTTCATGGAAGATTTTTGAAGAAAAGGCACTCAAATCAACCCCACTCTGCCCAAAGAATTTCTTCCAGTATGTTGACAACACTTTTGTGGTTTGGCCACATGGAAAGGATGCGCTCAACCAATTCCTACTGCACATGAACTGCCAACACCCAAACATCTCCTTCATGATGGAATTAGAAATCGACGGCAAACTCCCTATCCTCGACATCCTAATCCAGCAGAAGAGTAATGGTACACTCAGACACAGGGCGTACCACAAGCCAACCCACATGGACCGGTACCTCAATGGAAGGAGCCACCATCACCCAGCCCAGTGGCAAGCAGTGCTGAAACAAACTTTTCCATCGAGACAGGGCCATCACCGATAAGACAGTTTGTCAGAGGAGATGAGCCACCTCAGAGCAACCTTCCTTCAAAATGGATACAGTACATGCAATATTTCATTGGCCCCTAAAAAGGTCCTTTAACCCACGGGTGTGTACAATGCAGGAGGAAAAGGAGAAACCAAAACCAGGCTCTGCTTGCTATATGTATCTTTGGTATCTGGGAAAATATCAAAAATATAGGCGAGGAACAACATCAAGGCCATCCACAATCACCGAGAGAAATCAGAAATTTTTTTGTCAGAGCCAAGTACCCAATTGGTCTTAAGACCCCAGGTATTATTTACCAGGTCACATGTGCATGCAGAGATGTCTACATTGGAGAGACCATTGAGACAAGATTAAAGAAACACAATGAAATCTACGGCTGGGGCAGACAGAAAAATTAGCCATTGCTGAACACAACATCAGGATAGACCACGACATTAAATTTGATGGAACGAGATTAATAGCCTGCTTTGTTGGTTACTGGGACCAAATTCCAGCTATTCCCTCCGCAACATGTGGAAACCGGTGCTGATGAAGATTAAAGAAGGCATTAAATTCGATGGGAAGAGGTTACTTTCCTGCTCCATAGGTTAACGGGACCAAATTATTAAAGAATCTATTGAAATAAAACTGGAGAGACGTAATTTCAATAGAAATTCTGGCTATTCCCCTGGCAATGCATGGAAACCAGTGCTGATGAAGGTTAAAGAAGGAACAAAAATAACACAGAACCATGGCGACCAATCAGGAGGCTCTAACATGACCATGGACCAATTATGAGTCACCTGACCCATGACCACATATATATAACATGGCCAAAATGCAGAGTTGGCACTCATCAGCCCTGAGGGCAATACTCAAGTTGAGTGTTGAAACATTGGCCAACATGGAACCCCTGACCTGGTGGAAGACCCATTAAAACTTCATATTTCCAATATATCATTAAATATTTATTATGAAGTATGCAGTATTGGCTAAATGATAATTGCTTTACTATCTAAAATTATTTGTGCTACATAAACTCAGATTCAGTAAATATATTTTGAACAAAATACTGCTATATAACCATCACCGCTTTGGAAATATACATGAGGAAAATTATGGCAGGCTAGATAAAATTATTATTAAAGATATAAGTTATAACTTGCTTCAAATATATTCAATTCCTTTGGCCATAAACCTTACCATTGTAATCAGTTTGACCAACATCTTAAAACAGAGGTTAATTAATTAAAACTTTTATCCTCACCTGAATTGCTGTCATTTTATTGCAAACATTCCAAGCTTGTACTTACACAAAAAGTGACTATTTTCTAAATGGGTTAAATTGAAGACGGGACGAATGAAATCTAATTACAATTCTGCAATTTCAAATGCTTAACTTCTCATTGACAGCAAATATTAAAAATATGTTTATGGCAAAAATTTTGAAGATAGAAAATTTAAAATACCATACAAAGCTGTATGGTTATATATAGATGGCAACTCTGCAGTACTTGTCCCGCGGGTTTTTCAGATGGGGCATTTGTCTCATTTTACAATAATCCTCACAGCGGTCAAATCATGAGAAACAAAAATTTTGAGAGCCCAAAAACTTAACTTTGAATGCACCACTCCAGTTCTTTTTTCTTCTTCAAAACTAAATTACCATAAAGTAATAACTTTAACCTCTCCCCTCATAAAAGTAAAACTCCATTAACTAAATATGTATTTCAGGGAGACCTGTGATGCAGTAGGAGACATAGCAAATCAAGAAGGAGCTGATGTGTACTGCCAAGATAAATGCATTGTATATCCATCAGATTGCCCTAAGCACCGCTGCAGCTGCAAGTGATGAGCAAAATATAGTTACCAGATAAATCAATTGGCATCAAGAAGAAAAAAAAAGAAGTTTTGCAACAAGATAAGGCTATGAAATTTAATTTCACTGGAAAATTTCATTTTAAAAAATGTTTAGAAAAAAATGTAACTCAACCTTTAAAATAAATTTTAGCCTGAGAATGAAGGAACACATCATTACTTCAAGTTTTAATTATCTTTCCATCTTTGGAAAAAGATATTTTCTCCATCATGGATCATCTGTATAAATATTTTTAATAAAAATATGATGTTTCCTTAAAAGCCACTGTTTCACACTTTTACTTTCTTACTCAAACACTTTATTTTTACATAATTAATTATATCAACTGTTTCAGCCAGTGAAGATCAATCAGCAACCTGACTGCTCTAAAGCACTGCAACCCATACATTTTAGTTGCACCTCTGGTTGCAATTGTAATAGAATTGATAAAGCGAGATTGATAGCATTGAATAGAGAATGATTAAGTTGAAAAATCATACCTGTATTTCTTTAATGGTAGCAAGAGAATATATTTTAAATCACTAACTGAGAGTGTATTTGAAATTGCCAACAAGATATATAAAAAAAACAATGACCACCAATGTCTCCAGCAGTGATTTGCACTCAAGATATTAAAATATTGGATCCAACATCTGTATTAAGTTCTAATAAAAGTGAAAACTACAAAATGATAGACACATCTGTGTGCTATATATCTTTACTGCTTCTCACACATTAAAGGACATTAAGAATCTAATATTGAGCCACATGTCTCAATGGTTCATTAACCTCAAATTAGCAATTTGTTTTGATCTTTAATTAGATTATATTTCTGAACAAGATTCATGTAATTTTAAAAGATAATAACATAATTACTCTGTTCAATGCATTTGGCTACTCAATAAATTACTAAATTGTCCTTGGGAGACAAATGTTTCCCACTTTTGTTTAAAATTATTTTAAGAATGCTTTTGGCATATTATTATTGTACTATCATTATTCCCAAGAGAATTAATTACTTCAACTTACAGCAGAATTTTAGAAGCAAAGTGAATTTTAGAAGAAAAATCCACCTACTAAGCATATGTGGTACTGTTAAATATAAAAGTAACCAGTACGTACAACTGTACAAGAAAGAAGAATAGTATCTCTATTCCCGTTGTTTTGCTTCTTATTTCAGCCTTTCAGCATCCCAATCTGTTAATTTATAGGCTGGATAGTAATTTGAACCCCTTCTGGCTCCAAGGGAATAAACCAGTTCTGCAGATGCCAGCTTTGGGTTAGGTGAGGTATCATCATTGCTGCCCAATGAAGTGTAACTGTTTGAAAATAATCACAACATTGGAATTCAAACAACACTCAAATTTGACAGCAAGTTTTTCAGGAAAAATGACAAACAGCTTATTCACCCAGCATCATAAAGGTCACAGTATGGCAAGCTTAGTAAACGTAAAAAGTTCCAAATATCCCCATAGCTCCATTTAAAAATAGGATATATCTTTTTGGGTGTTTTTTCTCCTATATCAACTTCCATCAAGCCATTCAGTCTTCCTGAAAAACAAAAACAAACAACTGAGCCATGTCTTACTGTATTTTTAAAATGCAAAAAATTTTCAATGGAAGATCTCTCTAGAAAAATGAAAAATCTTCAGGAAAAAGAAAAAAATTACATTCTGAGATTAAAAAACAATAGCATACCATTTAAACTCATTTTAAGGGGTGGCACAGGAATACCCTTAATTACATACAGGTACATACATATATTAAAAGCTGAACTATCATTTAGTCAACCATTGCACTAATTATAATTTTATAACACGGCTAGCATATACAATCTCTGATACTTTTTATTCCTGTTCTATTCATACCTTTTACAATATCACAATTCCTTGCACCAATCACTAACATCTTGATGTGAGGCCGTGGAAGGAGGTATTGTTTCAGGTTATCCTTCATTGTGCCTTCAACAGTAACTAAATCAAGTTTATACCTGCTCAAAAAAATTATAATAAAATTAATCAATGATTGAATTTTGTAGGAAATAAAACTTTTAATTCAATGTTTGTTTATGGATACAGCAATTCTTAATTTACCTTTCTGATGACTCTTGGATGAATGCATTCAATTCATCTTTACCATGACCATCTTTAAACCTAACTGCTTGAATAGAAGTTTCAGGTGTCAAATTATTTTGAGAAAGAACTGCATACCAGAGATGAAGCAAAACTGAACTTCCTTTACCCCCAGAGAAGCACAGGGCCACTTCATTGGGCCTAAACAGAAGATCGGGAAATAAGGCACTGACTTTATTTAAGAATAACAATTGCTCAATAAAAAGGTTTACATCAAACCACTAGTTATAATTTCCCTCTGCAACAGTTCAAATTATGCAAAATATATTGCATCATGATGGTATTACACCACTCCAAAAGACTCAACATACATCAGAAAATTTCATTTAGCACTGAAGTACCTACAAACCAGAAAAATTTCCCTTGAATGAAGTGCATCAAATAATGCAAAAACATAACCAACATCAAAAGGAAGTATGTATTATAATAAATATAAAAGTATAAAAACTTTCAGAAAACCAATAATGAGTTCTATAGGAAGTGTTTTAAATACTTTCTATTAAATCCTGTATCAGCAAATGATGCTAAATGATATCATCTACCACTAAATGGTGTCATCTAAAACTAAATGGTGTTTAGACACATACACACAGGAAGAAATATTTTAGGAGAGTTGCTTTGATTGGATTAGATATAGATTAGGAGCATCATGGCATATAGTGTTAGATCATTTTACCATTTCAATTTGATAAACAAGCACTGTATCATAAGTTTATATGACATAAGTTTATGGAAGCTTTTTAGTCCAAGAAAATAACATATTATCACTGGCTACTAGCATTCTACATGTACATTGCTACAAAGATGACAGCACATTATCATATAAAGCGAAACCTCCAGAAGTAAACTAAACTAACAATAAGTCCTTAAGAGGTGATAGTAAGGATATGGCAGAGCCAGCTTTTAGATATCACTGGTGGGAAAAATATAAATTACACATGTTAAACCAATTCAAATAGGGAATTCATTATAACTTTAAAAGTAAAATAGCTAGCCCTCTTCAAAAAGATAAAAACACTTCATTAGGACTTTTTATTGATTTATTCTCAATAACCAAAACTTAAACAATACAAAATTCTGTAATAAGCAAAATGTGCAATAAAATACTCCCATAATCACAAGGCGTTGATAAAATACTTTCTGAGCATTCTCTCCAATTCCCACTGAGTTGTCCTCCTTGGCTTTCATATTCTGAGAGAGACATTATAAATCTTTCAGTAATAATAAATCTTTAAAATAATCAATGGCAGCCAGGCCATTGCCACTGTCATTTTACCAACTTACCAAAACCTGAGTCACTTTCATCCCTTTTTTCCTCAATTTCTAACTAGGGACGAATATATCAAACCATAATTGTGGGTTACTAACCTAAGGACTGGCTTGTGGCAGCCCTCCAAATTATCCTGTTCCCTATATCCAATTAGTTTCTCTTTGCCTCAAAAATGTCCTGTACAGGGTTCTCTATTCACAAACTCTTTAATGCACTTCTCCCTTTGTCCCTCTGTCTATTAATTAAATTTTCACCATTTTTTGGTAGCACCACATTTTCATTACCTCAAATTTCACTTTCTCTGCTACTCCTATTATCCATGTCTCACATTCATATTAAAGTGTGATAGGTTTTAATAATCACTTCCCTATGCTTATGGTAGTAGTAAATGCTGTTAGCAGTTGTAAAGTCTGCATGCTTCTGGGTTTCACCACATGCATTGCATTTCGCTGACAACAGTTTGTCCAATGTTACTGCTGATGTCTTCAGGTTGAAGACTTGAACCAGACGATGACAGCTGTAACATTTGTAAAACTGTCGTCAGCAGAAAATATATACGATGAAACTGGGAAGCTAGCAGTCTTCACTATCTTCAGGCTGCGAGAGCCTTCACAACGTTAACAGTAGTTTCTTCTAATGAAAAGCCTTCTTTGCCATATCCCTATCCTGCTTACTACATCCCTGTTGCTTCTTCCACAATGAGCGGTCTTGCTGTCTAAATAGCACAGTTCTTCCACTTTTCCCAGCATGTCATTCCTCACTGCTAATTCAACATTTTTTTTAAAGACTTTATGATGGTCTCATTTCTAACTTTTGCCCACGCATAAAAACTAGAAATCAACGGCCATTTCATTCTTCCCATCTGTGTGATGTCATGCATTTGTGCCTTAATCTACTATACCCACTGTTGCTTTATTGACTGAAATGTCCAGAGGCTGCAATCAAGGAGTAAATCCACCAGGAATCACAGCAAAATGTATCTTCGTTTAAGTGGCTAGGCTTTACGCTGACTCTATTTTCTGGTCCTTAAACTGAACGCACATTAATGAAGACGATTTCTTCAGAATACCAAGAGTACTTATGGAATTTTATAACCTTTCTTTCATATTCAAGTGACAGTTTCTGTGCAATTGAAGTTCTGCTACCCATGTACAGACCATTTCTCTTCATGAATCTCTTGCACCATGATGCTGCCCTAGAAAAATTGGCAACAAACATACTTATCACTAATTTTCTCACTTCACTTAAAATCACTATTTTAAAAGAGTAATCCCGTTCTTTCTGTGGCTTATAATACAGTTCTTAATATGTTCCTCAAGCTATGGTCATATAGGAGCACATGATCATTGAGTTTTTTTATTCCTATCTGCATTCACTTAACCAATCTTCTGCTTCCTACATTCTTATATCATCTTCTCAGTTGTTAGACCAAAACACCTTTCATCTGCCCTGTTTCCATGCTCTGAAGGGCAATTACAACTTCAAGTTTGAGAGAAATACCTTATCAAAATCTTCTCTCTTTAGATCCCATGAGGTTATTCTAATTTTAACTTTCTATACAATTAGTTTCTGTGTATAAAAGCAGATATGCACACTAAGTAGAAAGGAACGTACTACACATTGAACAACACTATCATAATACAAGTATGGTTGAATTCCTGTATAATCCAAGTCTAAATAGTACACATTTATGATTTAGTTTGGAATGTTTTAAAAGTACTGCCAAGGAAATATTAAAGCTTTACGACTTACTACTGGCTCAAAACAGTGATATTATCAAATGTTATAATAAAGACAACCATTTTCTATACCTGAGAAGGAGAAAATACTAAATAGTATGTGGAAAAGTCAAGTGGTTTCATTTTAAGTTCAATATGAAGAATTTACACCAAGTGATGCCAGAAACTGTTTCATTTACTAAATAGTAAGTATGTTTTCCAGAAAATAAGCTTGCAACTTATAGGATGAAGTCATACCAGTATCCCCTCGTTCCATAAGATGCAGGGTAGTTTTAGAGTACATTTGAGTGAGAGTAAAAAATGTGCATCTTATGGGAAGGAAATATGATAATCATGTTCATCTAGAGGCTTAATTTTTCACCTCTCTATTTAGAGTATCCTAGACTGGTATCCTTGCAAAGCCGTCTTTCTTCCCTTCAAGTATAGCTACATTTTACAAAAATCACAACAGACTTAATCCTTTCTCCTAGTATTTATATTCTTCCTCATACCCTTTCCATGATCCAATTACTGTATTTTCCCATCAATAACGTATGTGTTATCTATACAAAAATGTTCAGATGATCGAAAAAATAATGATGTGCGTTATGTAATGAAAATTTAAAAAATCCAAACATAGATGTATTTTTACACATACATTTCTGATATAGATGTCTTTTTACACACACTATAAATAATTTTTATGCACATATATATATATATATATATATATATATATATGCTTTTGTAGACGTAACACAGAAGTGCCGAATAGTACAATACACAGTAGCACACAATATAGAAACACAAAAAAAGAATTTTCTTAAAGAACCTTCTTTCCTTAAATCTCTAAACCCCAACACTAATCTCTCCCCGGCCGAATTAACTGAGTTAAAAAAACTCACACACAACCCCAACCTAGTCATCACTTCTGCCGATAAGGGTTCGACAGTTGTAATCCTAAACACGGCAGACTACCTTCAAGAATGCAACAGACTACTCTCCGACACTTCATCCTATCAAAATATTCCCGCTGACCCTAACCCCGCATTCCAAAAAGAAATTATCGCTTTCCTCCGAGACAACGGCCCTAAGGAGAATCTTTCCCCCAGTGACATCTCCCTCCTTTCCCCTTCCCAACCTCACACCCCTCACTTCTACATCCTTCCTAAGATCCACAAACCCAACAACCCAGGCCGCCCTATAGTCTCCTCTCGTAGCTCTCCTACCGAAAGAATTTCCGCCTTCGTGGACTACTATCTCCAACCTTTAGTTCACTCCCTACCCTCGTTTATAAAAGACACCTACCACTTCCTCAGATTGCTTCACTCAACTTCCCTCCCTCCTGATACCCAGTCATTACTTCTATATCTTCAGAGGAAGACGGATTGTTTCCGTCGAAATATCAAGAAATAACGTGTGAGTGTTCTTCTTTTTTTGTGTTTCTATATTGTGTGCTACTGTGTATTGTACTATATATATATATATATATATATATATATATATATATATATATATATATATATATATATATATATATATATATATATATATATATATATATATATATATATATATATATATATATATATATATATATATATATATATATATATATATATATATATATATATATATATATATATACATACATACAGTTTTATATATATATATATATATATATATATATATATATATATATATATATATATATATATATATATATATATATATATATATATATATATATATATATATATATATATATATATATATATATATATATATATATATATATATATATATATATGTAAATACAGATGCGCGGCATCTATACACGTTCAAGATAACTATGAAGCCCTGGGCGTGCGGCTATACAAATTCATGATAACTACAAAGTTTTGGGTGCGCATTATACATAAGGTGCACGTTATCAATGGGAAAATACAGTAATTACCTTCTCAATGTAAATATTAAATATCAATGATGATGATGAGAAATCCCACCTTACTTCTATCTTTATTTGCCTTCTACATGTATACACATATCCACTACCATCTGCTCTTTCTATTAGTATGTGGGAGTATTGTTTTTAATTAATTAATACTAAATAAACCCAGACTTCTGGATAAAATATTCTGCATATTGATTGATTCGTATGTACATAATGCTGTAAATTACAGCAATTTATGTTAATTTGTTTGGTTTCAGAAAGCGGTAGATTGCAGTAACTTGTAATATGGAGAAGATAGAGGCTCGCAGTGAGATTAAGCTCCTTCACTTGAAAGGTTACAATGCTCAGCAAGTCCACAGTAAAAAGATGGAAGTTTATGGAAATGACAGCCCATCATATGAAACAGTTGTGAGGTGGAAAAGGAATTTTCAAACTGGCCACATGTCCCTTACAGACAATCCAAGAAGTGGAAGAGCATCACTCACAGACGATGCTGCTGCATTGAATAAAGAAAGCGGAGGGCTTTATCCTATTAGACCGAAGAGCAAACATTCAAATAATCATGAATGAGACTGATCTTAGTCACGGCAGGGTAAGGAAAATTATTCATAAAGAACTACACATGTCAAAGTTGTCAGCTTTTTGGGTTCCATGACTACTGACTCCTTTTCAGAAGCAAACATGATGACCTCTCAAGAGAGAAGCTGAATTTTTTGGAGCAAGATGAAGAGAGTTATTGGTCACCTGGTAATAATGGATGAATTTTGGTTCTATCAATATGATCCAGAGGAGAAAGAGATGAGCAAGGAGTGGAAGCACAGTGAATCAACTACCCCCAAGATGGTTAAGGTGCATAAGTCTGCAGGGAAGGTCATGCCATCTATTTTTTCGGACTGTCGTCTAGTGTTCTTAACAGACTAACTGTAAAAGGGTCAGACCATCACTGGTGCTTACTACTGCACATTTCTGAACAAATGTCATGATTTTCTGAAAAAGAACAGCGTAATATGGTCACCAAAGGAATCTATCATCTCGCAGACAATGCACCTGCTCACTCATCTCAAGGTATGGTTGAGGAATCAAAGCCATGTGGTTTTGAAATATTGACACTTCAGCTCTCTCTCCACATCTGGCTCCAAGCAACTTTTTCTTATTCCCAGAACTCAAAATATCTTCGTGCGGTCGGAAATTTGACAGCAAAAATGGCACCATTCAAGAGGTGAAACAAGGTTTTTGATGCAATCTGCTGTTCTATGATGATGGTCCATGAAAGGTCAAGAAATGAGGGGCAAAAAGTATTGTTCTGGATGGTGACTACATAGAGTACCTTTACCAACTCTGAACAACTATACATTTCAAAATGGCATTTCTGTTTTCTAACCTTTACTTCTTCAACATACCTGAATTTTTTTTCACATTCTTCAAGGATGTTCAAACTATCTTTGATGGACTCTTTTAATTTAGTCCCCTCAGCCTGCGTTGCATCACAGTTCAAGAGTTTTTGAATTTTACCATAAGCTCCAACAAGAGGCTCTGCATCATAGTTTACTATTAAGCCTAATAAAATGGAAGCATATTGTCATTATTAATATTTCATGGTAAGAAACTTATTTTTACACATAGCACAATTTAATCAATTACTCCAATGTATTAGTTGCATTAATAGATAAATCAAGTAGCATTATACTTAAATATCCTATAATTTTCCCACACAAATATATACATGCATGTAGAATGCTTGATGAATGAATTTATTATAAAATTGTCATTAAAAATGTGACGGCAGATTTGGATAATGTATACTTATTACGACATTATTAGAATTGTGGTTGTCCTCATTCCATAATTATCTGTGTGTCTTATGGCAAATATGTATGTAATATCCACCAGCTCGATTTCCTCCAGTCATATTAATTTTTTTTCTAATCTGACTAAGTAGCGTAAAACATAATGAATCCTGTGTTGTTATTTGAGCACACCTGGTAGGGTTCTCAATATGCTCAATCTTATAAACTTTTAATTGGTACAAATTAGTGGTCTTCATTAAACAAATCCCAATGAAATATAAGATTAATGACAGTATTCTAGCTTAGATGGTAATTTAATTGGGATTAGCTTCCCAAGATTACATCTAGCACTACCTGTGATTTATTTTGAATCTTGGAAGTATCTATTTGTCCCTGTCACATGAGATAAACTTCTAGGGCATAATACTGAACAACTTTCGCTGAAGTCAATGGAAGCCGAATATTATAAATATGAAGACTACTATTATAAATAGTATTACCTAAATACTAAATATTGTTAATAGTACAAACAATAGCACTTTAAATAGCAAAATATTTTCATACAGATAATGTAGAGCAGGATTGATATGGTTTAACTAAAAAGAATATATGAACAACCTAAAGACTGGATAGTTCATATTCTTATCTCTTTCTTTTGATCTTAGATTTTATTCAGCTCTCAATATCATTTCATTGTGCCATGAGAATACATCATTTTTTTGTATTCCATATCATATGACAAAGTAACAGGACCTCACAGGTAACCGTTATAAATTAGCTAATTGCAATTCCACACATTGCTTATTTCTATGTTGATTGACATGGGGCCTTTCAGGACCTGAAAGAACATTTTTGACTTTGAATTCATAACAAATTTGAATTACTTCCCTAGAGCTCCTTGAACCTATACCTTTGAATCCATTGTCTACATATCCTTTTGGGATATAAATTTTTGCATTTATTGTGGCCATTTTTTTAAGGATGCTTGAAGCAATTATTTCTCTACACAATTAGAGGTTTCTGGCTTATTTCTTACTGCTCTACAGAGACATAAGCCCAAAAATAAAAAAATTATTTTTTTTTTATATTTAGCTCCAGGTGATGCCTCTGGTGCTCTCAGCTTCATCTGAGCTTCGTGATTTTTTGGGTACCAGAACATCCTGAGAAACCATAGGCAGGGCAGACAAGGATCTGGCCCCTGTGCCCTGGTGAGTGAATTTCATTATGTGTGTGTTCGGCTTAGTATTGGGTGAAAATATTCGGTGAACCATCACCTATCAAACTGACCTTCAGGTTGATAACTGTGTTTATGGTTTCATTTACATGGATTTTTTTAAGGAAAAAAAGTGCTTGCCCATGCAACAAAAGTTTCATCTTATGCACAGATAAATATGCAAAATTTCATGGCCTAACCTCAATTCAACAGTTAACAACTGCTTTTGATCTGTTCCTCCAAAAAATAAGAAAAAACAGATTTGAGGAAGTGGCAATATAAAAATGCATTCCTAAGCTTACAATTAGACACCCACAACTATATTTCTGAAAAATTAAAAGCTGAATGACCCTTCAAAAGGCTGGAAGCACATGAAAGTCATGATTAAAAGCTATCTGAATATAGAAAGAGGTTGTAATGTAAATTCTGAAGAATAATCCACTGCTCTATATTTTCTACCATAGGATATAAATTGAGGTTCAAGACAAAAGTGCAAACTATAAAGTGATGTTTATTACATACACTGCCACACCTTCAAAAATTTGCCCGAATATTTAATTTTTATTTTTAAGAACACCTGAGGCATTTATGCAATCTTCTCCTAGTTTCCAATGATTTCCGATTCTGCTTAGAAAAGGCAAGGATTATGGAAAGTAGTAACTCTTCATTTTGTTTTATCTCCCTCTGCTAATGTATACCATAATTTCAATTTTCCAGCAGAATGATAGTCCATATATTTCCATTTTACACAGATGGAAAATTTTTAAATGATTGGCATTACCTGCTGGTATTAGAGATTTCAGTTTTTGGTAAGCCTCTTCTACAAGGTTTTCATCCACTGATTCCACAGTCAGCTTAACTCCATAATAGCTAAAAATAAATTTTCCAGATAAATTTCATCGACAAGATTACATTTTAACCATAAAATTCTACTGCAAAGTAGAAAATATTCCAAATTAAGGCTGCTAACCTGTTCCCATGAAAGAATGTAATAAAAATAATCATGGATACAGACCTGTTAAAAAAATTAGGATATGATCCAAAATTGACAGTTTGATATTCACCAACCACTTTATTTAAATCATTGGCTATTTCAGTCTCTCGGGCAGTCAAAAACATTTCCTTTAAATAAAACTTTCTTCTATCTTTTCCAAATAAATCCTATAATACAAAATAAAAGAGAGCAAATGAACTTGTTAACTCTAAATGAATAAACAACATTATGTATGCACCAATAAATGAAATCTTGACTCATATCTTATTAAGAATTTATAAAATAACAGTGTGGTTTTTGGGTTGAATCAACTATTTTTTCCCGGCAAGTACAGTTTTGATAATCTGGTAAACCTTGCATATTTCATATGGCTGTATTTATGAAAAGGAAGCTAATGAATTATGTAAAATGAATAATGAAACTACTAAATATATTCACATTGATTCTCTCTTAGAGTTGCCAAATGCGCTGGAAAATGATTAAAATTATTGTTTGGTAAGATGGCCAGAGTTATCAAAATCTCAGATTATTTTCTCACACCCAAACACAAAAAGAATGTGAACAGTGTTTCCTCCAAAAACCAATAATTTAACTCTTTTAGTAACTAATACATTGGAGGAAAGATAATTTGTTGCAGCGGAGACAATATTTCAGCTTAACTTAGAAAATCACCACCAATTATCTAATGTCAGTAAATACATATACGTATAAACAAACTGATTTCTGAAATATTTCAAGACTCCAACATTAACTATTTTTCAATTTACACAGTCCACGTCGACTCTCTTGGAGAATGCATGTATATATGAATGCAAGTTTTCCATATACATACCTTAAAATATCATGCACAGACAATGTGATTTTTAGTTCATTACCGGCCAATGAAAGATTCGTTGAAATGCATTAACCATACAGGCCTCCTCTTGATTTGTTCCCCTCATTTATGATATATTTAAAAAAAATTAAATCTTACATACAGGAGAACTAAATAAATGATTATTGGATGAATTTACAATAAATAAGAAAGAGATTGAGTTTGTGTAAAAGTTTGTTTTGGTGGAGCAATACTCCAGCTTGATAAAGCTTGCCGAGCATTATTTTACTATCCTTGGCCATCAAACAAAAGCAGAGAGATGCTTTTCTCTCATGGCCATAAGGACAGAAGAAAGAAATCCTAATTATTCTGCATAAAGTATACAACATAAGGTTTGTTAGCTGCTCTAGAGTCACACAAAGTTACAAGGGATGAGGGTAGAACTCTCCATGTCCAGCAATCACAGAAGTATGACTTGTACACCCGTAAAACTGAAGCTGTTTCCAACGAAACTGCAGGAGATGCCACAACAGTAACTTTTAATGGAGTCATCCGATAATGTGCATTTCAATGCAACAATTTCAGAGTGTAAAAATCATTCGCCTTGAATGGGATCCCAATCAAGGCGAATGATTTTTACACTCTGAAATTGTTGCATTGAAGCTGTTTCAATTTAACAAACATAATTTGCAATAATTTATCATTTTTGGTCCAAATATAGTATTATTTAAATATGCCATTTTGTGGTGAATAATCATTTATTAATATTTATACCAGTAATGAGCACCAAGGTCCACAGTTTTATAAAAAACAAAAAAAACTCTATTGTAGTGATGAATCCATGTTAACTTATCTCTCTGATTCCATCTTATTTTCTGCAGTCATTTATCATTAGCAATTATCTTAAATTTGTTCACATTAAAATTTTTAAAGGCAATAAAAAAACTTTCTAATACTGGTGTCATGATAGCATGCCAGTGCACTCATTTAAGTTGTAAACACGAGCTTTGACTGCAAAAGTATTAGAACCTTTAATGCTTTAAAATTTATAAATATACATAATGGCAAGAAATAAAATTCATTAGAGGAATACTCACATCACTGAGGAGAGTAAAGGAATTCTTCATAAGTCGAGAAACTCCGGGGAAAATGTGAACATTATGAACTGATATAATAGGATAGAGGGTCCTAACTCCTTTCTTCTTGTCGTAACCATAGTTCAGGACTGAAGACTTTGGGATCTTGAAAGGCACAAGTGAAATAACAATCAAGCAAAACAACAGTAGTTTGCTTATGGAAAAAATACATGCATAGAAGAATAATGGCAAACAATAACTTTCCTGGGAACAGTGTTACAATTGATTAATGAGAGCACATGAATATTACAGCAACTAACAATCTCCTAAGTGGTGCACTTTGTTTAAATCCACATTTGTACTTAGTAAATAAAAGGGTACTGTAGATATAATCTCATAGCAAGATTTAAATTCTAATCAGCACATTAAAATATACTGCTGATATACATTTGCGTATGCATCTTAACTCTAAAATCATAAAATAACTCTTGTGTACTCACTAATGCTAATTTCAAAGCTGGGGCATCTAAATTTGAGGTCTTGAAGAAATCTTGACAAATTTTGACAAGTTCTGGATGAGGAAACAATGACTCTCCAAATGCATGAGCTACAGCTAAACATGTAAAAATAAAACAAATTATACTTCAATATGCTACATTTTCTTTAGTGGGACATATATTTCATATTTTAATAAAAAAGGAAGCGTTTATTAATAGTGATTTAGACTAAAAATTACAGTGCAACCTCTTAAATCTGAGTTATTTAATGTAGTAGTGTGGCTTGTCTGGTGGGAGAGTAGTCCATGTGGATGGATGGTTCAGCTGCTGACCAGAGGGTGCCAGCTTCAAAACTAAGGTATGCCACACGATACCCCAAGTAAGTTTGAGCTGTGTGATTTTCTAATTACCAAATCTTCTCAAGAAAAACATGGGCGGTGGAGGAAATAAACTGCCTCCTCTACCCTAGAATCTCTTTAACATCAGCAGGACTTAGCAGTAACAGGTGTGGGATTCCCAAGCAAGGGATGTATAAAATGCCTTGTTTGGGAGAAGGAAGCTGCAGGGGGGAGTGGATGATATGACATGTGATGGGCAAGGTTTGATGACAATGGAGAGAAATACAAGGGTATTAGACCTTGGAAGGGCGTCAAGAAAATTTCACAGAGGTAGTTCTTAGAAAATCAGCAGTTATCTGCTTTATACATGGAGTTGGACTTTGGAGATTGGGGACTACTGCCTACATTAAAGATTTCCAGAGAAGTTTTTGACCAGGGCTGTATGTTACTGCCTTCATAAGTGAATGAGAAACTCTTACAACCTGACTTACTATCTATTCTCTCTGCTCCTTTGACATTGGAGTTGAAATTGACATTGAGTCACAGAAATAGTCCTTTTCTATTATGAGGCAATGCAATTATGATGTGATATTGTAGGCAAACAAACCTGGGAGTTTATTTAAATGAACTAGAGTTCTAAGATTCATATACATTTGTTATTGAATGGCATCATATTCCTATGCTTCTCTTCCCTCTTCTATATTGTGATTTTTTTCAATAGGAAAACTATATCATAGCATTCATAGTAGTAGGCACTTGACCTTAAAGAGACTTTTATCTATTAACATTTGAGCTAAAGAAGTACCGTATCCAGGCAAAGTGGGTTAGATGGTGCTCATAACTTGATTGTTATTTTTTTAAACTAATATTGATCATGGCTCACCCATTGCTTAGATGTCTTGCAACAGATGTCTCATCCTACCTAGCAAAAAGAATAATGAATTCCTAGTTTGTTGAACAATACTAGTTGAAGATGACAGATGGACTTCATTTAGAGTTGAATAATTACGGAATATAATAAGCAAGACTAAATATTTTTTTAATCAGTTTCCTCCTTCATTGTGCCCAAGGATCAATTCCATGGATTTAATAGTTTTTATGGCAAATATTAAATAAAAGAATGAGTATTTTTGCTACCCTCCCTGTTATTGATGTCATCATCCATTCATTTTACATTAAATAAAGGTAACAAACTACACAACAAATTGGCCTAATGGTTTCTATATTTTCCCATCAGCTTCAGTCGCCAGATTCTTACGAGGGTAATCCCAGAAATACCCAACCCAACAAAGAAAACACAAAAATTTTGGAAAAAATGTATTTGTTTTTAAACGTAATCTCCTTTCAGCTCTATACACTTTTCCCAGCGATGTTTAATTAGTTTGAAACCCTTTTTATAATAAGAACTGTCTTGCTCCTCCAATGACTTCCAACATCACTTCTTCACGGTTGGAAAATCTTTGACCACCAAGCCATTTTTTCAAGTTTACCAACAAAAAATAATCCGAGGGGGCTACATCTGGCGAATAGGGTGCATGAGGTAGCAATTCAAACTTAAATTCATGAATTTTGGCCATTGCAATAACGGATTTGTGAGCTGGTGCATTGTCTTGATGAAACAACACCTTCTTCTTATCCAAATGTGGCCGCTTTTACTTGATTTCTTCCCTCAAATGTTGCAATAAGTTTGCATAATGCCATTGATAGTTTTTCCTTTTTCAAGATAGTCAATGAAAATTATCCCACACACATCCCAAAAAACTGACGCCATGACCTTGCCTGCAGATGAAACGGTCTTCGCCTTCTTTGGAGCCAGTTCCCCCTATTGAATCCATTGCTTTGATTGTTCTTTTTTCTTGGGTGTGAAGTCATGGACCCATGTTTCATCCATGGTTATGAAACGGTGCAAAAATCCCGTTGTTTTGAGGTGAAACTTAGTTAAACATTCAATTGAAACATCTTCACGACAATGGTTTTGCTCGAGTGTGAGCAAAGGCTAGCACAACTTGCACACAGCTTTCTCACGCCCAAATTTTCAGTTAATATACGATGTACCACACTTTTTGAAATGCCTCCTGTCTGATAGCTTGCGCACTTTCAGTCTACAACCATCCAGTATCACTTTGTGGATATTCTTCACCATTTCTGGAGTTGTCACCTCATTTGGTTGACCAATGCGATGTTCATCTTGACAGCTTGTACAGACTAGCTTAAACTCAGTTAACCAAAATTTTACTGTTGTAAACAAAGGAGCAGACTCACCCAGAGTAAAATCCAGTTCAGCTTTTATATTGGTTGGACTGAGGCCTTTCAAATAAAAGTATTATATCACATAACGATGACCAATTTTCTCCATTTTCACAAATTCACTGAAAATGTTCATTATTCATGGCTGCCAAACAAATACTTAAGCATTTCATTCCAACAAATACATATTGTTTAATATGCCATGTCCCCAAACTCACCTCAAAGGCTGTAGTCAAACAGTTCCGTTTTTTTTTCTCTTATCAGAAGACCCTTTGTGTATGCAACTTTAAGACAACCCTGTATTACTTTAGCTAGCAAAGAGGATAGGGGAGAAGAGCTGAAGTGGGCCTTAACCTATCCCTCATTCCTTTGTACCTTGGCAGCATGATATAAAACATAATTTCTCTGGTTAACAGTAGCAAATTTTTATGAAAATATCTATGATACCACCTCAGACATTTCAGCAGAAGTAGAGAGTAAGAGGGATAAAATTACTATATACTACACTGAACGTCATACTATGTAGGTTAAATCAGGGAATAGTAGGTCTTTGTACCTATAATCCAAATATTCAATCTATTTTATACAAAATGCTTGCAGAAAAATGCATGGAAGGGAAGAAGGGGATGTTCTCTCCACTAAAAATGTCACATCAGGGGAGTGGGAAGGATGAGGTCAGGAGATTGAGAAGGTTGAAAACAAGGCAAGTAGTATGCATGGTGATAAGAACATGTTCACATTTTGCGGATGAAAATATAGTTACAACTTGTAAATTATATTCAGAAATCTATGGTGGGAAAAGTGACAAGAATAAAACCAGCTTTAGGTTAGTTACATGTGTTTGTTGTGCATTGTAGACAAGGAGGGCTGTGAGGAAAAATTAAGGAGGGACCCCAGGAACTGGATTTTCTATGAAGCAAACCACCAAAGTATACATACTTTGAAGCTGCCCAATGAAACTTTCCAGGTGAAAGTGAGAAAAAATATTAAGCAAGGGCAGTTTTTTGTCCTAAGGCACCACCCTTTGGCAAATATGTACAAACTGCCATGAGAATCAGTGTAAAAATTCCTCATCTTTCCTCGTTATCATTCCCCACAGAGGCTAACATTGATACACTAAAAGAAGAGTGATAGCTCAAAGTTCAAGGATTTGCATATTTAAATGAAGCTACTTAATCCATAAAATTTGGGTAATGATGATAATTACAATGGCTATCTATTCTGAGACTAACATAATGGATATTCGAGAATTACAAAATGAATAATCAAGAGTCATTACTATACTAATTTAATTAGATTCATCCATAGCAGGAATGTACAATATTTTTCTTCTAATAACTTATTTAATTCCTTTCTGAGATAACTTTCAGAAAATAAACACTGTTATACACATTCTTTTACCCATTAAGTTTCCAATGCCAGAGATAATGCAAATTTCCAATCTTCATTAATAAGGAATCAATTTTAATTATCTATATTTCAAATTAAATTCATCTGGGCCTCATTTCTTCTGGTCTCTGAGATTCATTAAGCACAGATGATAATCCCATATCTGAAGCCATTTTTTTATCATGTACATGAATAAAATGAAGGGCCAACTATCATGAAAATACGCAAAACAATAATATGAACTTTGGGCAAATTTTATGGATGATGATCATCATTTAACCTTGGCTATCTTCAATAAAAAATTAAAGAAGCAGTAGTTAAATATTTAGCACAAAATTTAGCAAGCAAACTGTTACCAGTTAATTTCTTAAAATAAGATATCAATTTATCTAGAGATGCATATTAATCATTCAATTATTGAAATTTTCCAAAAAGAGATGGGTGGATATAGACACTTAATAAAATACCACCTACAAACATTTCCATGAAGCATACCCAGAGATACAAAATCAGGAAAATTGTGATAACTACAAATTGAACACTCCGTATATCGAATGATGATCATTCCATGAACACAGTTATATTAGTTGTGTGTGTGTATATAACTGTCTACATGTATATGCAGGTTATATATATACCTGTACACCAGTTATATACGTACGCACAGTTATCACCAACCATCTCATACCAAAGTATTACCAACCATCTCAAAGGTTGCAAGCAGTTACTTTTCCCTAGAAGAGCATCAAATAATTCACTGCTAAAATGTATTAGGCAAGAGTAGTGAATGTGCCCTTGCAATACATGTAAGCTAATATGTAATTACAATGTCCACTTTTATTACTTAACCAACATTACATCTGACATTAAAAAGTTACATTAATGGGAGTTGCTGTTACAATATGATCAATTAATAGAGGTTGCACTGTATAAGTATCAGATTAAAACTCTATTCCTTGCAAATGCAGCACAAACATACCTTCATAAGTTAAATCATCGTGGGTAGGCCCAATCCCTCCAGTGGTGATGACAAATGTGTAAGATTTTGAGAAATTCTTCACCTCATCACTGATATCTTCAATGTTATCACCAACAACTGAGACCTTAATATAAATAATTTTTTTAATAGCTTTTAAGAAGTCAAGAATAAAAATCCCTTCTTTATTAAATTATTACCATATGAAAAATTGAGGATCAGTAATATTAACCCAATTTATTTTTTAAAAGAGTTTTAAAACATAATTATGCAAAGAAATATCTTATGTATGCAAGGCAAAGCTTTTCCCCTCCAACTATCAATTTAAGACTGATTTTTAGGCCTCAGACTATATCCCATTTGAAAGCTCATGAAATATTTCAGTCCTACCAATTCAAAGATTAACAACTAAAGCAATTGTAAAAGAAATGCTATCACTGAGTATTACCATTTTCATAAACTCCAATAACTTGTTAGTCGACTCCACAATTTGGAAATTATGATGAGTTCATCCATTTAGGTAGTGACATTGAATGAATTGTGTAATGTATAAAAAAGTGAAAAAATCAGTGACTAAATAATTAGGCACATTAGTACCAGTACTCAAGTAAGTTGTGTTTAATTAAAAGCTGTTATAATAAACTGGATTTAGGGACATTGCCAAGTTTGACCTCTTACTGTTCTAAAATATATCCTGGCAAACCCTCAGAATTTTGTGGCCTAAAAAGAACCGCTCTTGCACTGCACCTTCACTTTTAAATAATGGTTTCTTGACACCTTTGGCATTTTCCAAAATATGTAGTTTCATTAGAAAACATAGTCAAGAAATTAACTCAGCCGATTTTCTAAATTTATAATATTTGGATAGGTCTACCCCCTTAATAAAATTTGTTGTCTCAGGCATAACTTTATGGAATTTGCATAACATATTGAAATGAAATAATTGACTTTGTAATTACACACAGAGTGTGCGGAATTACAAAGTCAATTATTTCATTTCATTTCAACAAGTCTACCCCCATATTCCACAATATCTCCATTACCTTTACCCTCACCAGGGTTGAACCCCTCAAAATCCATGAAGTTCACAAACACATCCTGATTACAAGTATATCCAATACCTTTTTCCTGTTAATGCTCTCATCACTGCAATAGAATTACATGTTCCTCTCCCCTTTCTAAACCCAAACTGATCTTCACCTACACAGTTGTTTGCACTATTTTGTAACTTCCTATTGATAACAATTAGATCTAATTTAACTACATGTGAAATTTAACTTATCCTATCGTCCCAACATACAGCAACTTTATACATTTTATGGATGGGGATCAAAATGTGGCCTGAAGAAATCTTTTGTCCATATTTCTTTCTCAAATATTCTGTGCATAAATTCAAAGAATCTAGTAAAGTCTTCGTGGATTTTCCACCAGCTCAGGGTTTCAGCTGTCAACATTTCAATGGCTAACTTTGCCATTGTCTGCACAGCGGCGTATCCTGCCATAATCATCAGCTGCCTCATCACATTCTCTTTCATCTTGTCAACATCAAGAATTTTATGCTGCGGTGGCAGGGGACTTCCTCCAAGTCACAAATGATGACCAAGGTTTTATAAAAAAGGTCATAATTGGAGATGAGTCATGGGTCTACGGCTATGACCCTGAACATTAGTCGATTAATGAGCTAAAGGAGAATGCAATGAGGCAACCGATGACCATTCCAAAAAAGTACTTTGCTGATAGTTTTGAAAAGCAGAAGAAACACAGGGATACGGATGTGGGGTCCCAAGGGGATTACTTTGAAAGGAGACAAAGGCCTTATTTTCATCGTTATGCTATTTTTCTGAAAACATTACATGGCTGGATACTTTCCGGACATCCCTTGTTTAATAATTGCAGTATCCTACCTGGGCCAGTTCTTAGAAAAGCCAAATAAAATAGATAGTGCTAAAATAGTGCCAGGCACATACACCACTTTGATTATAAAAATGGTTTAACAATCAGCACATTTTTCTTACAAATTCTAGCTAGGATATGACGGTACGGATGGGGTGATTGCTTATGCATCCGAACTGAGTGAGCACTATGATGCAAGGCATGGGTATAAAAATTCCTGTAGGTAACTAAATGAAAAACGAAAGAAATGAGAATGATGGACTACAATGAAAATTCTTAAAGATTATGGGGTCCAATTGTAAACAGGATAAATTGTGTGAGAGAGAGAGAGATACACGTTTTGATAAGGAAAAGACATTTCGTGAATGACAAGAAGAGTCAAAAGGAAGAAATTAAAATAAAATCCAGAAAACAAAGAAGCCAAGAAGACGATGTTGAAGAAGAAAGTTCAAACAAAAGTTATGACGATAAAGAGGTTATGAAATACGAAAAAAGGCAAAATGACATATAAGAATTCCAAATATCAGCTACAGAAGAGCCGCCAATGGTAGGAAATACAGGTTCCCTATTACTCTTTACCCCTATACTAATTTTTTACAAATATCTGCCGATGGGCCCGCAGCAATTTCCCCCGTTGGGCTCCAACACCTGCCCACGTTGAGTCAAAAAATTTTAATGTAGATATTGCTACATATATGGTAAAGTTATCATAAAGATAACAACAGTCACACCGTCAAACATAGAGCCTAAAAGCAAAAGTCCATAAAAGTCACATCAAATGATCTTAGGTATTCAATAAGTGCTCCCCAACCATTACACGTATACGCAATAATACGATCATCATTTATAAACGTATATAGTTATTCGAGGTGGAATTTGTAAAAGTATCCCTTGTACACAGAGATAGAACGCTTATCTACACTTAAATACTGACCTTGGCTAGCTTGACACCTTGTCCATATAGTCCTTTAGCTATGAAGTTAGTATTTTCATCAACAACTTGACCCTTGAGTATCTCATCCCCAATAACTATAAATAATGAAATTTTAAAGTAGTGCAACAGCTTTAATAAGAATCACAGAATGTCAATAAATAAACGAACCAATCAGCCCCGCCGTTGGATCATTCGCAAATTTGGAATAGAATTTACTGGCATGGCATGTAATTTTAAAAATTGGGTTTCCTGCAGTCGCATATTGAAAGTGTGAATTAGCTCTTATTAAAAGTGTAATCCACTTGATGGCACACATATACATGAATACCTATAATAATAAACAGGGGTAAACTTTGATTTTGCTTCGATTTTCCCCCAATCGTTCGTAACAAATAAGCAACGAAATTAACTTTGCTTTCATTTCTCTTAAGATTATCATCGATACTTACGCTAATGATTCCATCATTTAGTACGCATTTTAATTTAATGCGATATATTCAATGGAACTGCTAACATTAATTTGGGCCCATAAAGTGAGAAGGGATACACATGAGAATGTGCGATTTAAAAAACAAGTGAGGGTTAAATAATCAGATTTACTAATATTTTTGTTTAAGTATTGCCGCTCTAATAGTGTATTTCGTCTTTAAAATAACAAGTGTGTCAGGTAATATTTTCAACAATTAAGTGCAAGCTACAAAATCTCTGGTCACATCAGATAATGTCAACCACATTTTCTAATAATTTACATTAATGCCATTGTTCCCCCTAAACTGTTCTTTTCTCAACATCATCAGAGGAAATTGGAATTAGAAGACTTGAATTTACCCAAGGAAAAACGCGTTACTGAAGCTCATCTTGAGGGAAAATGCTGCAGTAAAATTTCATCCTAAGAAGACGCAGATAGATGTAGAAGCTGTTAAGAGCCTTAATGTCATCCATTCATTGTTCTAAGTAGTACGATTATAAAGCATATTGTCATTAAATTTAACAGATATAAAGGAACTAAATTGAACAGAATCCTCTCAGTCGTTTTGTTTTAATTAGGTTGTTGGCAAATAAAATTATCCTATACAAAATTTCACTGCTAAAATTGAATGTGTAGCAAGCACGCTTGTCATTGTCAACATTCTGAGATTTCTTTTACTCAATCTTTGGACCAGTTAATCTCTTGAGTTTGTTCTCTTATATTTCAGTATTCGTTTATGGTAACACATTTTGGTCGTCCTGTTACTATGTGAATAATTTTCTAAATTAGTGCCCATCAAGTCTTGGTTCAATCAGACTATTATGTATTTCTAGGACTTTGGACGCACATAATTTAAAATGCGCAGTTATTTTGTTCAAATGAATGCGTGAAGAAAACTACAGTGACATTTGGGTGGGTGAAAAAATAATTCAAAGAGGAATCTCATATATTGAAGGATAAATGTTGACAGTACATAGATGCTACACCAGAGACACTATTACGTACTATAACAAGTTTTCAGGCCATGTAGTGATATAATATGTTCCATTTCGAAACAGTTCTTCTGTGCTTTTGCTACCACCTGCATGTTTTTACGTGGTCATTTCTTATTCCTGAAACTTGGTGTCCTATCTCGCTGCAATCTCTTCCTTCACCTGGGGTCGCATTGTGGCTGCTCTTACTAGGGTTCTGTTCCCTACTCTGAGGAAGATAGCTCAGGCCAGGTTTATGAACATAAGTAGTACTGACTCTATATTAATGAACGTCACTATTTTTTAACGTCTTATCTATTCTCATGCTTGTATGGTGGACTGAGATCACAGATATTCAAAATTTCGTTTCTTGGCTTTTTCTGTTTTTTTCCGCTCATCTGTGTGATAAAATGCGTAGCAAGGATACATGCAGGCACAAGTTTGTAATTTTTTTAAAATGACATTTATAAGAAGTGGTCTTATTTCCCGAAAGTTATCATTTTCATGCATTTAAAAGTTTTATATTGATACCATCTTCACATTATATTGACTGTAGTTCAATTATTAATTAAACCTATGATGGCATTATCCAATGTTGTTTCATTTTCTGATGTGTGCCTGACCTTTTTATCTAAGGTATTATCCGTTTATCAGAGACTTTCTATAGCTTGATTGCTTTTGTATGTGGCAGCTGTTGCGACTAAAATGAATTAAATATCTAGTGAACATTTTGGAATTTCCACTAATTAGAAATCCCACTTCCTTTCGTTTATTCAACAGACATTGTGGGGTAGGATAAGATTGCGGTCTGGCAGAAGGGGAGGGGGTAATCCCGGGGCTGTGCTACACCACTACCGTTGCAAATCTGGCGACTGCTAAACGTCACGCTCACGTTGCCTTCGTCTGGTGGCGGTTCCATTTTTTAACAAGGAGAGTCGCTCCCTAGGCTCGGTCGTAATATTATCAAGGGTACGAAGTGGTCTGATTTTGAATACAGATATTGGCGCCGAAAATATCCGAAGATTTGAGGTTAGGGTCTGAACGAAATGCCTTCAATTCTTTTGAAAAACGACTTTGATTAATTTGTTTCGCCTATCACAATTGTGTTACGTCATAGTCATTATGATACAGCATGAATATGCCTTTTACTTTTTGTAGTGAATGCTTTGTCCTTGTGACTCAGTCTTTGTCCATTTTCCTGCAGGATCGGTAATGAAATGGAGCAAGTTCAGACATTAATTTGTAATAACGCCGTAATGGTGTTCAGTAAATCATACTGTAAATTTTGTAACAAAGTAAGCATCATACGTGTTGATAATTATTGTTTTTAGTTTGATTTCGGTACACAGCGACTAACGTAATTTTCCCTTTCAGGTGAAGGAAATATTCCGGACAGAAAATATAGACTTCCATTCCATTGAGCTGGATTTAATGGACAGTAAGTTTTTTCACTGGCGCTTGGCTCTTTGTATCGTAATAAAATTGGAAAAATTATTATTTTCCTCCTCGTTGAATGTAGTTAACACTTTATAGCCCTGGCCCAGTAAAATTTTCAAAATTTGCGTCATCATAGTCGAGGTTTTTCTTAACCATCTAGGGGAAGAAATGTTTTAATTCCGTAATGAATGGGGTAGTTAAATTTCTTTCAATCTCTCACGTATCAACAAAATTACGTCTAAGAGCTAAATGTTTGGTTTATCTAGCATTGACTAACAACGAAAGTGCGCAAACTTTACTCAATGGAATACTTTCTGCTGTTATTTTCCTTCAATTTTACTATTTTCGCTGCATGTACTCGTGAGGGCGGCGTGCATGGAAATTCCCGGAAACCTTTCTATTTGGACCTTGAGTTGGTAAATTAAAATGATGTGTTGAGCTAAGATTATTGATAAAGTGAAAATATAATGTGTATAACGCGTATCTTAACATTTATTTAGTCATGATTCAAGTTCCATTAATTTTATTGTTTATGATAAATAATTAATACAGTTAGCAAGGAGAAAACTAAAAGATTAATGCCAGTTCTGTAGCCCTGAATGTCTTAGTATATCATCGTAATAATTTTATGCCATTATAATGAGGGTTTACTATTTTATTTAAAATATGCTAACAAGTGAAAGGCAGTGGCAAATGTTAATGTTAGAAAATCGGCATTTAGAAGACTTGTGAAAAGGCACCAACACTTCCCTCAATTCAGTATTTTTTCTCATAATTGAGCGATAGCATTGCATATTTAATTTTGTGAATTACATGTACACAATTGAAATACTCCCTGGAGGCAATACTGGGTTAAGGAATGGTTTATGTGTAGATGAGTGTATGTGACTTAAGGATATAGTTATTATTAGTTAGGCATGCCCCCAGTGTGGCTTTTCATCTGTTTGGTACAGAAAGAATAGCAAATTTGTCTTAATATTTTCGCACTTCTCAAACTTTGATATGGATTACTGACTTTTTTTGTGAAAATCACATTTCATGTAAATTTCTATCCTACAGTTGGGTAAAATATTCCAGTTTTTGAGGTTAGAAATGAATATGTATCTACGGTAATTAGGATTTTCGATGTTTAGGGAAGGAGGTGTACTTTGTCCAGGCTCTTCTATCACATACTGGCATTGGCTGAAGGTCAAGGTCACATGCATGGGTTTTCTATGGCCATCAAAACAATAAAAAAAAATATTTTATATCTATCTTTAGCTGAAGGGAAGATAATACAAGATGCTCTGGCAGAACTTACCAAGCAGACTACTGTACCAAATGTGTTTTTGAATGGAAAACACATAGGTGGTTGTGATGCCACAGAAAAACTGTTTCGAGATGGAACATTAGTTGAACGGGCATTGGGGACTTATCAGAAGCGTGATTTTGATCTTGTTGTTATTGGAGGAGGATCTGGAGGCCTGGCTGCTGCAAAGGTAGGTATGCCCAAGCTTTGTGGTCTTGTCTTGTACCCATCTACCGTTTGGACCTGTAAAATGAATATGGATTTAACTCAAACAGAAATTAGAATTACTTTATAACTCAAACATTGAAAAGCTACCCTGTTTTTTACAAGTCAACTAAATTGTTTCCATTGTTCTAACTTCTAAATAAGTGCACATTTATTCATAGAAATTAAAATGAAAATTTTTGTTGAACACAAATTTGATGTTGATGCTTTTCAGTTAAAATTTTCTCTACAAGTGAGTTTCGTTGATAATATTGATTGTGACCTGAAATTGCTTGTACTATGTGCCTAGAAAGAGCTGCTTAGTATCCAAATATTGTTTAGTTTAAAGGGTCTGCCACATTCTACTTTTGAAAATCACATTCTATGAATGCTTACAGTGCAGGAATCAATAGTAGATCTTGAAAACGTCGTTGGGTTAGTGGTACTCCCATTACTAGATATGAACAAAAATGCTTTTATGACCTTTTTCTGAAAATTAAACCTGAAATTCAATAATATAGAGACCAAAATGCTGCCAGCGGTAGCTAATTTTCTCATGGCTCCCTTCACCTTTGGATCTGCTCCTGACATGTGAAAAAATTTCCTAATTAAATAAGTGCCATGGATACGGAAATGGCTGTGTTGACTGTTATTTGTTTGTTGTGAGCTTTATTGCATGTACATTATCATTCCATTGTTAAGTATTCAATATTTTACATTTTCTCAACAGGAAGCAGCATCATTAGGTCGAAAAGTTGCAGTTTGCGATTTTGTGACCCCATCTCCAAGAGGCACGAAATGGGGACTAGGTGGAACATGTGTAAATGTGGGCTGTATTCCAAAGAAGCTGATGCACAAGTCAGCCCTTCTTGGCTGTGACATGAAGGACGCCACTCATTTTGGTTGGGAGATGGCTGAGCAAGGTAATAATTCATTTTGTTGAATTTTATTTGAAATTAATCAGAACACTGTAACCAAAACCGTTGAAACTGTTTGCTGAAATCAAAGATATGGATTGTTTCACAAAAAAATTATTTGTTCACAACCCAGGTTTCAATGTTGTTGCAACATTTTCAGGTACCATGTCTCCATTGAAACCTTGATTGTGAATAAGTAATATATGCTACAAAATTGCATATCAATATATTTTTAACATTTGTGTCAAATTCAAATTACGTAGTTTCAATCAGGATTTGGTTGGTGTGAAACATATTAATTTCATAGTACTTGCACATTTCTATGAGATGACTACTTCATTTCTGAGCAGGTCTCTATGAACTTTGTATTTTTGAGGTGCAAAGTGAGTCTCAGTCCTCATTCAGCACCTGAAGTTGCAGTACGTTGAAACTTGTCAGAAATAAATTTAATTTGTGGAAAACTGTGATTATATGTGTATCGATATGATTGAGTTCTGCTCAGAATCCTAATCTTCAGGTTTGACTGTATATATGAGATAGAAGGATTTTCAGATTTTTGAAAGGTTGGCAGTGAAAAAATTTTCACTAGACTCATAGTGGTGACTGTTGTGCACCGTTTCTTGTAATCCTGGAGTGGGCCTTTATTTTATCTAGATTCTTAATCTTTTCTTGTATAAAGCTCTTAATATACTTGATTGCTTATGTAGGGTGATGGGTTTGATGAAAAATGAAATCTATTTACTTATTCACCACTTGGATAGATAATATTTTCCGTGAAAAACATTTTATGTGTAATTATTATCTTTTGTCAGTAGGGTAAGGGCATTTGCTACAGTTAAGAAATCGGTGGCTCAATTTGATAATCTTCCTTTGATACACAGGGAAATCTTGTCTCTATGTCCCCAGAATGTATACCAAAAGTTATAACATTTTCTTCAAGTCCCTAGAATTTTTTAATCATTTTAATATAATCTTCTCCTAACATTTACATTTTTGAATTTTAAAATATCCCAAAATTGATGTCTCTTAAGATGGTGGTTGATGCTATCATTAAAATTAGGCAATTTTCTTGTTGGCAATAGTCAAGTCTGGTCACTCTTATGATGAGCATACATACACAAGAAGAGCAGATAGGAGACAAAAAGCTCTTATATACAATGACATTTAAAGATTACCAACTCCACCTTTACCATCACCTATGGGCTAGGTTTACACCATACGAGTATATACTATGCACCATCCATCGCCACACTCCATCCATAGTCGCACATTCTTCAATGTCATATATTGTTCAAAATCCCAATATGAATGGAGTAAACATTTTAAGGTTTGTCAGCATGTTTTGCCTGGCAAAATCCTTTTGTCCATTATTTCCGGTACCAGTTATTCCCCAACCATTGTTATTCTTTAGTTCCCAGAACTCCTACTTCCCTGCCTCTGAGGCTCTTGCATAGCCTCGAGTTATGAATTTTTGTAGGGATTCTGTTAATACCTTGTTGATTTTGCAGTCTCCAAAAAATATGAAAATCTTCATCAGGTACTCAATGTTTCCTTAATGTGCATGAAATAAACTACGATTTCTAAATATTTATTTGAATAATGATGATTAATTATCAGAATTTGTATAATTAAGTTGCTTATCATGGTAAGTAAAAATTATGATGCTAAATGTCTTGAAATATATTGTTGATTGTATATTGAAATCAATGATTGAGTCATAACCTTGATCAATATTTGAATTATATAAATATGTTTTATCATTCTCATTACCTTTATATCACCCTCACTAAATGATGACTGCATGAGGGAAATTGAAACATTGCTCCAGCTTGCAACCAAATTATAATAATATTAGACAACTCTTGGAATTTGTTGATAAATACTCTGTTGCCTTCTAGTGATGATTCTCATGTTTTGGTCTCTTTCTGGCCATGTAAGTGTTGAAGTACTCTAGGGAAGACTTAAGAGAAGGAATTCTGGAAAATTAAAAAAACCAATTTCTGTAGCTACCCTTAGCCATCACTGTTTACAAACAGGAGTTCCTCACTATTCCTCACATAATACTGGGTCAACATGCGAGAAAATTAGAAATGCTTAATAGATGCCTGAAGTTTTCATATGATTATGGTGATTTGTTTTTATTCTCCACCAAATTAGTTGTGAATGGAGTGTTTTGATTGTTTGCACTTTCCCCCATGTCCCACTCAATGGTTGAATTACCTCAAGCTATGTTGAATGCATTTCATTTTTTAGCATACATACATGCCTTATGATTTAAAGTATATTTTTCAATGGAAAAATACTCATTTCTTTATGTAGTAGGTTCTCTGTAGAACTCTAAAAGTGTATTTAATTAATTGAAGTATGTTTATTTTGGTTTCATGAGCTTATTCATATTATTAATTGCAAAAAACCCTGAAAAAAGGACAATTTTTAGTCTGCAAAATCTTTGAAGGATTAAAAAAAATTGTATCAATGTTGTCATAATGCTAATTTTTCACTATTGTTTTACAGCTAAACACAACTGGGAAAAAATGGCGCAGGAAGTCAAAATGCATATAATGTCACTTAATTTTGGTTATCGTAGTGAGTTAATGCTGAAAAAAGTACAATATTATAATGCATATGCAACATTCCTGGATAAACATAAACTAAAGGTGAGCATCATCTGTTTCTCAACAAGTTGGGAGGATCAATTGTTGAGTAGCAATAACAAATTTTAATTTTTAGTTAAAACTCTCGATTTAAAAAACTGATAACTTGAGTAACATGAAAGTAATTATGTTGGAAATGCTTAAAATAAACTATTTCATTGAATATGCAAATTAGGATGAAAATTTATGATGCCTTGTTCTCCATAACTTACCTTGCCTCTATCACATTGAGGTGACCCAAAGATGGTACATGTTGCATCCTCCAATTAGTTGCCAAATTACCGAAAAGCACGTGTCAAAATTTACGACCTGTGTAACCACATCTGCTCACCCACCTCTGTAAATACCATAAGAGTAGCAAACTTAGGGGGTAGATTACTGCCAAGCATGCCTTAGACCAGGCGGAGGATGCTTGCAGTCTCTAGGCTCTTGAGTGGCAAATTGGAAGTGAGTAGTAGCTGCTGGCATGCTTATTTTTAAATGTCTCCAGTTATTCTTCACCCTAATGAAATTACATATCTATATTTTACACACCCCAACTTATACATAATAGGTGCTTCAGAGACCAAATGTGCACATAGTTCAATACTCCATGTACGGCTATGATATTTATATTTATGTTTGAATGTGTTCAGTCAATTATTCTTCCAGTCAATCAAATCTTAGTAATTTCTGCCCTCAGCATTCTCAGTATAATTTTGAACCGTTAATACTAGACCATGTGGTATGAAATGTGTCATGTAAATTTCATTGCAGATATGTTTTACTAAATAAATTTTTTTGGCTTCATATTATGATATTTTCACATTTCAATCATGGGGAAGTGATATCTTAAGTGAAAATCTACTTCTACTCTATATTATTCTTTCTTTTTATACCTTTATTGAGTGTCTCTCCTATAGCAGTTCTTGTCTTTGATTGACAGTAGAGTATCTCGTTAGTACTCACTTCACCACTCTGATGACGGCATATACCAACCAATATAATTTTATCTTTAGGTGCATAGAAGTACGTACGATAGCCAATCTTAGATATTTTTACCAGGTTGATTCCAGGTAAACAGTATGAGAGCAAAATTTCAAATTAAGAATTGACATTTACCAAGAAATATGGTCATTATTTGTTCATTTGTTGTCATCCATTAATTTTATTTGACTTGTCATGCTGTTTTTTTTAATAACTTAAAATGATCTTTTTTCCAGCTTGTTGATAGAAACCAAAAAGTCACAGAAATCACTGCAGATAATATCTTAATTGCTGTGGGGGGCAGACCCAATTACCCAGACATTCCAGGGGCAAGAGAGTATGGAATAACATCTGATGACCTCTTTTATCTGCCCCATTGTCCTGGAAAAACTCTAGTAGTTGGAGCATCTTATGTTGCTTTAGAATGTGCTGGCTTTCTTGCTGGTTTTGGTCTTGATGTCACTGTTATGGTTAGTTTCTATTTTTGCTCTCTTTTTTGTAGTGTGTCTTTGTTTAACTATGGCTTTTGAAGAATTTATGTTAATATTTACAGGTCCGCTCTATCCTTCTGAGAGGTTTTGACCAGCAAATGGCTAATATGATCGGGGCGCATATGGAATCTCATGGAGTGAAATTCTTGAAGAATACAGTCCCTGTCAGTGTTACAGAGAAGAGCGCAGGGAGTCCTGGAGAACTTACAGTAAGTATGGAACAAATTTCACTGATCATTGATACCTTATTAATGAATGCTAACCTAGAAATTTTGGTCAAGGTTACCTACAGAATGTCTGATGGAGAAGTGGGTGAACAAACATTCAATACTGTAATGTTTGCAACTGGTAGGAGCCCATGCACCGCAAACATTGGCCTGGATGAAATTGGGGTGGAGTTAAATGCAAGGCAAGTGGTTAGGTATTTGCTGTGACCTCTGTGTCACCCAGTTTTTGAAATTTGTCATATTACATTATCATCTTGGTTTTACCAGCTTAGTTAAGCTTTTGGAAAGCTAACTCATTTTAATTTAACCTCTTTAGCTAAATGGTAAATTCTTAAACTATAGTTGTGAGCAGAGTGATACTTTTTAAGTACCTAAATACTTAATAACTTAGCAGTACCTTTTGTGTCTATATGAGTATCAACACACTATAATTGAGTCATGTTGTGGTTAATTTATAGTCATAACGACTGAAGTTAATATTCTTAAATAAGTCCACGTATAAATTCCAAAAAACATGCTTGCAGGTGATATGGAACTTTTTGGAAAACTGAAAATTCCCCTCGAATATTTGAGAAAAATCTCGGCATTCCTCTATAGTTGCATAGCAGATACCCTGCTTATGAACAAAGAATAAAATTAGTAGAATTAAATTTTTCCAAAGAATTAATTGTAAAATCTGTCTTCTTCTACAGGAATGGTAAAATTGTTGTCGATAAATATGAAAGGTCAAATGTGAAAAATATATTTGCCATCGGGGATGTCCGGGATAGCACCCCAGAGCTAACACCAGTTGCCATTCAAGCTGGACGCTTACTTGCCAAGGTTTGTAAAATGAATTTTGTATATTTGTATAGTTTTTTTAAATGGCTAGTTTTTTACTGAAGTGATTTATGGATAAAAACAACTTGTTAACCTATGACTTTAGCTATAGAAAACCTAGAAGGCTGTTTTTCACCATTTGTATCTTTTAATTTTAATGTGGAATTTATGTTTTTCATTGACAGAGGCTGTATGGTAAATGTGATGAGCCAATGGACTACAAGATGGTTCCCACTACTGTGTTTACACCATTAGAATATGGTTGTGTTGGTTATTCTGAAGAAGACCTCACTGAATCATTTGATGCAGGAGATGTAGAAGTATACCATACCCACTTTCAGCCATTGGAATACACACTCCCTAAACGAGATCAAGATAAAAGTTATGGAAAACTAATATGCTTGAAAAGTGCAGGGGTATGTTCAGTTTATCATATTCCACAATTAAAACATCTTATGTAGTGGGTCTCTGCTAGTTGACATTGATCTGTTACGCAAGGTTTATCCTATTGCAAAATTATTGTATGATGAACTCAATATCTCTCTTTTGTATTTACTCAGGTGATCCATTGAATCATAGAATTATGTAAATTAAATTTTATATTGTTCATTTGTTGAGAGGCCGTGGAAAAACTGCCAAGATGATAAATTCAATTCTCTTTGAGAGATGGTTGAGTGCATTGTGGAAATCCATGTGTAACGAATGAAGAAAGAATCAAAGACTTTTTGTTTCCATAGGAATTCTTTCCTGTGGAAACAGTCTTCGATTCTTTCTATCCTATTTAATGAATGGACTACTACCAATGTGAAAGAAAATTCCATTTTCATCTATGGAAACAGTCATGCCAATTTTGTCAGTGGATAGAAATCCACTTTTACCAGACTTATGCCCATGGTTAGACATTCATTTTCATATATTTTTGCAAAATTTAACCACTTATCTGGGTAGTTAGTTTTGCCAAGTCCAACCCGTGGTGGGTATTTAATTTTACAGTGAGCCCACATTTCTATTTTTGTCGTAGGATGGTTAAAGGCAAACATTTTATTATTTTTTGAAGCATAAAAAAAATATTTAGAGTGGTCGTTTGAGATGATGAAAATTTTTGGTTTAAATTTTTATTTATTGATAAACCTTGCTTATTTAACAAAGTTAAAAACGATAATAATTTACTAATTCATACAATTAATGAAAAGGTTAGCGTAGAATGAATGCTATTTAAGATATATAGTTAAATCAGTGGTAACAGAATGTTTTGACAAATGGGCAACATGTAAATTACAATGTCATAAATTTTGTAAAATTAAGGGGCAAAATAGGCAACCACATATTAACATTATATATTATTTAATTCTTTACTCTTCTGTAGTAAAAAAATTTTAATTATTACAATACTTCATTTCTACGCAAAAAACACTTCACTCTTTATACAACCAGCAAATAAAAAAATTAAAACTACCGGACAAAAGAAATCATTTGAACCAAACATGAAGAGAAATGAAATTCTAAAAAAATTGTATGGTAAGTCATGACTATTATTTTAAATTTGCTGTACTTCTGCTAGTCTTACTCACGAAAAAGGATTTATTTTTAAATTCAATGAATGCCTATTTTTAGTAATCATTATCAGTATGGTATACTTTGAAACATGGAGCAGGGCACAAACCAACACAACAGTCAGGATGCTAATATTTTGTTTCCTTCCTTTTCCCCATTTTCCAAACATCTTTTTCCGGGGCACTTTTTGGTTTTTGGAGAGACAGTATCAATAAAATGTCTGTTGGTAAGGCGAGATGGCTTAGGGGATTACTTGAGCATCTTTTCTATATTTAGCCATCAATATTTCAGCAAGCGAGATTGGAAATTCTTTTTGATTCAGTTTCCCTTATTCTTTTTACAAATGGCATAAGCATTCTTTATATTTTTTGATAGTATTTTTTTGGTTGATTTCTCACAATTTTGTACATGTTTATGAGTCTTTTGCTACTATCAACCCAACCCATATTCTTAATATGGTACCACAATTGGTCTCACCACTTTTTCCCCGATTTTTCCATTTCACACATTTCAGTTCCATGAAATGCACTCACCATAATCACATCTCTTTTGTCCTTCCCTTTCATCGCCATCTGTTTCCCCCATCGTCCCAACCAATTGCCTAATATATTCCAATGTTCCTATTATCGGCTATATCCGATTATCTGCTAAATCAAGGGCGATTATGGCGGTGACAATCTCTTCTTTATATTTGTCCACACATTGTGTCCTTTCCCGTATAAATAAACAAAGTTCACGCATTGCCTGACTCACTTTCACATAGCACAAAAAGGGGCAATGAAAATGCAACCTGCAAGACAGCGCCATAGCTTCGCTGAAACACACAGGTAATTTCCACATTTTTTGGGCTGCATCCGCGTATGTCATTTAAATTCACAACAGTTTCGCTTGCTATCCTGCTGGCGTCCTCAGGTCAAGGACGCCAGCAGGATAGCTGGAAAGACTGTTGTGAATTTAAACGACATACGTGGACGCAGCCCAAAAAATGTGGAAATCACCTACTCATCGTCGCGGAAACCTGTGAACGAACACACACGGGTACAAAAAAAAATGTCTGAAGCTCAATCTGCCGGGGAGAAAATGAACTCATTGGATGAATTATGAGTGGCAGCAGTTGCGTGATGGAATATCACGGGCATTACCATTGAAAATGAACAAAAATTGGTGTGACGTACATACACAGCATACCCACCAAGGGATAATCTCCTCATGACATATACATGCGGCATACCCAGATGAGTGGTTAATGGCTCTCCCTGTGTTGTGAGAGCAGTGGTAATCCTCAAAATATTCCTAATATTTTGTTTTGAAAGCCACCTTTGCAGCTTACATTGCAGTGGGCCAATTTTTTGTGTTTCATAGCTGAAGCTTTCAATTTATATTCAAAGAAATAACTCTGCAGTGAAAGACAAAAAAGAAATAATTCATTATTAAATGAGTAACCTGGACCTCATCCAAAGTTAAGTCCCAAACTCAATCACTTCTCAAAAGCAATGCAATGCAAGGCTAATATTTTAGTGATTGATTCTGAATGTTATTCTTAAAGCTTAAGTATCTGTTTTGCAGGAGAAAGTGGTTGGATTTCATGTTCTGGGACCAAATGCTGGTGAGATAACTCAAGGATTTGCTCTAGCCTTGAAACTTGGTGCTAAAAAGTCTGACTTTGATGATTTAGTGGGCATTCATCCTACTTGTGCAGAGGTAAATATATCTTCATATATGTATATTTTTTCATGCAATAATGTTTCGTACAAAACCTCTTAATATTCTTCATTTTTACTGTTCAAAACTATAATTAATATTTGTGATATATAATATCATTAGAAGAAGTGTTGGATTCATTTTGTAGTACTGTTAAACATGCTATGCTCTTGCCTTTTACTTTTTTGACTTGCCTAATTTTTTAATGAAAAACAATAAGAAGAATCCTCTGATATTTAGTTTCCAAATATTTAAGGATGCTAATTTCTTGATCATGTACAAGTTTATTTTTAATTGTAATATGTATTTAACAGGTCTTTTCAACTATGTTCATCACAAAGGCTTCCGGAATTAGTGTTGAAAAATCGTCTTGCTGAAGTTAAAGTGTGCTATTGTTGCTGTAAACCTGAGAAAGATTGTTTTCTTAGGCATATAAACAGCAAAATAGCAAGATTATGAACATGAAATGCAAAAGCCCCTGTGGCATTTATGACGACATCACTGGAAACCATTATGGAGAGTGAAGTCTGATGCATTGCATGAATTGTTCCTCCCAATCCTTGGTCTTAATATAATATCCATTGCCTTAGTTTCATTTTCAGTCATATCAATGTGTTTAATATTTGGAGCTTATGTTCAGTATTATTTGTTTAATTATATTCCAAAAATATTGTGGTTTTGTTACCTTCTTCAATTGTCATTTTTCACCTAGAACATTTTTACTTGAGAGGAAATAGTGTCCTAATGTTGCAGCATTTTTGCTGTATTTTAATACTTCTTACAAGTGTAACTCATAATATTTCATTTGATTATGAGTTCCCATTTATGATTTAAAAATATTGGTTCAATTGTAAATTGCCATTTTTTTATGTAAACAGATTGTTCAACGGTTAAATTTTATCACTAGACCTTAGTTGGCTGGTGAAACTGGTATTACTAAATGAGTTCATTCAATATTGTGAAAAACAGGAAGTTTCATTTAAGGAATGAAGTCTTGCTTTTTTAAATTGTTTATTGGATATGCAGTTAGTCTTGTGACCCAAACTTCACTTGTCCTTTGCTTGTGAATTTTTCCTCTGTGAAATTATGTTAATTATTATGTTATTAGTGCTTGTACTGTATTGTGTAACACCCCATTTGTTTTCATTACACTGTTCAGAACCAGAATTTCTATTTGTTTTCATATTTATTATCATCGGAATGATGCTGCAGTTATTGAATCCTACGAACCTTGTTCTGGAATCCTTGCATTCTGTTTCCTACCAAGATGGCGGCCGCTTACTTTGCAAGCCAGTGTAGCTCCTGCAATATTTCCCTTAATTCTACAGATAAAGTAATTAATTGCGATTTATGTTCACGCTTTTTTCATTCCAAATGCACTAATCTGAATGATCTCTTTTTGAAAGCCGTATTTGAATGTAGAGATATTTTTTGGAAATGTTTTTCCTGTCGTGCTAATAAGCTTGCACTATCTAACATGGCGTCCGATATCGACATGCTGAAACAGGAAATGAGCATTTTAAAAGATTCTCTTGCAACGAAAAAGGCTACTAACGTATGTAAGGGTGTATCATTTGCGAAAACCGTAAAAGTCAACCCAGAGAAAGACTTTGCTTCAGATAAATCGACCTCCAATCGGACTAAATTTAGCAGTGACTTGATAGGGCAACGGGTGCCGATCTCGAAAAATGTTTGTGTTACTCCCTCAATCACTACCGTGCTACCTCATATTGCTGACGAGAAATATGAGAAAAGTGGTGTAGAAGAACTTTCTGCAGAAGGAGACGATGGATTTGTTACTGTGAGCCACAAACGTAGGCGCCGTAAATCGCCGATCATCGGAACATCTACGAAAGAATGCTCTCTTTCGGGGATCCCTCGTCTTTCCCATCTCCATGTGTGGAACTTCACCTCCGATACAACAGTTACCCAGTTGAGAAACTATGTAAAAAATGAAATCCCGGAGATTGATACCTCATCGGAACTGGTGATCGAACAACTTAAGGTAACGCATGGAAATTATACATTTTTCGGGTATCCATACGCCAAGATTTTCGCGAAACCCTCAGTAATGCCGCCTTTTGGCCTAAAAATGTGTTCGTGGGAAATTTTTCTTTTTTGAAGCCACGCCTCCCACCAGCGCCGGAAGGATAACCCGTTATTTGAAGCTCTTGCACATAAACATTCAGTGCATACGTAATAAATTACTGGACCTCGAGGTTCTAGTAAAAGAGTACCAACCCCATGTGATCTGTGTCAACGAACATTGGTTAAATGCGAGTGAACTTGACTCTCTTCATGTGCCTGGGTATGTCATCGCTAGTGCCTTTTGCCGGACTGCTCACAAAAATGGTGGTGTTTTAATCCTACTGTCTGAATGTTTTTCCCATATTCCCATTGGTTACCCATACGAATTTCTCAATGAAGAACAATCATTTGAATGCTGTGTTGCCTGCTTCAAAATGGATACTACTGTTTTTTATGTGCTGTCTATTTATCGTTCGCCGAAGAGTGACTTTTGCATTTTCCTGACCAAACTGACGAAACTCTTGGAAATAATCCATAGGTCAATCCATGAGCCTTGCATAATAATTACAGGTGACTTTAATTGTAATTTTATGGCCGATTCTAAAGCTAAAAAGGAATTCATGGATTTACTGACGTCATTCAACATCAATGCTACCAACAGTGAACCTACTAGAGTGAGTGCTAGTTCGCAAACAGTTTTAGATAATGTACTAACTAATATCGACCTTGATCTAGTACAAACAAATACCATTAATGCACATCTATCTGATCACTACCCACTTCTTTCTACAATTGCTGTGTCTACATCCAAAGAAAGTAAAAAATACTACAAAAGGTATTTCTCTGATCAGAATATGATCGCCTTTTGTGACTTATTAAATTCCCATGATTGGTCCGATTTGTTTTCCTTGAAGTCCTTTGACCTTAGCTTTGAATATTTCTATTCCACCTATCGACATTACTTTGAAATCTGCTTTCCCCGTGTCCTGAAGCATACAAAAAACAAAAGCTCTTCTGTTAACTACAAAAGTCAGTGGGTCTCTGATGAAATTCATTGGCTTTCAAAGAAAATGAAAGATGCCGCAGTGTATTACAAAAGTAAATCAAATCCAGCAGATCGCCAAGAATACTCAGTATTCAAGAAAAGTTATCGCCAAACCTTACAGCATGCCAAAAAATCTTTCAACAACCTTAGACTTACCAATGCAGACAAATCTAGAGAGATTTGGAAAATTATTAACGAATCCAAGGGTCCACATCATGTACAAGATCTTCAACTGCAGGACTCGTAATGCTATATCAGATTACTCTAAAATGGCCTCCATCCTGAATGATTTCTATCTATCCCATCAAAATTCCACAGTTTCAGTCAATTCAGCTAATTATTCTCAAATTCCTAACTCATGCCATTCATTATATATATTCCCATGTTCAGCCATGGAACTGACCAACGTAATCAATAAATTACCTAACAAATTTAGTCCTGGATTAGATGACATCCCAGGGATGGTCATAAAAAGGTCGTTTAATGCTATTAAGGATCAGCTGCTGTTCTTAATTAATGAATCCCTAAAAACTGGAATTTTCCCGAGCCCTCTTAAATCAGCAAAAATTGTGCCAATATTCAAAGGGAAAGGTTGCAAAATGGCTATGAATTCTTATAGACCAATATCCCTGTTAAACCAGCTGGGGAAAATATTTGAAATAGTTTTTTATCAACGTCCTGTATCATATCTTGAGACATATAAGCTATTATCCACATCTCAACATGGATTTAGGAAAACAAGGTCCACTACAACAGCCACATATCACATGGTGAATCAAATACTTTCAGGATTGGATAATAGAACTGAAACTTTAGGATTATTTTTCGATTTCAGTAAAGCTTTTGACTTCGTCAATCATCAGTTACTCCTATATAAACTGAAATGCTATGGTATAAGAGGCACGCCCTACAAATGGATTGAATCTTATCTAAGTCAACGGCATCAGTATGTTGAGCTCTCAAGAAATGGCTCCAAATTTGTTTCCCCTGGTAGAGAAGTAACACTGGGTGTTCCCCAGGGTTCTGTACTTGGTCCTATTTTATTTTTAATCTATATCAATGATCTCCCAGACAATCTTAAGCGCATTAAGGGGATAGACCCAATACTGTATGCTGATGATGCAAATATCATTGTATCAGCCTCCTCAGTAGACAGCTTGACAGAAAGAGCAGCCGAAGTAGCTCAGATTTTCAATGAATGGTGTCTTCATAACTTTCTAAAACCCAATATAAATAAGTCTAGCCTGATTTATTTTACTAATAAAAAGAAAGTTTCATCTGCAATCTCAGTAGATGTAGGTGGTGTGAGCATTCCCCAAAATTCCAGTACCCAATTCCTGGGAGTAATCCTGCAGAAAAACATGTCTTGGGAGGAACATATTTTCAAATTACGCAGCAAGTTAAGCTCCCTATGCTTCCTTATTAGAAATATTAGATATTCTGTAAATTTAGAGGTCCTTCTATCCATTTACTATGGTGAATTTTATTCTCGTGTTACTTTCAGTATCCTCTTCTGGGGTTCCTCTCCCCATGTGGGCATAATCTTCAAAATCCAAAAGAGGATTATACGCATTATGAGCAATGCTCCTTGCGATGCACCATGTAAACCTCTCTTCAAAAGACTTAGTTTATTACCAGTACCTTGCATATATATATTTAATGTCATCTTACATGCAAAGGGTAATATTTCCCATTACAAGTCCAACCACAATTATCATAGTCACTACACAAGGACCTGCAATGACCTGCACCAACCATTTGTCAGGACACACAATACTGCCCATGGACCCAAAGCAATGGGCTTAAGGTTATTCAATAAACTTTCCCATGAAATCAAATATGAAACAAAAGTACCTGTTTTCAAGAAAAAGCTGTTTAACCTTTTAAAAAATAATATGTTCTATTCTGTAAATGAATACCTTGAATTGTCGCAATGCGTCAATTCCGGCTTAAACAATTGATATGTAATTATACTAGTGTATTGGTATGTATATATATATATATATATATATATATATATATATATATATTATCTCTTCTATTATGAAATTGTGAAAATTATATTTGACGTGTCCTATATTTGTGTATGTACGAATATGCAACAAATCTCCGGACAAATAAATGTATTATTATTATTATTCCTTATCAACTGGGTTGCTTCATGCCATAGTGCTTTCAAGGCTTGTTCATTAATTGGACTCCCTTAAGCAGGCCACTAAAACTGGACTTGGATTGGCTCCACACGGTATAGCATGGCCTACTCCATATGGCATGACTTTAATCAAGCAGAATTTAGAAAAAATGTCTGGGATAAAAATGGAAATATTTATTTTTTAACATGAAAAAAATAAACTACTTGGGGGAAGCTACTCTATAATTACAATTTCTGTTTCTATGACTTAACTGATACTAATCTGACTTTAGCCAGTTAAGCTATCAAGGCGCCCTCTTAAACTCTGAAATATTGGGAGCTTTAAAGGTAAAAGATGTGATGAAATACCATACATGCGTCACAGGCATTACGACATACAATGTCACAGGTGCATGGCTACAAATGCCAGTGACATTGTATGTACAGTATTTCATCACCTCTTGTTCTTTAAAGCCCTGACATATAATATAATCTAAAAGTAGATTAATGGGACTGTCTGTTACCATGTGATCACTTATAAGGTTGAACAGCATTAGGTTAAAACCACAATACCTTACAAACAGCACAAAAATACCTTCATAAGTTAAATTATCATAGGTGAGCCCCATTCCCCAGTGATGATGGCAAATATGTAAGAATGAGAGGAAATTTTTGCCTTATTACTGATATTTTCAATATCACCAACAACCGAGACTTTATTATATATATATTTTTTTCTTAGTTTGGCCTAGCCAAGTATGAAAATCCCTTCTTTATTGCATTATTACCAATGGAATTGAGAAACTTCACCATTGGCTAAATTTATTTTTTTAAAATTTAAAAGTATGATTATGCAAATACATCTTTTATTTATTAAGCAAGGCTATGCTAACACACCTTCCAATATCAATTTAAGACTGATTCTTATGACTTAGACTATATTCCATCAGAACCCTCATGAAATACGAGGGTGGTAGAATAAGTCCTTCGAAAAAAGTAGAAAAAAACCATATTTTTGGGCAAATTTTTTTTATTTTTCAACATCTTTCAACTCTATACATTTGTCGAAGTGTTTTTCCAATTTTTTAAGCCGTCTAAATAGTAGGATTTTGGAAGCTCCTCAAAATAGGCATTTGTTTGATCAATTACTTCGTTGTCAGACGTAAACCTTCGCCCGCCAAGACATTTCTTCTAGTCTGGAAATAAGAAATAGTCACTGGGGGCCAAATCTAGTGAATACGGTAGATGTTGTAATAATTGGAACTTTAATTCCATAATTTTGGCCATTGCAACTACGCAGGTGTGTACCCGGGCATTGTCTTGATGAAAGAATCTTTTTCAGATGAGGACGCTTTTCCTTGTTTTCTTTGCTCAGCCATTTCAATAATGACGCATAATACTCTCCTGTTATCGTTGTTCCCCTTTTCAAGTAATCAATGAAGATGACTCCGCGAGTATCCCAAAAGAGCGTGGACAAAACCTTACCGGCCGATTTGACCGTCGGTGCTTTCTTCGGAGCTTGCTTGCTTGTTTGTTTGTCTTCAAAAATCCACTGTTTTGACTGTTGCTTTGTCTCTGGAGGGTAGTGGTGTATCCATGTTCCATCAACAGTTATATATCGACGCAGAAACTCATCAGGATTGCGACGGAAAAGTGCCAAAACAACCTCAGAGTCAACTACATGATTGCGTTTATTCTCTGCTGAGAGTAAACGCGGCATTACACTAGCCGAGATTTTTTTCACGCCCAATTTATCGTGAAAAATTGAAGCTACTGTACCTTGTGATAGGTCTATGGCTTCTACTATTTCGCGCACTTAGAGCCGCCGGACACTTAAAATCATATCGTGGATTTTGTCCATCATTTCGGGAGTAGACACTTCCACAGGGCATGCGGATATGAATTCATCTGTGCGACCACGTTTAAACTCATTCGCCCAATTATAAATAGTTGCAAACACAGGAGCAGATGTGCCATGAACTTCGTCCAATTCAGCTTTGATTTGTTTCAGCGTCAACCCTCTCAAATACAAGTGTTTAATCACTGCTCGAAACTCATATATATAGACAAAGTAAAGTTGTTTACTTCAATCAATGACAACAATGAAACTATACGACAGATACAGCTGAAACTTTATTAGCTGACTAGTGGAGTGTTATCTAAGGGAAAAAAATTATTTTCGATACTACGAGCGCTATCTCTTGGATTTTCTAGGGAATTATTGTACCACCCTCGAATCTTCGTTCTATCAAATCAGATATTAATGAATAGCCGAAAAAATTGTATGAACAATGCAATAACTATGTATGTTATTGTTTTAGATATCCATATTTGGGTTTTTAGATGTTATATGAATTGAATTAGTTAATAATTTTATTTTCATTAAAATGATCTAAAAAATAAATGTAATTATTTCAGTGTTAAAACGTTGAAGATTTTTCAAAATAATATTTTCATGAATTTCATTTATATTAGTAATTATAAATAGATTTTCAGTAATTAATATATTGTTTTTTTTACATCTTCCATCGAAAATGCTGTTTTTACATAAAATGGATAACCAAAAGGATATGTAAAAAATAAAATTACAATCAAAGAAAAAAACATTGAAGCACAACTTTTGTGACCCTCTGCATAATTCTATTTTGTAGAAAAGCTGATCTAACAGTTGCAGGGTAAAATCAGGACTTAAAGCACGGCAGAACCAACCCAAACTTACATTTAAACAGGAGTAGGCTGTTCATCTACCACCTATGGTTAACCAAAAAAAATCTGCGCTCATGTTTTTCACTGTATGGGACCTTTTTCTTTTCTGGTCATCTTTTCCACTAAAACACTCAATTTATTTTCCCCCTGGGAGGTTGCTTATATCATAAAAGTTTATTGTTAGAATATTTTGTCAAAACCTATTCACCATAGCACATTCATGAGACTGCAGAATGAAACAGACCATTAGCTTTTCATAGTGGATAAACAACTCAGTGATAAAAATTGAGTGTAGGTTTCGCCTGAGATTCCCGACACATAAACAAATCAACATCAAAATAATTGTAAGGCCTATGCTTTAAGAAAAGTATCGCTGACAAAATTTAGAGAAAGAACCAGCAGAATAAGATGGTTGATGAAGAAGTTTTGGAGCAAATGTTCATTCCGTCCATCAAAAACCGTTTTTGCAAAATCAGAGATATAAAAGTGGAGTACTCAATGCCACATGATCCACACCAAAAATTTGTAAGAGGGAATTAGTAAAATGCTTCTTGATTGTAAGCAAGAACTTTGTTTGTAGGAATCCATCACAATATTAATAAGAAAAAGCAGTTGGATGCACCACTTAATCACATAAGTATTCACCAACCATCATTATTTTTTTATATTCTGGCTAGGATATGATTTGGAGGGCTGATTACTTATATATCAAAACTGAGAGAGAGTAGTGCTATGAAGAAAGGTATGGGAATATAAATTCTAGCAGGTAGCTAAATGAAACATGAAAGACAAAACACAAATGTTATTTCGAGATTGCTACTGTTATCAAAGAAATTATCAAAGAGATAACAATGGTGACCTACAACCATAGAACCTAAAATCAAAAGAATTCATCAACATCATATAAAATGATCTTCGGGTTTCAATATGTCTTCTCAAAACTTGATTTATTTATTATATTGCTCTGTTGATCAGGCATGTGACATAGCCATAAATATACAAAAACAAGAATTAGAATAATAAATGAAAATACGCACTTCAAAGAAATATAGTACTCGAACCCGTATAAAATTTTAAAAAATCAATTAGCTCTTACATGTAACCCAGTTGAAAATCACAATTTATTATTCATTAAGTCATACACACTGTAAAATCACTTAAATATTAGTTGCTTCTTAAGTTCAATTTTAAACTTATTTACAGTAGGACCATTTTTAATATTCAATGGCAATTTGTAAAAAAATAATTGAAAGAGAGTGATGGCATATCTTAGATACAGCAAACGGGTGCTGAATTAATAGAATAGCATCTCTCTCACGGGTGAAGTGACAATATAGTAAAGATTTAGGAAGAAATTAACCTGAATTTTTTTAGATACAATGCACAGTAATGCATGTTAGCCGCATTATTTCGAATTTCAAAAAACTGTGATCTTCCAAGAGGGCTATTGGATACTTTGGCCATAGCTTTCAAAAACCTTTTTTGCATAGAAAATGCCTTGGCCACAATACTAGTGTTTCCACAAAAGAGCATCATAGGGCATACAAGAATGGATTTTGGCATAACAGGACTAGTTTTAAGGCATTGAAAAAAGTAGTTGCAAAACTTTACGAATCATGAAGGCTCGCATTGCCCTCTTATTGATCATATCCACTATGAGAGAATGCCAGTCAAGGGTGTCATTTAGTTAAGTCCCAAAAATGTTATGGAACTACATTGTTGTCATTTTTGTGTTGATAGATTAGTGTCAGTTCTGAGTAAAGGGCTTGAAATATAAGTGAATTTTTTACTATAGAAATCAGAAAACAGGTTTTATTTCCAATAAATTGTAAACTATTCCTCTTACATTAGTCACAATTAAACAATAAATCGCATTTTTCTTAGAAATGCATAATCCTAGAAAGTTTTCTGTAAGTCGAGGTGGAATATGTGGGAAATAAGGCTAGCCTTAAACTTACCTTAGCTAACTGAATGTCTTGCCCTAGTAGTCCTTCAGCCAATAGATTTGTTTTAAACAAAATCTTGACCCTTGAATATTTCATCCCGAATAACAAAAAATAATGAAATTTAAAACAGAGAGAAGATTTAAAAAAAATTATAGTCTATACAAATAGAGACCCGAGCAAATCACCCCTACCGTTGGACTATTCGAAAATTTGGAATAGAATATCATGGCTTGAAACATGTAGTCTGAAATTGGATTACCTACAGTTATCTATTGAAAGTAAAAGTACCTTACTCTTAATAAAAAGTACCATGATTGCACATATATAAACAAACGCCTACAAAAATAAAGATTGGTAAACCTTGATTTTGCTTTGATTTCCCCCCAATTGTTTGTAACAAATAAGAATCGAAAATAATTTATTTAATTTCTTTCAGATATATCAAAAATGTGTGATGCCATAAGACTATCACTACATTAATATCTATATTCTAATAAAATTGGATATATTCGATGGAACAGCTAATATTTCTTAGGGCGCATAATGTGGAAATATCAAATATGAGAATTCAGATTTATTAAAACAAGTGAAGCCTGAATTCTAAGATCTACTGGTAACTTTGTTTGAATTTTGCCCCGAAAATGGTATCCTTCGACATTGAAATGAGAAGTGTGCCTGGTGATAATTTCAGCGATTATGTGAAAGCCACAAAATTGCTGTTTAGATCAGAAAACGTGGAACATCAACTGAATTCAATCGATACTTGGAGTTTAACTCCAGGTGACCTACGAGATGAGGAACCAGGTGAGTACGACGTTTGTCCGTTCAAAAGTACCAATGGCCTATATTGTATTGTCATACTGTTTCGCTTATAATATCTGTTAGAATTAAACCAGGAACTTAAAGTTGAGAAGGATGGAATCCTGAGGGAGCAACAAGAAGCTGAGAAGTTGAACTTTGAAATAGTAAGTACGCTGTGCTGTAGTGGAGTTATCCACTTGCTTATTAAATCTAATACACCGTTGTCATCATCAGAGAAAATTGGAATCGGAATACCTGAATCTACTCAAAGAAAAGCGAGTTGCTGAAAGCCGTATCGAGGAAAAACGCAACGATAAGATACCCTCCAAAGAAGACGAAGAGACACTCAGGAAAATCGGGTAAGTACCTTTATTTTATTGATGTCCTCAAAATCCAGCAATTCCGTCTCTTAATTTAGTTCATTGGCATGTCATAACTGGATGTTTTTTTTATTTTGTTCGGTAAATTGCGAATATAAAGCATATATGTTCAGTTTATTTTAACAGCATTCTTGGAACTTAATCGAGCTCCAATCACCTTGCTTAAATTTAAATTGGGATATCGACATTTAACATTTAGCTATACGAATGTTGACTGAAAATTTGTAGCCAAAAATGTATCATGTTAAAATTGTTTTATCGCAATTTTTTGGACGTACGTTTAACTCATTCGTTTTTGTTGTTCTTATCTTCCGATATCCATTTCATGTATCACATTTGGGTCTTTCTTCCGAGAGTAATAAATATTTTAATTTAGTGCTTATTTAGCCTAAGTTAATTCAGTTACGAAATACTAGAGCGTTGGACATACAATTCAGAATGTACCGCTTGCAGTTATTTTGGGAATAGGAATCTGTGAAGAAAGCCTTAATCACGGTCGGAGGAAGTCATATGGCCCTCAGCCATTCGAGGATAAATGCATGTAGCACAAAACTTCCACTACAGTCATGGCACAGGCAGCAATGTGACAAAATTGTTGAAAGATACGGGGTGTTATACCCTCGAATAGCGAAAATTATTTTTTAGACTGAAACTTTTAAATAACTTTGAGACTGATCATTATTCCAATGGCATTCAGCACCTTTGAAAAATCACAAATTATCATGAAATACATCATCCACAATTTGTTTCTATTGCATGCTGCGCGATTTATTTTGTCCGTGTGCTGTGCATGGTGCCTGGTGGGTATACACACCTTGCCGTGGCTCGTAGGATATTTTGTAGTTCAACAGTCGCACCAAATTACCAATTCTAAGAGGCTCTCTTGGTGGTGGCTCTCATACATATTGATATAATGGTATCTATAATATTAGTTCCCAATGAGTCCCCAGAAGATTAATGGAGAAATTAATCCCATAAACATACAATCCTTTCTTGTAGTGACATTGTTAACTTTTTTCAATGCCTTTAAAATTATGTTTTGTCAGAAATCCATAAAGCAATCATATATAATAATAGATACTTTTAAGTGGAATGCCTGACTGATGTCCAGATTTATATAACTTTGATGTTTTTGGTTTAGTAATTAAAAAATAAAATGAAGACATTATTAATACGAATAAAACTTTTACTCCCAATTTTTTTCCAGGAAAACTTTGAGGCAATACAAGGATATCACCAAAATACGATGGGATTATTCAGCATCAGAGAATGTTATCAAAGGCTGTATCCTTTATCATTGCATTTAATCTGTTCATTAGAATTATCACACCATGATGTGGTACATATTTTAGTAATGGCAAGGTGGCTAACATACTGGCTTCCCACCCGGAGTACCAGGGTTCAAATCCTAGCGACAACAGATATTTTTCAGTGGTGTACCAATCCCTACTTGAGGGGCTTTGTGGAGGGCCTTTTGAGTGAGTACGCTTATCCTTCGGGTGGGATGTTGAAGCTGCAGACCCCTTGGGGCCTTTCATTAAGAACAGGCTAATGCTGATGCCTGGGTTCTCTCCACCCTTCAGTTTTTACTGTCCATCCTTCATGGCGCAAATGACCTGAGCTGTTGGTCGCCTCCCATAAAAACTACTACTATTTTAGTAAAGACAGAACATTTAGTTGGAACTGAAAGTAAGAATTATCGTATTTATTGAGCCTGAAGTTATAGAGACATGATGCACATGTAATGAGCACATAAGGAATGGGTATCCCATCATGGTAGATTATCAATTCACTTGGTATTATATAAAAATTTCTGAATCAACTGAACCACACCAATGAATAAGTTATCTTAGTGATTTATTTGAAGCATTATGGACAAAGCATTCATTTTAGAATCTTTAACTAAGTATTTTCCCGTTCTGTCAAAATCAGTACACTTTGGATTTTTTTTAGAGCAGGGATAATAACCTACTCTCTGAAGGCTAGTTGAATTATGAATATAATTTTAGGAGGAACATTGGCTTATGAAAAAAATCATAAAAGCTACTTAATATTTTTAAGCCATCCTGACATAATTCAAATAAATAAATGACTAATATTCCTTTTAAATAAAATTTCAATCTCTGATAACCCATTTCCTAGACTGGATCTTTTATACGAATTATATTGTAAGTTAAATGGACTATCCCTACGTGGAATGTTTCTGTTATCAGTATGAAACGTTGAAATGCCAAAACGTAATATTTTTTATGACATTTAGTATGTGCAATAGCTGGTAAAACCCAAAAGTGAGCTTAATCAAGTATATATTCAAAATCAGGTATTTTACAAATCTCAGCATTCCATACCTCAAGGAAGATGTAAATCTAATATGTAGTCCTAAAACTGACAAGTCACTTTTTATTTACTGTACTAACAATCAAACCACATTTTCAAGGATAGATGATCTTAAGTTTGAGTGTAAACTGGGCTGGACAATTGAGCAATGTTGCCGGTAGTAAAATATCTGGAAAAACCTTGTAATTGTTAAAAATTATAACTTTTAAAGCACTATCCATGCTATAAGTATTGTTTTGGGGAGGCGACTGACAGCTGAGGTCATTTTCATCATAGGGGATGCATAGGAAAGGATGAAGGGTGGAGAGATACCCCCGGCGTCGGCATTAGCCCACTCTTAACGAAAGGCACCAAGGGGTCCACAGCTTAACATCCCATCCGACCGACGGTGGACTCAAATTGCCCTCCACGAAGCACCTTAAGTAGGATTCGAGATACCTCTGAAAAATATTCAACACTGCCAGGATTTGAACCCGGACCCCCTGGGTGGGAAGCGAGTATGATAGCCATCTCACCATCTAGATCCCCCTTGCTATAAGTAACTACATCCAGTATTTACCAGAAATATGAAACAATAACACAAATTTTGAGTGATTTCAATCAAACCTCAATTCATGGAGGTGCATGCAGAAAAAATGAGGAAATTTCATTATAGTTTAAGTAGACAACTTTTTGCATTTATTTTGTTTTAATTTTTTCATTCTAATTATTTAACATTATATTATTAAAGCAGTTGTATTATTTTCCCCTATTCTCCAAAATATTCGTGTAATAATCAATAATTCAATACTTCACATATTTTGTATTTCACACAAGTTTTATGCAGGTATCATTTTCTGAAAGATATACCTAAAGGCATAAAAGGAGTATGCATAGGTTTCAATCAATTAAATATGGTTATGTTGATCTCATTCTCTTTTTACAGTATTTCAGGCACAGTGCAATTGTCATTATTCCATTTATGTCTTCCTTAATCAAAATATAAGATGTTTATGGTCAATTGAAGAATTATGTCCATGCCTTTGAAATACCCTTACATGACTCCGAAGCTACAGATATTTTGTGGCAAGAAATTGAGAAAGCATCTTTGAAGTCTTCACATAATTCTGAAGGGAAGGAAAATGTTTTTCATGACAATAAATCCACCTCAAAAAAACAGTGACTGTTACTAACACATATGTGCCAAGTTTTATTAACATTTTTCACATCAAACATTTTTTAAAGTTATTATTTCACTTATGGGACTTATGATGTAATAACAACTTCCAATTATCATGATTAATGTTACAATGGTTACCCACTCTCTGTGATCCAGGTTTCCAACTGGAACTTGCAAATAAATATCTTCTATATCCTGTGAATGAGAAATTCATAATTTTTTTAATCTGCATAGAGTTAAATGTGCATTGCCAATAAAACAGATGTAAAGCTTAAGGATAGAAAGAATAGAACATTCACCATAGACACATGTTTATATCTCGGTTCATGAGAATTAAATTGCAACTAATCCTAGGATCCATATCCTGGTTATGCAGAGGCAGACTATCACCTCGGTTTTTCTGGAAAAACCATAGTTCAAGTCAGCATGCTATACATAAAGTTTCTGGCAAGTAGGAATTTGTAAAAACTGGGTACATTTAAAATTTTGAGGATAAGTGGGTAAATTATGAAAAAATGTCACTTGAATATCAAAGTTGTATCCTTTTACAAAATTCAAATGCTTCATATTCTCAATATTTAAAGCATGTTCTGAGCATAATGGCTGCTTGTATCCCAGCAGAGAGTCACAAGCAAAATTGGCACTAATATCCACTATAGCTTTTTCATACTGTGTATCAATGTCAATTGGCTGCTTCAGATTTAAAAAATAATATCAAGGCATGTCAGCAACACATTGACTACTCTGTGGTTCTTTCTTTAACAGTTCATAGTCAAGTCTGATATACCTGAAAGTAGTGCCATTAGTGGTGGTTGAGTTACCAGTAGAAGATATTTCATGGAGGTAAAATTCTCATTTTATTTGAAAAATAAAGACGGAGCAGAAAGAATATTATGGGATAATATATCTTTCCACAATTGGGATAAAAAGTTAGAATGTGTGCATTGCCCAAGGAAAAGAAAATTGTTCAAGTATATTGGTAAAAATCAAAGAATTTTACAGGGCCATTGTGCTGGATACCCTGTAATATTGTATCATTGTACATGATATAGGTGAATGAGAAAATGTCAAAATATCCTCTTTCTTTCGCTCTCCCACGTACACAAATTAAAATTTCTCCTGTCATTTTCTGATAAGCCACCCAAAATTTTCAATACATAAACAAGCATTTATCTAAGTTATTATGGCTAAGCATTATGAGAGGATGTTTGTTTTGTAGCCTCTGCTGTAACTTTATGGAATTTGCATATCATATTGAAATGAAATAATTGACTTGATAATTCCACATGCAAGTGTGGAACTAAGGGTGCCCACAGGGATGTCTCTGGGCTCCCTTAGCTTCACACAAGCTGAGTCATTTATCACATACTAGAACTCCCAAGGAAACCATAGATGAGAAAAGGAAAGGAGGTGGCCCCCTTACCTTAATAAGTGAATAAATAAATGGACTAGTACTCATTAATGGACTTGGTACTAAGATACCATCACCTATCAAACTGGCCTCCATTAGATTTTGATAACTTTTCCAATTTATGAGTGATAAGAATAACTTGTTACATACTACCTTGATCAAAAATTTCCCGGAATTTATTCAGAAAATTAAAAATACAAGTTTATTCATCTAAATCTATATTGTCCCCTTCAAAGTAATCCCCATCGACTGCAACACACTTATGCCAGCGCTTGATCCAATCCTCGAAACATTTTTTATATTCGGTTTTCGGTATGTCCATCAGTGCTTCCTGCGATTTTTCCATTACTTCCTCTCGGCTGCTAAAACGCGTTCCCCGTAATGGTTTTTTAACTCGATTGAACAGAAAGAAGTCACAGGGAGCCAAATCAGGTGAATTCGGTGGCTGTTGGATGGTATTTGTTGCATTTTTCGTCAAAAAATTACGAATAATGATAGCACTGTGCGACGGTGCGTTATCATGGTGCAAAATCCACGAGTTTTCTGCCCACATTTCTGGTCTCTTTCGGCGAATTGCTTCACGCAAACGTCTCATAACGCCCAAATAATACTCTTTGTTTACTGTCTGGCCTTCTGGCAAAAATTCATGATGCACTACACCGTTGTAATCCATGAAAACCGTCAGCATTGCCTTCTTTTTTGACTGAAAACGACGTGGTTTTTTTGGTCTCGGCTCATTTGGTGAACGCCATTCACTTGCCTGATGTCTGGATTGCGTGTCGTACTCATAAACCCACGTCTCGTCTGCAGTAATGATCCTTTTGATGAATGTGGGATCGGATTCAGCCTCGCAAATCATGTCTTTTGCGACGTCAACACGGTCTCTTTTTTGCATGAAATTGAGGTCTTTTGGCACCAACTTTGCTGCTACACGACGGAAACCCAAATCATTAACCACAATGTCTTGGGCGGATCCATAGGCAATGTTCAAGTCCTCCGCTATTTCTCTGATGGTTAATTTGCGGTTATTGACCAACATTTCTTTTACTTTATCAATTTTTTCACCGACTTTCGATGTCGATGGTCTGCCACTGCGTTCATCATCTTCGATTGACTCACGACCACTTCTGAACCGCTCGTGCCACTGGTAAATGACCGTTTTTTTTAGAGAATCGTTGCCGAAACACTTTTCCAACATTTCCAACGTCCGTGCGCCACTAAATCCGTTTTTTACGCAAAATTTAATACAAGTTCGTTGTTGCAAATTTAAATCCATTTCTGAAATTGTAAAAAATCGCCAACACACACAGAGATAGATGTACTCTTGGCTACGTAACTTTTGCAAATGTCAAGTTATGACACTAAGATTTAAAGGGAATATCAACAACAGATGTACCAATTTAACAAAAAAACAGAACTCAAATCGGAACGATGGGAGCGCCACACGGTGGTTATTCCGGGAACTTTTTGATCAAGGTAGTATTCTTTTTTTGGGTAATCATTCTTCATCTTCACATTTGAAAGACAGAATTTAATACTACACAAGATTTACAGCTGAAATACTTAAAATCACAGAAGATTTTCATAGGATTCTATATTTTATCTGAATTTCAAATGAAATATTTCTATCAGCTTTCACACTAAAAATGTGTTTGGCTGGTACTGCATGATCTTTGACAATTATGGTAATGTTTCCACCGTAAAGAGTATAAAGGTAGGATTGGTTTGGTGTAAATTTGCTTTTCATAACTTACAACAGAAACAATAATATGCTAGTGCTAAGATTGACCGACAGCCATACTTCAATATTGTTGCGATTAATTTGTGGATGCCAATTATAGATGAAACTAACTTTGTTAATTTGTTATCTATCTTCTTAGTTTTATCAAATTATTTAAAATGCATACATTTTGTTGCAAATAAGATTGCACTTATATGGCTAAAAATGTGTGTTGTCATTGAATTTTAAAAGGTACATCAAAACCTTGACATAAGTAGGTAAAAAAGTATAAATTTTTTGAGCTCTTCAAACAATCCATTGCAGTTAATAGAATTAATGTATCTTGAAAATGTAAATTAGAAGGGGAAATAAGTCCCTATTACACACTTGAATCTTAGAAACAAATTTCACTCATTCGTGACTTTCTATACGTAGAAGCAAGGAAACCGCATAAAGCAAGGAAATTGCATAAGTAGCCAGAAAAAATCGAAGGCATACGTGAATTGGATGAATGATGTTCCAGTCACAATTTTTGCATAAATGACAACAAGGTGCCTCCAAAATTTCTTCGCCCATCATTTCATGACATCTCATGAGTAGTTTTGGCCCAGTCAATCTCACAGTTGCCATACCACCGCCATTATTAGCCTTGTGATATCGCAGATGAAATGGAAATTTTATATCTGTGAATTCATAACAGTCACTCATGAGATACAACTACATACGTTCACATTTCTATGCAATTTTTTGTACGACTTAAAAAGCTTAATTATCTACTTACGTAATTTATTCAATGATGGTATTGTAGTTTCATTGAAGAATATCAAAAGTCTATGATCCTCTGCATGCTGCTCTGCTGCTTCTATGTCTACAGAACCCACTATTTGCATTTGGTGAAGAGTTAGCTTAGAACGTTCATATTCTTTTAGCTGGAAGGGGTCAACATAAGCCCCGCTAGGAATTGTTTGGTCCATTGCCCATTTACAATTTCTGAATTCGGTGAGAATATTTTCTACCACAAAATTTGTTTCAAGAACCCTGAAAGATAAAAGATTTTATAGTTACCAATTATAATTTTATCTAACTTAAATATGAGAGAGCAAAATAAATTCTAAAAGAAATATTAGTTAATCCTAAGTAAAAATTCTCCAATTGACACATTGCTCACCAAGGTAAAATTGTTCAGTACAGGTTCTACATTAACCTAGCAAAATATATTTAATACTGTTTCCCCCAATCTACTTAAAGATTTGGGGAAAGGAGGGACGAAGAGTTTTTATGGACTAATTCGTAGTATCAATGAGAGAAGAATTTGGCCTGAACACTTTGCCAAATTAGTTACATATCTTATTCCAAAAAAAGGTAAAGGTTGAAAAAGTGTGAGGACTGCACAACAATAAGTTTGATTTTACATGCAGCTAAAGTAGTTCTCAGGATCATCAATAAGAGGATGGAGAAGAGAGCAAATGATTAGACAGAATGAATTGGGAAAAACTAATGAATATTTTGCAGAAAATAGAAGTAGATTGAAGGGATATGAGTACCCATAACATGCGTATGTCTCAGTCTGCTCAGGTGCAAGTGGGGATGGAGAGTTTGGATGAGCAGTGTTGGAAAGAATAAGAAAGGGGTGTACATTATCATCTATGCTGTTCATTGTATATGAGGAGGAAATGGTTAAAGAGTCATAGGAAGAACTGGAGATGTGAATGGAAGTCGGGGGACAATTCATAAAATCAATTAGATTGCTGATGAGCTTTAGTTTGTCAGCCAGCCAAAGGGTTGCAAGAATTGCGGAGTGGAATGTAAAGTCAATGAGATAGATATGAAATGAGAATAAATGTGGGTAAAACAAAGATCACACAGTTTTCCAGAAAGAGAAAGGCAAACCTAAACATTAAAGTAGGAGGGTAAAATCTAGAGCAAGTGGAACAATTAACGTATCTCAGAAGTGTTTTGGACCAAAATGGCCGAAGTAAAGGGACATAAGAAGAAGAATTGCATCAGGTAAAGAAACTTTCACAAGGAGGGAATTGATGTTGAGAAATAATTAAAACTTTCATATGGAGCATAGTTACGTATGGAGTAGAAGTAATGGTAATTAAAGCAGGATGATAAGCGTATATTGAAAGCTTTTAAAATGTGGGTGTGGAGAAGATGAAGTGGACGGAAAGGAAAACAAATAAGAACGTGCTTGGCATGGTGGGGGAGGAAATGGAATTGTTGGAAGAAATCCAAAGGAGGCAGGAACGATGGATGCAGAGCATTTCGATTGGTAATAAAATATTGAAGATTTTAATAGAGAGGAAAATGTTAGGCAAGTGAGGAAGGGGGCAGGAATAGAATAGGGATGTTGGATGGAAGGAAAATAAGAAAACTATATGGAGCTGAAGAGGGGCTTGGATTGGAGTTGTAGAATTGGATGTTGGGTTGATTCATTAGGGAAGACAAGGGAATTGCCACTGTACCGTTTGGTAGCTTGTGTCATTCCAAAACCTACCTTAACCAGTGAATTACCTATAATATTAATATTGTTTTACTACTTTAATATTTCAGGCATAACTATTCGTTGGGTTAAGTATTTTTAGAAGTGATCAATAAAATAAATATACCATTTAATTTGGCAGCAATTACAAATACACATTGTTTTTTTATTATATTGGCAGTGGAATGCTTTCCTACTTTAAAAGATAATCGATCTTGAAATAGATACATGGCATTAAATGATCATTCCAGGTTAATTGGTTGAATGAGTGTCCATGGATACTCAGTCATTTTATTCTTTACTAATGAAATCTTATATTTCGCTCATTCTCGTATAAAAATTATCATAAAATAAGAATTTATTTGCTTATAATGCATGTGCTATGTATGTACATATATGTGTTCTATTATGTTCCTATAGAAGTCCAGTAATATTGTCCCCACTGAATATAAATGTTTTAAGAATTATTTAAGTTAGAGATTATATATATTTCTCCTGTCTAAGGCAAGTGCAGAAAAATTTAGTATTATATGTTCCTATATCAATTGATGATCTCTACCGAACGTTGGACACCCTTTGATCTTTCTCGTGGAATAAAGGAAATAAAGTGATTTCCTTGTCTTCCACATTGAGCTTATGAATCATTGTCATCGCTATGTGAGCCTTATTTCCCAAAACTTTGAACATAAATCCAAATAAGTCCTTGCACAACAAATGGAAATATTCCTGACATGTTTGTGTGACCTCATTGCCCATTATACCCATTTTAACTCATATAACATTAATTCTTGCCCTCAACTATGGATATTTAGGTGAATTTTTGGCATTATCACCAGGTCATGGCACCTAATTGAGATTGAGAATAAATCAGACAGCTACTGTTTATCAATAGATGAATTCGAACAATTCGAAACACATCGCTGTTCCCAGTTCATTACGACAATGGAAATTCAAACCAACATGGAAATTTCGAGTTAAGAACACTGTTGGAGCCTGGGATTTAAACAAATGCAATGAACGTCCCATTGACATACTTTACGCAATTAAGATATTTTGAACAATACCTATATACAGGGGATTCAAATTTTCCAATGGTTGGCAAAACATACCTGTGGAATCCATTAAGCTGTACGCTTCTTGTGACGGACGTTACAGGTGCATCTTTACCGACACACAGTTGGAGTACAATTAGAAATGAAAATAGGTTACTCCATCCAAAAACATAGGTTACGCCATCCAAATATTTCATGTTAATCAAAGTATGGGGGAATAACAAAACTAGTTTTCTGCATATTATCCGCACACCCCATTTAAGACTCCCTCCTGTAATCTAACCATACCACCAATTCGGTACTCCCACTCGCTCATCAGAACGCCCACAAACAAGTGAGAAGCGAATTACGTAATGTATTCGTGGTATATTTTGACACAAAGATTTCCTTTTGAATAGGATTTTCCTCGTCTATTTTCAAGAAATGACTGCTGTTATTTTGTGAGTGACTTAAGGAATAGAAATGGGATTAATATTCGGGAAGAATAAAAAGACTGTCAGTCGCGTCACAGAGCAGGATAAAGCTGTATTGGTTAGTATAATGGTGTAATGTAGAATAATCATTGACACCAAAAAATGGATTACTATTATGATTGATGATAAGATAAAACAGTGCGGATATCTTTCTCACCTTAAGGCGATTAATGTAACTACCTAGGTGCGCTGTTTATAGAAACTAGAAGCGTGGTATAACCGTGCTTCAATACAATTTTATGTTATCTTATCAAATATTTAAAAGTTACTTCAGTACTCTGCAAGCCACCGCTAGGATGTGTGGCACGGGGTAAATACACACCCGACTGATTTAGACCCGAATATGACCCTACCGCGGTCCGACAATGTTATTCTGATCCCTTATCATCCGTGGAAAGAATTACACTTTAATTATATCTGTTCTGAACTAAATCTTTCTAATTTAACCTACCAGATCTATCTTACTGTTGTACGGTGGGGGTCATGGTACATTTTCAACGTCACTGCTAAAGAGACGTATTTCCAATTTATGCAAGAGATTTAATCATTAATTTAATCTTAGCTCCGCGAGTGGTTTCCAGCCTTACTCCTCTAATATTTTGGATACGCTGCTAATTTTATTATAACCACATTTTACAAATCTAGCTCCTCTTCGACGAACGCGATCCAATTCGGCAATCAATCCAAGTTCATAAGCACCCCATATACCAGCATCATATTCTAAATCAGGCCTAACCTGGGAAAGTTAACATTTCTCTTCCATCCTCTCGTCATAATACCCCAATGCTTTTCTAATAGATCCTAATTATTTTGTTAGGTTGTCTGCATTTCCCCGTATATGTATCACCAAGGAGAGGTAGTAAGTAGGAGTAACGCCTAAGTATTTAATCGAGTCTACCCTTCTTTTAATTGAAATGAAATCGAAATTATTCTTCAATAAATGTTGAAATGCGTTTGAAAAACCCCACATCCAAACATAGGAAGTCACAGTACATGTATTAATCTCTTTTTATAATGAATTCAATGTACTTATTTGGAAATTATGTTTGCCTTTTCTATCGGAGTTCTCTAAAAGTATTTACGACTCCAGTTGGTGCCAAATTAATCATAAACATGTTGCACATAGTATTAGGGAATAACTGAAAGAAATTTTGTTGAAATGGTGAATGGCACATGAGCAGTCTATATGCTGGCATCCACATACCTTGTAACCTCTTAATTTATTTTACCTCCTTCCTTAGGCATTCTGTTAAGGTATACTAAATCATCTATATCTCAGTAATTTTGCCATTTATATGCAATATACAGACATTCCCCCTGTTACTTAACTGAAGCAACACATGGCTCATCTAATGGACTAACATCCAGGAATGTAGCATATTGGCAAATTGAAGGAATGTTATATCAACAATAATTACATTTGTTTTATACTTGCATCCATCTATCACACATTTATCCACGAAAAAGCAGTTAATGGTCGTGATGGCATTGTGCTAGATTGTTTCATGATATGTTTTATTTTGAACTAGTTACTCAAATTCCCTTCTCTCTTACGCTTACAGTATTATCTTCATATGTTCATTTGTAAATAACTACTCACAGGCTCTACATTCTCTCAAAACCTCGTGAAAATTTCTTCTATATATCCTGCCCTATGCCTTCATATTAGTAGTTTTAAGGGAGGCGACCGTCAGCTAAGGTCATTTATGCCATTAGGTCATGGATTGGAAAGGAGAAAGGGGGGAGAGAAATGGAATTAGCATATTCTTAACAAAAGGCACCAGTGGGTCCGCAGTCGTCCCATCGGATGGACTGCATACTCAATCAAAGTGCTCTCCAAAAAGTACTTCAAGTAGGGATCAAATCCCACTGAAAAATATCTGCCGTTGCCAGGATTCAGACCCCGCCTCTCTTGGTGGGAAGCCAGTATATTAGCCACCACCCTATTCTGATCCCCTTCTATGCCTCCTCCAAATCAGCAAGTGCACAATACAATTTCTTTCTTGCACCATGAATCTCTCAAGCTCTTGTCAAAAAGTAAACAGGTGATTCATCCATTTCCCACCAAACCACCCTGCCCTCTCAAGATACTTGTCCAATGTTATTTAAATTACTCTTTCAATCAACACTACCGAAAACTTTCGCTGGATTACTCATCACTTCATTGCTCTCTAATTCTTATATTCCAACTATAACCATACACTAATACTTTTGCCGACATAGTTCTGTCATTGGCCACAATTGCCATACTATTTTACATGGAATGATGAAATTGAGCTTCTTGCAGCCCTTTTAGATTGACCATGCGACAAAATATTTCCTTTTGCTGTTAAGAATTTTATTTAGGATTTCGTTGTATTTTAATGCTATTTTTGTACAATAAAGACATTGTATGTATATTATTTAATAAGTTATATATTTTTAAAATAATTAACATATCTTTCAAAGAACATTTTTGGTTCCATGTATATTTTTGTATGTAGCGGTTGGTTATCATTTGTTCGATCAGTCTTTTCTCATATTGTATGTTTTTAAAATCTTTTTTAAAATACTCTATAGATACAAAGAGCTCTAAATCAAGGCACCTATTTTTAATGTTCTTATAAATATCTGATCGTAGTATTTGCCGGGCATTTTCAAATCTGGTGCTGCTACAGAAATTGTTTTTTAGTTAGAACCTTTAAAAATCTTCTTTCTTTGATAGATTTGATGCAATTGGCATTGACAATCTTTTTACAAATCCACTTGCAAATTATTCAGGATAGGTAGTGACTAACATACCCATGTATAACAAATGAAATATTTTAAATTTATCTACCAGATATTTTCTGTTTATGGATGTAATAGTTTCTCAGTTGAGTTTGTGACTGATATGATAATTTTCAAATAATGTTATGGGATTTTTAAATGTATCAGAATGGATTATTTATTATTACCTAATATTACAGAGGTGATGGTTGCATTTGAAATTTAAAATCATTTGCCCTGTAATTGAATGCTTATATTTATTATGCAATAATTGTATTAGTATAATCTAAATGATTCTGGATGACCTCATTAAATGTGGCTAGGAATTTTTTGTAAACCTTTATGAATGTATGAATGTTGTAAATTAAAGCTTCATTAATGTTTCTTCAACTGCAAGCAACTGAAACAACAAAGGGATAAGATCAGACAACACCAAAAGAAGATTGAAAATAATTTGGAGAGGGATCGTGAATTTGCTAAGACACTGTTAAAGAATGGGAAAAAAGAGTGAGTAATATTTTTTAATAGCATAACGAGTTCTAATTATTTAACTGCATATATTTTAATATTGGTAATTCATTCATGTGTCTAGTGTATGCTAATTTTTTCCTCATGTTGACAGGAAAGCCTTGCTTTTATTGAGGAAAAAGAAATATCAGGAGCAACTTCTTAGTAAAACTGATGGCCTTTTGAATAATTTAGAGAATATGGTTCAAGATTTGGAATTTTCACAGGTTGAAATGCAGGTAATTACCACAGAAATGCATTGCTTCTCATTTATTCTTTTGTCTGTATGACTATATTACTTTTGTTTTTTATAGGTATTGGATGGACTTAAGGCAGGAAATGAGGCACTGAAAAAAGTTCACGAAATTCTTTCAGTTGATGATGTTGAGAGAATATTAGAAGAGACAAGGGAAGGAGTTGAAAAACAAAGAGTATGTAACCATGGTTAAGAGTGAATGCTTAATCCTTGCTTTTTACTCGGATCGTTTTAGTTTAGATTATGTTAATGTGCATCACTTTATAAAGTTAAATGTATAAAATCTGCAGTCATAATCCTTTCCATCAATCAGGACAAGATGATAACAAGTGTAGTTAAGTTGCAGTACTTATTAATTTTTAGAAATAATTTAATTATTAATCATCTTTATCACAGGAAATTGATGAACTGCTCAGTGGAGCATTGACAGCAGAAGATGAGGAAGATGTGATGAATGAACTGAGAGAAATAACTCAATCTGAAGAAGAAATTGAAAAGTTACCAGATGTGCCCACTGATTTACCAGGTAATTTATAATTTAGGTTCCGGCTGAAGGCTTCCATTCATTGGAATGGTAATGGGCATTTACAATTTTAAAATTAAGGACATTAAGCCCTTCACTGCATATTAAATGAATAAAATTTCCAGAAATCAGGTTACTTTTCCTATTTTAATGAGATAATTAGAGAAGACTTATTTTCTGATGGTTATGTCTTGGCAGTGATGTCAACTGTGGAAGATATTTTTTTCACTTCTGCCTCTTGAAGGAGATGTTTTAAAGGCCATCTCTGATGTACCATGTTATGAATACGTACTAGCTCACTGTGATTGCTGCAGAGAAAGAAATTACTATACCTTATACTCTTTGTGGCCAAAAAGTGGAGGATGAGGAAATGTAATGAAGATATAAGAAATCAACTGTCAAATAATATTAAACGAAAGAAAAGAGTAATAATTTATCAAAGTAACTCAAAACAAATTCAGATATTATCCCTCTTGGGTTTGTGATCTAAAGTGATCCTCATGCTTTCACGCATAATTGAGGTACGCAAACAAGTTCAAGAGAAAAGAATCAGTGCCTGGCAAAACCTTAGATAAGGTATATCACCTGCTCCTATGATAGAATCCCCCCTGAAGGAGACTGGCTTGACAAGTGAAACACCTGCTGTCAAGTTTTTATCAGGCACTGATTCTTTCCAGCTTTAATTGTATGTTTACCTTGAACATGCGTGTGTCAGGCACACTCAAGGGATGTGGTTCACAAACTTGAGTGTAAGAGTGTTTCCATCAGTAGTTTTCTTTATTTTAGATTTCAGAATGGTTGGTGATCCTTGCCATTTGGGGAAATTCCATGTAAAGCCTGAGTATGTGTATAACTAGATCTCTTGAGGGTCCCTGTGGCTCACATTATGCAAATCTCACAATTAAGATAGCTGAGACACCCTTATTTCTGGCGATAACTACAATAGTATTTCCTCAAGCATTGCAACTCACCATATAAGATAGTTTAATTTATATCATGTGGTTTGTAAGGCATGGAGGTTTATTTTTTATCATTGGACAGTGTGCCATGTGATGTTTATGGCTAGTTTTCTGATGGCCCTACATCTAATTATTAGGAGTAGTTAACTGGCTTAGGGTAGGTTTTTGATGGACCAAGGTCCATCCATAGTGCTCATGAGCCCATACTGACATAAGCTGCATCTAATGGGAAACCTAAATGAATAATTGTGTTATTTTATTATGAATTACTTTTCTAATTTTTTAATGTATTTTCAGTGACAGAAGAGGCTGAAACAGAGAAACAAAAAAGAAAGGAGGTAACTTCAAGAGAAAAAGTTGCACTAGAGGCATCTTAATTAAAATCATACGTCAGAGCCGAGGGTCTTGATGCTTCCTCTCAAGTTACTGGTGCTGTAAAGGACTATGTAAAATAAGGTTGATTGCCACAGTAATGATAAATTATGAAGCTTTATTTTGTTTGTACACTACATGTCAGTTAAGAGTACTATGGAAAATATGAGTTTGCTTAACAGTGGAAGACTACTATGCAATTTTTACTTAACAATAAAAACTAGTGCATTACCACATGGTTACCCTCAAGGCAATTCTGATCATATCAAAACACGCAACAGCAAGTGGTTGTTGTTGTTCTACTACATAGGGAAAGAACCTTTTTTCATTTGATAAAGTATACAATTATGATATTAAAAGTTAACGTGATGACTCCATTGCTTTTTTTTGTTACAGTCCCCTTCAGGTTGCAAATGATAATTTTGTAACATGATTCATATGTGATACTTTGCATTGGTGTGAGTGGAATTAAATATGCATTCAAACATTTTCAACTGTCATCTGGAGTGTTATTGCCTCATATTATTCAGTGACCAGCTTTCACGAGGGAATGTATCATTCTATGGCCACTTCTTTTGCCCAACATTACTAAAGCTCATCATTGCTTGGCTGGGAACCAAGCACTCAACTGACAAGCTTGAGACCTACCATTTTGTCTATGTTCACATTAATATGTCATGAATGACATGGCTTCATTTTTTTCTTGCTAATCTGTTATAGTTCCTTTTGTTAATGTGGCTGTTATTTAAGTCAATTATTGAGATGGGAATACAGTGATGAATTGATATGTAAATGTAAAGTGCTCTTCATTGAAATTGATTCCCCTTTTGTGACTTTTACAATGTTAATAAACAGGTGTTAATTTTTTATGGAATGTAATATATTTTTATTTATATTGTAATTACATGAATCGATACAATCTTATTTCCATCAATCATTCAATATTCATCCATTCTTCGAGTGATCATTCATTTATGGAGAGGAAGTCTTTGTGTAACCTTCTCATTTGTTTAGCCCCAATCATTCCCATAGTTGCTGCACTTCTGCCTTGATTTTGAAAATCAACATTAGTTACCTTACCCTCAGGTAAATCTGAAACATACTTTGCAATAGGGCCAAGTGTATTTGTAGCATAAGTCAATAATCGTTTACACTTGGCTTCTGAATCAACATCTTTTCCACTGCCCCAAATCATGGCTCCATCAGCATTTAATAATCTTGGTGTCACCAGAGAGTTAAAAAGGTCCACCTTTGTCAAAGAGATTTATTCATATTTTACTTTTTCCCATAATACTGCTACAAAATATATTCTGACACACCTATTACACTTCATAATGTATTTCTAAATGCATTATGAGGTTTTACATTAAACTTATAAAAATATAACGTTTCTCTATATTTAAAACCAATTTGTGACAGAACTTTGATAAAATGCTTATATTTAGTAATATTTTCCATGTTTTTGTTGGATTTGATGGAGAGAATAGGAAGAGTGATTCGGTATTAAGGGAAGACAACCAATTGGTTGAGTTTGTTTGTAACAGGTGGTTGAATAGGTGTGATTAATGCATGTGAATACCGGCAGAAAGGTCAGTAGCATGATGAAAACTGGATTTCAGTTTTAGGCAGCAAAAATGATGGTAAAAAGTGCTCCTCCTCAAATTATATTTTGGAAGTGAACTCTTATGTATGATAGGATATACGTTAATGTTGAATACATGTGGTGGGAATGGAATGTTGAGAGTACAAGCTGATAGAAAGTTTGTATCAAATGTATCAGTAACAATTTTTTCCTGAGATGTGCGTGAAGTGCTAAATTCAGACCATCAGTTATTTGGGCACATGCTTGTAGGGTATGGTATTGACATTGAAAGATGACAGTGCAGGCCATTATCCATAAAAAAATTGGCGATGCAAAGGATCTGCACTACATTCGTCCAAAAGGTCTTGATGGACGACTGAAAACAGAGTCATGTCAGCTTGCAAAGAAGACCTGCAACAGCATTGTGACGATTCTCCAACCTCCTAACAGTCCAAACTTGGCACCAGTAGACTTATCCTATTCCCAAAAGTGAAATCCTCCCTCAAAGGACAATACCATGGACCCTAAATGCCATCAAAGAAGCTCGCACACATGCCCTTAAGGACCTTCTGGAATCCACCTGCCTACCCAAGGCACCTAGAGAGCCTTCAAGTCATGTACAAACTGCTGGTAGAAGTGTGTCGATGGCTCAAGGGATGTACTTTGAAGAATATTGAGGCATTGTAGCAATACCTGAAATAAATCTATTTTCCCAAAGATTTTCCCAATACTTTTTATACGAACCTTGTATGTTTGTTGTTATGTTGAGAGATGAGTTAATGATTTGATAGGAAAGAATAGACCAAGAAAACAAAGTGTGAGTGTAGCTGAAGAGGCTCTCAAGATGAGGAACATTCAGAATCTCGGTAACAAAAGCACGTATGAATCAGACATGCATAAAAGAAATGTACAAGGATGGGTTAGTATGAAGATATTTCTTTAATAAAAGGGAGTAAGTGCCCAGGTGAAACCTAAAATCAAACTTTTTTGTTTTAACATATCATGAAATTTAATAGTGTGGAGGTTATGTAGGTATGTACATTTCATTGTATGTATGTGCATGTTCATTTACTTTTTAACTCAATTGTTCCTCCAGTGTGAATGTATTAACCAATTTTTATTGCAGATATCAGGTAGATCAAATGTATTTTATACATGATAGTTCCAATTGTGAGGGTGATACCATATTAATTGCTTTTTGTGGTCCCCTACACTTAAATGTAAGTGTGCATGTCATTTCAATTTACCCGGATATACTTTTCATTACAGCAACAAATGAGTCATACATGCTTAGAGTTTAAAAATATTAGTGACATTTCTGTTCTTTAGATATTCCTTCAATATAATTAAAAAGCATTTTCTCCAGAATTATGTGTGTTGATTCACTAGTTAAGCTTCCAAATTGATGGAAGCAGTCGTTCATAAATATTTGTGCTCACACTAATCGAAGTAAGTAACTTAACATTCATGTATTACAGAGCTAGTTAATTCATTTTATTTAATCAGAAAATGACATTTTTTGATAATATTGACGGGGCTTGCTATGTTGCTTGCTAAGTTAGGGAAAGGAAATTAAATGTAAATGATACCGATAGTAGGATATATCAAGGAATTTAGCTTTTTGTTGGAATACCGATGAACAATAAATATGAATACGTGAATTCCATTGATAGTGCTAGTTTTGCATCAGTGCTACTTAAAACATCATTCATAGTGATGTCACAAAAAATATATACTATATATATACATAACCCCTCCCCGGACTACAACCTTGACGTGGTGGAAGGGCTTGTGTGTTCCGATGACCCCTAGAGCTGTGCTGGCGGGAGTAATAAAAATTGCTCCTGGTAGGGTCACCCATGCCAGATAGGTCGAAGGTTAGGAGCCAGACGAAAGGTAGTCCACGCAGCGTCTGTTCCTCAGTGAGGCGGCTGCAATGGCATCTGACCCCAGTGGGGCGGCCAGTAAGTGATGGTGTCACGTTAAAAACACTATTGAGGAAGGCAATGGGAAACCACCTCAATTATCATTCCCAAGAACAATGTGATGGACAATAGAGATATTTTGAGTCCTGGCAACCAAGGGGCTTGGCCCAATCGGCCGTGTGTCGTGCCCGGCAGCGGGGGAGGCAAGGCTTCCGCGGTCGTCATCCCATGAAACCCTTGCAAGGGAAAACCAGCAGCAGCAGGACAGAAGATGCAGGAGAAGAAGACGAATTTAGTTAGAATAGGAACGTGGAATGTTAGGACAATGATGAGGACAGGGAAATTGGAGAATGTTAAGCGAGAGATGGAAAGGGGAAATATAGATATTTTAGGTCTATGCGAGGTGAGATGGAAAGATAGCGGGGATTACTGGAGTGATAAGTATAGAATAATATACAGCGGTGGGGACGAGAGCCAACGAGGGGTTGCCATAGTATTAAATGAAGAGGTAGGAAGAAGCGTAGTCAACATAGAGCAGGTAACGGATAGAATACTACTACTGGAGATAAAAGCAGAACCGACGAACTTAGTTATTATTCAGGTATACATGCCACCGAGCAACCATAAGGAAGAAGAGGTCGATAGGATATACGATCAGTTAGAGGACATGATCGCGTGTGTTCCTGCAGGGAAACATTTGATAGTGATGGGAGATTGGAATGCGACGGTAGGCGAAGGAAGAGATGGTGATGAGGTGGGGGACTACGGTTTAGGCACGAGGAATGACCGCGGGGAGAAAGTAGTTGAGTTCTGCAGGAGACAGGGGTTAGTCATCACCAACACTTGGTTTAGACACCACAAATAGACGCAGGTATACATGGAAAATGCCAGGTGACTCAGGAAGATATCAGCTAGATTATATCCTGGTTAGACACAGGTTTAGGAACAGTGTGATAAATTCCCACAGCTTCCCGGGGGCGGATGCGGACTCAGACCACAATTTAGTTATCCATTATTAAAATAAAAAGAAAGACTCGTACTTTTCCACAGATTTTATTATACGGTACAACGCGTGCCACCGACTTGCGGCATCATCAGGTACAAATTTGCAAAACAGACAGAGCAAGCATATATACCCTCAGGACAGAGTGGGGGCGGGGAGGGTTGGAAGGATTTGAGGGGGATGGGGGCTCGCAGGTGCGTTGATGGATTGTTTTGACCATTTCCAGGCTAATTTCTCGGAGAGGAGTGGGGAGGGGTATGGGAATAATTGCAATTATTCCCATACCCCTCCCCACTCCTCTCCGAGAAATTAGCCTGGAAATGGTCAAAACAATCCATCAACGCACCTGCGAGCCCCCATCCCCCTCAAATCCTTCCAACCCTCCCCGCCCCCACTCTGTCCTGAGGGTATATATGCTTGCTCTGTCTGTTTTGCAAATTTGTACCTGATGATGCCGCAAGTCGGTGGCACGCGTTGTACCGTATAATAAAATCTGTGGAAAAGTACGAGTCTTTCTTTTTATTTTAATAATGGATATCAATTACTTCCACGAAGTGAAGCCTGAAACAATAGAATATATTCACAATTTAGTTGCTATGAAATGTAGCGTACGTTTCAAAAAGATAAGGCAGGGGCGGCGAGTTAGAAAATGGAATGTAGAAGCATTAAATGGGTTGAAAAGGAAGGAATACAAACAGGCAGTAGAGAAAATCATGGAGGATGGTAAAGGGCTGAGTACTATCGAAGAAAAATTGGAAATGATCAAGAAAGGGTTGTCTAAAGCCGCAGAAGACACTATTGGAACCATTAACGCTAAAAGGACTAGGAAACCATGGATCACTGATGAGATGATTACAAAGATGGATGAGCGGCGAAAATGGAAGAATATAAATACAGAATTAGGCAAAATGAAGTACAAAGAATTGAACAATAAATTGAGGCGGGCAACAAATAAAGCAAAAGAAGCATGGTGGAAGACGCAGTGCGAGGATATGGAAAGTGCAGAGGAAGGGTGAAATCGGTGCGCTGTACAGCAAAGTTAAATCATTATTGGGAAGTAAGAAAGGAAGAGCTATGCTAACAGTTAGAGATAAGGCGGGTAAGGTAATAGTTGACGCAGGAAAGATCCAAGAGAGATGGAAGGAGTATATAGAAGAACTGTATAGTAAAGAACTGAGACCAACAAAGTTAGACATTGAAAAAGAAAATGACGTAGAGGAAGACAGCTTAGGTCCAGGCATACTAGACAATGAGATAGAAAGGGCATTAAGGGAGATGAAACTAAATAAGGCCGTGGGGGTAGATAACATTCCCGTGGAACTTTTAAAATGCTTAGGAAAATGTGGGAGGAAGAGGATATATGGGCTGATCCGTAGTATTTATGAGGAGGGAATCTGGCCGGAAGACTTTGTGAGATCAGTTTTAGTTCCTATTCCGAAAAAGGTAAAGGCCACGTCATGTGAGGACTATAGGACAATTAGTTTGATATCCCACGCAGCTAAAGTTGTTCTCAGGATCATAATCAAAAGGATAGAGAGTAGGGCAAATGATTACTTAGGGGATGATCAGTTTAGGTTTAGGAAGGGGAGAGGTACTCGTGATGCCATTGCAGTGATGAGATTATTAATCGAGAGGAATATAGAACACAACCAGGAGGTATTTGCGTGTTTCGTAGATTTCGAAAAAGCGTTTGATAAAGTGAATTGGGAAAAACTAATGAGTATATTGCAGGAAATAGGAATAGATTGGAGGGAAAGGAGGCTAATCCGCAACCTGTACATGTCTCAGACTCCTCAGGTGCAGGTGGGAAACGGGGAGTCAGGATGGGCAGTGTTAGGAAGGGGTGTAAGGCAGGGTTGCCCATTATCACCGTTTCTGTTCAACCTGTATGCAGAGGAAATGATCAAAGAGGCATGGGAAGAACTGGAGGTAGGAATGAAAGTGGGCGGGGAATTCGTAAAATCAGTTAGGTTTGCTGATGACCAAGCTTTAGTTTGTCAGTCAGCCACAGGGCTGCAAGCATTGCTGAGTGAATTGGGAATTCAGTGCGACAGGTATGGGATGAGAATCAATATTAAGAAAACAAAGGTTATGCGATTTTCTAGAAAGAAAAAGGCCAAGCTTAACATTAAAATAGGAGGGCAAAAACTAGAGCAGGTAGAGCAGTTTACGTATCTCGGAAGTGTTTTGGACCAACACGGTCAAAGTAGTAGGGACGTAAAGAGAAGAATTGCGCTAGGCAAAGAGGCTTTCACAAGGAGGAGGGAGTTGATGACGGGGACTTTGAGTAAGGATGTTAAGAAAAGACTCGTAAAAACTTTGATATAGAGCGTAGCTATGTACAGTGCGGAAACGTGGTCATTGAAGCAGGAGGATAGACGTAGATTGGAGGCTTGTGAAATGTGGGTGTGGAGAAGAATGGAGAAGGTGAAATGGACAGAGAAGAAAACAAATGAGGAAGTACTTGGTATGGTGGGCGAAGAGAGGGGTTTGTTGGGAGCAATCCTATGGAGGCAGGAAAAGTGGATGAATGGGGTGTTGACCGGCAGTGGGATGTTGAAGACTGTGATAGAGGGTAGAATGTTGGGCAAAAGAGGAAAGGGAAGGAACAGGATAGGGATGTTGGACGGGATGAAGGGAGGAAGAAAGTACTCAGAGATGAAGAGAGACCTGATATAGAGTAGGATGATGGATTTTGTGTTTTGTTAGGAGTAATAAAATATTTGTTTGGTAGTTGTGTCCATCCAAAAACCTACCTTAACTGGTAGATTACCTTAAAAAATATACATAACAAAAATTTTAAATTTACAAAAAAATTGTCTCATGGTATCATATTATTATAGATTGCCTTTAAATTGAGAATCTTATATATTTAGCAGTAATGGTTTAAACACAAAATGATAGTATAACTTATGGTAGGAGAAGGAATTGATATTTTGTCTTGCTTAAAAACTCTTTCAGAGGGAAATGGATCAGCATTTCAAATACATATGGTTTAAGAGTTTAAATCTCAAATCTGTCTGTGGTGCAGACATTATGTGCATCATCTGTTGATTTTGTTGAACATTCATTTCCTAAGAGGTCTCATTTCAATGCTATTTACTCTGGCTGTTTCAATTCACTCTTTGATTTCTCCATTGAAGTCTATATTTTCAGTTATTATAATTACTAGATGTTTTAAAATTAGTACGGGCATGCCTTCCTTAATTAAGGTTCCAATGTTTACATTAAGGTGATGTATAGGGTATCATAACACTGGCACTTGAAAACCGTGAAGCATGTTTTCCTTAAACTGATACTCAGCCTCAACTCTAAAATGGCTGATTTTACTTCGTCTAGCAGAAGTTGAAGGTCAGTAACTATCAAAGCTATGTAACATGCCATGAGGTGCTATCCCTTTTACTTAGTCAAAGTATGAGCTACAGAGAGGAATCCAAAACTCATTAGGCCCATTTTTTTATGGATTGAAGTCTTGAAAACACTTAAAAATTGCTGTGTTTAGTCCAATTTTGACTGCATGCCTTGATAATGAGGACTGCTAAGATACAGGATTATTGTTACTCTAAATTTTTATGGATGTTTTCATAATACCGTAAATGCTTACAAATATGTTTGGTACTCTTCTATTCTACTAAGCAGCACAATTATTTTTATCGGTGCTTTACTTTCAAGTTTCTTAATGCTATGCCGTCTAATTGTGGAAGATTTTTGGAGGCTTTAGATTGACATATATTTTTACTACCATTTCTTCTCTCCTGCTGGAGATTGCATTATGGTTGAGTTATCCCACTCTCTAACTTTACTTACCCACCACCTAACTTTATTAATAATTATTTTGTATGATGAGGGTCATCCCCAAAAAAGTGTGCCTATTATGTAGCCATGTGTCACTTATTCTGTCCTTACTCTCTGTTGATATTAATGGGATATTAGATTTCCTATCCTTACTGGAATTAATTTTTTCTGGTGGTTTATCTTTATCATGATGATCATCATCTCTATGGTTATGCATTTTGCGCCCTCTTCTGATATCCTCAGCAACTTCTGATCATCTGAGGCATCCAAGAAGTATAGCTTTGTGAATGTTTTTTGTTTCTAGAGTTGATCATTTAACCCATCTCTCCAATAAATACCTTTTGTCTTCTTAGCATTTTATTTCACCAACCCCTATTGCCCTCTATTTCTTTCTTTTCTCAATGTTCCATTCTAATGGAGTGTTATTAAATGATGTAAAATATTGTTACTGTGTGGTTATTTAATTTCCTGTATATTATAAGGAAATCAAACAATTGCTGATTTTCAAAGCATTATTTAAAATTACTTATAAAAATGTATTCTACTAAAATATCAAATATTTTATTTGGCAGAATATCACCTATTATTTGAAGGTCTAATGTTGAATAAAATTAAGGACATTTCATTAACCCTAGCCAAAACACACAGTCTGTAGTTTGATTTTAATAGATAAGGGAGAAGTTATTGAGATTTGAGGGAGAAGATATTGTAGAAGTGTTTTTACAATAGCTCATAAAGCATACAAAGTTTATCAATTTACAGATAAAGGAATGTTCATTGTAGTTTTGTACTATGTTTTATAATCAAGAAAATCCTAGATTTTACTGAGTTTTTTGGGTGAATATGAAGTCCGTAATCAAATGTTCTATGCACTAGCTTTCCCGCATTATGTCATTGTTGTATCTTATTAAATTCTTAATAGGAAAATATTCTGTTTAGTGCATTTCCCAAAAAAGTACTACATATATTTCTGGAATTCAGCTGCTACCTCTGTAAGTATATGCCAGTGTATGCCTATATGTAAATGTGTGTATTAATGATAACACATAGACATCCATAGTTTTGTTATGATGCCTAAATTATAAGCATCCATGCTGCAAGTATATAATTTCCTGATAATTGTTTGATGTAATTTTTAAAATGATCTGAAATTTGGGGTTAAGGAATTTACTCAACTCAAAATGGCAATACTGACGAAACATTCACAGTATGTTCAAAAAGATCTAGAATTGCAAACACATCAGTAAAAAATCCAGTTTCTCGTGTACCTCTATTAATATATTTCCTGTAATCAATTTCAATTTTATTTTTCCTTATGTAGTATAGGTAAAAGTGTTATATTCAAGAAACAAGAACTCCAAGGCGTCAAAACAAGCATCCACTTATTTTAAAGCATTGTGAAATATAATTCTCCAACTTTATTTCTTTTTAGAGGTGAATTTTAAAAAAAATCAAATTTTAAAGATATTTCTATTCATCATGATCTACATGTAATAGTTTAGCTAATAGTTCATTTAAGGGATAACTACAGATGAAAATTTGGAAAAGGATGATAAAGCAAGACTTTCAACAAAGCAAACCACAGTTACGAGGGTCATCCGGAAAGTAGTACCCGTTCGTGCCGCATGAAGTGCTGACGACGCGAGTAGCCGCTGGACGAGGTCAGATAGCTTCAGTGGCTTGTCTGCCTTCTCTGAGCCAATTTGCGTGACGCTAGCATTGCCTGTGTTGTTTCTGTGATTGTTTACAATGTTTAAAAAAATTGAGAACGCCGCCAGTTGTGAAGTGAGGGCAGTGATTAAATTCCTCAATGCAAGAAACGTTCGCCCATGTGATATTCATCGCCAATTAAAGGAGGTGTATGGAGACAATGTAATGGACGAGTCGTCTGTTCGGCGGTGGTGTCGCAACTTCAACATGGGGAGGGGGAACACACACGACGATGAGCGTTCGGGGAGACCGTCTGTCATTACAGACCAACTGGTGAGCTCAGTTGACGAATTCGTGAGGAACGATCGGCGCGTCACAATTGATGACATCTGTGAGCATTTTCCCAATGTTTCTCGAACAATTGTTCATGAAATTGTTAAACACCATCTGCATTATGCAAAAATTTGTGCAAGATGGGTCCCTCGCGTATCTCAATGAGCTGGCGGCGAAGGACTATGCAGCAGGAATACAGAAACTTGTCACACGTTATGACAAATGCCTTAATTTGCTTGGAGATTATGTTGAGAAGTAGTTTAAAGTATCCTCTTTCAAATAAAATTTTTTATGTTTGTTAATATTTACTTTTGTGTCTTTATTTCACGAACGGGTACTACTTTCCGGATGACCCTCGTATCAACTCAAAGAAAGGTATGATAGGTGAGGGTAGAGCTCACCTAGTACTAAGCCCTACAGTATGTGATATTCACACATCAGGTTAGCGTGGCCAGTTCCTTTCCCTGTGCCACCTATGGTTTCCCTGGGAGATCTGGCACCCAAAAAACCATACAGCTTGGGGGACAGGGTGCCCAGAGGCATCCTTGGGAATCAAACCTGGATAGTAGTTTAATGCCATACCCACTGGAATACCACTTCTCATTTTTTAACAAAATAAAATATCATATAATTGTAATTATACCCTCAGAAAAAGAAATATTTTAAATAATAATGTCCACTTATTTCCATTATTAATCTGAGCTTTCAAATGAAACAACAAATAGGGATACATGCAATACAGAATTAGATAGGCTAATTGCTTGTTGAATTTAGCAACTGACAGTAGATCCTTCATGGCTGTGAGTGAAAGGAAGTATATTATAAAATCCTTAAACAAAATTTAATCAGAGGCATACAGTTCTTAAACATCATTTTTAGACGAACATTGTTTAGAGGAAATTTTATTGTGGAAAGAGATAATACTGCTGTATTAATAATAATTTTTCATGCAGGGATAAGAAGCCGAGGGAAATTTGGTGTCAATATGTTAATCATGACTTATAATAACGAATGAGTATTATTTAGATTTTAACTTATTATTAATACTTACTTAGTTTTTAAAATAGGGATACCACAAGCATGGAAAAAGTTATTGATTAATGTGTCTTTTACTGAAGTTTTATACATATATATAAATATATAGAATTACCTTTGACAGATAATTTGGAGTATCCCTATATTTATACCAAACATAGGGATACACAGGTGTTGATCCTCCAGACACTCTCTTAGCCTCATTAACTCTGCCATAAATGAACTCGTAATGTTCCTCCTCTGTGAGTTTTTTATTTTCCAGGTATATAGATGGAAATATTGCAGAGCTTGCATCATACAACCACATAATTCTGCAGAAAAAAGTGCATTTCTTTAGTGAAAAAAAATTAAACCAATTTTGTATCACCATCTCATAAATTAGTAGCAATCAAGCTAGAAACGGTCTTGTTACTACCCCCTCTGGTCCCCTACTATGGACCATTGAGTTGGTAGCTGTATGATATACTCATGACGATAACCATACATCAGTAGCAAACTGAAGTTTAGTTCGATAGTTGAGGGTTGAGTTCACCCAATAATAATCCCAATGGCATGAGAAATTCATGTGACAGTGTTGAGAGGCCAGTTCATTTTCCTGTGCCACCACTGGTTTCTCAGAAAGACCTGAAACTCAGTTCGGGTGAAGATGAGGTTGCCCAGAGACATCATTAGGAATGGAGCACAGGTCCTCTAATAAGTAGCCCAGCACTCTACCAAATGGATGACGATACACACACTAGTCTATCATTCCTTGGAAATATTTATGGCATAAAAATTGAATCTCTAATAATGGCATAAATAATACAATAATAATATATGGACAATATTATGTCATTATAGTATGATGCTTGTTGGAACATGGAGAGGGAATATTTAGAAGTAAATTATGAACAGTAATAAAAATATACTGTGGAAATCAGTTAATTCAAATGTTGGGGAATCAGTTAAACAGTTTATGCCAATATTTGTTGGCCACTTGGAGGCATTTAGGCATAAATTTATATTTCTCATTCCTTGACCAATATATATATGAAATATTACAAAATGATTAATTTATTAAGCTAGTGAAATGATCTTATTTATTCACCATTAGACATCAACATTTTTTTTTAAATCATAAAACAATTTTCCATGGGGTCATAAATGGCCTTAAGGACATCATGTTCTCTACTTTTTGACAAATAATGTGCGCTCTTGATTATTCCTGAACAGAAAATTCTTTGTTATAAATGCTGTGATAGTTACTATGTTGAGAAGAAAAATATTGATGTTGTCAGCATAAAAAATATCTCCTACTGATGTCTTCAAGTAATTTGAGAAAGGTGAAAGTTGTCCACTGAGGTCGGATATCACAAGAAACATTCCCGGACATGCAGGATTCTAAATACTATTCTATTCCTCACCGTGAACTGCTTCATTCAGGACTAAACTTTAAACCAGTTTATAACTCTGAAGCTTAAGTGTGATCCTTTACCTTTAACAGAGGACTATAAATTAGAGCTTTCTGGGCTCTAATTTCATGTAGGGATGATGGTTTGTGTGAACCAGATGATCAGCTCCACAACTAAATTCTCATGTTTGCAGTGCATAGATGCTTTTGCTCAGCTTAAAACATGCATTTTTCTTGGATGAAGTTGTTAATTTTTCCCTATTTTTTATAATTGTTGACAGGGTTGAATTTGTTATTCCAAACTCTGTTTAGATGACAGTTTTGTATCTCTCTCTGGAATTGGCTGCAATTTAAAAAGGCTACATTTTTACTTCTAGCAGAACTGTGTTTTTAGTGCATATATTAGCCATTTTTAAATATATTTCTACTGCACTAAGGACCACACCCTGTGAAAGGAGAGGAGTCGGGAGAAATGCAATTTTAAGATTATCCTCACTGTTGTGTTAGCAGAAAATCTCCACGAGGACTTTTGAAACTAGGGTGTTGTTCAATCCAGGAAAAATATCATTTCATGTCATTCAAAGACTTTTCCATATATTTTCTGAGTAGCAAAAAATGTTTTTGGGTTAACTGTTTCATATATAATGAATAGATACACACTGAAAGCTATGGCGATGGCCTGGGCCATGCCTAAATATCTTGATAACCATGATTCCATCCATCTGTTTTCATGCTAAATGATTTGTACTCTAAGGGTCCTCTTATAAGTTTTAAATTACCTACTTTTGGGTGAAATAATTTCATTATGGAAAATTTTTAGAAGTACTATTTAGTAATATTAGTGAATGGTTGGACATATATATTATTGCATAAAACAAACATTTGGACTATTGCATTTGGCTTTTCACATAATGGAGGTATATGTTTATATGAACTGGTTCACTTTGCACTCAATTTCAGCTCAATCTTCATACCATACATAGTTCACTGTAATAGAAAATTTGGAAGGCTGTATGTTAAATGCATTCATAGACCATCATTTCACTTCTCCCTTTTTTTTTTAAGTCAGCCTTCCATCATTGTTTAGTCATTGGAAGAGCCAATGTTCAAGTAGAAAATGTTCAAATAATGTATACTGCTAATTGATACAAGTTAATGTTTTCTGTTTTAATTAGCCAGGTGTAGAAAATATACTTATTTGCCTTAATAGGCATGAATACTTCATGTCTCTTATTAAGTAAATACTTTTAAGAACCATCTGTTACAAGGGTTGTTTGAAGGAGTCTCAGAATCACCACTAGATATCTAGCGCAACAAGTTTCACACATAGCAATTGACAATCCTTAATGGGTAAACACGTAATGCGTCAGTGCTCTGGGAAGAGATCTGTGGTGCAGATGCCTTTCTGTGATGCCTCCAGTTTTTTGGGATTTGAAAGGGATTCAGCTGATAGATTATCTTCCCACAGTTCAAAAAATTACTGGACAATACTACGCTAACCTCCTGGACCAACTACAGCAAAAGATACATGAAAAAGGCCAGGTTTGGCAAGGAAGGAAGTCATCTTTCATCAAGACGATGCATGCCTACACACAAGTGTCATTGCCATGGCAAAAATACATGAACTAAGATACAAATTGTTGCCACACCCGCCTTATTCACCTGATTTAGCACCACCAGATTTCCATTTCTTCTTTAAGTTCAAAACTTTTCTCGGCAGACAGAAATTCTCTTCAAACAAAGACCTTACAGCCAAAGTAGACTGGTATTATTCAGGCCAGAAGGATTCTAATTTTTGAGATGGAATGGCATTGGAGCATTGCTGGACCAAGTGCATAAGTGTACAGGGAGACTACATTGAAAAATAATAAAGCTTCTCTAAGGTAAGTCATTTATTTCTATTCCATTCCAAGGACTTTTCATATTATCCTTGTACCTTATGAAAACCATAAAAGTATAATAAAAATTATGCAGTTCAACAACTTTTTGCAGTCTCGTCTATTATTTATGTGAACAAATCCGTACTACAATTTCACTTAGTATTAGCTATTCATATATAGTTGATGTAAAAAATCATATTTACCGGTCATTGTCAATTTTTGTTTCTGGAGAGCATTCAGGTCCTGGATTTCGTGGTGTGAAGTTGAAACAGTAGGGAAAGGCATAATAACCCCATCTTCCATTTGGCCTTAATCTCCGTGCTAGTTTTAATGTGTCTTCCATGAATTTTCTGGCACTGACTTCAAATTTTTGTCTTGCCTAATGAGTAAAAATGTTTCTAATATTGCTGATGAAATTTATCTGTATTGCAGACATATTTTTATTATTTACCATTTAAACTTATAAAATATCTTCGTAGCATTCCCTTTTTCTAAATGATTACAGTTTATGCCACGTATTATTATATGTACAACCTGTTCTCTTGCCTAAGGCATTATCCTCATTTGTACCAGGACTGATAACTTTTATCTGATTGAATGTATTGCAATTGGTTTTGAGCTGAAACATTAATTATGTTTGCCAACTCACTGCCAAAATAAGATGTCTAGTTGAACTTTGTCATGATTCCTGTATTAATACTTATTTGGCCCCTTAATTTATTCTGCATACTATGTGACCTCAGTTCTATTGTTAGCTATGGCAGAGGTAAATCTAAATTGAATTCAATTTGGAAAGTCACCTTGTATTTCTAGATCAGTTGAATGCAGCTGAAACTAGCTTGAACTGAATGTAGATTTTTTTGTGAATACAACAGATTCTGACCTATTAATAATGGTTAATATCCATGACTAAGCATGGTCAGTGAAGCCTGCCACTGTACTGATTGTGCTATAGCTGAATGGCAGAATTTTATATGCAGTGAAAAAGCTCATTTTTTTGTTCCACAAGTATCTTTATGTTGTTTGTTCTGACACAAGTATAATTGTGTTTTCTATATATTGTGCTTGATATTATTTTAAACTGTTTTTAAGTTTGTATAGATATAATAATTTGTACTTTTCTGTGGAAAAAAAGTAATGAATATAATGTGAATCATCAAAAGGTGTTTAAAACGAATTATATGATTTATTTTTTAGTTTTGTATTCTATTCATGGAATAAGACATAATTAGGATACCTAATTTGATATTATATCTCTATAAAATAATACTAGAAAAATATTTAAAATGAGGCATTTTACATGGTATCATGTAATTATGTTAAACAAAGATGACTTTTTATTCAAATATTTATAGCTCCAAATCATTGAATGACAACACATTTAAAATAATTTTGTCATATCCATTCCATGGCCAAACATCTGAAATCGCCTACAGTTACTATATCTAGGTATTAAATGGCATAATTCATCATATTTATCCTCTTCCTCCACATGTGAATTTGTGGCTTTGGGATTCTACATTCAGTGATAAAAGACAAGAGATGCTGTAGATTCTAGTTTTCTGTAGTAGACATGTAACTTATTGTATCTTAATGCTGCATGTACAATTTTAGAGTATCAAATTTTGATTTGTATGACTTCTTTGGACATTTCATCAACCTGTGTTTATGTGGACCTTCAATGAGTCAGTAGCATAACCTTGCTACCCTTTTCTCATTTAGAACAGGTACAAATTTTAGATTATAATGTATTCATTTTTAGTACTGGTATATAATTTGTTACCTGATCCTAAACATCTTCATCTTTACAATCCATAATTCATACATAATTTTGAAGAGAAGTGCCAGACATTATTTTCAATATGACAGCTTCACCAAACGACTCATATATAATATTTAAATTTGAATGAAACTTTCATGAAGATCTATTATTAAGACATATAAAAGGCAACACCCACCATCAGAGAGCAAAATAAATCCTTTGTTAATCATCAAATTAAATCAATTTGCCAAAAGGATGCATTCTTGGAAGAAAAATGTTATGCTGAAGGATTTAATTCATTTCCTAAGGTCATATGAATCCATTCAGAAGAATTCAATCATTTTCTGACCCAATGAAAACATTTTGGAATATGAAAATCAAAGAAAACAGTTCATAGTAATAAGGTTTGTATATAAGCTGTGATTTAAACATGCAGGAACCACTTTTCCATTTATTTTAAATTTTCTACCCATTTAAGGTTCCCATTTAGTTTTTCCATTAAGGCATAAGAGTATCATGTACATGGCAAACAGACAGTTGCCAAGAGTAATTAAACTAACTTATTCCAAAAATCAAATTTGATTATTCCTAATTTCTAAGTTAGTATGTTACCTCTCTTTCTACTTGGTCTTTGCTCCAGTATGGATGCTTGTTTTGCATAAGCTTTCTTGATAGTTCACGGTATGGTAGTAATGAACCCCAGTTTTCTCTCCATACAGGACGCCAAAATTCAAAATCAATGACAGCCACTCCTGAAAAGAAAATATATTTGCTCAGTAGTAGTATTTGTAAAACATATTTTTTACTCACTAGAAAGGAATGCTTATATTTATTCTAATATGGTTTGTTTTGAATTTTATAATTTAAATGCTGAGATTTTATTTCAAGAAACTTCTTAAATTGTTTAGCAAATGATAAATTTCCAAAATTCTTCCGAAAACTTAATGCATTTTCAAAGTACAAATAAGAAGAAATTACATGAGAGAAAAAAATAAACTGCAGTTACATCAACAATTACCATTAGCTTATCACCATTAGGAATACTTGTTTATTTTTATTTGTTTTTAAAAATTAGATCCATCTTTATTATTTAGGTATAGATTATGTAGGTCATGGTAAATATTTCTTATTTGCTGGGGTCTGATCATTGCTGAGTTAGAAAAATTATAAAGTTAAAAAATTAAGTGGATTTTAATTCAGCCTGAACCCTTATTGAACACATTTATTATTAAAATAAAAATTATGATTTTCCCTAAAAACACTTGAGAATTACAATACTTCTAGCTATTTAAAAAGAAGTCATCTCACTAAAGACTTTAATGTTCCTTCATAAGGCAACAAATGGAATATGATTGATACATTGAAATCCCTGTAATGAGATGCTGCATAACCATTAAAAGCACAGAACATGAATTTCTACGTCTAGTTAACTAAAAGCTAGATAAATAGGCATGTAATATTTTCTATGATACTATTCCTCAAGGGCTTTAAATGTAAATATTGCTATTCATATTTGTACTTTAAGATTTGGTAATAATCACCTTAATCAATCCCAAGATTGATTTTTAGGTGGGAGTAGAGCTCATCTTATACTATGCCTTACAGTGCATGAAATTTGGGAGTCAAGATGGAGCAGTGGCTAGCATACAGGCATCCCACCGGGAGGGCCCGTGCTCAAATCCTGGAGACAACAAATTTTTCAGTGGTATCCCAATCCCTACTTGAGGTGTTTTGTGGAGAGCACTTTGAGTGAGTACGACATCCATTGGATGGGATGTTAAACTGTGGACCCCATCGCACCTTCTCTAGGCTAAACAGAGTAGGCTAAACAAAACAGTTTCAGGTTTAACTTTGTGGAATTCCTTCATTATGAGGGCAAAAAGAAACTTGACATTTCCACCGAAAGGATTTATTATTTCATGACCATGGTTTCAATGCTGCACATCATCATCAGGTAACGTACATCAACATTTTTCAACTTATATAGTCTGGCTCCAAGAGGGGAGTAAGGAAGAGGAGAGGGTGTAAGTTGAGTTTCGGTGCAGCAGCCTATTAGTGGTCTAGAGGAGGGGGAGGCTATGTATTGGAAGGTTACTGGCTAAAATTTGTGACAGTTTAAATTAATTAAGTGATCATTAAATGAAAAACACAATGTAACGCTTCACTGTTCTTAGAAATAGCGGCGGAAAAAAACAAACACATTGTGTTCTACATTTAATAAGGGGGGCTGTTTGTCTATAATGGTTTGACCTTTATTAAGAGGCAGTTGATGATCATCACTGCCTTGGTGGGGGTAGGGTTGGTGTGGAAAGTTTTTGGAGTCTTTTAAGAATTTTAGGAGAGGGGAACGGGAGAGGTATAATGTTTCATTGACCACCTCAAACCTGTCAGACTGAAGGGATTACCAAATTTCCAACTCCTCCAAAGCATGTTTATAAGTGCCATAATAGTTCAGAAGTGTGGTATATGGATTTCTGGGCTATCAGTGTTTGTTTTCTGTTGTACATGTTGTCAGTCATTATTTCCCTGTACCCATTGTTGACAGCAATTTGTTTAATAATATGGAGTTCCTCTTGTTAATCCATATACCACACTTCTAAACTTAAAAAGCACCGATGGTGGAGAATTCCATTTCTTGGCCACATTTCACTCAGGATACAAAAAAATACTCTCCAAAAACAAAATCAACACAGCTTTTTACAACACACATACTTTAAAAAACATATTAGGTTCACCCAAAGACAAAATTGACATAATGCAACAAAGCAGAGTTTATTAACTCAATTGTGCGGACAGCAACGCCATCTATATTGGACAGACAGGGAGGGCATTCAATATAAGGATCAAAGAAATCAATCTTGGGATTGATTAAGGTGATTATTACCAAATCTGAAATTACTAATATCAATAGCAATATTTACATTTAAAGCCCTTGAGGAATAGTATCATAGAAAATATTACATGCCTATTTTCCTTATGCAGTGTCTCATTACAGGGATTTCAATGTATCAATCATATTCCATTTGTTGCCTTATGAAGGAACATTAAAGTCTTTAGTGAGATGACTTCTTTTTAAATAGCTAGAAGTATTGTAATTCTCAAAAGTTTTTAGGGAAAATCATAATTTTTATTTTAATAATAAATGTGTTCAATAAGGGTTACGGTTGAATTAAAAGCCACTTATTTTTTTAACTTTTGATCCCCTGCTGGTAGTACTATGTATTATGGTGTAATTTTGTCGGTGCAATGAGTTTTTTCCTATGCATTGAAATAAACTTCACTTTGGAGCCTTTAAATGCATGTTATTATTTTGAATAATACTGCGACCATTTATTCTGAAACACACTGAAACCATAATTAGAATGTAAAGCCATGAAAATATTATAATAATGATCAAAACTTTGTGGTATGGTAGCAAAATGGTTAGTGTTTCTGAAATGCTTTAATTTGAGGGATACCTTAGCTAGAAACATAGGCTGTGGCTGCATATGGTTAGTTTTTCTGAAATGCTTTGATTTGAGGGATACCTTAGCTAGAAACATAGGCTGTGGCTGCATATGGTTAGTTTTTCTGAAATGCTTTAATTTGAGGGATACCTTAGCTAGAAACATAGGCTGTGTGATTTTTCAGTTCTATAATTATCTGAGGAACTGCACACAGTGCAAAGTAAGGAAGTAAACCTTTTACCATAAATGTGTGAATATCATTTGGTGTAGGGTATTATATGAGCCAAGGTTTATCATCTTCCATCATCCACCCCATTTAATGATAGCACACTGTGTGTAGTAAGGAAAATTTTCACATCACATAACTGAGGACTGATTTCATATATAGTTATTTTAAGTAAAAATGAACTCAATGTGAGCCTTGTAAATTTTACCTGGGGAAGTGAGACTTATCTGCCATTGAATATCTTGAACATTCCAATTCTATTAGCCATAGTGAACAAAGTAATATAAAACACCTAAAGAAGAATGATAGTTTCTTTTTTGGAGGGGAGGGTATGCTCAGTTTGTTCTAGAGTATTGCCACCAATGACATGGGAAGTAGAAATTGATTGGAATAAGTGTGATATTCCTGCATAGCCAAGCTGAACAGGGTGATGAGGAGTTTATTTTTCAAGGAGATAATATTGTCTGCAATGTTTAAATTTCCATTGCTGCCTACTTTTTTAAATCCTTCAATTTTTGATGCTGAGAACAAATGATTAACTTCTTGAATAAAACAATTATGATAGTCAGGTTTTGTTTTTTTGTAAAAATAAAATGTAATGATGCACTCTTCTTTCTTTGAATGTATCATTAAGGACTCATACTAGGCTCATTTTCCATTTCAAGCATGAATTTTAAAGTGACTGCTGGATTGGAATTCCATTTGCTGAATTGGAATGTCCTAAAACCTATTCCAGAATATTCTTTCAAAATTCTGGTCGGTAATTTGCTAGTTTAGATGGGTGATTCAGTTCAGATTCAATTCTGAGTCCCCATTAACCTTAGAGAGATTTAATCCTTCAAATCATATAGAGCAATTCTTTGAAGTCATTAATGAGTAACCATCAAGGAAGGAGGTAGCTTCTACACTTCGGTGAAGATCACTTTTGTGGTTAACTGTTTGGCCTCTCAAATACTCTGTCCAAATTTATGCTTACATCTAAGAGCTGATATTTTTATAAGTTTTGCACTGAGAAGGTTGATATTAAAATTTAAGGGCCAGTTTTCCATCATCCTATTTCTTTTTAAAGTCAGGGTTGCAGCCAAATATTATACATCTAACCACTCATTCATCACCAGTTTCAGAGATCAGTTGCTAAAACATCTTTGAGTTATAACATAAAAATTTTTCCAAAGTTGCCATTTTTGCCAAAATTGCCATTTCCAAAGTTACCATTAGTTTTGGGCAGTGATTGAGATTGTTGTTTTGTTTTTTCAGTATAACTGCAATTTGATGGTCCTCATGGGTTTAAACTTGAAGGTTTTCCATGAATAACCACAGGCATAATAAATGAATGTGCTGCTACATCCCTTGTCTTCCACTTTCAGTTCTCTGGCCTCAAATTGAGTGTCATGGATGCTTATCTTCTTTGCCCCTATAATGTTTGTTTAAGTACATAGGATATTGTGGGACAGTCATCCTATGAAAAATCTCGTTTAGTTTGTGTTCTACAGTATTGAAATGCAAATATGATCTCCACTCACACAGAAGAAGTCTTCCATGGGCTCAAAAGTTAACTCATGTACCATTGGAATAAAAGTATATATGATAGGGTGAACTGGATGAACATGAAAGGACTCCTTGTCAGGACAAGTTCCTCATATAGCAGGAGCAATTGGTAGAGGCCTGCTTAACTCTTGAAGATTAGGCATGCCAGTTCTCTTAAAGCCAAACAATTGAAACAGTCAAGGAACAGTCATCGTGTGGCATACCTACTATAGTATTGTATAAGCATATGTGTATTTTGTATAAATATCCTCATTTGGATCAAGAAATTATGAACTTGACTCTAAAGTCTATAAACCCTCAAACTTACCAGAAAATAAAGGATCTGGAATCATTTTTTCAAGTTCTGCTCTAAAGGTTTTGAGATGCAGAGTTAAGTCACCCAGCTGGGGTAGGCCACCGTTCCTATGCGTCACAGCTCGCTTACTAGGCCCTGGGTCATTACCTGCATCGTCAACTAAAGCTGGAAACTCCCCTGGATCATACATTATCAAGCTCGTAGATCCCCTGGAGATAATTGAGAATGAAAATGTTATCTTTCCTTTTTGTCAACTATTTGCATCACACATTATGGTTATTTGTCGGGGTAATTTGCTTTGCCATTTGAATTTTTAATGTAATAAACGCATTCGATTTAATTAATTGAATTAATTATGTTCCGAATGTGCATTTTAATTAGGTAAAACTTGAATCAATAAAAAAAGGAAAATCACTTACCTGAAATCATCGTTCTCGTTTTGCTGAATACCAAATTCACTAAGGTCAAACAAAACTCCGTACTTTCGACACATAAACGTGGGAACATTCCAGTAAACAGTAAATGCTTTGTCCGGAACATCCATAGATTCTATGTCTGGTACTCTCTTTCCAGGGCTCGAAAATAATGGTGCGAACACTGACATTGGATAAAATCTTGCATTCGAGCCGCTTTCCTCATGAAATAGCGACAGGAGAATCAAAAAAGTTAATACGGAAATACTTCTTCCGTCTGGCATTTCTACGCGCACGTTATGGTTACCCCTGATAGTCCGTTGCGTTCGGGTGAACCCTTATAGAATTTAATTAAAGACCGCTCAGGCACTGAAAATAACTATTTGATCTGCTGGACCGCACGTACCGTTTTTTATCTTTCGTAACAAGAGACCGAGTCAATGTTTCAATCTGGACGCATTGGATATCGCAATCCGTCAATTCGCAATAGAGCTTGCAAGAGTCTTCGGGACCTACGATATACAGGACCTGTAAGCTGGGCTACGCGACGATTGAACTTTCCCAACGCGTGGAACAGAACCAATTTAGACCGAGAAATGAATTCTTTATACCTGCTTCGGCACCCATTTATACCTGTTGCCTTATATTTGTCTTTCCGCCAGAACACCCACCCCTCCCCTACTATCTTTAAAACTATCAATCAAGGCTGGCCGAAGGAAATGGAGTGGGGGGACTTCCTAGCGTCGTCACTTCCCCTCTACTCGACGTCCCTTCCTCTACCTGATGGTACAAGGACGATCCTAATGGGAGCTTTCAGACATTCGTTGCTTTCCTCGCCCTCGATTTTTCGGGTACCTTAGGCGACTCCCGTGGTTTCGGAACGGATATCAACTTTCAAAAGTTCCGTTTTTAATTACGAACGAGTTTTTGCGGAGACGGACAATGTTGAGAAACTAAAAGGAACATAAAAAAATTACTTCAGGACTTTTTTTCCGGAGATATGTGTACGAAGTTCGAATGTATGACTGTGTTCGGATTTTGTTAGAAAAAATGCCGTCACGTGTTCTTTGCAAGACATGCAAGTTCCACTGCCGATGCTGTCAGTGTTGTCTTTGCATTAGAAAATTTAACCGGAGCAGTAGTACCCACACAATGCCTTGCGGTTCGACTGGCCTTGGCCTCTAGGTCTACGGCAATGAAAACGCTTCATTTCACGAGGCCGCTTACGTTTTTATCTATGACTCATATCGTGTATATGTTTCTTGACAAGTTTCTAAGTCATTAATGAAAGTTTACTTAATGTTTGCGGCTTTCGTGAACTTCGATCAATTTTTTGGCCCGCAGTTACTCAACATGTTTGTGGAAGTGGGAGAGTTCATTGCCCGTGTAGACTGAAGCTCAGAAGATAATATACCTTGTTTTCTCTACTTATTTCAAATCGCAAGAGAATTATCTTAATGGCGAAAATAACCGTGCATAGGAGTCATTAAGTACGCCTGTACTCCGGAAAAAGATAGCAGTAATTCGTATGTTTGGTTGGAAATTAAATTTAGATAATGCATTCGCCACTTGTACGATTGGCCGAGCTTCGGGTCTATGGTTGCGTCTCCACATAAAAGGACATAATGAATATCTTAATTCCAACCATATTCCTTTCTATTTTTGGGGTGAAATCCATGCTACAAGCATACAAATTTATTTGCGGTCACCGTCTACGTTAAAGGTTTACGTTCAGGCGGTTGGAGGTATTTAACGGCATCTACGTACTTCGAGCTCGACTTCGATGTTAGGTGATGGGCACCGACAAGAAGTTGTTTCCCACCCGTAATACGTACTTTTAGATTGTAAGCCCTATGTACCAATTCATATAATTTAGAGTCTAGTTACTATCATTGAAGGTAACTAGTCATCCAGAAATACATAATTGAAAAATATCAAATTATAAATCCTTGAATTACTACGGAATTGGTGGACCATATACGTTAGAGTGGGAATGGCGAATTTTTTTCGTCAAATAGGTGGTAGGCGCTGAACTACCACGACACTTATTCCCCCTTTGAAAGACGCAACATTGAGTGAATATGTTGATCGGGTATCCAAAACGTCTGAATCTGACTCAAATTAAATGGTAAATTTTTGGCAGCAAGATTTTAAAAGCTTGAGGATTTTCCTTCCTAGCTCCACGCAGGAATTTGGGCTATGAGAAATATATATTTTCACAGCCAAATTTTCCGTGTCTACGTCGGAAAGAAGGGCGAGAATTTTTTATCCATTAAAATGAAACCAGAAGTCTTTCGAAAATATAGGGGTTAGGTTCCTACATTCGGAGGAATCAATTAAAAACCTATTTGGAATTCTTTGCCAACCAAAAAGAATCCTTTTCAACTTCAAACAAATATCAAAACAGAGTATAAAAAGTAATTCACGAACTGTTCATTTTTTAAATAGTTTTGCATACCTTCACACTATCTACGTGCATATGCGAGATGTTCCTATCCCTCATCCCTTATTTATCTGTGCCAGGTCACCCGCAACTATCTTCCGCTGACGTGTTTTATTACCGCCAAATGTGATCCGTGAGGTCAGGGCCGTTCGGCTAACCACCTTTACGCTGCTGATAGTAATATAAATTAAGTTGAGAATATTCCCTTTTGGGTAGACATCTGACAGCTGATGATTCAGTGCGTTAAGCTACGCTACGCTAAACTATGTGGGAGCAATTTGGAATCTAGTACAAAAATTTTAATATGCATGGCATGGCAAAGAAGATCCACTTCAACGACTAAGAAAATATTTGCATGCATTATGAAATAGAAAAACAATTATAAAAATAATAAACCAAAGAACAATGCGTACGAGGATTCAATCGGGCACAATACAAATTACAATTGAAGGTTCCAAGAAACTGCGGGAGATGCCGCAACAGTAAATTCAGAGTTTAAGAAGGTTCCTGGATAGCTTAACTGGATAAAGATCTTGGCCGAACATCGAGGGATCCGGGTTCGAATCCCGGTCAAGGCGAATTATTTTTACGCCCTGAAATTTTTGCATTGCAATTAAAGGATATGCCTAATAACAAAAGAAAAATTAGACCAAACCTCATATGATTAATTGGGTATATCCAGAAACTGCTATGCTCACACAATAATATCGTTTTAACTGTTAAAAACACTACTACGAAAGAATCAATTCCGCAAATAACGTTGACATTCTTCTTGTATTCTTATTATCAACAATATATTGGAGATAACTATGGCTGACACGGCTAATAATATTACATTGGGATCGCCATATTTGAAAAACTTCCGAGCCAACGATATGGGGGTTTCCTATGCCTGAGAATATTGACTTGGATTAGTAAAATGTCTTGCTCAAAATAAATATATTCATTCGAAGAAATAATGGAAGAGGAAACTTCCGTCACAAGTTAATTGAGTTTCAATTTTTAAGGGAAATTAAAAAGGTCATTTTCTTCGTGAGCATCAGGCTCTCATGCTGATGTCGTGTCAGGGTCCTACTTTCTCCAGCAAACGGTAAAATGATATTTAGCTTCCGAATTTGTTAAAAGAACCTCAGACAGTATTTCACAGGCAGACGCTACCATGGCGATGGAATTCATTTAAGGAAGATGTATCCTATAAAATTTCAACAATGATCTTCAAGATGAAATGAATATTATTTGTATTTTCTCTTTCTGCGCGTATAAATACAATAGGTGCCATATTTATCATTCTATTTCATCCTGTATTTTAAAACATGCAGGTGTATGCTACTGATACTAATGTTAAAATGGCCAGCACGTAAATGGAAACGAGTTTCTGTTGATTTCCTGGTGAGGTCTCCTAGCAGTTGTAGTCCACAACTGTCTTCGTTTTTCATTTATTGATATCGATCCTTGAGGCACAAAACAGTATTAAAAATTGTGATCTGTCCTTCATCGCCGCAGGAGGCATGGCCTCATATACGTTGAGACAAGAACAGTAAGCTCACACAGGGTGAATGGTTGTCAGACTTCTGGTCAAGGGTTGACCTTCAGACTTACGTATCTTTCTTAATACTGGCTTTGTTCTTCGTCAAAATTCGTCTACCAATGGGATGCGGAAGGGTAAGCAACTTTAGTTGGATTAACACTCTTTCATCTGCGGGTGTTATCCTCTAGAGCTCGTTAGTTTGACCTGTAATCATTCAGGTAGTCAAGCATTAGACTAAAGGTATCATTTTTTGGATGCAAAAGACCAATAACCATTAGAATTTACTCCGAAAGAATATATATTTGTCGTTTATTAGAAAACTGCTGGCTGATATTGTCAAACTCCATCGTATAGGTTTACTCAGACATTAACAGATACCCAAGTTAAGATTCTTTAATATTAACTTCTACCCTTGTCTTGGATTATAATGGTTCATATATCAGGTAAATAAACCAGTCTCGTGTAATTTGTGTGGCTAAGTGAAAGCTTCTAGGAGTACCAATTTTAGTGGCTGAAATGATCAGCACGGCAAGTACATAGATGTGGTGAATAAAGGCGGATCGGTCACGTTTCATTTGTGACCCTGGCTATACCCTTGATCAAAAATTTCCCGGAATTTATTCAGAAAATTAAAAATACAAGTTTATTCATCTAAATCTATATTGTCCCCTTCAAAGTAATCCCCATCGACTGCAACACACTTATGCCAGCGCTTGATCCAATCCTCGAAACATTTTTTATATTCGGTTTTCGGTATGTCCATCAGTGCTTCCTGCGATTTTTCCATTACTTCCTCTCGGCTGCTAAAACGCGTTCCCCGTAATGGTTTTTTAACTCGATTGAACAGAAAGAAGTCACAGGGAGCCAAATCAGGTGAATTCGGTGGCTGTTGGATGGTATTTGTTGCATTTTTCGTCAAAAAATTACGAATAATGATAGCACTGTGCGACGGTGCGTTATCATGGTGCAAAATCCACGAGTTTTCTGCCCACATTTCTGGTCTCTTTCGGCGAATTGCTTCACGCAAACGTCTCATAACGCCCAAATAATACTCTTTGTTTACTGTCTGGCCTTCTGGCAAAAATTCATGATGCACTACACCGTTGTAATCCATGAAAACCGTCAGCATTGCCTTCTTTTTTGACTGAAAACGACGTGGTTTTTTTGGTCTCGGCTCATTTGGTGAACGCCATTCACTTGCCTGATGTCTGGATTGCGTGTCGTACTCATAAACCCACGTCTCGTCTGCAGTAATGATCCTTTTGATGAATGTGGGATCGGATTCAGCCTCGCAAATCATGTCTTTTGCGACGTCAACACGGTCTCTTTTTTGCATGAAATTGAGGTCTTTTGGCACCAACTTTGCTGCTACACGACGGAAACCCAAATCATTAACCACAATGTCTTGGGCGGATCCATAGGCAATGTTCAAGTCCTCCGCTATTTCTCTGATGGTTAATTTGCGGTTATTGACCAACATTTCTTTTACTTTATCAATTTTTTCACCGACTTTCGATGTCGATGGTCTGCCACTGCGTTCATCATCTTCGATTGACTCACGACCACTTCTGAACCGCTCGTGCCACTGGTAAACGACCGTTTTTTTTAGAGAATCGTTGCCGAAACACTTTTCCAACATTTCCAACGTCCGTGCGCCACTAAATCCGTTTTTTACGCAAAATTTAATACAAGTTCGTTGTTGCAAATTTAAATCCATTTCTGCAATTGTAAAAAATCGCCAACACACACAGAGATAGATGTACTCTTGGCTACGTAACTTTTGCAAATGTCAAGTTATGACACTAAGATTTAAAGGGAATATCAACAACAGATGTACCAATTTAACAAAAAAAACAGAACTCAAATCGGAACGGTGGGAGCGCCACACGGTGGTTATTCCGGGAACTTTTTGATCAAGGTAGTATTTTATTACCGACTTGGTGATCGGGGAAAAAGGCGACAAATAAAATCAGTCTTACTTTCCTCTATCAGGAAAATGCCATATACCATTCTGAGGAATTTTTGCGGGCCGAAGAAGCCGGTGGTCCTAGCCTTCAGTGAGCTGCCCAAGTATTAATGCAGAACTTTTGGCCGAAAATTTCGGAATACGCTGTTGATCATACCCAATTGACATGGGAGCTTCGGTACAAGGAGACCGCGAGAGAGTTTTACATTTGGAAAGCAATGGAAGCTGCAGTGGCGTGAGAGAAAAAGACACTGAATATCGAGTCAAGCTACGTTTTCATTCATCCGGTTTTGCCGTACCTCAGACTGCGCAGTCAATCAGGACTACGACGCTCGCTGTATGTCATCAGTTCATCTCCTATCTCTCGAGAGTGAGTGAGCATATCTTGTTTAACATTTCCTATGCTCAGAGTCCCATCAAAACACAACGCACGGGTCATCACCGGTTTCTGCGTTCTTTCGGCGCTGCCACAGATATGAAAACTAGGTATGGCGGCAACGCAAAACCAGGCGCATGAATTATCTTAAAGATACGCTTTCGTACACCCGGTTTGGCGTGGCGTTTTTGTGCCGCCGTTATATCCGTGCCGTCGTTTTCATGTCTAAGACAGCGAAGACGACGATGAGTGCGATGTGTTTTTACTTGCGGCGGCGATCTGCGTTCTGATAGGAATGGCTGCGTGGTCAACGGCGTAGCAAAACCGAATGCATGACGCTGCTAAGAGTAATGGACGATCTCTGCGAAAATCGCAAGATGCGGTGACATCGAGAGGAAGTGGTTTGTTGACAGATGATTTGCTACTCTGCGGGCGTAAGGGTAGCATGATGACAGATTACTATTCAATAAATTCTGATATGATTAATGTTACCACTTAGAGAATCTCAAAGCAACGCGTAAGCAGAGGATCGCTCGAGTGAGTACCAGTAGGGGGTTTTGGCCATGAGGTTTCTATAATGTTTAATTGTACATTGAGGGTTCTTGCGGAGAAAAACGACGGAATGGAAGAAATCGTGGGAGGAATCCTCATCGTTCAGTTTCAATTTTACTTGCTCCCATCTCCAATTTTATTTACTCCCTACAATCTTGACCCTCACGTTCCTTCTTACAGCGTGAGTTTCGAAAGTATTGCAATTATTTTTTTAAAAGTAATTTATTGAAAATATTGGTAATAACTCTTAAAATTCTCCAAAGTACTGTCATTGGGCCTCGATACATTTTTCCAGCGACTCTGCCATAACCGTACCGTTGCGAGAGGTCCTCGAAGACGCCCTGGAAGGCGTCCTTTACTGTCGAAAAAGACAATGAACATTGTTTTCACTTTTGATTTACTCATTCTTGCCTTTTTGGGCTTGGGAGACTGGTCGGTGTGCCACTCAGAGCTTTGGCGTTTTGTTTCGGGGTCGCATTAAAAAACCGAGGTTTCATCACCAGCGATGATGTCCAAATAATCAGGTTCATTTTCAACACGTCGCAAAAGTTCAATTGAAATCTCCGCTAGCTTGGTCTTTCGTGACGCGGTCGGCGTGCAGAGGTTTACAATAACTGATGTCCTGTCGCTTTCACAGCTTGCAGAGCACTTGAGACCGGTTTCGGGGCAAAGCTTAGCGATGGGAGGGGGTCCCCCCTACCTACTCCAAGCGGTTCGATCCCACTTCGACCAGTAGGAGTGGTGCGGGAAAATTAATTGGATTACTTTTGGAACGCACCCCGTACGTTCTTTCTAGCTTCCACCACGCATTTCAATGTCACATTCCTCCCAAAAACCCACAAACTTCTCGCGCAAGTACTCAAAGTAGTCCACTCATCACTTCTACACTCCTTGGGCTCCGACTTAAATCATTCCCGCGTTCTTTAAAAATGATTCAGCTGAATATTCAAAGCCTTCCCGCTCACTTCCACGAATTATGCTCCATACTCTAGAACTATAAATTTCATATCATTGCACTATATAACACCTGGCTAAAGCCTTCGATTTCATGAGGTTCCGTAAAAATACCCAATTACAACGTATTACGTAACGGTGGCTTTGCAAAAGGTGGAATGGGAGTTGGATTTTTTATCTGAAGTGACTTAAAAGCCAAGTTATAAATTGTAAGCAAAACCAATTACTCCAGAAGGCCTGAATATATATTTTTGGAAATAACTATTAATTCAAAAAAATCTGCGTGGCCGTTATTTACAGGCCTCCAAAAATTGCTCACCAGTCTAATATCGATGAAGCAATATCAAAATATGTCAATGAATAGTATGAACACTTCACAATCAAAGGGAACTTCAATGCCAATTATAATTCGAATGTAATTTCCCATTACACCACGTTTCCCCGGAATATGCTTAATACTTATAATTTAAATGTCTTACCACTTGAGCCAACAAATAGAACTAAAACATCCTCCCAGTGGATCGATTTAGCCATCACTTCTAACCCTGGAAAAGTAGTCCCTCATGGTCCACTTACTGCTCCTGGCATCTCCTCCCATGGCTAAATCTGCATATTCTAATCAATTAGTACCCCAAAGTTTAAGCAAACCTTTAATCGTAATCGTACCTTGAATCTTATGCAGATGAATATGGTTCATTAATGCCCCTGTATCGCTTTCATGGTGTTATATTGAACATCTAAATGATATCGAAGAAAAAGTTGACGTTTTAAATTCTTTTCTAATCTAATTTCCGTAATTATTCGCTCTGGTAATAACTATACGTGTTTCTAAACCACCAGCACCCTGGCTAACACCAGACGCAAGAAAATTCACGATTACACGCGACAACGCTTTCCGCACCTTTAAGAGCTCAAAAAACTTAACCTTTTTTGAAAAATATAAGAAACTTAAGAAAAAAGCTAAGCCGGAGATAATAAATGCAAAAATAACTTATGTTTACTCACTTGCTAGCAAAAAGTAAGGGCCAAATAACCTCCGAAGTAAACTTAAATCTGTCGGAATACACGTAGGTAAAAACGACGATGTCCCTCTACCCTCTTCGGAGTCGTTCGACACATTGACCAATAGATTCATCTTGCTATCAAATGCAGTGGATATTTTGACAAAAATCAGTACTCTACAAGCACTCCACGATAAACTAAATAAAAATCCACCACCACGACCATTAATTTAAATTTGTCCCGGTAACACTATTAGAAGTTCGCGACTCATTACGAAACATTAAATCCACAGCACAAGGGTCGAATGGAATTCCTATTCTTCTTTTGCATAAATTAACCCCTCTCATACTTCCATGCATCACAAATATTTTCAACTGCTCGCGATCTCAGGAAAGATTTCCTTCTTTGTGGAAAAATGCATTAATTCGACCGATTCTAAAAAATAAAAAAAACGAAGCTCCAGATTACCTTATCCAAAGCTGTGAGAAACTTGTTAATGAACAAATAACAGATATCATGTCTCGGCATAATATTTTAGATGTACTTCAATCTGATCTTGCGCAAGGCTCACAGTACTTTTACAGCTTTGGTCAGAACAACTGATGAATTTCGACGAGCTACGGATAACAAGATGGTCACAATTCTTGTCCTACTTGACTTAAACAAATCATTTGACTCCGTTGACAAAGATATATTACTGGCTAAATTTACTTGCCTTGGATTTTCAAGAGCCGCCACTGCATGGATTTCTTCTTTTCACTCGGGACGCCGACAAAGAGTGGTGGCTGGTGACACATTCTCTTCATGGCTCGATATCTCGCGCGGTGTTCCGCTGGGCTCAATCGGTGAGTCGCTATTATTCTCGTTGTACATAAATGACATTTCATCTTTTCAGCACCCAAAATATCACCTGTATGCAGACGACCTCCAGATATATCGAAGCATCACAGTTGATAACCTTCCTCTCGCTATACAACAAATTAATTTTGACCTCAGTAACATAGCAAGAGAGAGCACGCAAAATTTCGTTAGCCTAATTTCGAATAAAACGTAGGCTATAGAGATTGGATATCCTAACATTTTTCATGGTCTCCACAAGTTTTCAAAACTTGCAGGACCGTTGATCAATCCCTCCACCCCCTTAGGAATTATCAGCCAATCACATTAAAAAAGTAGATAGTTTCACCTCTCCTTATTCCTCACTTTGATTATGGAGACTAAGCGTATCAAGACCTTTCAAACGAGCTGTCGGTAAAACTACAAAGGGCATTAAACTCATGCGTACGATTCATTTGCAATTTGAAAATTACAGATCAAATTACAGAATATTTTAACAAACTAAACTGCCCATTTCTGGGTTCTCGCTGGAAACTCAATGTGCTGTCCTTAATCTATCAAATACTAAATTATAAAACCCCTCAGTATTTGCCAATGTCTTCAATTGACTTGAGAGAATACATAAACTAAATACCAGATGTAATCATAAACTCGTTTTTCCTCATGACAGAACAACTACATACGACCAGTAATTTGCCGTCACAGCATGTCGTTAATGGAAGGTGGTGTCATCCGTTATAACTAATCCACCGTATCTTCCATCATTCAAGCGCGCACTTCATACATGACAAACTTCCCAGTTAACCCACCAGTAAAAATCCAGCTGTTAACAGAGCTCGAGATCCTTTCTTTTTCTTTCGCGGGAGCATCATTCTTTGTATTGGCGTTCCGAAATATATCCACGAATATTGTTGTACAAGGATTGCTGCCATGTATGGGTATGTGTATGTCTTGCATGTATGTATGTTGTATACATTGTTTTATAGGCAGTAATTGAACAAGGCAAATAATATATCGTGTTGCTGTATGCTAGTGCTAAGATAATGCATGCATTATTTTTATTTCTAGTTATGTATACTTTGTGAATATTTAGCTATAAGTTTAATCTTGTAAATACATGTATGTGATCCTGTATGTCACGAGGGGTTAGGTGGTAGAAGAGACTCTATAGTCTCCATCTCGCCCCAAAATAAAGACGACTATCTATTTATCTACTAGGAGAATACGACATATTCAATAAAGCCGGCAGGTATTATTTGGGTTCAAGTTCGTTTTCCGACTGATGTATTCCAGTTGTTCATGTTTGCCATCCAAAATTATTGCAGAGCCTGGGAGAGACATTTTAGGTAGAGACTGACTCAAAGCTCTATAATGAACCCTTCCATTGCAGAGGTATAGGGAGCGTTACAGATATTTGCAGCGCTATGGGATGATGACAGGAGCACCTTCAACAGAGATATTGCCACACTACATTAAAATGTCGAAGCGTATTCAATGTACGCCAAGAGCCTTGGCGTTTGATCTAATACACTACGTGGCTTGGAGGAATTAGTCAAAGTAGGCTTAAATTTTATCAAGTAAGTTCATGGGTAACAATAAAAGTTGTCCCAGCTAAAAATGATGTGAGAGTGAGGACCTGGGGGATATCAAGATTACATTTATCTCCCATTTGGCAAGTGAACAATAACTTTGTCTGTGCGTGGAGGAAATTGATTTCCGCAATGACCAAATTGTGGTGGGGAAATTTCTCAATTATTGCCTTTCAAATAACTTCCAACAACTTAGGCTGGGAAAAAATTCCAGGATACAAGGTCTGTTCAAAAAGTATCAAGAATTTTGAACTTTTGCGGGCTACGTATATTTGATTTTCGATATTTTGGGGCATTATGTTAGCACTTGTGTCTCTCACTTATGCCGAAAGGTTCGGCTGTTTTGAAGGTTCAGTTAATTGTTGACAGCTGTTTTGCTTGGACGCGTTTCGGCTTGCCTTCGATGTTTGCCGGTTCCAAAAACTGGATAAAAGAATCTGTATCAAATTTTGTGTGAAAAACGAAATTAAGTGCGTGGGCGCATTCCAAATGTTGAATGTGGCATATGGAGAAGCTTCCTTGGACCGAAGCAACGTTTATCGGTGGTACAAAATGTTCTCAGAGAAGTTACTGAGGACCTAAACATATCGATTGGCTTCTGCCATCCGATTTTTACCAATGACTTGGGCATGACACGGGTCGCCGCAAAATTCGTACCAAATTTGCTCAATTTAGACCAAAAACAGCAACGCACTAACATTAGTAATGAGGTGTTTGGCTCTGTCCGCGACGACCCAAATTTGCTCCAGAGGATCATAACTGGTGATGAATCATGGATTTATGGTTATGACGTGAAAACTGAAGCTCAATCATCCCAATGGAATCTGCAGCACGAGCCAAGACCGAAAAAAGCGCGCTAAGTTCGGTTGAATGCGAACGTTTTGCTTACAATTTTCTTCAATTGCAGGGGAGTGAAACATCACGAGTTCTTGCCACAGGGTAGAACGGTAAATAAGGAATATTACCTGCAAGTTATTCGCAATTTGCCCGAAGCAATCCGTCACAAACCCCTGGATTTGTGGAAGAACAAAAATTGGCTTTTTCACCATGACAACGCCCTTGCTCACACAGCGTTACTTGTGCGCAGATTTTTGGCCAAAATAAAAACACTAATGATGCCGCAGCGACCGTATTCCCCAGATCTGGCCCCCAGTGACTTTTTCTTGTTCCCGAAACTGAATAGGCACATGAAAGAATGACGCTACGCTACGATTGACGAGATAAAGACTGTATCGACGGAGGAGCTGAACAAGATCACAAAAAAATTATTTCAATAGTTTCAGCCTCAACTTTGTGGAAGTTCATTTTAATAAATTCTTTCTTAACCCACCCTTAAACCCTTTCTTAACCCACCTTCCAATCCCCCAAACTCACTAACGCTTTTCCTGGTGTTTCCTACCCTCTCCCACATTCTGTCGTACCTACCCCCGTACTCCCCTCCCCGCCCCCTCTTCCCACAACTCCCCCACCCTTTCCAGAAGAGGGTATATATACAATGATTGTGACTTAAAACTTTGTACCTGAGGATGACGCCGTAGCGTCGAAACTAGTCGTACCTGTAATAAAGTGGTGGATTGGAACAAAGTGTTTCTTTTTCATTTATTAAGATCACAAAAAAATATTTTTTGAAGTGCTTCGAGGATTGGAAAAAACGTTGTCAAAAGTGTATAATATCTAATGGGGATTATTTTGAAGGGGGCTAAAAAATATTCATAAATAAATAAATAATTTTTGAAAAAACACTAAAGTTGCGATACTTTTTTGAGCAGACCGCGTATTTAATCGAGTCTATCCTTTCTATTTCGGTATTCATTGCACCGTAGGAGTTCTGCAGGGAATTGCTCTCATTCAAAAATTCATCACTGCGTGTTTTTTTTTAAGTTTGATTCAAATTTCTAAGTGTCGCACTAACGTTGTATAGCATTAAGGTCATCTGCCGAAGCTACTTTATCCGCAGGTTTATGGATATATTTGTAAACTACTGCATCGTCAGCAAATACAAATATCTTACTAGTGAATACCGAGTTTATGCCATTAACGTAAAGAAGTAACTTAAGGGGTCCGATTACACTTCCCTGGGAAGCACTCGAGGTGGCCTATACTGCATTAGAGCTAACGCCATCTGTGACTATTCTTTGTACCAGACCATTCAAAAAGTCTTTAATCCAGCCGAGGATATTTTTATCTACGCCATAGGCTTCTAGCTTTTTGAGCAATTTACTCTTAGGTACTTTGTAGAAAATCTTTTTGAAATCCAGAAAAGCTGCATCCACTGGAACATTGGTCCCTCTTGAACTAAGGATATTATGAAAAAAATACGCAAGTTGCGTGTCGCAGGATTTACCCTTCCAGAAACCGAGCTGGTTTTTCATCAATAACTCCTGACAATCGACGTGTCTCGCCATCGAACTGGAAACTACCTGTATACGTATGTCCCATGACTTTGCATGACATAGATGGGAGGGAAATAGATTGTAATTGCCCTGCTCCTCCTTCACTCCGTTTATAAGTATATGTGTAACATTAGCCGTTTTTCAATCACTGGGAATCTTCTGATCTGATAGCGATTTCTTAAATATGTTTATAGCTATGGCACAATTTCTGACGCTAGTTCATTAAATATACGAGCAGGTATTTGATGGGGTCCTGAGGATTTATTAGGTTTAATATTTTCCAGCAAACGTTCTTTTCCATTACGGGCACCCCGGATGGGACGGGTATGCAGATGACGAGCCGTCAATCACTCGGCGCTGAACCCGAGAGTCAAGGAAGTAGTCGATGACAGATAGCAGAGCATAGTTAATATTATAACAATGCTTTAGCTTATGAATTAGAAGGCTATTGTTAACGGGATCGAAGACCAAAGAAAAATAAGTACCGCTTTCATCACGTTGAAAGTTACGCCCAAGTGCAGAAGCAATGTGATAGTGAAAGATACCAAGATTAGTTAGAGATGAATCACCAGGGAGAAATAATGTTGGTAGGATAAGATGTAAGGAAGGGTGTGGTGTACTAGGCCATTATGAATAATGCGTTCCAAAATGATTAAAATGACCAGCAGTAAGGATACCGGATGGTATTTATCAATCATATCTTTAGTCGTCGATTTCAAAAAGTGTGCAACATTGACAGTTTTGCATTGGGAGGGGGATAACCGGAATTTTTGCAATTGCGTGATGCATACCACTTAAGACCAACTACTCTCTAGATGCATACTTTGTGGAAGCGTTATTGTTTATCGCGTTATATTACTTGGTTTATCGGGAGCTAGCCCAATTGTGGCTTGCAATTCAGTGGTTAACAAACGTACATTCAAATTTTTATTGAATTTAAATAGGAAGGAGGGCGCGAACATGTAACATAAAAGCTTTAACTAGAATAAAAATGCAAGAATAAGAAGAAGCATTTAAGCAAATTCTAAATTAGGGCAAGGGGATGGGAACAATGAGGAAATGGGGTATGTTATAATAAAAGAGATAACAAGAGGGACAGAAGATATAATAGACCTTTGGTCTCCCCCCTATTGACCGGAGATGGTTTAGAAGTATGGGAAGACATTTAAAAATGAAGTGGAAAGAGTAGTGCGATGATATGGGGAAATTGCTGACTAAGATAGAAAAGTTAACGCAGTGTGCAAGAAGTCAGAAGGACTGTCGGTGATTAGAAATGAAAAACGATTCCATCCATTGGAGATAAGACAAGAAAGTTATCAATGGAACCGAAGAGATTCTTCTGAAATGAAAAAAAATCTGTGGGAGAGAGATTAGTTGACTTAACTTACATATAGAGAGTAACGAGACAAAGATGAGGGAAAATTGGTCCAGGAATACCGGACCGACCAGACAAGGCGATATTGAAAGCACCATGGGAAATGAAGATCAGCAAGGTAGTTAGATAGTCACCAAAGGAGTAGTTAACTTCAGGGGAAAATGGAAGGAAGAGATTTGTTGGAATTATTCGTACTACTAAAAAGAAAGTAATGTGGTCGAAAGAATTAGCCATCTCTCGTTCGATTTAAATTTCTATCTTCCTATCTCAAAAAAGAGTCTAGAAGTAGTGCGTCAGAAGTACAGGTCAATTTATCTAATTTCGTAGACCAAAAATCTATCGCAACTGGAAACTGATGATTTTTAGGAGGCAAATAGTCTAATTGGCAACGGCATTAGGTGAGAAAGTTGTGGTCAAAGAAGCATGTTATAGGAGGGAGTTGATGAAAATGGAATTACGGAAGCTATAGATGAAAACTGGTATGGGGTGTTAAATATTTTCAAAACCCGAGGAGCAAAGGAGGCTTTTAAACTTGGATTCAGGAAGAAAAAACCTGTATAGAGAGCAAGCATGACGAAGAAGTTCTTCTTTTACCGTATTCGTTATGACAGGAGAAGAGAGAATGTAGATGAGTGGGATTAGGAGGTAGAAAGAGTGAATGGAGGGGAAGAAGGAAATAAACGATGTTGGACGGCATGGAGGGAGGCAGATGGCACGAAGAACTGGAGAAGGAAATAATGTAGGTCATACGGATTTTCACTTGAGAGAAAGTGCTTGGCAGTCCACGGCGTTTTGTAGATTTCAGGGTCCGTGAAAACCTACGTTTAATCGGCAAGTTATCTGCAGTAAGGCTGTAATAATAAATGTTAAAATGCAATAATTTTCAAAGCATAAAAATCTTGACCGTGATTTGAACCCGTATCCCTCGTTGTTGGGCCGAGTGCTTTAGCCACTACCGGTCAAGGCGAAAGATTTTTACACTTTGAAATTGTTGCACCGTAATGTACACTTAGCGGACGATTCCTCTAAAAATTACTGTTGCGGTATCTACCGTAGTTTCTTTGAAGATGCCTTAAAGTTTTTTCATCTACTCATAGTCAGGAAGTATCAATATTCCTGATAGAAGCATTCGGACACGAAGAAAGTTCATCTCTGAACTGGAATAAAATAAATATAAGTACTTTTAAATTGCCACTGAACAGCTGGACGCATGCAGGCGGTCGTGTATACACGTAAGAGTATGCTACTGCTGCTTACATATGATACTGCTTCATGCCAGTTTCATATGAGAAACCTTCGCGGTTTTGCCTTAAAGGGGTTAGTACTGGAACAAGCACGGCTTAATTTTTGAGACTAGCATATGGCTACTGACGGCATCAACCAGGGGAATTGTATAAGAGTATGTTTCCGGCGGAATAAATCACCGGGACCATTCTTGCCTCATTTTTCACCGCAGGAGAAAATTAAATCGAGCAATGAAGTCGTATGTGCTAAGGACTTCGCTAGATCATCCTCTTGGATAAGTGTTTTAAGCTGGTAAAATCAGTTTTGCGTGGGTAAAATGAGTAAATTATCGTACTAAGTTTTTGAGTACACACATTAATTCACTCACATGAATCAATAATGCCGGAGCAAATAGGCGAGTATATGTCGAGCGTATTTTATTGAGATTAAATTAAGACTTTGCCTTTTTTATAACAACGCTTCCTTTGGTTGAGAAACCTTTACAATCCTTTCGCCTATCAGATTTTCCATAAATACGGATTTAGCATAGAGGCTCTAAAGTAACCCCAAGCAGTCAGCCGTTTACAGCAACAATATTTCCTTCATTCGTCTAAAGATTGGTTGAAAGATATTAGAAATAAGGAATTTGGAATCTTCACCGTAAAGCCACCCCTCAAGTCATAAAGCTTATTAGGTTAAGCCTATGGTATGCATGCTTACATTAATGCATGTCATAGGGTTAACTAGGCCGCAGAAAAGTCCATGTCCCAAGTAGACCAAAACCGTCATGGAACCCTATATGTTTGCTCCTTCTCCACAAGGCTGGCGTGGTCAAAATAATCTTTTGTACGGGATGACAAAAACACCGACCTCCAAAACATCTATCAACGCTGATAGTTATCCTAGAGCCACGAATACCGCATTACCTTCAATCTTTTAAGGTATGGTGATCGATTTCAATGTTAAGCATATTTTTTCAATTTATTACTGCTCTATTTTTTCATCATATTCAAATAAACGAGTACATGTGAACGGAGGACCGCATAAACCCAGACGTCGAGGTTACTCTGTAGATAACCGTTTTGCACCCCAAACCTCGGAGCTCAATTAGAGAGGTCAACGATTTGTAACCCTAGTCTCCCCTTGATATCGACGGTCAGTATATGCAATTATATTAAGATTTTATGTGGATAATATTGCCAATATGCATTATCATCGATGTTTCTCGATGGACCTGGTATACTACAGTGTCCAATAAATACACGAACTGAGCCCATTGAAACTATATTTCGCAAAATTCAGTGTACATCGATTTTGTCACCTACAAAGTACTCTCCATTCGTTGCTATACACTTATTCCATCTACTTCTCCACTGTTCAAAGCACCCTTGGAAGTCCTCGGCAGTTAGGATTTTTAGTTTTCTCGCCGTTTCTTGCTTTATTGTTTCCACCCAGTGATGTCCCCTCATCACATTTTTGCATTTAGGGAATAAGAAAAAGTCGCAGGGGGCGAGATGTGGCGAATAAGGATGATCAAGAATGGTGAATGAATATTTTGGCAGAAACTGGCGAACAATCAATGCTGAATGTACAGGTGCGTCGTGCACCAAAAAACTTGATGTTGATTCATTGGTCTGTGATTTCGTCAATTTCCATTTTCGTCAAACAGCAAAAACAAGGGCAACCGAAACTAACACAACTGGAACAATACGCACAGCTCGACGACCCGCCAAGCACAGACGGCTCATTGGGTCTCAGGCAACTAGCGCCACTAGTTGGCGGGGCTATAGTCCGCGTCATGGCCGCCAGATTAAAGCAGTTCGCGCATTTATTGCACAGACCGCGTATATCACAATTTCAGCCGAATGAGACCGAATCTGTGGCTTGGCCATTAATTTGTCTTACTTTCGTAAGGCCATGGTCCAATTTAATGCATTAGAAATTTCGCTTAGAAGTAACACAACTGCTTTCATTTCTAACTATAACGTGTTCAACTTGCATAACAATGTTTTTAAATCCTATGGGGATGCACTTGCCTTTTCGGAGAGGGAATGACATTGCGCTGGAACTAACCTAAAAGAGGAAGAGATTTAGTGAAGTACCTATACGCTCGGCCTATGGGGGCGTGCAGATAATAAGTACCTTGCTATTTTCGAGGTCACTAACTCTTCATAAACTTGAGAGCCGTCATGTGGCGTATGCCTGGGACACTGACCTTTATACAACTGCGGAGAGTTGAAAACAATATGGACTGTTTTTGAAGGCAATAGATCAATGCCAACAAATACAGGTATGATATCTTTAACATTGCATCTATATTATGATAACGAATTAAAGACAAAAGCCATTATGTAAATGATGATTTCGGGAGATTAATTCCCTAACATTATTCTGGTCCAAATCTCTACAAATAGTGTGAGAATTTAGCTTCATCATAGATTCTTCGATAGTTCACAGTATCATTAATTTTTCGGTGGCAAAAGTAAACTCGATTTCTTTTGCAGCAACTCTTTCTGGCTTGTTCTCTTCGTGTCCAAATCTGCCAACACGATAGTTTTTTCTGAAAACGCTGTAATACCAGAGTTTCTCATCGTAACATATTTTCCTAATCCGATCGATCTTATTCGTACTTTTATCATATAAACATTATTCATAAAACCACAGTAATCAGCCTACTACTAAACCCAACGGCGTGTGAATATTCACACATCAGGGTAGGGGGGCCAGTTTCTCTTCCTGTGCCGGTTATGGTTTACCAGGAAGACCTGGTACCCGAAAAATCATAGCTTGGGTGGAGCAGATGCCTTGCCCGGGAATCAAACCCGGGACCCTCCGGTCAGCAGTCCAACGCTCTGCCCCTGGACTACCGCGACCCACATATATATGTAAATATGCATATAAATAAATAAATATATGTATATATGAGTATATATATATACATACACACACACATATATATATAAAGGAAAAAGACGACGGCAAGTTAATGTTCCCTCTTTATATTGACTAAACTTACTCAGGATTTTGAAACCTCTCCTCCATCGATATCTGCTGTCCCGGCTCCTGCATTGGTCCACTTTCTGTAATGGCCTTGTCCTTTGCCTTCTTGACATGCTGCGCACCACCCGAGACCTGAAGGGCATGGTCGTTTCCTTTGTACGGATATGAAGTGGTATATCATTTGCCTGTATTTTCATGATAATTGGAGTAAAGCGAAAATAATCAACTACTTCGTCTTTCTTTTGCCACGGACTTCTATTACGCAATGGCTCGTTGACATAGTTGCAGTTCTTGATTACCCCGTGGATCTTGACTAAATAACATAAAAGACACGTGGAATAACCTATGCTTCGCACCATTAAATAAAATGTAGTAACAAAGGCCAAAAAATGCAAGAAGCCACTAAGAACACCCTTTGAATCCCCTCGTCTAATTGTATCGCATTGAAGCACAATTCAGTCGAGTGGTCGTTCCGCTTGTTTATAACATCGATCGGTCGATAGTCAAAATCCTATCGCACAATCGTATTCATGTTCCGCAAGCTATTGGTGCTAGTGTATCAAGACTTGTGATGGATGAGTAATAATATATGAACAACTTTTGCTCTGGGATATTCGGTGGCGTGTGAGCGGTTTGGAGGAAACTGCGAAGAGAATTGGCTTAGTTCTCCACCAGTCATCGTGTGCCAATGAATGCTAGTTTCACAGGTAGAATAATTCCTTGAGCAGAAACAAATCTTTATGATATCTCAGGAAACCTTAGAAGAGTTCTTTCTATCGCATAAAAGAATTATCATTGAAAGTATTTTTTTTCTTTCAGATGCTCGTCTATGTATTGTACCTGCAATTTCTTTTACTGAAGTTCTCAGGCTCCCCTCAATACATAAGCCTTATATCATTCAAAAGCATACACCAGCCATTCGAATTTACAAATAAATAAAAATAATCTACCATTGTGATTTATTATTGTTTAGCGGGAGGCCTATTTGGATATTTTGTTTTCCAAACCATCCACAATGACTTTAATGGAATTTTTTGGGTGTACATTCATAGCATTTGGTCCTCCTCTTGCTATGTTCACATTCACAATAGCTAAAGATCCTATAAGAATTATTATTTTAATAGCTAGTGCTTTCTTCTGGCTGTTATCATTGTTACTTTCGTCCATACTATGGTTTATGGTGATTCCTCTTAAGAGCTATCTGGCCTTCGGCCTAGTGTTTTCAGTGCTTTTTCAGGAATTATTCAGGTTTCTTATCTATAAACTTTTGTGCAAAGCTGAAATGGGTTTGCGTCGGGTCACTGACGCAGGGACACATGCTAGCAACAGTAAACATGTGTTAGCATATGTTTCTGGCCTTGGATTTGGTGTAATGAGTGGAGCGTTTTCCTTGGTGAATGTGTTAGCTGATGCCATTGGACCTGGAACCATGGGTTTGCGTGATGGAACAGACATGTTCTTCATTACATCTGCGGCCACTGCGTTATGCATTATACTTTTACACACGTTTTGGGGGGTAATTTTCTTCTCTGCGGTCGACAAGAACAATTATTTTCAATTACTTTGGGTTCTTGGAAGTCACATGCTTGTGTCTTGTCTTACTCTACTTAATCGAAGGGAACTTTATTTTGCAACCTTGATACCAGCTTATATTGTAATGGTTATCACTGCTTTAATTGCCTACGTAGTTGTTGGTGGAACTCTTAGCAGTTTCAAAGAAGCTCTAAAATTCAGGAGGACCACTTTGGTCGTCACCGAGTAATGTTTTATCACTTTTTTGAAGAGGAGTTACTGCAACCTGTGAATGAGTGAACGTGTATGGATATAAGTTTGTGGATTTTGGAAGCTTTTAATGAGTGTGTGTGTAAATAGTGCAACAGTTTCATCGTGGAAACTAAAAACCTGTGATTTTAATATCTATTTTGTCCGTTTAAAATGACTCTGTTAACAGCTATTGACATTTGCAATATTTGAAGTTTCTTATGGCTTAAGAACATCAAATTGAAGTCACAAGCCAGTCAGTAGCCTGAGATTGTGCTCATAATTGAATTGTTGAAAAATGGAATTTTCCAGTCCTTTTGGTTCTGAAGTTGATTTTTGAAGAGAGTAACTGTATGAGAGTTAACAATTATGGTGGTATGATAATATTGTCATTTTTCATGACATTTACATAACACATTCTAAACTGTGGGGATGGAAACCAAAGTGGAAATAAATCTGATATTATGTTTACGGCAATTTAAAAGATTTATAGCAGAATGAGTATCCAGTCATTGATGATGGATTCTGTTGGTACATTTGGAAGTTTTGTTGCAATCGCCATGTGTCCAAAACCAAGACTGCATTATAATGACTGGTGCATGTTATTCTTTTATTTTGCAGCTGATGATACCACAAAGCCTATGTTACACTTTTGAAAATTTATTTTCAGCATGTACTCTTACAGTTAGATCTCATCCCTAACAAGTTAATATATTTTCTTTCTTTTTTTATTTATGTGTAATGCATATCTCTATTGCAACTTATTTATATCATAGTTCCTCTTATAAATTCAGTCTGTTCATATGCTACTTGCTTTAATTGAATGGTAAAAGCACTGTGTAGATTTCAGTTATAGTATGGAGCTTAATACTTTTACTAATGTGGAATGGGTGCGTAGAACACAAATTAATCCACTTAGTTCCATTTTCTAAACTGAAATAGGTCAAACAATTTTTTTTATTAATAGCATTGTAATCCAATTTACAATTTGGAATTCGGTGTCAATTCAGATGAGGGAATAATGCATATATTTTAAAATAATGATTAGCTTAACTTTGGAGAATTACTTTTTAGAATGTAAAGAATAGCTGTTGTATTAAGTTAAGTGACTTAGTTTCTTGACTTTCCAGGATTGTAATGACATCAAAATTCCATTTAGGTTTGTGCACCAGTCATCTCTCTCTCCTCTGGTATCTGCTGACAGGATGTGCCTGTGAATTGTAATGAATTCCATGATGTAATAAAATGCCTTACTTATTTGTAATGTAATTTAAATGATGACTTTTTATTTTAAGCTATAGAATTGCTTGAAAAAACTTATTTGAGATATAGTTGCCCACCATAATATTGTTGAGTAGATGGGCAGAGATTAGCTGCAACTATGCCTATGGCATAATATGTCATGCACTTAGGGCAGGGTTTCAGAATGGTCTTGGGAATTGCACTTTTCAAATTGATATCTTCAAGATTCACTAAACAACCTCATTGGTTTAGGGGCAATATGAACTGCTGTGTTACTTAATGGAGTGTGTGAGCATTTAATGATGTATGTAAGGAGTTTTGATGATTTAAGCTTCAAATCAACACTGTTGGCAGATGCTTTGATACACTGGGATGCTATTAAAAAATTTATCAATGGGGTGCAGCTTGCATTGACTCTAGATATCACACAATCTATGTTTTAAAGTCATTCACATTTATTGACATTTTCAACATTTGAAAAATTAATTCCAAAAGCTAACGAATTTCTTTGAAATTGCTGAATTGAAAATTAATTCCACTTTTAATCTTTTGCATGAGAATTGAACTGATAAGATATATTTAATTTATGCTGAATTTTGCTCTTAAAAATACAATTGTGGCTACCTTCACATTCCTGCACACCTTTCCCTGTGGGTGATCAAAAGAGGATTATTTCATAAATTAGACAACAATGCATGAGAGAGTATTACATCATCATGGAGGCTATTGCCTTTAGTGCTGAGGTGAAGAACTGCAGTAGACTTAAAGTGACTGCATCCAAGCTGTAAGCTAAGAGTGTAAAACAGTAAATACTAAACAAGAATTCTGTCATGTTAAAGTTATCATTTGTGTGTAATGAAATCCAGACAAAATAAAAACAAATTGTCCTCTAGTGCATAATGATACGACCTAAATATATGTAATTGGGTGACAGTTCTTAATAGTGCAACAACCTGGTGGATGTTTTTGTGAGTTGCTCCCATTAAAGAGTTCATCAGTTTTCTTATGTACCATAGTTGGAATTTGGGGATCTTGTGACTGCTTCAGATTCTTAGCACTAGAATCACAATGTCATAGTACCCTGGATTTTTTCCTGCCTCATAAAAATTATAGTTTTCATAAGGCAATAGGTTTTTTACCTGTTTTACACATAACTTTTTAGTAATTTCACTGCAGTAGACTTCAAGTGACTGCATCCAAGCTGTAAGCTAAGAGTGTAAAACTGTAAATACTAAACAAGAATTCTATCATGTTAAAGTAATCATTTGTGTGTAATGAAATCCAGACAAAATAAAAACAAATTGTCCTCTAGTGCATAATGATATGACCTAAATATATGTAATTGGGTGACAGTTATTAATAGTGCAACAACCTGGTGGATGTTTTTGTGAGTTGCTCCCATTAAAGAGTTCATTAGTTTTCTTATGTACCATAGTTGGAATTTGGGGATCTTGTGACTGCTTCAGATTCTTAGCACTAGAATAACAATGTCATAGTACCCAGGATTTTTTCCTGCCTCATAAAAATTATAGTTTTCATAAGGCAATAGGTTTTTTACCTGTTTTACACATAACTTTTTAGTAATTTCACCCTTAACCATATAAAATTAATATACCTTCTACATTAAATATATGTTTACAGGGAAAGGAACTGTCCTCTTTACCCTAACTTGTGAATTTCACAGGCCATAGGGTTGTGCGAGGTGAGATGGAAAGATAGTGGTAGATTACTGGAGTGATAGCTATACTATAGAATGATAAACATCAGAGGGGAAGAGAGCCAGTGAGAGGAGGCTACAATAAAGAATAACAAGGTAGGAAGAAAGATGGTAAACAGTAAGCTACTGAAAGAATATTTAAAAAAAACAAACACAGTAATCAATCTGAAGGTTGGTTTGCTAGATGATGGTTGAGTTCACTTAGTACTAAGCCCGCAGGCATGAGAAATTCACAAATCAGGGTAGGGGGGGGCAGTTCCTTTCCCTGTGCCGGTTATGGTTTCCCAGGAAGACCTGGTACCCGAAGAATCACATAGCTTTGGTGGAGCCGCAGGTGCTCTGAGTGCCTTGCCTGGGAATCGAACCCGGGACCCTCCAGTCATATTCCAACACTACCTGTAGTCCAACAACTACCAGTAGTCCAGGGGGGAAAGAATATTACTAGTGGAAATAAAAGCAGAACCACCAAGCAATTATTGGGAGGAAGAAGTTGATAAGGTGATCAGTTAAGAGGATATAATCACGAGTGTTTCAGGAGGGAAACATTTGAAAGTGAACTTGGTTTAGATCCCACAAAAGGCATAGGTGGACATGGAAAATGTATGGTCATTCAGGAAGATGTCAGGTTAGTTTTCGAGAAATATAAAAGGTAAGTTGAACATTAAAATAAGTGCCAATAAACTAGAGCTTGTGGAATATTTCTAATTTACCTTTCTTGTAAGTGTTCAGGACCGAAATGCCCAAACCAATATGGACTCAAAAAGAATTGCATTAGGTAAAGAAGCTTTCACAAGGAGGAGGGAATTTATGACAGAGACGATGAGGAAAAGGCTCGTCAAAACTTTGCGATGGAGCATAGTTTTGTTGAGAATGGAAGTATGGTTATTGATGCAAGATGATGGGCATAGATTGGGGGCCTTTGAAATGTTGGCATGGAGAAGGTGAAGTGTACGAAAAGGAAAACAAGCAGGAAGTGCTAGATATGGTGGGGGAGGAGAGTGTCATTGGGAGAAATCCAAAAGGAGGCAGGACGGATTGATGCAGAGAAGTTTGATTGGCAATTGGATGTTGAAGAGGGGAGAATATTAGGCCAATGAGGAAGGGGTAGGAATAGGATAGGGATATTGAACAGCATGAAGGGAGGAAGACGTATTCAAAATTGAAGAGAGGCTTATTGTAATGCAGGATGCCAGGTTCTGTTTTGTTAGGGAATCGTCACTGCACCATTTGGTAGCTTGTGTCCTTCCAAAACCTACCTTAATTGGTAGATTACAGATGATAATAGTATAGTATGCATTTTGTCAAGCAATCAGTCTCTAAAAGACAGAAATTACATTCTAAACTGTATGTACATATATCATGGAGTTTATTAACAAATTAACTTAAGCAAGAGGTTGTTGAAAAAATTAGACACTAAGGAATTGCAAATTTCTTGAAAAAGCATCATCCATGGGAATTAATTGAGACTCATATCTTATAACTTACGTTGTAATAATTCCTAGTCCTGTTAACATATAAACATGGCTATGCATAGCAGTGCTAGGAAAACTAATATGCAAATTTTTGTGCTTTAAATTCTAAGTGTAATTAAGGTGGCCTCTTGAGTCTGAAAAATGAATTCTGGCTATTCACAGACTTTTCAGATGTATGCAGTAAATTCCCAGGTTCTTTTTTTCCAGTTTTTCACCAATATTGATATACATATCTTATAAGATTCTCCAGGAATTATGGTCACTTCTCTATCAATCCTTAGCAATGATAGTACTACATGTTACCAAGATTAACTATATCCCCTTACCTACATTAGCATTTGTTTTATTTTTAGGGATCTGTGCCCAGTGTAGTCATGGTCTAAAGGAGGAGCTTACTTGTCAGACATCCTGATGCTGAAGGCCAATCACATAGACATAAGGAAAAGACATTGGAGCTTATGGAGAGAATTTACTTTTCTGTGGAGAGATGTGAGTGATATGGGCAGGGGAGAGAACAGGATTAGTGGCAATTGAAATGTAGGGTTACAAAAGTATGATGAAATAAAATGAATAGTAGACTAACAAATGAAGAAGTATTTCAACCAGTTTTTCATGTTACTCGGTAGACCATAATAGATCGTATAGACTCAAAGTAATCAGCGTGATCATGTATGTGGCCTGTAATTATATTCGGATTACTGAAAATTGAGTTTTTAAAGAAATGGATCTCCCATGGGCTAAAGCATAAGAGCCATCCTTGGATCTGTTGTGATTGGCCCGCTAGCAATGATGGCTCCCGACTGCCTGGCTCCCACTGAGCTGGCTTTTGGCATACTGAAGGATTTTTATGTCTTCACCTTGAGAGACAAGAGCACTGCTTGCCTCTTTTCCAAACACAGTTAAGTATTTCAAGTGAATCATAAGTAAAATGAATTATACTCATGCCATTAAAGTGAAATTTTCAATGTGCACTTTTCTCTGCAATACATGTTTTTTTGTAAATGAAAGCTCAACAAATTTCCGTTCATTACCAGTAAAAAATTAATTTCTTATCTTTTCCAGCCTGGAGGCCATCCTGTGCCTAGCTAAAATATACAGAAGAAAATGAAAGAGAGATTAAAATTTGGCCGATAAAAATCAATAAAAACAAGTCTACACAGATTTTGTGTGATAGGTGAAGGGAGACCTCACTTTGTACTAAACTCTACAGAGTATGTAATTCACACATTAGGGTATGGGCATTCAATTCATTTCCCTGTGCTACCTTTGGATTCCTAAAAAGAGAGGGCATCAGAAAAATCCCAATACTGAGTGTATCCTGGTGCATGAAATAAAGCCTGGGCCTTCCAATCTATTGAGTTATCAGGCCTTTTTAACAGAATCATTTAATGAAACATCAATATCAGAGAAATAAAATCCTATTGAACAAGCAATTAATTGCATCAATAAGTTCAACTCAAGGCATTTTTGAACCAATAATCCTATTAATACTAATCCCATAACATTTTTGAAATTTTCACAAAACTTTCAATGCCCTATTCAAACTATACTTTGAACTTTTGATTCTGATCATCAATGGACTATTAATCAATGATTGTCTGATAAAATAATTGGTTTGAATATATTTCATTTCAAAATTAGGAAGTGAAGGAATCTAATCCAAAAACTTTTGTAAAATTCATGGCCAGTCTTTTGCATGTGATCTCATCAATAATAAGTTAGCAGGACTTCGGCAGTGTGTGATCACCCATATTAAGTCCTGAGACAAGCAATAGACAACTCTAGTCATTAGCCCATAAAACCTCTCTTGAATATCCTATTAGGTATTAGCAATTGCAGGCAAGTTACAGATTTCTCCAGTACATGCCCCAATTTAAGATAAATTTTGATCATTCAGCCATCGGCAGTGGTCAAACCTGTTGGCCATGAGGATGCAGAACTTGTTATTCAACTTCCTCGGCAAACAGGAGGTGCTGAGTAATTAAGTAATTTACTCACTCCAAGGAATATAAACAATGTAAAATATTAAGTTAAGTGAAATTTGATCACTTCTTGCATACAGCAAATACAATACCCAAAATATGTATCCCTATCAATAATTTGCATTGCTACTTGTGGAATGGTTTGTTCACCCATGTTTTTTATTTACTTAATTACTAAGATTAATTAAGAAAATGAATTGACATACTCAACACAGGTCTCTGGTGTGGAGACACTGAGGGAAAATTGTGATGCATCATTCCCTTTCACATAGAAATATCCTTCAGGTTTCATTTTAATTGAGAAGGTATTGCTTCGTGCACATTTTAGTCTTGATACTGGCGAAATCTTCTCAGTACAGTGCTTCAAATCAAATATTAAAAGTGGATGCTGTGTAAGTCACATTTTAAATGAAAAAAAAAGGAAATTCGGTCACCATTAATATTTTCAATCAATAGACAATACTAATCTCATGTTTTGCTCTATGGAGGGTTTTACTTACAAATGTTTCTTGATCTTCTGGATACTTCCAACACATTAAATATGTTCCTTTTAGGCACCACCAACCTCTTTGCCAAGCAGCTATGCCACTAATCATGTTGAACTGTGTCAAGAAACCTTGGCATTGAATAAATGTTTTATTCATCGCAATATCAAGGCTTTTGGATGGAAATGTACAACTTATTTCAAATTGCACAGTCTCATGTAAAGGCTGTGAAATTCTGCCTTCATTGATGCAATCCTGAAATAATGTTTCCGGTCATCAAAAGTTAAGAATTGCATTAGAAATGAATTTTAGTCAACATGCAAAATTACTATACATACTAGTAACAAGATACAATTGTACCATATACATTTATGTTGAAATTAAAATACAAAGTTTTCAATCTGCATTATTTTATGCTGAGCATTGCAAGATAAAGTTAAGGTGGGGCCATGGGGATAAGTATACGGTTTAAGCATTTAAAATGTAACACAGCTGCAGTACACAATGAATCAACAATATAATGTTATGAAGGGGTCATAAAAAATAAATTCAAAATTAGATGAGTGGTCAAAAATATGAACACATATGGCAAGATCATCAATTGATTAAAAAAATGCTAACATGGCCTCAAAACATTTTTCTTCAAATTTAACATTCTTTGAAAATGCTAAATGCACATTGAGAACCATAGTCTTGATTCAAAAATCAGCATACCAACTAGTGTCAACTATACTACCTTGATTTATACATAATTACTTTTCACTTTGATATAAAATGTTTAAGAAGTAAAGTGGGCCCCTGAGGTTTTCTATTTGCAGGATGTTTTTATCCTAAGGCCATATTTTGTCAGTTTCAAATTTTGGAAAAAAATAGGTTGCAACACATCATTTTCAATTTTGGCCACAATTTCAAAAACATCACATTTTTCTGCAAAATATTTTTTGCTGAATGAGTCTAGTGGACTATCAAATTCAATCTTAGAATGGCCTATTTTTATCCAAGATAAGTAAATTCAAATATCTTTACTTTATTACTAACATACTTATATTAATCAATAATATCCTTAAAATGTATTTTCTCCACCCTTCTCAAAGTGTTTCAAGAATTATTTCCTGCTTTCCTATAATTTAATTGCATATTAGTTCTATCATTAGCATAAATATATGTTCCTCATACATGGGTCTTATGTCATAATATTTATACATTCATGTAGTTTATCATCTACTTTTTATGTTTCATTAAATCCCTTAATTTATCCATAACTTCATCACATTGGTTCACAGAGATTACTTCTCTAAATCTGTTCCAATTAGTATTTGTCTGCCTAAAATATTTTTCTTGATTCTTAGAACTGGAGAGGTATTTACTACTATAGAGTCAATTTTAAAAAGTATCTCACCTCATATTGCTGTAGAATGCAAAAATTTTCATCAATATCATTTGGAAGATGTATTTCACCTCTTCCAATCAAAATAAACCCAGGAACTCTGGTCTGCATGTGCTCGCAAGCATTTTTCAAAAATTTACTGTTTCTCTCAGATTCCTTGGACCCACACAACAGTAAGCAGTATGAGTCATGCTTGGATATTACCTTGAAGAAAAGAGTGCCTCTTTATTTCTTATCATGGTTTGCAATCTGGGAATTATTATAAATGCAGGAACCATAAGAAAACAAAAGTATGCATATACAGTTGGGCTTTCTAGCATATTTAAAGGGTTACATAAATTAATATTGTGATTGTCATACTGATTATAAATAAATTACCTCATATCTAAAGAATGGATGGCTGTGACCATTTGAACTGCAAGCTAGACTAAATCGTACTTATAATTTCAACTCTGTTTAATGAGTAATTTCAAGATACTTCTGAAAAACTAAAGCAATTAAAATAAATGATAATTAGAAATTAACATCAAAAAGTAGAAACATTTACCACGTTTGAAAGAAGCTGTTTTTACTCAACAAATTTTCTTTGCAAATTTAATTACGTCTTTCTAATTTCAAAAATATATATTCTCAATTAATTTCATTCAGATTTTTAATAAATACTCATAATAGCTTTCAAAATCTCAGTAATTGACATTTAGGTTTTATGATAGGTGAATGTAGTACTCATCTAGTATCAGCTATATTTATATAAAATGCCTAAATTCGTACATCAGGAGGGAGGGGAGGTTTCTTTCCCTGTGCTGCCTGCAGTTTCCCAGTAAGACCTGATACCCCAAAAAATGACACAGGTTGGGTGAAGCTGAGGTACTCAAATTTATCATCCAGAATCAAACCTGGGCCCTCCTGCTAGTAGTTCAGTGCTATTCCCACTGGGCAACCACACAACCTCCAATAGCTTTAGAAGTCTCTCTCTAAGTTATGGTTCTATGATCTGACCAGATGGGATACTGGTAGTTTCCACATAGGTCATCAAACAAAGGGCCAAAATACTAGTCCCCATACAAATTAGATGAGATAAGGACTATTAATTCCCAAGCCTAATTTGGTAGCCAGTCAGCTTGTCTGTCTGACGGAATTTTATCAAATACAATGCTTATGTTTGAGATACTCAACTTCATCAGAGACAAGAGTTAGTGGTTATATTTGTTGGAACCAGAAGTGTTCTCCTGAAATGTCTCCCTCCCAAGACCCAGTGAGTCAGTTAACCCTCGAATAAGGTGGCATTGTTATCACTGATTGAAACATTGAGCAGCCATTCACCATACCAAACTCTGCCTGCAGTAGAGACATATGCAGCATTACATGGTTTAACATTAGTGTTACAATTATTGTATGAATTCAAATTATACAATTTAGAAATTAAAATATACGTCAATTCTACAGTAGCTATGTATGCTTCAATGAGCAGTAAATGAATTGTCTTCAGATGAAATACAGTTTTGATTGAAATGTACATTATTATCTTAATAATGGATATCAAGTAAAAAACATTTACCTGGCACTGGGTAATATGTACACACTATATGGCTGACAACCCCTCTAGGGCAATCATTTCTCTGTAATTTAGGTAATATCGAGATTACTTCTTCTTAATGCCAAGCCTCCAAACAAGATCCTACTGGCGATTGTGATACTGAAGGGTCAATTTTGGATAAATTCACAAGATCCAGCAATAAATATTTATCCCTTTATTTTATAATCCAGTGGAATCTCCCCACAACGACAACCCATGGGGAATGAGGCATTTACCATTACAGGGAGGTGTGCATCAGTGGAAGGAGTGGTAATCATTGGGAAAGCACATAAACAGTTAAATACAGTCATAATTATGCTTGTATTTATAGGTGAAAATAAGCAGATATATGCGTGGAACCCAAACAATTTTTATTTAAAAATTCCTTCAATATTATTTCAATCACTTCATTAGAATTATATTTTTGTGGGTTTATTTCTACTTCCCCTGATAATTAAATCTGAGTATGCCTTTATTGTTTTGTGTAAGCACTTTAATTTACATACAACACTTTTGCTATTTTGGGAAAACCTTTGTAAGACACTGAATAACTTCACTTCCATCACCAATAAACCAATTCTCTGGTAAGGAATCGTTTGATATCGCTAGGCATGCCAAACTCATCAGATACCCTGTTCTGATGGATAATGGGAGGTATTTGGTGCTGAGGAATGTAAGATTTGAATGGCTGTGACATATTGAGATGTGAGCATTAATTAAAGGTGTTTCATTTATGATGCTGGTGGTCTCAGTTTGTGGGAAGTATTGGCATTTACATAAAGAATGGTACTTCTGAAAGAATCCACCATTACAGGTCCACCTGCATCAAGTTGACAAGTATACACTGGGTATAATGAGAAACATCAGCTCTAATGTTTTGCAAACTGGGATGAGTGTGAGATGCAAATTAACATTTAAATTTTCATTCAGGGTGCAATGTTAGCAATTGTTGGATATTTAGTTTACATTTTGATGCTCAGTTTCAAATAATTCACAACCTTACTTGAAGGAGATGGAGATGTGGTAGATTCATGATGTCCTACTATCTTTAAATATGTATTAACGATTATTGACTTTGATGCATACCTACACCGATTTTTATATAGCATTCAATTTCTGTATTTTCATTCAGAAGGAAAAGAATTTTATCCTTTACAAGTAGTGGAATCATAAGCACCAATCCAACACAGTTGATAAAATCTATCTCATGCATAGCATTTACTTTTTTGGAGGCAAAACTGCAATTTGAATATTACACATCCATACCGAAATTTAGAATGAAAATTTGTACAAAAAGCGATTTATTTTATGACTTTATCGGGGCAAGGTTAAGACTTTATAGTCCCTTCTTCCACCTAGCCCATATTCATACATACATGAAGGACAATTAAAAACACCCAAGCCCTATGAAGAGGAAAACCCACCAAGACAGGAATCATTGCCACAGCCACTGGGTGGTGAAATTTAAAAAGAAATCACTACATTGTGGGTAAAGTAGAGGAAGGGAGAGAATGGATATCCTAAAGTCAGGAAAATCTGGAAATCATAATCTTGCAGCCACCATATAAGAGATTTATGGTCGATCTTCTGAGTAATCCCTAGTTTTTGGGAATGGAAACCTGAGTTGAATCTGTCCAATACCCAGCATTTTGGATAATATTATCTTATAAATTTGCATTGCTAAGGTAAATAACATTCATGGCCAAGGGCCCAGAGTTATATTTTGCTTCAACCACCAAAATTAGGTCAAAACTATTGACTAATGTATTTAACACCCTGTATATTTGTATGCTTACATGATTTGACTGGCCCACTTCAATGGATTTCTTTTGCTGCTTCCTCTTTGCTTTCTCAACTTTATTTTGCTTTACCTGAAGCATATAAACACTCAAGCAGATACACATGTCACAAAGCAACTCTGATTCCATTTTTAGATTTTTTGCTGGGAAATTGATTGTTGGCTGTCCACTTTTTGCTGCTACTGCTTCTGTACATAACACGGTATCCTGGAAGGCCATTATGCAAAGGAAGTAAAATTGATCTGGAAAATGCCAAAAAAATATTTGTTAATAAGAGCATCCTATTAAAAAATGAAATAGCATGTTTAATTAGACATATAATAATAAATGAAGAACACTCCACAAACCATTTTCAATAATTGCTTATCCAACAATATGTATGACAAAATTGTTTCCCACTATATATTGATTTTTCTAACCAAATACTATCAACATCCTCTACACATTCCGAGAAGTAAGGAAGTAAAGAGACCAACCCGCAAAATTTTTGTCCATTATAGAATCATGCCAGGATTATGTCAATACGGAATGGATATTAATTAAATTTTTGGTGTATAATTAAGGTTTTATACCTTAAAATATGCGCAAAAGGCAAAATTAATACAACTGATGACAGACTATTAGATTACTAAATTTTGAGTATTACCTTGTATTCATCTAAATTAAAATCAAGAGCATAAGATGTTTGACTTTTATTTATGAGAGTGACCAAACACTTCACTTTATGGCCTATTTACTCTTCAATGCTCGGTTCTATGAGAATATAAATGGTCCAAGTTGGCACTTACCATCTGATTATAAGCATGCACTTCAAAAATCTTGGAAAATCAGCATTGCAAGAACCGAACCAAAGAAAGCCATGCACTTATTTTTGCAATTTATGTTCTCTATGCCTGCCATGAAAAGTGTTATCAAGCTTGTTAAACCAACCATTGGTCCTTTAAAAAAGTTTTCCCATTTATCCGAAGTGAATGTGCCCTCTACTGTTAGGCACCTGCAGAGACTAGGAACCTGTCCAGGATGGTATTCGCAAAATTTTATAATGCCTTCTTTCTTGAACCCATTCCCTCATGATGTGTGAGTACAGTGCATGTAAAGAGTGCAGAGGGAACCACCATATCAAATGGCAGATAGATATTTTAAATTTTAGGTTTTAGTTGTACAAGACTTCAATTAGACTTCCAGTTAGTGTATTGAGCCAAGTGCAGCTGGGATACTTTGGTAATTCCAAGTTAAGATCGCTCAATGAGAACAAAACAAGTGCAATCTTTTGTTTTTCCCATAGTTTTTTACAATTTAGGAAGGAGCTGTGCCCTCAAAACAGGTTCACAGAATACAGCTATTTCCATATTGCCCTTCAGAATAAAATGAGTGAGGATAACACCTTTGCTATCCAAATAACATGGCCACCATCATTTTCTCAGCACTGGCAGTAACTCGAAAATTCCTTGTTGTCAATGAGTTAGTGCGCTTACATTGCACAGACTACCATTTTGTTGTAGGATTGAAAAAGGTCATCCATGTACCATCCATTGTCACAATTGATGAAAAAAACACCATTCATAGTGTGTCCACGGGACAACATTGCCTGAGAAATTGCAACCTTGTGTTCTTAGGTCAGTATTCAGGTCACCTGCTTTGAAGAAATTCCACATTTTCTGGTCTCCATGAAGGATGTTCTGAACAAATACCACAGAAATGCCAACTTTTAAGGTGATATCACTCACACCTTATTGCCAGTCCTCCATAACAACTTGCTCCACTCATGCAATCATGGTTTTGATCCGGCTGGTCCATAACCAAGGCTTCTTGGGTTTGTTGTCATTTGGCAGACTCAATAACTGTGTCAATGCCACATTTGGCCTTCTTTGAACTCACATCCACAAACTCAAAATTTCCTCATTCATAATAACATCACCACATAAATCATTCAATTGAAGCCAAATTTTGATGGGTTTGAAATCACACTAATGGAGAAAAGAGATGCATAATGTTCTTTTACTCTAAAAGATGCCAATATAAGTATTGAAAATACTTCCCATCCCACTCTTGCAACAGCTATATGAACCCTATACACTGCATGGTGCAGCTATCTGTTTTGAATCCATTAAGTGTGTACCAAAGTTTGATGTCGCTCTTTGCAATTGAACAATGTTTTCTTTTTTCTTTCTTGTCCTAATAATGTTATTTTGACAGCATTGATAAAAATCATACCAGTAAAATTAGGCTAAAATTAAAATAAATGAAAGGTCAATGTATTTTTTATTGAAATCAGATAAGGAATTCTCTTAATTATCAGCATCAAACTCAGGGTTCTGTAATTTCTACACTTGCAATAAGAACAGAAATTGCTTATCCCATTTGGACAAGAGTAGCATAGCTTAAACCACAGAACTACGAATGAAAATCCAGTAATGAATTATTCTTGTGGGTACTTACTGTTTGTGCACTTTATTCTCAGAGGAATTATTTCTTCGCTGTAATCGCATCTGTTCACCTAGCTTTGTCCATATGTTACCTCCATCATAAATGCAAGTATGGCACTTCACAAATGAATAGCATCTTGCTTCTTGAAGTTAATATGATTTCACAAGTCCCATTAGGCAACTTCCACAATTTATGTTATATTACATATTAGCAAATATAATGGGTGCAGCACTTTTGATATTCAGCTACAAAATATTGTTCATGTATTTGTGCACATGTATTCTACATTTGTAGAATGGCATTAATAATATTTTCAGTTCATGAATAGTCTTCATTTTCTTCTTTTGTTTTTATGTTCATCATGAGTTGCAACGGAAAAGGGAAAAGTAGATCTTGGACATCGTTTCTCTATGAGAGAAAGGCTTGATTTTCTTTTATGCCATGGTAGGCATTACTGAATGGAAACCACAGAAAACACTGTCACTCTCAAATTTATTGGTACTATTTAAGAAGTTAATGGACCTAATACATTTTGTACTCGCTGATTCAGTATGTTGCTAAAACATTTTACTCTATCCTATTGAAAAAATTAGCCCAGTGAGAATTTTTTTTGTTCTACATGTACTCTGGGAAAAATCGTAATGTTGGCTACAGTTGGAACCTAACAGAAAAAAAATGTGCTACTTCTAGATGAACTAATACTAAGTGAGAGAGCAATTTAATATAGTGTTCCACAAGACTTCATATCAGAGCCATTACTTTATTAGGTCCTAGTGCATTTCAATGGCATTGTGACAACTAAAACTTCACCAGAGAGGCTGGTGGAGACCTGCAGCATGCTCAATATGGATGATGTTAACATTTGTTTATTTTCTTGAATCATTTCAAGGGGAAGTTCATACACACACTAGGATGAACTTTATTTTACAATGGCAGAGCAATAGCAATCTTCAAATAAACCTCAAGAAAAATATTATATACTCCTCAATAACCAACGTAAACATTAATATCTCAGTTGAAATAGGAAATTTAATAGTTTCTAAATTGGATTACATAATTTTTTTAAGCTTAGAAATGCATAAACTACTTAAAGGTTCACACATCAAATTGTTGGCAAAAGTTATGCTAATTCATGATTCTTTGAAATGAGGTAGCAAACAACTGTAATGCAGAAATTCTAATCTATATATACATGTACTATATCATATTTGCATTTATGGCTAGCTACCGCATAATCATCTGGGGGAGTTCAACACAGGATTAGGTAAAAAAAACTCTCTAAAAACATGCTTTAAGAGTCAACTCTACATTAAAATCCATGTAATCATGGGGGATGTACTTAAAAAATTGTAACATAAGACTATTTTCTGAATTTAGAAGTATCAGGTGATTAACTATGTATTGCTACAGAAACTTCTTCTTGATCATTAATATGAATGCTAAAAAAAGTAAATCTTTTTAATGACCATTTTCACATTTGAACTCTACAAAAAAAATCTCAAATCCTCAGGTAAAATATTATCTAATAAAAATAAGGGAACTAGGCACTTATAAATCAAAGAAAGCATGGCACCAAGAAAAACTAAAAATTATGTTAAAGGACTATTTTGTATGAAATATCTACTATAGTACTAAAGAATATCTGGCAGGATAAAATCAGTGTTGTAAAATCTACAACACACATTTGGTGGCATTCATTTTATTGTAACAGATTTTAACGAAACGGGCTGCCTGGCATTGGACCTTCTCAATTTCCCGAATGAGGCCTTTTTCACTTGGATTCCATACACTACATGCATACATACTCGTATTCTAACTGAAGTATTGGATCCCCACTATCCTTTTGGCACAAAAGGGGACGTGGGACACCATCCCTTCTCGTTGAACCATGTGACCTTTTGGAGTAGGAAAAAGCAAAACTTTTCCTCGTGAGATCAGAGAGTGCACACCCTAGGCCCCAGAGAACGCACATGAGGTGGATCGGACATTTCATCAGATCAGTATTAGTTTCCATCCCAAAAAAGGATAGGCAACCATGTGTGAGGACTTAAGAACAATAAGTTTGATTCACATTCAGCTGAAGTGGTTCTCAGGATCGTCGATTAGAGGATGAAGAGTAGGACGTACGATTACTTAGGGGGTGATCAGTTTAGTTTCAGAAGGGGAGAGGCACACATGATGCCATAACAGCAATGAGATCACTAATAGAAAGGAATATAAATTACAATCAAGATATATCGTAATTCCAAGGCGTGGATTTCCTATAAAATTGTCATGATGAGATTGTAGGATTAACAGCATGTCATAATACTTGTACAAGTGAGGAAGGGTGCAGAAATAACATCTTATGAGGACATGGCAGAGAATGATCAGCAAATGGGAAGGTGGAGATATCTATTTCTTCCAATCAACTATCAAGGATTATTGATTCCTACAAAAAAATGCATATGCATGGATCACTCCAGTCTGATCATAATGAATTTTAGTCATTGCAGCAAAATGATCTTTAAGGTAGCAAATTATCAAAAACATAGTTTCTTTCTGGTTCTGTGAGCTTGAACCTTTCATGGCACTTATTTATGACGATATTACTACAACCACTAGGACTACAGTATCTTTCATTCTAGACTTAGGGTTTTCATTCCTAAGACAAAATAATTCAGACAAAGAATAACATTAGCTCCTCTGAGGCAAACAATTGTAAAGCTTCTTTGATGCATCAACAAGAATTAGAGGAAGGACCCTTCGAGAATTAGAGATTGGATTACACCCTTCATTATAATAACTGGACACATGCAATTCATGCACTTGATGTTTCCTAAAATAACATAAAATCAAGAACTTTGGCTTTGCCTACCCCAAAATGAAACCACAGAGGCCATGTATCCATGTATATAAAAATTCAGTAATTATATAAGTACAATCCGATTCCATATATTATTAATTCCATACATTAATGATCACATTAATATTATAATAAGTATTAAATATAGTCACCTTTAATTAACAAACAGAGGTATTTATGATAAATCATAAATGCAATGCAAATAATTAATTGCAAAAATGTTGCAATTAATTGTCAATATGAATTCATTTAATTGCCTAATAAAACAACATACCTCACCAACTTAAAGACAAAAATGACTAAGGTAATAAGTACTTATTCATAAAAATTAACTGGACAATATATTTAATTCTAACTTTTTAACAAGTGCTAAATTCATGGCTAAAAGTAATAGTTGTCATTAGAGAAGCATACTTCTTAAATGCATGGAAAAACTTTCACAAAAAGCTTTGTCAGGACTGAAAATAATTTTAACATGGGGAAGGATTTGTAAAAAATCAGTCTGTAAATAACATTGAAAATTGTTACAAGCAGAATACCACTAATATTACATCAGAAAACAATTCTTACCTTGCTGCTTCGATGCAATCAGGTATTCCATGAAATTGTCCTTCAGATGCAATTTTATATCCTTTACACTTACTTCAACACATTGATTTATACCAGAGTTGGAAGATGGCTGTGCTTTCAAGCATCGTATTCCATCTATAAGAGCCTGTTTTCTCATTGCTAAAATATAAAATTAGCATTGAGCTTAATTGATGGGTTAAATTATTTAAAAATGCAAACAAATGTTAATTGAAGGTTTAAAAAGCTTTGTTTTTTAACTTACTGGACAGAAGCAGTAGTCTTTCACATTCAACTTGTTCTGCAGACCCAGCGAACACTGTAGATGAATAACAAAGCTGAAGAGCTTTACTAGCTTGGTCCGCAATAATTGTCTCCACTGCAACTTTTCTATACATCTTGTGAATCTCTGATTCCCCATAATTACTATTTATTTGTGTGGTATCTGAATCATTATGTCCCATATTGTCAAAATTTTCAGCACTGATTGCTGTGGTTTCTTTTTCACCATTCATTGCCAAGATTTTGCCTTTCACAGAATCCATTTTCATCTGAAAAGAAAGAAATCTTTACACATGAATTGTTCACAATTTATTTGCCATGATACTGTAATAAAAAATTCACCGTGGAGTGATCAAATAGTGGGTCCTCTTTACATTTAACCCAAAGTATATGAGGGGTAGTCAAATAAAAACCAAACACCCACGACAACAACCAGTCCATACACCAAAAAGGACAAAACCCTACAACTGTGTGCACCTATTAGTTGTCACTATGCAGTTCTTCTACCACAGGGATGGCAGTATTGATACGGAAAAGCTACCTTCTAACTTTCAGAAGACTGTGTGTTAGGGCAGGTGTTTGGTTTTCATTTGACTGTCCCTGGTAGATGAATGGGGTTTCCATCCATGGACATTTCATAAAACTTTTAAATTTGACATTCATACTTTACTTTGGTGATTAACATACTGGGAAGAAATTATACAAGAAGATACAAGAAGGCCTCACAGAAAAGTGACTGAAACATTCAATAATGTTAAACATATTATTACTAATCAAAAATAAAAGTGCATAAAACCCATGAATGGAACTTGAATTAAAATATGTCATTGATGATTGCCTTTTGCTAAACCTGAGTGCATAATAAATGGTTGAAATACCCTCAACCTTTCACCATTGCCTTCTAGATAGATGAGAAAAGCAACACTTGCACTTCAATAGTTAAAACTCTACCATATTTAAAATGACACCAGAGATATTAAAAGTGCCATTCATATGTAACTGAAATAAATTATTATCATCTACTAAATGGACATAAAGGGATATACAAAGTGCAGCAATATAGCTTCCATTTTTAAAGGGGTATTGCTTCATAAAAAAAGGAAGCTATGTTGCCACACTTTGTATTAACTACACAGCCATTCTTGTAAATTGAAGCCTGCCAAAACAGGAGCACAACTTTGCACAGTGTAATTTATTATATAATACTGTCAGGTATAATCTCGTCCTAGTTGTCTTGGGATAAAACCATGTTTCAAAGTGTGTGTCCTGCTTGTTCCCCATCAATCTGTTATGGAAATATTGCTGCTATCTTCTCAAATGTGCATATATGTTTCCTTGCACACTGATATTGCCTTTTCTGCTCCTCGTCTCTGCTCAACTATATTTTTAATAACAACCCTTCCCTTCTTTTGCCCCATACCATCCTCGTTCCCTTTTTCTCTTATAATTGCCAAAGTCCCTGTCTAATGACACCAGGGGTAAGGATAATCCTTACAATGGCCATTGCCAAGTAGCAGTACTACAAAAAACCCCAGAAGTTTCAGGAAAACTGCTCTTTAATCGACTTCCTGAAGAGTTAAACTGAATACTCCCCCAAAAAAAATTTTTTTTTAATTTTAAAAGATTCCTTTGTAAATAATATTTTTTATAGTGTCTAAGAGTACATAGAAAGAGCCAATGCAGGGGCCAATGCATAATCCATTAAATATTTAATACCTATATATTTCATGTACATTATTATTCCTATGAATTTGTACACATATATTTAAATCTAATGTACCTGTAAATTTAAATGAATCTTAACAAAGCCCATTAAATTATGTATTGTTCTATGGCAAATAAATCTATCTATCTATCTCCATTCTCCCATATAGCTTTCAAAACTCTTCATTGGGTGATGAGAAACCTCAAAGGGAGCGTTAGAGCAACCAAGGAGAAGGCTTATCAGACCCTAGTAAGACCAATTTTAGAGTATGCTTCTCTTGTATGGGACCCTCATGAAGAAGGTCATATTAAAAAACTGGAATAGGTGCAAAGAAAGGTGCCCGATAAGTACTGGGGAAGCATAGGAGGATGGAGAGTGTGTCTGACATGCTAGAAATGCTGGGCTGGGCACCTCTAGAAACTAGAAGGAAAGTAAGCAGACTTTGTGGAATGTTCTGAATTCTGAAGGGGGAGAAAGCTTGGGCAGATCTTAGGAAAGAGGCGGGGAACCCAAATTTCATTGGCAGAAATGATCACAAATTTAAGGTAAAATGCCGGGCACAGAGAACAAATAAAAAAAAAATTTCTTTTCTAAATAGAACAATTGTTGATTGGAACACCTTACCTGCAAAAATATTCGAGTGCTTTCCTAACAGAGTGTATACTTTAAAGAATAAATGTAAGGTATATATGTAATAATTTGATTGATGTGTGGTGTATGGTATTATATGTCATAGCTTAATTTTTTTTTAATTTATCTTTTTTTTCTTGCGGATTAATGGTTGTAAATGGGATGGGGATTCGCTTGTTTTGTTAAAGAGATTTGTGTTTTGAAGTCTGATTTTTTGTATTATCTTTTGCGATTATTTGGGACTTGTGTGCCATTGGACACTGTCTTTCAGCAAATGTGTATTTTTAATAATAATAATAAACACAACCGGATTAATATTGATTGAGCATGTATAGTTAAACCTTAGAGATGCTTGTATATTTTTTTTCAAAAATCTATCTGTAACCTTATACTCCTTATACTCTTTCCCCAATCTCTTTGCCAAATGCCCTAATGGACTTGCTGACTATTATAGTTTTCAAATATATAGTATTTGGGACTGGTTGGCTGATCCAAGGGGAGAGTGGAAAACTTGGCACTCCACTTTGGAGAGAAAGATTTAGTCAAGCAGTGTCAATCCTCTTGAATATTTAGTCGTTCTTAGGCCTATGTATTGCTAACCTCATGCATCTGTATGCTATATTTGCCTTTGGTCACTTGATATTCCCTCTGGTTTTTCCTATGCTTTATCTTATTTCCCTATCATAGTGCTTCCTCCAATTTTTCATCTCCATATTTCATTCTCTTTTCCTTCCCATTCTTTCCTATTTTTCTATTATCTTAACTCTTCCATCGACCTGCTACCATCACCATCATTATTCATTTTATTTTATTCTGACAAGGATATTTCTTTGAGGGATGATTTAGCTTTTTTGGTATTAAATGAACAAGGTTATTGCAGAGAATATGATTAGGCCATTTTTGATAATCACTATTTTATACAAAAAGTTATCATTTTAGTTCTACATCTCCACTTGAGAATGAATCATGCTGGAATTTTTTCTCAACCACCTTGTGCCCATGAAGATCCATGTTGATTGCTGAGAAAAATAGTGGCAAACAAGAGTTAATAATTGTTTTGTAACTGCGGCATTAGTCTGGAAACTACAGGAAACTGGTTTGCCTGGTTACACAGAGATTATTTTCCATTGAGATATCCATGGAATGATACTAAATACAGAATCATCTACAGCATAATACATCTGAAATAGAGTAATCATGCCAAAGTTGAGGTTTGGTTGTTAATCATAGAAGTGCACCCATATCTCTTAACGGCAGAGCTACCCTATCAGTTCAAATCATGTATGAATGACCAGTCCCAAATACATTTGAAATCATTAACATTGTGTCAGCATGGCAGCTAAGATCACAGCAGATGCCCATCAGAAATTGGTAATGACCACATAAAAAGTTCAATTTTACGGTTAATCACCTCAATTGGTCAAGCAATTTGTGTGCATGAAGATACCATAATACATTGAAAGTAGTCATGTCATCAAAATTATTATGTGGAAAAGTGCTAGTATTCATGCACCAAGCCTACTATAATGCAGAAGGGCTGTGGAGTTTACAAAAGAGTTAGAAAGACCCACTAAGGTTATATCTAATTTAAGCAATCAAAAGCAACTTACCTTTTTCCCAAGGCTGAGGTGATGAAGCAGCAAGTAAGGCAGAGAATCATTAGGAGTTCCATCAAGCACTGAAGATTGGCTAACTGGTGTGGAACAAGCACAAATAAATGATATATCACTATACATACTGAGATTCAGGGATGAATCTGATAGTGAACGATAGTTCCCCCTGCTATTGCTCTCTTCAAAGTCCCGGTCAGATCTATTCCTAAATATTTTACCCTCCAACTTAGATGAATTTCTTCCAGATGAATGCCTATTACCACTTATGTTATCTTCTTGAGTAACATAATTCTTGCCATTTGAGTGAATATTGCCATTGTTTCTACAATATTCATTACATTTTTCAGAGGTTTCTTTCCCTAAAGAGTGTCTTAGTTGCTTCCTCCCAGTTTTCATTCCAACAGGGTCTTGATTTTTCTCAGTCATTTCTGATATGCTCTGAGCTGAATATGAATAGCTATGATTTTCAAAACCTAATGATTGAGGTAGGTTTTGACTGACAGAAATTGGCAATTTTTCAGTTACCATATGAGCTAATTTCAATCCTGGGAGTGTTAACTCTTCAAGCTTCATAGCACTGACATTTATTTCATCCAGCTGGCTTAAACGCTCTTCTTTATCATCAATTTTTTCTAACTTTATCCTAACAAAATTATCACTGGTTGCAATTCCACCATGATTCCACCACATGGTGGCATTATTAGTATTGGACGACAGAGATTCTGCTGACAGATGGCTTTTCCATTCACTGCCTTTGTACTCATGATGAAATGCACATTCAGATATTCCAGTATCCAATCTGACAGATGAATTTAAACCACGCTGATCTTGTCCTTTTTCCTTCATAATATGGTAATCATTTGAGTCATTAAAATTTGATATGAACTTTTCACTACTTGTTCCTGCTTTTAGAACTGTTTTATCATCCTCTTTGGTCATACATTTTGAATTACTTGAAATAGAACATAATTCAAAGGTATGAGGGTTTGCTTCCTTGTTTTTATGTATATTATTATTAATGCTACAAAAATCATGCTGCTTCCTCTCTGCATCTTCTTTACTCAACTGTTTAAGTTGCAAGTCAATCTGTTCCATTTTAAATTTATCACTACAAGTTAAATTGTCAGACATTCTAAATGAATTATTTTTTAAGAGTTCGGTACCACTTTTAGAGTCACGGTTGACAGTCAAGCTGAGACGTGGGATACAGGTTTCTCCTGGAAAAAGACAATAATTCATTACATTAATAGAAAGAAATCTTTTTCTGTTTTTCAGCATTTCATTTTTTAAATTCTTAAATTTTAAAAATGTAAATGAAATGAACTTATGGTGTAACTAAATTAATTTTATTGTCATTAGTATTTCAGTCCTAAGATTGATCTATGACAGCCCTCCATTCAATATAAATTACTTCACTCTTATCACCATTCAAATAGCTTTAAAATTAATTTGTCAAAAAGAATATGAATTATATAACTTTCATAGTAACTGCTAATTGTTTTCCAATTTACATGAAGGGCTATTACTAAACCTAATTTATTTACACTTTTATTACCCACCATTAAAATAGAATCCACTTTGAGAATTCCTAACACTTTTCACACAACTAAATAAGTAATAAACTACCATATAACGATAATTTTAGTAGACAATCAAGACAAAAAATGACATGAGAACATCATAAGACCATACATTTTTTAATATAATATAATCAAAGAGAAACATCTAAAAATATTTAGCAAACAGCTCAAAAACATGCAAAAATGTTTTGGCAAAGATGTTTGGTTAATCCACATGATTAAGGATGTATCACCCTTAAATACCCTAAATAACTAAATCCTTAACTCATATGTAAATTTTTAGCAACAGCTTGATATTACCAAACTTTTGATAGATAATACATTCTTGGAGAACAAATTGAGTAGCTTCAGGCGTGATGTGGTGGAAGTCAAGCATAATGAATAACTGATCAAAGCACTTTTCCGCTTGATAAAACTTTTTATTTTACGACAGGGTTTCCATGATTACATCATCATCAGGTATGATGATGTAATATATCGAAACCGTAAAATAAAAAATTTTATCAAGTGGAAAAGTGCTTTGATCAGTTATTCATTAAATTCTTGGAAATTATACAAACAAATCCCGCCCATGGATGGCAACATTGACATGATAACATCATCATAATAGCCTTGCTCGTTCCCTTGACCCTACAGCTGTACTGGTGAAGGCAATGAAAATCGCTCCTTGTAAGATCATCATACCATCCATAGAGGTTGAAGGGTACCAGCCAGACAAAGTATATTCGATGTTTTCAGGCTTAATTTTGTGGAAATCCCTTACTACTGAAGCAAAAACACACTATGTATCTTTCCACCAATTTTCATGAGGCACCACCAGTTTCGATGCATTGGCATCATCATCAGGTACAAAGTCTTTCATGCAGGTTGGTTATATATATGCTCATGAGTGGAGGTGAAGAGTGAGGAAAAAGGCGGCTGGATTGGTCGAAGTTCGTAGGGGTGGTGGAGGGGGGGGAGGGTAGGCGGGCGAGGGCGAGTGAGGGAGGGTGAGGTTTGAGGAGAATGTTGGCAGGGAGATTACTAGACTCTAGATTACTTTGCTGGTCAGCCAAGGGAATTTTAGCATTGCTGAGCACATGAGCAAGTCAGTGTGATGGGTTTGGCCTGAGGATTAATGTAAACAAAACAAAGGTTGTGCAGTATTCAAGAGAGAGCAAAGCTAATTTAAATATTAAAATAGGAGTTTAAATAGAGCAGATGGAACGGTTTACCTATCTTGGAAGCCTTCTGGACCAAAATTCTCAAAGCATTATGGACATTAGAAGAAGAATTACATTAGGCAAATATGCTTTCACTAGGAGGGGGAATTTATGACAAGGAAATTGTTTAAGGACGTTAAGAAAAGGCTTGTCTAGACTTTGATATGGAGCATGATTTGGTATGGCATGGAAATATGGTTATTGAAGTAAGATTATAGGCATAATTTAGAGGCTCTTGAAATGTTGACATGCAGGTATAGAAGGATGAAAAAGGTGTAATGGACAAAAAGGAAAATAAATGAGGTATGTTAGGCATGGTGGTGGAGGAAGGGGATTGTTGAGGAGAAAACCTAAGAAGGCAGGAAAGAAGGATACAGGGCATAGTGTTTGCTAATGCAATGATGAAGACTGTGCTGGAAGTGAGAAAATTAGGCAAATGAGAAAGGGATAGAAATAGGATATTCATGTTAGATGGAATGAAGTAAGGAAGGAATTATGCAAAATTTTAGCAGGATTTTTGTAGTTTGAGATGCCAGGTAGGGTATTTTTAGGTAAGGCAAAGAAATTCATCAGTGTGCCATTGTATAGGTTGTGTCCTTCTAAAACCATAAATGGTATAATACCAATAATAATAATGCAAATAATTGATATCTCCTTTGGAAATACAAATTGTGGAATTAGTATGTGTTTTGATGCTCTTTTTGCTGAGATGAATACTGTATCATAAACTGAAAGTATACCAAATCCATTGCATAGAACATACATAAATGCAATTCTAACCTGCAACCTTCATTGACCTGAAGATGTTGCGCTGTAACAAAACCTAGGTCATAATAAAAATACTTAATTTAGAAAAGCAAAGTGTCTTCTTTCATCATGAAGGTTTTCCACCATATTATGCCTGAAACTGAGTTATTTATGGTTATCTAAAATATACTTTCACTTCTGTACCAATTTAGGAAGTCAGCTCTTGAGGTGATGATTACAGCACTAGCTTGCCATCTCATAAGTTCAAGATAGGTGGATCAATTAGTTTGTATTGCTTAAATATTTGGACAGAAATTAGAAAATTTGAAGCTGTCAATTGCTCGAAAGTCATTCCTATCTATAAATGACCAAAAATGAAATTGTGTGGCTTATTCCATTATTGGTTTTCAGCTATTTCAACAAAGTCCACTGGACTATAGGCATCGTTTCTTCACTTTAGGCAAAAGATGGATATACTACTGCATGCCTGAACCCAAAAATCTTTATGTGGAAATGCAAAGTTTCTATTCATACCCTCATCATGAAGGAATTCCACTAAGTTTAGCCTGAAACTGTTATGCTTACCTAACTACCTATAATCATCTTCCACCAGTGAAGTGAAATTTTTGCCATCCTTCTAGTAGTTTTCTGCGAGAAATGATATACTGGCCACAGAGTACTCACAGGAGATTCTATAGCTTGTTTACATTAGTTAGAGTACGGCTGGGGTATTATTTGGCTTTTGTTTTGCTTATAGCATGCTGGAAAAATTGTGTTAAAGCAGAACATTAGGGTGTCATGATAAGAGTAGGGAATGCACTTCCACATAAAGATTTATGTGGAAGTGCAAAGTTTCTTTGTTTAACCTCATCTAGTTTAGAGAAAATTTATTACTCATTGAAATATTAAAACTTCATATCATTCCTGTATAACCATGGACAATTATTTTGGATGCATTTAAATCAAAAGCCATTTAAGGAGGCTGTCAAAAGAAGATTATCTCTGTTAGAATGAGTAACTTTCCCGATTATTTGGAATTACAGTTTTGTTTAAAAATAATTAATATTAAGGCATGAGTTCTGATTACAACAAAATATATATTGAAGTGTCTCACCAAAATTTGAACACCTCTTCTCTCCCGCAGATTCATCAAAATATTTTAATCCTACCTCCTCAGAGGCAAGTTTTGGCATTACACTGTCTTGATTTTCCACTGATGGGATATTTTTCTTATGTGCACCTTCACTCATATTAATTTTATCACTGCAGTTCAAGCCTGAATCATTGAATTTGTAGTTCTTGGGACTTCTGATAGGCAGTGAATCATAGTCAAAAGGAGAGATCTGCTTTGCTACCAATTCACAACTTTTCTGAATATTAATTCTCACTGGGTCTCCTTGACCCTGTAAAGCTTTTCCTTCAGGTGTATAGTTAGGATGATGGGAAATATATTCAAAATGAGTTGACTTTCTATGGGCCCTATTTATCATTCTCTGTAATAGAAAAAATAGACAATGAATCATATTAGAACATACCCACATTAACATCCGAGGGTAAATTTAAATTGTTGAAATGTGCATTTCTGTTCCATGTAACACTCGGAAAAAAATTCCGGAGCCATTTTCATGGAAGCACAGAAGTCCGTTGCTAACATGTTTTATAAACATATGAAAGGATGCAATTTTAATAAGCCATTATTTTCTAGAAAATAACCTGGTAATTTACAAAAGTTAATTCTTCTGCCAACTTTATGGTTATCATAGGCAGTTTAGCATATGCAGGCACATTTTGGATGGTTCTTGAAAATTGCTATGCACCTAAGCGGGCTTCTAAACAATTCTTCACAATATCAAAATCTTCGTAATTGCTTTATTATCTTCTTCATCACCTCTAAATATTCATCCAATTGGATGCTATTTGACAGTTTAAAATTTAAAATATGTTTTTAATTGTGGATAAAACATAAAATGGGAAGCCCACTGTTTTTCAGCAGAAAAAGGTAGTATAAACCTTTTAAATGCTATAAAACAATACTTTAACCATTAACAGTAACTAGTCTGTGGATTATAAGTCTTCCTCTTCCCAAATTAATTGTGACCATAACACTTAAGATATTTCCATGGTATAAGCAAAATTTTTATTTTACACAATAAGGGCAATACAAAATTCACAATCTCTGTTATCCAGAAGAGAAAGTGAGTAAGTTCTTCTTGGAAAATTTTTGACCGATTTAACACTTAACTTTATGGTTTATGGTGAACTGCTACTGTTGATTCATCATCATCACCCTGTCTTCATGGTTCAATCAAAGGCATCACTAACTACAATTAAGTATAAGTGAGAAAGACTTTAAAGGCCATGACATTATTATGAAAATGACATGATGATCATTTCCTGCCATTCAAGTAGAATTATTCCAACAAGTCACAGAGGAAGTTTGTTACTGGGGAAAACTATGTGAATGTCCAGAGTTGTATGAAATGAAATATTTAAGTAGAATTGCCACTAGAGGGCAGAGTAGAAGGGCACAGAAAATGAAAACACGGTGGAGAGAAGGCCTAGACCTGCCAATCACAACAGATGACCTGTGATAATGAAAGTAGAAATATCCTGGTATGTTTAGAAAGTGTTGCTGCATTTGAAAGAAAATTTGCCCATTCTGCAGATTCCAGGCTATGAAGTGGGTATTGTATAATAGGCCAGATTTGACAGCTCACTATATGTTCCCATTATTGAAAAATGATAAGCCAGTATCTTCTTCTGTGGTCCAGCCTCGAGGTTACCCTCCTCCCCTTTGACCCATGATGGATGGAACCCTTCTGGGTTGGAAACAGTAGTCCTAAGGTGGCTTTCTTAGTGGGGGCTCATGACTGAAGGGATATTTGTTGGATGATCTAACCCTCAAAGTTAATGTGAATGAACATTCCATAGAAAAAGAAGAAGAATTTTTTAAAGAGATTGGCTCACAAAAAATATATACGATGTCTGCTACCCTACTATTGAGTAATTCTCTCAGTTTTCCAAGGAATACATTCAGTTTTACAGGGTATAAATTGGTTATGCAGCAATATTAATTTAATGAAATTTAAGAAATGACTAGATACTCTCATTGTGATTTCTTATGCATAAAATAGTATACTGCTGTGCACCAGAAGTGTACGTGAGGAACATCAAGTAATAACACCATCCTGATTACTTATGATTACAAGTGATTATCTTATCACCAGATAACCTCATCCAGTGGCACATGGATTTCTGGGAAAATGAAACCAATTCTCTGAAAAAATAGTGATATATTCATTTGTTAAAACTAAATACTTCAAAAAGAATGCCGGCAGTGGTAAGAGCAGCATCATTTCAGTCATATTATAAATGTATCATCATTATTATGGGTCAGCAGGAAGCATGATATCCCTTAGAACTCACTAGAAAATAATTTCTTTCTACTAGATAACTAAGTAACAACATTAATCACTCCCACTAAGTAACAAAAATCACAAATTTAAAGGCACAATAGGAAATAACAATAGAAATTCAAACTTTTAGAATGGAAATTTTCAGAGAACAACGTTTAGGTCCTTATTTTAATTGAAGCATGAACCACTGCACTAATGCTAGGAGTGTCATTACAAGGTCTTTCATTGGGAGCAAGTAGAATAGAGGCTGTGATGAGTAAATATACTCAAGTGTGATTTAATAGTGTCCCTTGAATGAAACTGAAAATTACAGGAACTTTCCATCCATCACATCTGTGAAATACTGATTTTACAGAATAGCTGACAAATGCTCAATGTATCACCAGAGTTTTCCGGAAGAGTGAAATTCCTTAAGTTTTCAAGATTTCTCCGGCTAGATGGATGCAATTTATGTACTACATGGATGTATTAGGGCAGAACACATTTTTGGACCAACCACTTTTTGATAAATAAAAAAATGAAGAGGAGTCATTGACCTAATGCATATTGACTGAATTATGTGCAAAATGAGAAACAAGCAGAGGTACTCTAATGCAAATATGTGCTCCTGTCTAAAACAAATTAAGAAAATATACAACCAAAACATTTTATTAAGGCAACAGCCCACATCTAGCAATCTGCTCATACTATATATAGTAATAGCTGATCAATTAATGAAAGCTTAAAACCACAAGTTGTATCACCCACTCATTTACTTTCATAGAAGTCATGCAAATACTTAGGAGCCACCACCTGATATAAACTGAGAACAATTACATTCACAATGCCTTTCTCTACATAAGCCAGCATGGGGAATTAAGAGGAAATGAGGTTTTGGGAGTTTGGGACTGATTCATAGAACAACTAGTAGTTTTTTTTATCTATATGAGATGCCAGTATAACATATATCACCTTGCTCAGCAAGCTTCATGGAGACTTGGTTGATGAAATTACGTCACAATTTTCCCAATTTGTTTTAGAATGGCTCTCCACCAAACTAAACACAAAATTTCCTAATTCACTGGCTTCAGTGGTCTTGTCTTAATTAGGAGGGAAATAGCAAGAAGGGTGGGATGGTAAAAAACTTAAGTTCAAAGCAGATTCATCATGGATACATTTCTGGAGACTTCCCACATAAAATTATTGGAAAAACAAAATTTTGTTCTCTGAAATTTTGAAAAAACTCCACTTCTCCCTTAGTGAGATATGCCCCCATGAACATGTTCTGATAAGAATACATTAAAAAGGAAACTTACAGCATAAATCACTAAATTGCATGTACTATAAATTTCTTCAGGAATGGCTTCTTAATGGAAAGTAACATGTGGATTGGTTCCTGTCTTGTTCAAGAACAGAGGGAAAACAATCAAGCAAAATATGCACCTTGCTGACCATGCTTACAACTGTGGTAATAATATGACAGGAGATTGCTTAGAAAATAAAAATTATTCAAGAGAACTGATTATATAATTGGCTTTTAAATTTAAAAATGATATTATTAAGAATTTTCCCTTTTTATAATGAAGATCTTAAATAGAAATTTATTTCAATTAGTTGCCCTAAAACAACAATTAAATTCATAGTTTTTCCTACCATTTGCTTAGAAAATTCAGAGCCCATCCTTACAGTGGCCAGGTAGGAATGCAATTGCATCAAAGCTAAAGGATATATTTGAACAAAACTGACTGGATAACCCTTAGAGGAAGACAGTAGAGTGTGCTTACATGATAAAATATAATGCACCTGTAATAGGATTATGATCAAATAATTATCTGTTGATAATGCTGAAAATTCATGCTGCATGCAAGTATAGACCTATAGACCTACCAGACACTAGCACTTGGCCTATTCATTCGCCAATATTTCAATAAAGTCTGGTATATAATAGATTTTCAGCAAATGAACAAAACAATTCTCACCCAGCTTCAAATTTTTTGCTTCAAATAAGTAATTATTAGATGAACTGCTTTCAATATCTAAATAATTGTAACCGAACACATTACACATATGCTTTAAGCAACAAAAAACTATCACTTCAACTGTTGGGTAACAAGTAAATGCAGGATTAAAAATGCCGAAATGTGTGCAGACTGCCACTCACTACCCCTTTTAGAAATGGAAAAAATGGGGAGAATCCAAGTATTTACAAACAATAAACAAATATATCAGCACTAGAACCAGTGCCAAGCAGTCTTAAGCTTGCACTCTGGAATTTCTGCAATCCGTAATCGCCCTCTTTCACCCCAATGTTACTTTTTACAGAGACACATCAGATAGAACTTCGCACAATACCACATCAAATTCAAGTTAATCCGGGCAAAAATTGTCTGGTTTCCCTAGTTTACATTTCCGTTGTTTTCCATTAAATCGGATGTGTTCCTCGAACGTGAAATGTTGAAGGCCGCCCATGTGCGATGTGCATATGCCGATTCATGAACTGGTCATCAATATAATTTCCAGGAGTACTAACATATTTCATAACATAATAGAGGTCCACTTTGAAATGAAGATTTTGGCAAGAAATTACGCCACCGGCGATTTAATTCAGAAACGAAAACATATTTACCCCTTCATCCTTGCACATAGAAATCGCGTATTTCCACTAAATCTGTTTTGTCTACCTACAAAAAGGTTTACAAGATTCCCAAAACCGAGGATATTTAATTCCTGCTTCTCTTACCTCCATGAACGATTCCATCTCCACCTCGCCAGAAGAACAGCGGAGTTATGCGGCCCCTCGACTAAGGGTTTCTAATTACTCCCGTTGAAATTACTCATCGCAGCCCTCTCACAACCAGAGCTGACTCACACAGGTCTCTGGAGGGGTGGTTTGGAAAGCTTTTAATGCCTCATGAGGCATCTAATACAAATATTGCGTTTGAGTTGTCCCGTGACATCGACTTTTCAAGCACACCGTGTTCTTTGTTGATTACAGAGAGTGAACCTGTGTTTTGACCATTTCTACCATGTATTTACTATAGTTTTAGAAGGAATACGTAAACCATATTCATTTTACTACGGCTCCAGAAATCTTTTTACAGAAAACATAAGATATTACAACCTTTGTTTATTGAATTAAAGTGTTCAACAAACACTCTACAAGTAACATATCTACCTAGACTTTATTTTTCATAGCTCAATTTTATTCATACGTACTTCATTAAATTCACTTTAAGATGCTGCGATACTTTTTAAGAATACGTATATTTCGAAGGAATATTTTTGAGTGTTTGCTTAATATTTAATTCCCAAATGTTGAAAGGAATCTTGAAAATTGTAGTTGCCATTCAGCCAACAACTATTGCTCCCAAAATTGAAACACCTTGCAATTACATATATTTGACCAAAGGCCATATTTCAGCTATAAGTTTTGACAGTTTACATTCTTAAATTGCGGCGGAGAGATGGTTCCAGAATACCTTGCTCCGTCCTTGATAGCAAGGTCAGTCCCCTCACACAATCGTCACGGAGTTTGTTGCAAGTCCAATTTAAGTAGAGATAATCATTCAAGACCGAAATGCGGAATTCGCGTACATATTCACATACCCCTCGTTCTTCATAAAAATATGCGTTTCACCGTATTGCTATGGCAGAAAGTGACAGTTCAGCACCTGCACCACCCATGTGTATTCCAATGTAGACCTAAGGATTCAGAACAGTAGCTCAACGTATTTTAGTGTGATAAATCCTTATTTTGTCACGTCGATTTCTAAAATGGAAGGCATTGAGTTAGAACACGAATATTATTAATGGACTACAAAAACGCGGCCTCGCGACGCGTCGAATGCAATCCATGCCACCATGGAATGCACTTAGGGATTACAATTTCTAACCTCAATTAAACAGAGATTTTTCTAAAGGGTGAATTAGGCAAAACTTAACGGAATATGTCAGCAAAAGACAAGGATTTCGTATGTGACGACGCCGACGTATTCACGGGTTAACTTAAATTACACGTATTATTTATCTTTCATAACTATTCTGTGACCCTACAATTAACACCCGGCTTCGCGGTACAAAAAGGAGAACACATTGTCAAGCCAATCTCAAGGAAACTGTAGCCCACTTCTTGCTTCAGAAAAAATTGAATACACTAATCCTGCAGTGTTGAGTATAATTTAAGGTCAATTTTTTCATTTCATTGGTGATTGATAGAATACGATTTATATGAAATATTATCGTGACATGTTCGCAGGGAAAAATTCTGGAGGAAAGGTGTACGCGTGGCATTTCTTTAAATTGAGTTATTAACTTTTACTAACATGCGCAAAACAAAAAATGTCCATTCTCTCTGAAGATTTGAATCTTCATTCGCTACATTCGGCGGCAGCCTTCACAGCGAAGACAAACATTAACCACATTCGCGCTGTGTCGAAAATCCAAGCATTGTGAGAGAACGGTAAATAACAAAAAACTAATGTAAGATACATTTAACTATGCACATTACAATTAAAGTAACTGTTAATGGAAAAGTGAAAATCTTAACCATACTAGGTTAATCCGTCACGTAATGCGATTAATTTTTTGTGAACCACAATTAGTTTGTGATTTTCAAATCAGACTTATTTACATTTAACGTCAGCAAACCCCTCTTTCTCACACACGATCCTCCATGCATCTTTTCTCCTCCATAATTTCTCTCAACACTTACGCCGTAGTTACGTAATCACACACATGCAGTGAGGACTGCTCTCTGCCCCCACTGATTTTTCACTACCCTAACGTTAGTACGAATTTACTTATATGTGTTTTCTCTTTTTAAATTGTCTCCTGATTTTATATACTGGCTATTCTCCATTGAAGGCTTGCCAAGTTTATTTATGTGTATAATTATACAGTACAATTTTTACTTGTTTTTGTATGTTGTGTGAAACCATTGAAGTAGTAGAGATAACTTTAAGACAACTCGAAGTGACATTAGAGTCAGATACATTTATTTAGAAGTGAAAGATACCGAGGAGGAGTAGAGAGATTAACAACCTGCCATTTCCTCCGTGCAAAAGACCCGTTTTCCACATGCGTCAATCAAAAGAGTCCCCGACCCAGCCCCCCCCTTCCCAAACTGAAAACAAAGAAGCGAACCTTTCATCCGTGCCTCTCAACAATAACAAGCTTTCGCTACTAAGTCTCCTAAGTTTCGCTACAAGCCTCTCCTTCTCCCCATCCCTCGAACCAACTACGTTAACATAGTCACCGACTCGTTCTCAATCAGTGTGTGGCACGTTGAAAGGATGTCACCAAAGGATCGGTGGAAGGTAAAACATGCAGTGACGAGGGAGCTCAGCAGTATTCTGGGCAGCGCCTTCCAGAAGACGTGCGGGGCATGGAAAAACCATTGAAATTAGTAAGTATTAGAGACAACTTTAATTCACATGGGCAGATATTAATGTAATATATATAAGTACCATTTCCTCTAATACCCAAACCGTAATAAATTAAACTAAGGCAGCAGGTAAACAATTAATGACATAATGATCATGATTGATTACAATGCCGAATAATCTTTACATGTTTGTTACGATAATCGGTGCAGCATTTACAAATATAATATTAATAATTTAAAACATTACTAGGCTATTATATCCTGTGAAACTACTTACTCTGGTATTCCACATTGATTTTCAACAGAATGCCACCAACGGTCCGTTTATAAAAGTTATATATCCATTTGCAAGTCTTCTGGAATCGGCCGTTGATGAAATAAAAAATGTACACGTACGTGTATTGTAGTAAGCAAAAAGTGAAGCAAGTAATGTGCCTTTTATACCTATGGCAGTCTGAATGGCTGGAGTTAAAATACTTGATGTTTGATTTTAGCGCTTGTAACTTCGAGAAATTGGTCTGTCGTGGTACATCCTTTATTTTACATTTACCTTTCTCCCAATTTAATGTGAAGGTTCAGTGAGATTAATAATAAATAGGTTTTGCTGAGTATCCGCTCGGAAATTCCAACAAATTTTGACTTGGGAAAAGCTTCCGAGCTTGAGAAAAAATGTCGGTTTCTACTACAGTGCTTATGCTATAAGTGTTGCAGCAGGCATCGTGCGTCACCCGAGAGAAGACGCCATATCCAGTAACTCTTAGGACAGGCTTCTCGACTCACAAATATTTTCACAACTAGAAAATGAATTCCGAGACTTGGAGATGGGAATCTTTATCGAGGGATATCCAGGTCCATTTCTTTCCGGTTCGATATAGACAACTAATGGAAAATCCTACGATTGCGGATAAAGGCCCGTAAAAATTGGAATATCGTTTTTGTTCTCTCCTTAAAATCGTCAAATCTAAAATGGTGATTACATCATAGCCTGTACGTAATTGAAGCGGTGTTTGCCATTTGTTGATTAAGAATTGCAAAGGAACACAAATTTCCTGAAAATGACGAATGCATTCACCAAGCCGGTAGAGATAAGGCTGAGATGATGATCCTTTGCACTAGCACTTGCATCAATTATAACGTTCATTAACCACATAATATTTTTCGAAAGGAAAGTTTCTTGGCGACTGGGGAAAAATACGACGCAAAATTGTAGATTTTCGATGGCCGCGTTCTGCTGTAGTATTTGGATTAACTAAGGAAACAGGCTAACCATTCTTCTTTGTACTCATTCCTAACTCCTCTTCACCATTCATTATCCTTCCAAATTTTTCTCTCAAAATAAACGTCTTCCCTCTCATCACGGCCTTATTTGATTTCATGTCCGCCAATGCCCTTCCTATCTCACCGTCGAGTAAGCCCGGACCTAAGCTATCTTCATCTACATTATATTCTCCATGTCTAACCTTGCTAATATTCTATACAGCCCTTCCATTTCTCTTGGATCTTTTCTGTTTTCACTATTATCTTTTCCGACGTATCCATGACTGTCCACGCATCTCCCCTGCTTACTTGCCGATAGTGTTCTTATTAATACCGTCTTAGATAGTGATACCTTCTTGTGTAGCGCACCAATTTCATTCTTCCTCCACTAACTTTCCATTTCCTCGCACTGCGTCTTCCACCATACTTCTTTTGCCCTGTGTTTCTCGTCTCAATTTATTATTTAACTCTCCGTACTTCTCCGTAACTCTGTATTTACATTCTTCCATTTCTTTCTCTCATCTATCTCTCTAATCATCTCATCCGTAATTCATGGCTTTCTTAGCCTTGATTTCTTGTTAGCAGTTCCTATAGTTTCTTTGGTGGCTTTCGATATCCTTTTTTCGATATATTCCCAATTTTCCTCCATGGTACTCAGCTCCTATCCCTCACGCATGATTTTCTCTAAAGCCTCCAGATAATCTTTTCTTGCCAATTCAGTTAATGCTTATACATTCCATTTCCTAATCCGCATCTCCTGCTTTGCCTTTTTGCATCGGACGCTCCACTTCATAGCTACTAAATTGTGATCCGAGTAATCATACGCTCCAGGGAAACAGTGTGAATTGATCACGCTGTTCATTAATCTGTGCCTAACAAGCCACACGTTTAAGAACAGCGTGATCTAACTGACATCGTTTTGATAATTATATTAATATATATATTTTTTAAGGTAATCTACCGTTTAAGGAAGGTTTTTGGATGGACACAACTACCAAATAAATATTTTCTTAAGTTTCAAAGTTTTTACGAGTATTTTCTTAACATCCTTACTTAACGTCCCTGTCATCAACTCCCTCCTCCTCGTGAAAGCCTCTTTGCCTAGCGCAATACTTCTCCTTACGCCCCTACTACTATGACCGTGTTGGTCAATAACCCCACCGAAATACGTGAACTGTTCTACCTGCTCTACTTCTTGCCCTCCTATTTTAATGTTTAGCTTAGCCTTTTACTTTCTAGAAAATCGCATAACCTTTGTTTTATTAATATTGATTCTCATCCCATACCTGTCGCATTGAATTACCAATTCACTCTGCAATGCTTACAGCCCCTTGGCTGACTGACAAACTAAAGCTTGGTCATCAGCAAACCTAACTGATTTCACGAATTCCCCGCCCACTTTCATTCCTACCTCCAGTTCTTCCCATGCCTCTTTGATCATTTCCTCTGCATACAGGTTGAACAGCAACGGTGATAATGGGCAACCCTGCCTTACACCCCTTCCTAACACTGCCCATCCTGACTCCCCGTTTCCCACCCGCACCTGAGCAGTCTGGGACAGGTACAGGTTGCGGATTAGCCTCCTTTCCCTCCAATCTATTCCTATTTCCTGCAATATATTCATTAGTTTTTCCCAATTCACTCTATCAAACGCTTTTTCGAAATCTACGAAACACGCAAATACCTCCTGGTTGTGTTCTATATTCCTCTCGATTAATAATCTCATTACTGCAATGGAATCACGCGTACCTCTCCCCTTCCTAAACCCAAACTGATCATCCCCTAAGTAATCATTTGCCCTACTCTCTATCCTTTTGTGTATGATCCAGAGAAAAACCCCAGCTGCGTGGGATATCAAACTTATTGTCCTGTAGTCCTCACATGATGTGGCCTTTACCTTTTTCGGAATAGGAACTAACACTGATCTCACAAAGTCTTCCGGCGAGATTCCTTCCTCATAGATACTACGAATGAGCCCATATTGCCCCTTGCTCCCACATTTTCCTAAACATTTCAATAGTTCCGCGGGAATGTTATCCACCCCCACGGCCTTATTTAGTTTCATCTCCCTTAAAGCCCGTTCTATCTCATCGTCTAGTATGCCTGGACCTAAGCTATCTTCCTCAACGTCATTTTCTTTTTCAATGTCTAACTTTGTTGGTCGAAGTTCTTTACCATACAGTTCTTCTATATTATCCTTCCACGTCTCTTGGATCTTTCCGTGTCAACTATTATCTTACCCGCCTTATCTGTAACTGTTAGCACAGATCTTCCCTTCTTACTTCCCGATAAAGATTTAACTTTGCTGTACAGCGCACCAATTTCACCCTTCCTCTGCAAACTTTCCATATCGTCACACTGTGTCTTACACCATGTTTCTTTTGCTTTATTTGTTGCCCGCCTCAATTTATTGTTTAACTCTTTTTACTTCATTTTGCCTGACTCTGTATTTACATTATTCTATTTTCTCCTCTCATCCATCTTTATAATCATCTCATCCGTGATCCATGATTTCCTAGTCATTTTCGCGTTAACGGTTCCATTAGTGTCTTTTGTGACTTTCGATAGCCCTTTCTTGATACTTTCCCATTTTTCTTCGACAGTACTTAGCTCTTTACCATCCTCCATGATTTCCTCTACAGCCTGTCAGTACTCCTTCCTTTTGAATCCATTTCATGCTTCTACATTCCATTTTGCAACCCGCCGCCCCTGCCGTATCTTTTTGACATGGATGTTACATTTCACAGCAACTAAATTGTGGTCAGAGTCCGCATCCTCTCCCGGGAGGCTGTGCGCATTAATCACACTGTTCCGAAACCTGTGTACAAGCAGAATATAATCTATGTGATAACTGTCTGAGTCACCTGGCATTTTCCATGTATACCTGCGTCTTTTGTGGTGTCTAAACAAGGTGTTGGTGATGACTAACCCCTGTCTCCTGCAGAACTCCACTGATTTCTCCCCACGGTCATTCCCCGTGCCTAAACCGTAGTCCCCGGCCTCATCACCATCTCTTCCTTCACCTTCCGTCGCATTCCAATCCCCCATCACTATCAAATGTTTCCCTGCGGGAACACACGCGATTATGTCCTCTAACTGATCGTATATCCTATCGACCTCTTCCTCCGTATGGTTACTCGGTGGCATGTATACCTGAATAATAACCAAGTTCGTCGGTTCTGCTTTTATCTCTACTAGTAATAATCTATCCGTTACCTGCTCTATGTTGACTACGCTTCTTCCTACCTCATCATTTAATACTATGGCAACCCCTCGTTGGCTCTCGACCCCGCCGCTGTAAATATTCTATAATTATCACTCCAGTAATCCCCGCTATCCTTCCATCTCACCTCGCCTAGACCTAAAATATCTATTTTTCCCCTTTCCATCTCTCGCTTAATATTCGCCAATTTCCCAGCCCTCAACATTGTCCTAACATTCCACGTTCCTATTCTAACTAATTTCTTCTTCTTCTCCTGCGTCTTCTGCCCTGCTGCTGCTGGTTTTCCCCTGCAAGGGTTTCGTGGGATGACGACCGTGGAAGCCTTGCCTCCCCTGCTGCCGGGCACGACACACGGCCGATTGGGCTGAGCCCCGTAGTTGTCAGAACTCAAAATCTCTGTGTTGTCCATCATTTATATCTTGTGAATGATAATTGAGGTGGTTTCCCGTTGCCTTCCTCAATGGTGTTTTTAACGTGGCACCATCACTTACTGGCTGCCCCACTGGCGTCAGATGCCATTGAAGCCGCCTCACTGAGGGATAGATGCTGCGTTGACTACCTTCCGTCGGGCTCCTAACCTTCGACTTCCACCAGGTCAAGGTTGTAGTCCGGGGAGGGATATATACATATATAGTATATATATATATAAATATATATATACCTGTATATATATATAAATATATATATATATATATATATACCTTTATATATATATATATAAATATATATATATATATATATACCTGTATATATATATATATATATATATATATATATATATATATATATATATATATATATAAATATATATATATATATACCTGTATATATATATAAATATATATATATATACCTGTATATATATATATATATATATATATATATATATATATATATATACCTGTATATATATACATACATTCAAACACGAAATCCCGCCAAACGGCGAATAAATACTCACATATATAGAAACAGATATAAGGAAAAGGGATAGGAACACACATAAAGGACGAACACAATAGAGGTGGGGAAGGTGGAATCGAACGGATCACAAGAGTAAAACTCATTCCTTCGTCGGTGCCAGTCGGGAGAATAGGGTGGGTGCGGCAACGTGGCAACGCCGTATTTGGCCAGGAGCTGTCTGACGACGAGCGCGCCATGGCACGGCGCGTTGTCATGATGAAGCACCCAGCAGTTTGCGATGGCCGGTCGGACTCGTTTCACGCGTTCTCGGAGGCGGGTGAGCACCTGCGCGTAAAAGTTCGCATTCACAGTCTCCCCTGGTGGGACAAACTCCTTGTGGACCACTCCATGACGGTCGAAAAACACAATCAACATCGTTTTGATTTTTGATTTGCTCATGCGAGCCTTTTTTGGACGTGGGGACGCGGAAGTGTGCCATTCCGCGGATTGTCTTTTCGTTTCGGGGTCATATTGAAAAACCCATGTTTCATCACCAGTTATCACATTGTCCAAACAATTTTCATCTCGGTGCAAATTGGCTAACACTTCTTCGTAAATGCGCACACGCGTTGCCTGTTGGTCGACAATCAGAATTTTCGGCACCATCTTGGCGCACACCTTGCGCATGGCCAAATCCTGTGAAATAATACGTTGGAAGTTGGATGCAGACAGACCCAACTGGTCTGCAATTTCTTCACTGGTTAAGCGTCGGTCTGTGTTCAGCAGAGGACAGGACATGTGCAGGGAAAGGTTGAGGGAAAGAGAGGTAAGGTACCAATAGGAAATGGACAAGGGGTGGGAGGGGATATGTAGGCAGCTATTGGGTGCATTCAGTGGGCTTGGTTCAGCCCGGGGGTTTTAAATGACTGAGACACCCAGATATGCGCCATCTCGCGGGTTCTCCCCTCTATGATACTTGCAGATTTGGGAAGGTTTGCAATCGCCGACACGGAGTAGCAGTCATCGAATGATTGGTTGTGGCAAGCAGTGTGAGTAGGGATGGGATAATTAAGGAAGGTGGGAGATATGGTGGGATAGCGGTGGTTATTCATGGGGAGGGAAAGGGTGGTCGTGCATTCGCCCACGTAAAAGGCAGGGCAGAAGTTACAGGAGAGGCGATATATGATGTAATTTGAGGTGCAGGTGGCGTCGGGTTGGGAGTTAATAGTAAGGGATGTGGAGGGTCTTAGAAGATGGCAGCATTTGCAGCATGGACGGTTAAATGGTGCGGACGGGCGGGGATGACACGTGAGTGCTCGCAGGTGGTTTTGTCGACTTGAAGATGTCTCGCAAATTCGACGGGCGTTTAAATGAAACGGAGGGACTATGTGGGAATAAAAGTGATGTTGACTGACTGTTATTAATAACTGGGAAGAGTTCATGGATTAAATGTTTAATTTTGTGGGTTCCGGGGAAGAAAGTGGTCATAAGATTAGGGCGGTTTGGTTTGGGGAGAGGAGTGTATTGGGTTGACGGTTTGAGAATTTTACTTTTCAGTAGTTTTTCAGGGTACCCACATTTTCTGAGAGAGTCATGTAGTTGGTCTATGTATTTCTGTTTGGAGGGGGTGTTGTTGCAGTGACGGAAGCCACGGACAGAGTAAGAAGGGGATGGAGCCTTTCGCATGCAATGGGTGGCAGCTATTGAAATAAAGACACTGTGGGTTATTGGTCGGTTTAATATAGACTGAGGTGTGTGGTGTGAGTCGTAGGGAGAGGTAATACTTCAGGGCTTCTAAGCCTTCTTTGTGGGGAATGGAGGTGTAGAGAGATGTAATGACGTCTATTGTGGCCATGAGAATGGTCGTGTTGTGCGGAATTGGGATTGAGTGTAGACCTTCCAGAAAGTGGTACGAATCTTTGATGCAAGAAGGGGGTGAAGTGGCTATGGGTTGAAGGTAGTGGTCTATTAATGCGGAGATTCGTTCAGTGGGTGAGTTGATGCCGGAGACAATGGGGCGTCCGGGGTTATCGGTTTTCAGAATTTTGGGTAGCAAATAGAAATGGGGTCTTAGGATTAGGTGGCGAAAGAATGGATACATCTTTGGGAGAGAGACCTTCTTTGGGACCAAAATTGGATATAAAAGAGAGAATATTCTTTTTATATGAAGGGTTCGGATCTTGGGGCAGGGGGGCATAGCAATATAGGTCGTTTAGTTGGCGAAATGCCTCAGCGTCGTAGTCTTTTATGTTTAGCACGATAACGAATGACCCTTAGTCCGCCGTCGTGATTACAATATTTTTGTTTGGCGCTATACGTCTGAGAGCTTGTCTCTCATAGGGGGAAAGATTATCTGGTGGCTTTAGGGAATCCATGAATTTTTTATCGGAAATCTTTGCCAGATGGAGATTGATATAGATTTCAATTGGATGGTTGGATACGAGTGGCATGGGTTCGTTTTCTGAGGCTGGACGGAATCGGGTAAGTGCTGGGTTTATGGTGGAAGAGTTCGAAGGGAAAGGCTACAATGTGCAATGGGCATGCCAGCGTGAATTCCTGCAGAAGTTTAACTTGTCGGTGATGATGTTAACGTGATTGGTTCGCCCATATTTCTTTCCAAACCGGATCCAACCCCCCTTTACAACCTTCCATATCCTCCCATCAAAAGACCCGTTCCCCAAATGCGCCCCAATTCTATAGCACAATTTTTACTAATTTTTGTATGTTGTGTGAAACCATCGAAATTAATCATTGAAGTATTAGCGATAACTTTTAGACAACTCGAAATGATATTCGAGTCAGATGTATTTATTTAGAAGTGAAAGATACCGAGGAGTTGAGAGATTAACAACCTGCCATATCCTCCGTGCAAAAGACCCGTTTTCCACATGCGTCAATCAAAAGAGTCCCCGACCCAGCCCCCCCCTTCCCAAACTGAAAACAAAGAAGCGAACCTTTCATCCGTGCCTCTCAACAATAACAAGCTTTCGCTACTAAGTCTCCTAAGTTTCGCTACAAGCCTCTCCTTCTCCCCCATCCCTCGAACCAACTACGTTAACATAGTCACCGACTCGTTCTCAATCAGTGTGTGGCACGTTGAAAGGATGTCACCAAAGGATCGGTGGAAGGTAAAACATGCAGTGACGAGGGAGCTCAGCAGTATTCTGGGCAGCGCCTTCCAGAAGACGTGCGAGCCGTGGAAAACCCGCCGGCAGCGTTGTGTGGACGAACAAGGGCGCCACTTCGAAGACTTTTCAGGGAATGCTTTAATTCTGGCAATAATTTTTTTTAATCGACTCAATTCCACTACTTTTGGACTAAGAGATAACTGAGATATATGGATAAAATGTATTCTGAATATTAATTGATCCCTATTTACATATTTAATAAATTACATCTGTTAATGTTGTTTTGATATGTTTCAAAGGGCTGTAGATTAAAGTAACTCGCAGCATGGAGAAGATGGCGGCTCGCAGTATGATTAAGTTCGTTTATTTGGAAGATACAGTGCCTGACAAATCTACGATGAAATTATGGCTGCTTGTGGAAATGATAGCCCGTCATACATGTATGGCACAGTTGTGAGATGGAAAGGGAGTTTTTAAACTGGTCGCATGTTCCTTACAGACGATCTAAGAAGAGGAAGACCATCACTCATGGACGATACTGCCACAGTGAAGAAAAGAGAGTTCATCATATTAGGCCAAAGGACAACTATTCAAATGATCGAATTGCAATCGTGACCACGGCGCGACCGGTAATCACAACGATGTGACTGATATCTTGCCAAATCCGCCCTATTCCTCTAATATCGCCCCAAACGACATTTACTTATTCCCAGAACTCAAAATAAATTGCGGGGTCGGCGTAAACGCAAACGACGCAATTTAAGAGGCACAACAACAGTTTTTGACGCAATCTGCTGAGCTCTACAATGATGGTTTTCGAAAGGCCAAGAAACGCTGGGAGAGATGTACGAATTTCTCGTATAACTCTGAATGGTGACTATGTAGAGACGTCTTAAGATTAAAAAAGAAAATTAGGTTTCTATCTGGATTATTTTTTTGTACTAATCCACATGGTACCCTGCAAGCCAACACTACGTTGTGTGGCAGGGGCTGATGACACATCACACTACTTTTGACTCAAAATACTTCTCCTCCATAACACGGCCGGACAACATCGTTCTGATTCATTATCGTTTGTTGGAAAATTGGGTTTTGAATGGGAAAAATCACATCTTAAATCTGTTCTACAATCAATGTCTTTAACTTTATTTACATGATCCACCTACCGTAGTACAGCTAAGTTAATAATACATTTTCAACTCATGGCTAAAGATTCTTCTAATTAATGCAAGAGATTTAATTTGTAATTTAACCTCCTTTTCGGGAGTGATTCCCAACCTAGCTTCTCTAATAATTTTGATACGCTACTAAGTTTATCATCACAATGTTTTATAAATATATCTCCTCCACACTGCACGCGATCTAATTCGGCAGACTTCATGCTTCAACTTCAGGCATTCAACTTCATGAGGTTCCCATATACAAGCAGCATATTCCAAATGATGCCTAACAAGCGAAAGATAACACTCCTCTTTAACATTCTAGTCTACGTTCCTTAATACTCTCCTAATGCATCCTAATTGTTTTGTTAGCTTGTCCGCATATTCCCCGTTAATGTTTCACCTAGGATAGGTAGTGAGTAGGGGTAACACCTAAGTATTTAATCGAGTCTACAATTTCTAATTCGGTATTCCTAATGTAGCAGGCATTCGAGAAGGAACTGCTCTTATTCAAAAAATTCTTCTCAACGCACTTTTTTAAGTTTAATTCCAATTTCCAAGTGCTGCACTAACGTTGTCCATCAAAAAGGTAATCTGCTAAAGCTACTTTCTCCTCAAGTTTATGAATATCTATATAAACTACTGCATCGTTGGCAAATAAATGTATTGTACTCTAAACTATCTTATTATTAAGGCAGAGTGAGTCACCGCCTTGCTGGAAATGCTCGCAGTCGTCTAACGGCGAGTAATTAGGCAAGCGAAAGAATTGGAGGGGAATTAAATATTTACATGCTAACGCTAATTTACCATTAAAACTCGTCTTTTGTTCAACAATTATCGTAAAGGAATGGCAATTAAAATGAATGACTGAACATACAATTGACTCACCAAAGATTATCTGCCTATACAATCAAGACCATCACCTTATCTGCTCGTAAAAAAGTAAGATAACAGTTTCAGCCATATACCCCGCTTCACATATAACAGCTTGACTCCTAAACGTACTCCCTAACTTCAGTCAGTTCCACGATATGCAGAACTTCAAATCACATCAGCTGGCAGCAGAGGTGTGAATTGAGTTTAGGTAGGTCTACGTTATTCCGGTGATTTCTTTAAAACAGAGGAATGATATGAGCACGCACCCTCTTTAAAAGCATGGTACATGGTACTTTAATATCAGTGATTTTCGGTAGTCTATTTCGATCGGAAATTTTGTTTGTAAACTTGTGGCTCAGATATATATCTTGCGAATGCCATGAGTCTTCGCGGCGAACCCAGAAGTACTTACAAAGTATTATTTTCGGTATTCCACCGGTTATGGTATGTTTCGGATGGACACAGCCTATAAAACTGCACATCGATACATTCACGCGCCTCACCTAACAAGAACCAACCTTGCATCCGGCACTATAGTAAGTCGCTCTTCAACGCCGCAGTCTTCCTTCCTGCCATCATTTCGTCCAGCATGCCTATCCTATTCCTACTAATTCCTCGTTTGCCTAACATTCTCCCTCCATCACAGTCTTCAACATCTCATTGCCAATTAAAATGCTCTGAGCCCATCTTTCCTGCCTCCTTGTGATCTCTCCGAACCTTCCTCCTCCTCCACCCTGCCTAGAACTTCCTCGCTTGTTTACCTTTCTGTCCATTTCACCTTTCCCATCCTTCTCCACTTCCGCATTTCGAAAGCCTCCAATCTATCATGCTGCATCAATGACCATGTTCCCATGCTCTTCAAAACCTTGCTCCATTTCAAAATTTCGACCAACCTTTTCTTAAAATCCTTACTCAATAACCCTGTCATCAACTACCTCCTTGTGAAAGCCTGTTTGTCTCATGCAAATCTTCTTTTTATGCCCCAACTGCTTTGGGAATTTTGCTACAGAAAACTTCCAGGATAGTTTAACTGTTCTCCCTCCTCTGTTTAAACTCATATTTTAATATTAAAATTAGCTCTGCTCTCTCTTGAAAACTGCATAACCTTTGTTTTGTTTACATTGATTGATTATACTGATACTCAGCCTGTACCCTTCACACTTATGTTCGGATGTGCTCTGCAGTGCTTGAAATCCCTTGGCTGACTGGCTAATTAAAGCTTGATCATCTGCAAACCTCTTTTTTAACAAGTGTCCTGACTTATGTTCGATTTTTGGCTTGGATTTTCCCTTCTTATTTCATGACCGCGATTTCATCATCCTTTACTGCGCACCAATTACACCCTTCCTTTGTTATCTTTCCATACGCACTGCGTCTTTTACCTAGCTTCTTTCACTCTATTTTTTTGCCTCAGCTTATTATTTAACTCTTTATACTTTCTTCTACTCTGAGCCTTCTACCTTGAGTGAGCGAATAGACCACGGCTCGAAGGCTCCCTGGTAAGCGGATTCCGGAAGGTCTCTAAGGGTGCGCGTGCAAGGATCCATGGTGGTATCCTTTGAGGGGGATTTCACTTATGGGTTAGGAAATAGTCTGCTGGTGCCAAGTTGGGACTGTAAGGGGTTTGGGCAATCGTGGCGGTACCGTTTTTCGTCAGATAGTCAGTTACGTTGGAGCAGGTGTGGCTGGTCGTCCGTCAAAGACCTTCGGGACGAGTTTAGCCAGATCTTTCGCATCGCCGAATTTTCAGCGATAATGGTGTGCACAGGCATCTTATCAATGCCTACATAATCTACACTCTTGCGCACAAATAACCGAGGAGCTATGCTGGGAATTACACGCGGAGCGAAGGTTAAATTACAGATTAAATCTCTTGCATTAATTGGAAGCAGTTCTTTTTAGCAGTGACGTTGAAAATGTATTATTGCCCCCATCGCCCTACGGTAGGAGATATAATGTCAATGAAATTAGAGAGATTAAGTATAGAACAGATAGATTTAGGAGATCATTTTTTCCACGAACGATATGGGATCAGAATAACATTGCCCAATCGCGGTAGATGCCATATTCGGGTGAGCATCTGGTGTGAATCAACCCCCTGCCACACGCCCTAGCGGTGGCTTGCAGGGTACTAAAATATCCATTTAAAATATAAAAGGTTCGTTTACTAAGCCTGATTAAATATCTAAATATGTCTAACCGACGGTCTGAATTCAGCGCTTCACGCACACGGTGCACGCTGTCGTCGTTTGTTGACGTCAACGGTCATTCTGCAGGGGGTTCGTCCGCCACACTTTCTCAGCCATCATTGAAGAGCTTATACCGCTTAAAACTGCAGTTTGTGAAATGCTGTCACTCTTGAACACTTGGCGAATCATGTCCAACGCCTCTGTACCCGATTACCTTAGTGCAACACAAAATTTAATGGCGTACCGCTGTTCAATCGTTCGCTGCATTTTGCGCTTGCACCGAGTCGCTGGACAGGAGTCCATTAAAGGCACGATCTAGCTGGAACGAACGATCATAAGGCGATTGGCGCGTGTTGAAGGTCAGACCTTCCACCACCTAGCTTGCGCGGTGCGAGCGCGCTGCGACGTACAGTCACGTCAGGAAAAAATTATTCCCGACACGTTTTATACAAACGTTGTATGCATGTTCCTACCCCATGTGTGTTTTCTAAGTCTAGTGTTCGTAATGGTTAACCCTTATCTACTCTAAATTCTACTGCTTACTCACCGCGGTCATCTCTTGTTTTTCAACCGTAGTCCCCTACCTCATTACCTTCCTTCGCCTACCGTCGAGTTTCAATCACCATAGCTAAAAACGTTTCCCAAACATCCACACCTATGCCATCTAAATGATCTCACACCCTATCGACTTCTCCCTTCCTATGATTGCCTGGTCGCATGTAGTAAATAAAAGCCGATTAACAACCATATTAGTTGGTTCAGCCTTTCCTCTACAAATAATAGTCTATCAGTTGATTGATTGTTTTGATTTTACTGCGCTTCTATCTACCTTTTGAGTTAATATTATTGCCACTCTCGCTAGCTCTTTTTTCCTTCACAGTATATTACTACTCTATTACTATTACTCTATTTGTACCAGCTATCCTTCCACAGCCCTAAACATCTATGTACATTTACTTTCTTCATCTCTTGCTTTCTATTTTCTAATTTTTCTGTCCCCAACATGCCAAGTCCTAATACTAACTAGTTCAGTCCTCTTCTCTACTCCTGCTGTCACCTTCTCTTTGCAAAGATTTTGTAAGATGACGACTGCAGAAACCTTGTCTCTCCCGCTGCCAGGCATGACACATGGCCGATTGGGCCGAGTCTATTAGTTTCCTGGAGTCTTACTAAGGTCTATGGCCATTATAGTAGCATGGGGTGTATTATATATTTGAGGCAGTTTCCCATTGCCTTCTTTAATAATGTTTTTCATGGTACATTATCACTCAAATGACCACCCTTCTGGAGTCAGATGCCTTTGCACCCTCCTCACCGAGGAACAGATACCTTATGCCTGGCTCCCATCATTCGATCGATCTAGCATGGCTGACCCTATATATTTTCTTTATTTATTTACACACACTCTGCAATCCACCGCCAGGGTGAGTGGCAGGGGGTGAATACTCAAAAAATAATTTTACCCGAACATGACCCAAACGCGGTTGAACAATGTTATTTTGATCCTCTATTGTTCGTGGAAAAAATGACATCTTCTACACTTAATCTCTCTAATTTTATTAACATGATATCTCCTACTGTAGTACAATGGAGGTAATAGTACATTTACAACATCACAGCTAAAAAGACCTTCCAATTTAGGCAAGAGCTTCACTCTGTAATTTAACCTGTGCCTGCGATTACCAGCCGAATTACTCTAATATTTTTGATACGCCACTAAGTTTATCATAACAATGTTTTACAAATCTAGCTCCTCTATGCTGCATGCGATTCAATTCTGCAATTTCTCCAACTTCGCGAGGATCCCATATACTTGCAGCATATTCTAAATGAGGCCGAAGCAACTGCAGATAACATCTCTTTGACCTTTTCATCACTTTACCAAATACTCTTCTCATAAATCCTATTTTTTGTTAGCTTATCCAAATGTTCCCCAAATGTGTTTCACCCAGGAGAGATCATGAGTGAGAGTAACGCCTAGTTATTTAATTGAGTCTAGACATTCCATTTTGGTATTTAAAATGCAGTAGGCATTCGGGTGGGAATCGCTCTTTTTCCAAAAATTTATGACTACGCACTTTTATAAGTTTAATTCTAATTGCCAAGTGTCGCACCAGTGTTTTATAGCATTAAGGTTGTCTGACAAGGCTGATGTGTCCTCAGGATCACGAATACCACGGTGAACCCCTGCATTGTTGGCAAATAAACATATCTTACCAGTGACTATGGAGTCAATGTCGTTAATGTTAAGTAGGAATAAAAGAGGTCCGATAACACTTCCCTGAGGAACACCTGAAGTAACTTCTACTGCATTTGAGTTAGCTCCATCTATCACTACTCTTTGAACCCGACCAATCATAAAGTTTTAAATCCAATCCCGGATATTTTTATCGATGCCATATTCTTCTAGCTTTGCGAGTAGTTTACTATGAGGTACTTCATTGAAGGCTTTCTCAAAATCTAGAAAAAATCGCATCCACTGGAACATTGCTCTCTATTGAAATAAGAATATCATGAACAAAAAGCGCAAGCGTCTCACAGGATCTACCTTTTTGGAAACTGTGCATATTTTGCATTATTAACTTCTGATTATCAAGGTGTCTCACGATCGATCTAGCTACTATATCATTCATAACCTTGCACGAAATGGATGTGAGAGAATTAGGTCTGTAATTACTCGGTTCCTCCTTGTCTCTGTTTTAAATTTTGGTGCTACGTTAACCGTTTTCTAATCTCTGGGAACCTTGTGATCCACCAGCGACTTCTTAAATGTTATTTCATATATAGATCCTTATATATAGAGATACATTGCAATTTCCCAAGATAGATCCTTAAATATACTAGCAGAGGATTTATTAGGCTTAGGGATGACTTATTAGGCTTAGCTGAGAATTTATTAGGCTTAATATTTTTCAGCAAACGTTCTACATTCTATTCCATTATATGAGATTTCAATTTTGAGCATCGGTTGACTGGCACAATTCGGTAAGCTATTGGGGGTATTCTGTGAGATATTAGTGAAGATGCTTTGAAAGAAGGAATTATATAAGTTAGCCTGTTCCAAACTGCTGGTTACTCTTCCGCCTATAATATTTTTGAGTGTGTTGACAGTTGACTTAGTTCCCTGAACTTCTCTGACGTATGGCCAAAATGCTTTTGGATTCTTTTTCAAAATTTCCGCTAACCTTTCCCTTTTGAATTCCCTTAGCGCTTGTCGAAATTCATTCTTCGCATTAGCATAACTTAAAATCATTCTTGGCATAGATAACTTATAATCACAAGTGATCTCATTCTTTTTGTCACAAGAAATATCATCCGTAATATTTTTCATCTCGGCATAACATAGCCTTTGATGTCATAATGCCTTACTAACATCCGCGTTGTACCATCTAGGTTCGGCTTTTTTTATAAATTTACTGAGAGTGAACTTGTTGACTGCTGAGCGGGTGATCTCGAGGAAGTGATTCCACGTATCCTCAGTATTTCAGTGATTACTATCTTTCTTAAAACTAGCAAATTGATTCTGTAGCATGCACTGTCTCTTGGTCTTCCTTGTGAAATCTTCCCTTCTATTATATTCCTAATCAATTCATTTTACCTCAATGTGTCCAATCCATCTATTTCTTATTTTCCATAGAGTTCTACATATGATCCTATCCTCTTCTGCTCTCCTACATACTTTCTCGTTCCTAACTTTGTATGTCCATTTAATCTTTAGCATTCTCCTCCACCACCACATTCAAAGTCATCTATCCTTTGCTGGTCCACTTTTCTGATGTTCCAAATCTCGGAACCATAGAGCACCATGCTCCGCACTAAAGTCTTGACGAATTGCTTCCTTGTTTTCAGCCTTAGGTTCTTTGAACATAGTTATTGTGTCTTCTTCATGAATGCGTTCTTAGCTTGGGCTATTCTTCGCTTGATGTCAGTTGAACTCCTTCCATCCCTTGTTATGCTGCTGTTCAGGTAGATGAAGGATTTAATTTGCTCTAGTTTTACCCCTCGAATTGTGATACCTACATTCAGCTTCTTTCTTCCACAAACAAGGATTTTAGTTAGCATATGATATTCCCCCAGTACTTGGTACATAGCACTTTGAGTTACTTGCAAGTCCTCTCGCGTTTCCACCACTATTGCAATGTCATCTGCAAACTGGAGCATGTTGATTTCTTTTCCATTTACCTTGACTCCTTTGATATCCAATTCTTGCATTTCTTTTATTGCCTCTCCCAGGTATACGTTGAATATTGCTGGTGAGAGGTTGCATCCTTGTCTTACTCTTTTGTTTATTCAGGCTCCTATTTTTCATTTGCATTGTTGTAATTTGATTCTTCTGGTTTATGGATAATTCTTCTGCCATTGTAGTCCAATCCAAGCGCTTCTAGTATCTTGAACATCTAGTTCCATCCGACATTGTCCAAGGCCTTCTTCAAGTCCATGAATGCCACATATAATGGCTTATTAACTTGTATCATTTTTTCGGCCAGAACTCTGAAGCTGAGAATTGCTTATATTGGCTGTTTTTTCTGAAACCGAATTGGTTTTCTGAGAGTTTTCCTTCCATTCTTTGGCTAACTATCCGAGTAAGGATTTTCGATGCTTGAGTCACCAGGCTTACTGTTCTGTAATCTTTGCATTTATCTGTTTTTGGTTTCTTTGGTATTGTAATCATTATACTTTTCTCTCAAGTCTTCTGGTATCTTTCTGCTGGTATAGCTATCTTTGATTATTCCATAGAGGGTATCCTTTGCTTTGACCCAGAGAGTCTTGGTTATTTCTATGCTCATTTTGTCGACTCCCGCTGCCTTGTTGTTTCTCAGGTCTGCCAAGGCTCTGTCAAATTCACTTCTTAATATCTATGGAACCTAATCGTCTTTACCTATCATGCTTTCATCTTCAACTAAGCCATCTTCCAGTGGTTTGGGAGCTTGATATAGTAATTCAATATATTCCTTTCATCTATTCCCAATGCTATGCTGTCATCATCTATTAGTATTTTTCCAAAGTGTTACCATCAGTACAACACTTATATGAAATTAGGTGTACCCAAATTACACTATGGGCATGTTTGTTTTAAAATTAATTTTATTTCCCTATTTATCCCACCAAAAAGCTTCTTTATGCAAGATGTTGCAAACTTCAAGGTACAACATATTTATTAACAACATTAATGAATTCTTCAATTCTATACTTTTTGGTGCTCCAGTCGAAAACATATAATACAGAGAACTCTCACTGGATTTGATCAATGAATCATGAAGTTAGAAATAGATCTTCAGAGAAAATGAGACAGTAAACATGGTGATAATGTAATTGACTAAAGCTTTTTTCCTAGGCTTAGCACCATCATGTCTATGATTTTTGAGACTTTGGCAAACCGAAACTGTAAGTGCAAATAAAATCATCTTCTATGTGAAGTCAACTATTGTCATATTTATGTACACATTGAAATACTGAGTCATTCAAGAACAAATTATGTTGTGGTTAGTTCCTATCCTGGGAAAAAGGATATCATCCTCATTTTCACACCAGCAGCAAATGCAAATCAGAATTTTGGGGCCTAAATGTTTTAAATTACAGATTCAGGTGTAATGTGATGGAACTGTTCCATTATAACAGAGACGAAGACTACCAGTGGAAAATTGTAGCAGTCTTCGTCTCTGTTATTAAATAATCTGCTCTCTAAAAGCTAGAAAAAATAGGTTTACCTCAGTAATGGGCAAATGAGGAACAATAAACTGCTCATCCTGTGTTTACAGACCTGGTTTGTTAATGCGAAAACTCAATTTTTTCAACTTAGATTAGAGATGTATTCATCTTGGGTTTCCAATATAAATTCCTATTCAGGTAAATAGTATCATGAAAATATGCTTCAATATTTTTTTACTTAAAGTTCTACTTTTCTCATTTGATAGGACGAACAAAACCCAAAAATAACTTGAGGTGTTTTTTCACTTCTCCACTAACATTGATGCATATTTATTTATGTTTGACACAGATATACTGTAAATTTTGAATCACTATTGTTAAGTACTAATACTTTTACAAGTATTCTCCTTTGCTTCATAAAAATATTCTTCATTTTAGCCGTTCATGGCAGGTTCAGCATATTTTCCTGGCATTCTCTTCCCAATTGGACTGATATTTGCTTTAGCTGTTTACATTACACTCAATGCAAGTATCTACCCATTTTCTGGAGATGGCCAGTTAGAGTCAATTATACAGGATACAGTACATTCTAAAGCACCCAATGAAAATCAGAATATATCTAATAGTGCTTTAAAAGAAGAGGAGATTATAAAGGTATGTGAAAATATGTGTCTAAGATAAGTGCAGAGATTGAGAATCGTAAATACTGCAAAAATATACCTAACTCATTTTATTTGGCCAGTTATCAATACATGATACTAGAAAGGGTGGAAATGAAAGTGGTAGTTTTGAGTGTTAACATGATGCCACAGGTTACATACATAACACTATTTACTGCTCTTAAATGCCAAACAAGGCTCATCAACAGTTGTTTAATCTTCACAGCGAATATCCTATCCTACTACATTTCACCATATTGTAGGGTCAAAGAATGTACATTCAAACAATTATGGTCTTAGCTAGAAGAGCCTTGTCCCATGCCAAATTGTAAAATCAACTTAGCAAAAAATAATGAGATGAATCACTGAATCCTATTATAAGTTTGGTAACTTCAGTGCCATGCGACTTGTCATCATCTATTTTTTTTAATGATAGTATCCATGATAATACCACAAGACAAAGAAAGTAGGTGCACATGTTACAGCATTCTACTTCTTTATTTCAAAACGGTCCCTTTTATGCTGGCATTAATATTTATAATCATTAACCTGCATGCATAAAATACATCACCTCATATAAGATCTTTAAATCTAGATTAAAATCTTTTTCAATCAAGAATTGTTTTTTGATCTAAATGAATATTTTTCATTTAGATCAAAATACTTGAACATGGAATGGAATGAACAGTTATTTACTCCTTGCAATGAATACCCTATCGTTTATGGTGTCAATTATAAGGGTATTATTGACTCTGAAAAGCATGAAGAGTTTTAGGAAAACTGATATGAAATTTAACTGAACACCTTAACTCTTCAATAAAAAATGCAAATTGAGCAATGAATGAGTTTCTCAAGGCCTCTTTGTGGGTACACAATGGGATATGGAGAGGATGTGTGATGAGCAAAAAGGTTAAGGGTTTATGAATGATTTCAACCACTTTTTTCCATAGTCCATCTCATTCCACTGATCCGATGACTAATTTTTCCACAGTTTCCCCAGAATGAGTGCCCAAACTGGTTTGTTTCATTGAAGAAGATGGGTGAAGAGCAGCATCTGTATGACATTGAGAAATTAAATTCAAAATCAACTTGCAGTGAGGGGGCCACTAATAGAGGCCCTAACCAACGGATAGTGTCATTTTCATTTTATGGTGATGTAAGGCACTCAAGGGGGTATTTCAAGGCAAGATTACTAATAAAAACCTCATGACAATTCATAATTGGAATAAGTAGTACTTATTATGGGAGGTATTCAAAAGGTAAGGTCATTTGTGGTGATTGGAATGAGAAATAAAGTAAAATTTTGTTTTTTCAGGGAATACAAGAAAATGTTAAACTAGTAAAACAATATTACCCAAATTGGGTTATGAGGGTTTACCATGATATCCCACCCATGGAATTAAATCAATTAAGTTGCCAAACTTATACAAAATATGAGAAGAGTTCTATATCATCGGCTACAAATGACTCTAGAAGTAAGGAGGTAGAAGAAATATTATAATTTTCCAAATTTTTAGGCAGGTAATCATACTTATTCTGTAATTCTTTAGGTGAGGAATACCATAAACAAGAAAGTGTATTCATTTCAAATATTACTCCACAAGAAACACTCTGCTATCTCATGTGCACTCATAGCAACTTGGACCTTTGCTATGCGGGAGATATACCAGGATTTGGTAACCTCTTAGGTATGTAATCTCTAAGAACCATTTCCAATGAGGTTATTTCAAAACCTAAGTTAGTTATTGTTGTTCAATGCCTTTCAGGAATGTTGATTTTTACATGATATCAAAGTTCTCCAACTTTATATTTGATTATATCAACAATACACCAATCAAACAATTTTCATTAGCTTGCGCAGATGAAATGCATGCGGAGAATCCAATATTAATGGTTAGAAACATCACCCCAAGGTACTTGGAGATAATTAAATTTATTTATTTATATTATTTATTATTATTTCATCGCGTTACTTTACAATGGTAAAATATAAATATACATATGTCACACAAAATCAAAAAAATTTATGCATATTTTTTTGAGAAATGGTTAGTTAAATTACCACTAGGCATACCCTGACGAAAAATATTCACGAAGATTACAAAAACAATTCCTGATTAAAAAAGGTTTTAACCTATATTTAAACCTCTGATATGAGTTGGTATCTTTTATGCCTGCTGGAAAATGATCATAAATTTTAATGCCAGCATAAAGGAGGTCCTTTTTGAAACAAAGAAGTGGAATGCAGTATTACATGCACCTTCTTCTTTGTCTTGTAGCATAATCATGGATACTCTAATTTTTTTTAAATAGACTCACATTTTCTCAAGCATACACACATACATGATTTATGTCCGTAACTACTCAAATATCCTTAAAAAACTTGCTATCTCCAGTAAAAGTTCAAATAATCATGAACTCTATGTTACTCTTTAAGGAATTTCAAAAGTATTACCGTAATCTGATTTCTACCATGAAAATAACATATACTGATAATAAGTTACTTAATTCCAATAATATGTTCAAAACTGCTTGGGAAATAATTAATGACTGTAGAGGTAAGGAAAATCCACAACTCACTCTCCCAAAACTTTGTTACCCTGAAAATAACACTGTCATAAACTATTCATCTTTAGCTAATAAATTTAACAAACACTACATATCAGCTCCTTGCCCAACTATTTCTTCAACTAATGTGCATTTTTGCAAATGCACCATCGTCAATGTTGGCCAAGCCCTGTTCTGAAACCAATCTAAAAACTATTGTCTCGTCTCTCAGAATCAAATCCAGTACTGGCCCTGATGAAATTCCTGGTGAAGTTGTTCATCATTGTTTTGGAGCCATAAAAGCACCCCTTTTATTTTTAGTTAATGAATCTTTGATGCAAGGGATTTTCCAATCCCAATTAAAAGAATCAAAAGTAGTGCCCATGCATAAAAACCATGGCTCCGTTAATGATTTGAACTACTGCAGACCAATAGCCATCCAAAATACAATCGCTAAAATATTCGAAAAAGCCATGTATATGCAAATAGCATCTTATCTCAAAAAAAACTTCTTACTTTCAAATTCTCAGCATGGATTTAGATCTGAAAGGTCTACCATAACTGCCATATGTCAGGCATGCAACAGCATACTTTATTCATTAGATGCTAAACGCAAAACTCGTGGAATGTTTTTTGACTTGTCAAAGGCTTTTGATAATGTAAACCACATTAGTATACTAACTAAACTCAACAGAATAGGAATTGGAGGAATTCCTCTGAATTGGATGAAGCACTATATTCACAATCACACTCAGAAAGTAGTGTTATCAGTTGATGGGTCAAAATATTCATCTGAAGCATACCAAGTTAACAAAGGCATTCCACAAGGCTCAACCCAAGGGCCACTCCTTTTTCTGATATACATCAAGGACCAACCTAACTGCTTACAGAATTATGAAGGGACAATACCAGTGTTGTATGCTGACAACACCAATGCAATAATATTAACACAAACATATCCCAGCCTTGTGGAAAAATCAGTCTGTCACACTTGCAATAAACAAAAGGTGTACAGAAAACCTTCTAGATTTAAATGTAAATAAAAGTAAAATAGTATACTTGACACGCCATAAAAACGCGACAGATGGTAAACATTAATGACTAATCAATTGAGTATGTGACGGAATGTAAATTTCTAGGTATTTCTCTGCATGCAAATATTTCTTGGGATACACAAATAAAAGTCCTTCAAAATAAGCTCAGTTCAACTTGCTAGTTATTAAGACACCTGTATGAAACGACAAGTAAAACTGTAGTGCTCAATTATGGGGAAATTTATTCAAATATAACCTATAGTATAATATGATGGGGATCAGCTGCTAAAACCATCTTTAAAATGCAAAATAAAACGAATAGAATCATCACCAGGAAACCTCACAATGCTCCATCAAGGCCTATTTTCCATGAATTAAATTGCTACCACTCCCATGCATCTACATTATGTTTTTAATTCTATACATAAAAAATAACATTGGCAACTATTCTCTTCACTCTGGCTATCATCGCCATCACACCAGAGGAAGGCACGACATCCATTATGGGAATATTAGAACTAAAGCATTGAAACTAGGACCCAATGAAATGGGCATCAGATTATATAACAAACTAACCAAAACTATCAAGGATTAAAAGGGAACTGCTGCATTCAGGCATAAATTAAAAAGATATCTACAGCATAATAAGTTCTACTCAGTTAACGAATATCTCAACAATATTCCTGGCCAGTAAGTTTATAGGTACTCTTAGTTTAGAGCAATGGCCATGGTCCAATTCATGTTGGTGATCAATGATTTTTCTGAATTGATATTTCATATGCATGTTACAGCCTATGTTCATGGGTTTGTGCCAAATATTACATAACTGTGAGAACCATTTCTTTTTTTATATATCTTAATTTAGCCTGTGTCTTTGCTCCTTTTTGACAAGTTTTATATCATTTACATACACCGCCCACCTGGTATTTTTGTATCGTGATCTTTGGGCAAATAAAGAGTAATAGTAATCATAATGTACATAGAAGCATGTTACAGGTAAGATTTGAAGATTTATGAAATGAGGTCTTCAAGATAGTCTTTCTGGAATTTTGGCCATTCATCGAATAACTCTTTTTTGCATGATGAATACTTTTTCAAAACCCAGAGAAGAGCCCTAAAAGATAATTTCATAGCATACTAGATATTCAAAATTACTGAAATAGCCTGTTTTTAAAACAACTTGATCTATAACCTTTGCTAGATTCTCAGGGTAAGTTTCTGGTTTCTTTTTTGAATCAACCATCAAAGCATAACAATTTATTTTCATTGCATTTTTTTATTGGCTGATGATGGCAATAGTAAACAAATCGGTCATGCCTTTTTTGCCAGTGTATTTAATGAAAAAATCTATCACCAACTCATTCATTTATGGGGGCTTAAAATTAACCTTTAATGCCATTGGTAACTAACCAAGAGGAAAGGGCTGAGAGCTGGATCAGGCATTCTAAAATTTCTATTTGTGCACAGAATATTGTTAACAAATACCTTTATTTATTCATTTCTTCTTATTCACCAGGGGGCCAAGGCAATATGTGGCGGTTCATTCCAATGGCAGATCCATTAGTAGATATATTTGTTTCAAGGGATTTGGACAGTCGAATATCACCAAGAGAAATGGCTGCAGTGCATGAGTGGCTCGACTCCAACTTGACTTTTCATGTTATGCGTGATAGCATATATCATTCCAATACAATTCTGGGTAAATATAATATCTGAAAACCTAGAATAAGGAAAAATTATGTCCAATAATCTCTGATGAATCATTTTGTATACATTAGTACCTATAGAGTAGAATGAAAAGATATGTGCTGCAGTAAACCAATCCTAGGATTGAAATACTAAAAAAAGTACCTATACATTTTATTAATATTTTTTGACATAAAACTATGCATATCAAGCCTAAAAGAAAATCTACCCACTAATCATATCAGTTAGATTTTAATTTACCGCAAAAACTATCCATAACAAATACACAATAATGAGATCATATTTTCTACAATTTTGTTGAACAAAATACTTCTAATGGATTTTAAAATTCATTTACACCATCATAATTTTATGAACATATCAATTCAGATCATCAAATGACTGAATATGCAAAATTATTACCTTCTTTATCAATGCAATACAATTTTTTATTAGCTATCCTAAGCTAACCGACAGCTATCGTTCATACTGCAATCATGTTACAAGGGCATAGTAGCCTAATGGTTGCAGCATTTGGCAAATGATGGTATAACCCGTATTCCACATGATACATACATCAATCCTGAAATGTATTTCAGTATGCTACATCCAACAGCCCCTCCCCAGACTACAACCTTGACGCGGTGGAAGGGCTCCTGTGTTCCGTGGACCCCTAGAGCTGTGCTGGTGGAAGTAATGATAATTGCTCCTGGTAGGGTCACACATGCCAGAAAGGTCGAAGGTTAGGAGCTAGACAAAAGATAGTCCACACAGCATCTGTCCCTCAGTGAGGCTGCTGCAATGGCATCTGACGCCAGTGGGGCAGCCAGTAAGTGATGGTGTCACATTAAAAACACCATTGAGGAAGGCAACGGGAAACCACCTCAAATATCATTCCCAAGATATAAATGATGGACAATACAGAGATTTTGAGTTCTGGCAACTACAGGGCTCAGCCCAATCGGCCGTGTGTCGTGCCCGGCAGCAGGGGAGGCAAGGCTTCTACGGTCGTCATCCCACCAAATCCTTGCAGGGGAAAACCAGCAGCAGCAGGGCAGAAGACGCAGGAGAAGAAGAAGAAATTAGTTAGAATAGGAACGTGGAATGTTAGGACAATGTTGAGGGCTGGGAAATTGGCGAATATTAAGCGAGAGATGGAAAGGGGAAAAATAGATATTTTAGGTCTATGTGAGGTGAAATGGAAGGATAGCAGGGATTACTGGAGTGATAATTATAGAATATTTACAGCAGCGGGGACGAGAGCCAACGAGGGGTTGCCACAGTATTAAATGATGAGGTAGGAAGAAGCATAGTCAACATAGAGCAGGTAACGGATAGATTATTACTAGTAGAGATAAAAGCAGAACCGACGAACTTGGTTATTATTCAGGTATACATGCCACCGAGTAACCATACGGAGGAAGAGGTCGATAGGATATACGATCAGTTAGAGGACATAAAAGCATGTGTTCCCGCAGGGAAACATTTGATGGTGATGGGGGATTGGAATGCGACGGAAGGTGAAGGAAGAGATGGTGATGAGGCCGGGGACTACGGTTTAGGCACGGGGAATGACCGTGGGGAGAAATCAGTGGAGTTCTGCAGGAGACAGGGGTTAGTCATCACCAACACCTTGTTTAGACACCACAAAAGACGCAGGTATACATGGAAAATGCCAGGTGACTCAGACAGTTATCACATAGATTATATTCTGCTTGTACACAGGTTTCGGAACAGTGTGATTAATGCGCACAGCCTCCCGGGAGAGGATGCGGACTCTGACCACAATTTAGTTGCTGTGAAATGTAACATCCATGTCAAAAAGATACGGCAGGGGCGGCGGGTTGCAAAATGGAATGTAGAAGCATGAAATGGATTCAAAAGGAAGGAGTACTGACAGGCTGTAGAGGAAATCATGGAGGATGGTAAAGAGCTAAGTACTGTCGAAGAAAAATGGGAAAGTATCAAGAAAGGGCTATCGAAAGTCACAAAAGACACTAATGGAACCGTTAACGCGAAAATGACTAGGAAATCATGGATCACGGATGAGATGATTATAAAGATGGATGAGAGGAGAAAATAGAATAATGTAAATACAGAGTCAGGCAAAATGAAGTAAAAAGAGTTAAACAATAAATTGAGGCGGGCAACAAATAAAGTAAAAGAAACATGGTGGAAGACACAGTGTGACGATATGGAAAGTTTGCAGAGGAAGGGTGAAATTGGTGCGCTGTACAGCAAAGTTAAATCTTTATCGGGAAGTAAGAAAGGAAGATCTGTGCTAACAGTTAGAGATAAGACGGTTAAGATAAAAATTTAAGACATAGAAAAGGAACATGACGTAGAGGAAGATAGCTTAGGTCCACATTTAAAGAAGATATTCAGGCAACGCCTGCAGACGTCATTTATGGCCAAACACTTCGGCTTCCTGGAGAATTCTTTTACCCTTCCACTAGTGCCATTACTGCTACTACAGATTATGTCACCACCCTGCGGCAGGGCCTTCGGCGACTCCAGCCACAGCCAGTCTCTCGAAACGGAGCCCGCAACATTTTCATGTTTAAAGATCTGGAAACTGTTTCCCATGTATTGTTGAGAAATGATAGGCTCCATCCATCATTGGATTCTCCTTACGATGGGCCATTTCCAGTGATCCAGCGTGGTCCCAAGACATTCAAGCTGAAAATCCAGGGTAGAGAGGTATTTGTGACAATTGACCGCATCAAAACAGCATATGTTGTCAATGATGATGTTTCTTGTGCCCAGTTTGATGAAACTCCATGGTTAGTGTCACATTGCCCTGCTGCTACCATACCTAGGGCGATCAATCCTACCGTTCCTCAGCAGCCTCCCATACTACCGCAACCTAGATGATCACAGAGAAGAGTGCATTTTCCCAAGCATTTAGCTGACTTTGTGACTTAGGGGTGTTTTGATTTTTTTTCCCTCTCCTGTATGTTATCTGATTTTACTTTGTAGTGGCGGCTGTGTTATTGTATAACAATATTTGTTTTTTTTGTGTGGTATTATGTACCTGGCATTTGTTAAATAATTTTTGTTTTTTTTTGTGTGTTTTACAATCACTTTGTGAAGTGCCAATTACAATTTCTCTCTCTTTGCAAGAGTATGCTCCGCTTCTGCCAAGGGGAGTGATGTGGCAGTTCATTTGTTTGTGCGATTCAGGGGTGTGCCGCAAGGAGGCATTTTGACCCACGCGGAACCAGTCACATCTCAACCCCAGCCGAGCGTTGATCCCTCTTGGGCACGTTGCGCCCATGGCATTTATCTTACCGCATTGACTTTTGTCTGTTATCCACAGCACTCAGAATAAATCTGCTGTTTATTCAAATGCATTATATGTGCTTTATTAGTATTTCCTAGCACCGCCCGCGCTAAAATAATTTCCAGCACTCCCACAGCTGACTGAAAAACTAAAGCTTAGTCATCAGCAAACCTAACTGATTTTACAAATTCCCTGCCAACTTTCATACCTATCACCAGTTCCTTGCAAGCCTCTTTTAATCATTTCCTCCACATAAACATTGAACAGCACCGGTGATAATGGACAACCCTGCCTTACACCTCTTTCTAACACTGCCTGTCCGGACTCTCCATTCCCCACTCTCACCTAAGCAGTGTGAGACATGTACAGATTTCGGATTAGCCTTCTATCCCTACATACTATTTCTATTTTCTGCAATATACTCATTAGTTTTCCCAATTCACTCTATCAAATGCTGTTTTGAAATCAAACGAAACAATCAAATACTTCCTATTCAATTACTTCTATATTCCTCTCAATAAGTGATCTCATTACTGCAATGGCATCGTGTGTGCCTCTTCCCTTCCTATACCCAAACTGATCATCCCTAAGTATTCATTTTCCCTACTCCCTGTCCTTTTGTTGATGATCCTGAGAACAACTTTCGCTGCGTGGGATATCAAACTTATTGTCCTGAAGTCCTCACATGATGTAGCCTTTACCTTTTTCAGAATAGGAACTAACACTGATCTCACAAAGTCTTCCGGCCAGATTCCTTCCATATTTTCCTAAACCTTTTAGTAGTTACTCAGGAATATTATCCACCCCTAAAGCCATATTTAGTTTCATCTCCCTAAATGCCCTTTCTATCTCATCATCTTTACCCAGACCTGAACTAATAATGTTTAATGATTTAATGTATAGATAAGCAACTTAACATTACTTTATCTGATACTTTACCTTAAATATTTCAGCTGGAATGTGGGGTGCAGTTATTCACAAAAGGAGGGAAGAAATGTTTAATTTGACAATAACTATGATGATGAAGGGTATAAAAGCCAAATCAAAAGGACTAGATCAGGAGGTACTAAGTCAAGTAATTTGGCCAGTAACAAAAGGTAACTTTTGGTATTGATAATTGCAATATTCTGGTATTTTACAGCATGGTAAGGTTGATTTAAGTAAGGGAATTTCCAAATGTTAAAAAGTAGGAGGATTTTCAAAAAAGAAATATACACATTTTAATTTCAATCACCAGGGGAGAAAAAGGTGATAGGAACATTGGAGTCTACTGCATTGCACTTTGTCCACACTGAGGGCATCGCTTAGTATGGATGACATGGAACACAGAGAAATTCCAATTCTTATTCTAAGTCATGTTGCTCATTACAGAGTTATCCAATGCTGGCTGGAATGAATCGGTGACTGCTCAATATATCATTAACTTCTACCACCCTAACTTTAATCCAGCAATATAATTCCAAATTAATTACCAGGAATTGAGGGCATTTGCATGAGCACAAGTATTCTTTGTTCACATTTTCCTTTCAATAATAGAGGACCCTCAATATTGCCTCACCTCTAAGGTTTAAAACATCACATAGTTGCTATTATGCCATATGCAGGGGTATATTGGCCTTGTGGGAATCGGGAAGTTTCCTGGTCCGTTGTACAAAGAGTCTAATTACCTGAAATTTCCCACATAAATTATTTAATATGTTCTGAAATAATTTCATGAGCCTATATTGGGATCTAGTCTATCTCTCCTCATAGATATAGGGACAGGAAGCAACTAAATTGTCCAAAGACAATGGATAAAACAGGATGATTTTAATACTCAAAGTTATGCTCCACAAAGTCATTATGTTTCCATTTATTTTTTATCTTGTTCATAAAAATATTTAAGTATAATATGGTTCAAAAATATTTATTAAATTTCATTACATCTGGTCATCATTAAAAATTCATTGTTATAGCATTTAAAGTGAAGTGATGGTATCCCACTCACCAATCTAAATTATTGCTTAATAATATGTAAAAAGAGATAAAAGTCTGCAAAATTATAATAAAATAACTACCACCCACTTTTTATTTCTACCTTTAGGATCATTAGTGCAACATGACAGCTACTTCTGCACTGAATTTGGTAAGGAACGTAAAGTTTACCCCTGGCCAACCAAGAGAGATATTGATAAACCGTATAATTTTGTTGGATCTCGAGTGGGAATGGATTCTCAACCAGTAAAACAAGTATGCCCTGAGAAATGTCGACCACCAAATAATAAGAATTGGATGTATTGCTAACACTAAGGTGATAAGCCTTTTTGTACATAACATTCTATTATCTGAACACACACATGCCTAAATACAATTTTGGAACTTCTTTTGATTCTCCTTTTCACCACACTGGAGCTGAGAATTTCTAGAATGGCATTGTTTCTCCCCTTTCATATTTTGTGTTGAATTTTTGTTTTAAGTTAAACTCTACTAATTCTAATCCGAGAAATTATGATTCCCACCAGCATGCTATACACTCGCAGAACAAAATATAAGCAATAAAAAAAACCATTGAGTAAAAATTGCAAAGGAGAATGAGGAAAAAACATTACTTGCCATTGAAACCATTCCCAGCTCAGTATTACTCGTATGTTGTGGAGTGGTATATAATGTCAATTCCATGCAAGAGAAAAGAAGAAAACAAATGTTTTGGAGGTACCTCAATCGAAGTGGAAAAAGTGTTACGAAAATTTGTTCGAACGCAAGCAAAAGTGTATTAATTATCATGGAGAATGCTTCGAAAAATAATAATACAATTTTTAACAATAAATTACTGTCTTTTCATTATTAGGCTCAAAATATAAATAGCAAACCTCGTAATGATACTTGAATCACATAGTCCTTTCCTCATATAGAGGTGTGATCTCATGTTAAATGGGGAGACTAATATGGTAACAATAATTTGTTTTCACCAGGTGATCAGCATACAATAAACAAGAGGTAAATTGAACATTATATGAGGCACTTCAAATATGATAAGTCACGAAGTACATAGAACTATGCAGAAAAAATGCACACTGGAGAGAAATATGTAAAATTTATAACATACTAAACTGAAGTAAGTAATAGTTTACAAAACGGTTATATTACCATGAATTTAAGTATTATGTCAAGAATAAAGCATCTCTTTAGCAGATATTCTGCAAGTTTTACATGAAAGCTATCAATATCTTAAAATTTCTTTCCATAATTGAGGTAGTTTATTATATAATTGTATGCCCATTTTCTTGGGTCCACCTTGTAAAGCTTTGGATCTTTTATTTTATGTATGTTGCTTGTACACATTGTGTTATAACCATGCACATCACTGTTGTGAAGTACTTCATGTTTCCTTTGACATTGAATGTAAAAGTGCTGTAAATGATTATCAAATACCATGAACATAGAATACGATTTTGATAAAACAATAAAACTAATTGTTTTTATGAGTGAATTATAATTCCTCCAATGGTATTCCGTAAGATTAAGTCAGCATGTAATTATATTTTACTTTGAATTGGTAAATGAAGCTGTAGTGGTTTTAGTAATATTTTTGTATTGAACAAACTGCACTGCTCACAAATGTAAATTTTGAAGGGGTCCATTCACATAATCAATTAAATTAATTAATTTACATTATTTTTCCTAAAAATGTATTTTGGGAAAGGGTCAGCTAAAAACACTTTGGAGCCCCTCCACTAACTAATGAAGATATGGGTGAACCCCCTCATTAAACCATTACATTATATCATGCCAGGGACTTGAACATAGAAGATATATTTCAATAGAAGAATAGAGATTATACACAAAACCAGGAGTAAAGTGATCGGGCACTAGTTTTAGTTAGTTTGTGGACATGAAGTCTGTTATCTTCCCAGCCACTATCCTATTATTTATTTTAGGAAAGATTTAACATGTACCTATATGTTTACACTTGTATATATTACCTATAACCGAATTTCTTGATGATATCCTAATGGCTTTTTTTGGTATTGCCTATCCATAACTCAGTCATTGACTTTTCTAGTTGAAATATGATACAAGGATGCTGAGTCCTTTAATTGAATGGCATTTGTTCAATTTATTTTTTTTAATGGTTGAAGGAGGTATCGTGGTGGAAATAATGACACCTCCTAACAATTAACAAAGTTTATTGTGCTCAGAAAATTAAAACCTTGATGAGGCGATTGAACAGTAATTATTCAGTACATATTCGGCCGTGCGGTGGCGAAGCCAGGAGAGAATCCTTCACCAGGAAGCAGCGTCCTTGGGTTGACCACGATGGCGGCGCGCGTGACGGTCCAGAGCCAGTCAGAGAGAGAGTGAGACTGAGAGTGGCTCTGGCGGCGTGGTTGTGCCCTGGCGGCGGACCCTGGTGGCGAACGCCGGAAGCCAAAACACTTGCCGGCGAAGGCGCGTTCGCAATGGCGCTCAATGATGATTCAAGGGTTGAGCCGCCACAATGGTTTATCACAAACAGAGGGAAATATGATCAAATTCAAACACATTTTCTACCAAATGAAGGCCTCAAGCAAGTTACAATCAAATCTAATGTCCAAAATATCTCTCATAAAACATTGAACATCAGAGATGAATTTGTAGTTAAAACCTTTATTTTGGGAATGACATGCATGTAGAAAAAAATATAACATTGAGAATAATAATGAGCAATAGCCGTAGATAGCACAGATAGTCTCTCGAGAAGAGCATTTCATTGAGCATGAGTGGAACTGGTCAAGTAGCCACAGAGCAGTAGGTACACAGTAAGAACAAGTTCACTAGCATGGATGGGCCTTATTCATGGTGATGGTGTGAACCCTTGTTTCACACCATGATTTTTTTTCAAACCTACCTCTCAAGGTCCTATTCAATCATACATTTGACTCACCATTTTCTTAAACATTCATAGAATACAAAAACTACTCATTCACTCGTTAGTCTCTTGATATCATTCATGCTTTTCTTCCTTTTACCCTCAGATATGCCTTTTCCAAATCAAAAAATTCACCACAAATTTTCTACCAAACATCTATACTTTCTCTGGCAGCTGATGAAGAGCAAACATGAACTGTACATCCCCTTCAGATGATGTTATCGCATTTTACTACTTAGATTTTGTTCATTGTTGCTTACCATACTTGGATAATACATAATGGAGAAGTCCCTATACATTAGGTATCTTAAGGAATACAGTCAGTTACAAAACATAGTACACAATAATTAAACTGCTTTTCCTTTCAATATACATATAGTACTGATGTTGCCTGGTTAAATTTAAATGTGTTGAACTCATTATCAATGGTAATAAACCAGTTCAGGTAGACTTTTGATAGAGATTCATACTCATAATCACTACATATCCAAGCTTCGCGTGACATAACATCTAACACGAAACTAACTCTCAAAAAACACTAAAATAAGCTCTTTTTCAACCTTGCATAATTTCTATCTCCTTTCATTCCATCCAATATGCCTATTATTTTACTTTCCCTATCATGCTTGCCTTACATCCTCCCATCCCTCTGATCACTGTCTCCAACATCAATGCCAATAAAAAAGGCCCTGCATCCACTTTTCCCACCTCATTTGAATTTCTCCATTTGAATCCTCTTTCCTCTCTTCCTCCCAATGTCTCATTCCTCTATATTTGTTTCCCTTACCATCCATTTTACTTTATCGTTTCTTCTGATATGAAAAAGTAAAATGGTCACAGTAATTGAAACTGGCATGTCTTGTCATTGACTACCACCTATTTAGTTCCACACTACTGCTACCACTCCCTTGGTCTCTTCCCTAACACTGGGTACGACTGGGTATTTACCACACCAATAATTCCTGCATTCCATCTTTTAAACAGCTTTAACGAACATATATTTCTTTTTTCGTTTTTGAGAGATGGTTGAGGGCGATACTGTGAAATCCATTTGTAAAGCACGAAGAAAGAATCACAGACTTCCCATTTCCACATGATAGAATTTATTATAGTTGTCTGGTTTGGCACACTGTAGCTGTTAGTCCAGATGATGCTGAAGGTCATATACCACTGGAAGGGTTGAGCTCATAATTATACCAGATAATTAACAGTCAGAATCAAGAGGAATGTATGACTCATTTTTCAGTTCCTTTGTATTAACAAAATTAATGGCCCAGTGAAGAATCTAAACAGAAAGAGTCACTATCATTCATTTTCTTATAAGGAATGAATCTATTCACAATAATTCTATAGGGACTTAAGCCCAGATACCATCAATTATTTATTATTTAATACAATACAGTCAATGTGATTCGATTAGGAAAGTATGCGTATGCACAAAATTACTGTCATCTTTATTGAGTTACAGCAAGAATTTGATCACACAATGTGACTTTCTCATGTTCAACCAATTAAAAATTCTAAAACTATTGTCAAAATACCTGGAAATTCTAGGAGCACCGCATCAAATCCTAGGAGCACTGCAACATGCAGACATGAGCATCTTCGGTGCCGTCATCATTCATCCACTGAACAGATGGGAAGAAATGTAGGACAGAGGATTCATTACTTCTGGACAAGATGCAATAAGCTGCATTGAGAAAAACTCACAAGTCTTCAAATTCATACGCGAATACTCATTAATGCAATATAACAGGAGGAGATCATGACTCACATGGCTGCTTTATCTTCAAATGAAAAATTAAGGATCGTTCCCATTACAATATTATAAATGCTTGGATTTTTAGCCTTGGTAGATGTTTTTACATTGAGGCTGAGAGTGTAGCAATAATGTTTATCTGACTATCCAAAATGTAAACATTATCCTTCAGTTATTTATATCATGCATTTCTCATTGATTTTTTGCTCTTTGGTCCACTTCACAAGTAAAATCATTTAGCCCTGCTTTCCCCGAGTCCAATTTGAATGAAAGTTTGAATAACCACCATAGGATTAGAGTTTTTAGTTGAAAAAAATATTATTTTAGCGGCTCTTTAGCCTAAAATCGTCCATTTCTGCAAGCATGATAAACATGGTAAGTATACTGGTTCCCTAAATTCAAATTCGCCTCGAATGAATTTACCACACTTAAACTAAATCTGTTAAACAGCGCGGCTAGTGACGGCGGGCCCGTGAATCGATGAACTAAAAAAATGACATGTATTATGCGTATGGGTTCACGAAACGCAGCAGGAAGAAATTGAGCATAATTAGCGTGTTTGATTTGGTACAAAGTTTTTGATGAGATTTTTAATACAAATATTTTTAAGTGCAAGAGGAATGTTTTGGTCGACTGAGGTGGTTTGGTTATTTTTAATTCCAGTGGTAACGTTGCTCTAAAGGGAGAAGAAAATAATTGTTTACGTGTTGGACAGCAGTTTTATACCAACTTCGTTCGCGTAGGATTGACCTTTCACCGTTTTAAGACGTGCTCAATTGCCTCATAAAGCATTGACTTCATCCGCAGTTTTTCTGATCCTAACATGAGGATTTTCACACTCTTGGTGGTAGCTTATGCTGTCCTAAACGAAGGTAGGTTTTGTTTTCAATTTTAGAAACGTTTGATGTTATAAATTAACTTGGGAGTTTTCTTCATCTATTTCTCATGAAATGTAGTGCATATATGCAAGTGACACTTCTCTTGTATGCAGTGGAAGTTCTCTAGGGGCGTCGTGGAGCAGATGACATTCAATCGTTAAACGGAACCATCCAAATTGTGCATAGGATAAATGTTAATTTCCTGAAACCACCGTATGGATCAATAAAGTTTAGTATCTCAAGAAGGCGCTCGAAATCCAAGCATAGTTGACCCCGCATTTAAGCTAGGGGAGAATAATGTGAGAATTGTCGTACTTGCTCATACTGGCCACTGGAATGAATAGTGGACTACAGTGGGAAAAGTTTTCAGTTTAAGATAATTTAATTTCAGGTATGGCAGTCCTAAGTGTATCTTTTGTCACCATACCTCCACCTGCTAAGTGGGTTATCACCAGCTCTTCTCAAACATGGTGCAATTATTGATCCAAAGGCCATGTTAAAGTATATTTGTTCTATCATCAATAATAAATTGAGCTGTTTTCCGCTAAGTAATCTTAATTTATCACTCATGAATTTCTGCCATGATATCATGCCTGAAACTGACAACTGTATATTACCAACCCTATTCTGTTTCCATGATTCACTCATTGAAATTAAGAATTCATTGGGGTGTGCCTAAGGGAGATGCTCAATATCTTTCCTCGAGTTATCTTACCATCTCAATTTCATTTCAATGTTCAAAGTGTTTTCCTCTACTAAAAACAATATTTATCCCAAATTAATCTTATCCGTGGTTATGCTCATCATTTAGATGGTGGGTTTCTCTCTGCAATAATGAATTTACTTAAATAGTCAATAGTAAATAGTCTTACATTTAGGCAGAAGTCCATGGAGAGGTTTAGACTTCAGGTGAAATTGCCTAAATACTGAAAAATCCTGTGTAGGTGACATGTTATGGTGAGTGTATTTAATAAATACATTGCGAGACATTAATAAATATACTGAGTTTTGCTTGTGAATGAAGTCGGATATGGCAGGCGTTGTACATCAGTAGTGCATAGAGTAATGTAATAGGCTATGGGAAACCTACATATTGTCATCTACCACTTCCATTTTTTCGGTGTTACTGAGTAAACAATATGATTGAGGCATCAGTATGCATATTCCAAGATATTGTGGCATGAGCCAAGTATCCAACATTTAGGTAGCTCCTCTAGTGGGTTTTTAGGCTGTTAGATTTCTAGTTATTGGGCTGTTGAGTCTATGTTTTTGAATTTTATGAAACTTTCACGCACCCCATGCCATATGTAATCAAAGTCTGAGTCATTTGGTTTCATTGGGTCACCTGGCATGAAATAGTGTTATATATTAATGGTTATTAATAACCATTATTTAAATTAATGCAAAGAAATATCCTTAATTAATAATATTTCTAGAAATAAAATTGATGAGTAAGCAATGCATTTTTGGAAAAATTATGTTCTTCTTTTACCTATCCTACTTCTACTGAATGACTTGGTACTGATGGCATTGTTATTTCAAGTTACTATTATAATAGTTAGCACAAGAATAATACATTTTAATGTAAAGAGCATACCTGAGTATCTCCGTATCTCCATTTGCTATTTAATAAACTGCTTCTTAGCTGCTGTTACCTTCCCAGCATCTTGGAAAACAGTTAATGGATTCCCCATCTTAAACTCTGAATCCAAAGAAAATGCTAGTTGCTATAGCCCCAATCTCTATTCCCCCTACTCATTCAATTCATTTTGAGCTTATCCCTCATGATCATATTTTGTCATTCACCCATCCATACATCTCAGCATCATTTCATCCCTGACAATTCTTGTTCAATATTCCTCTCTATTTTACATCGCTCCTGCACTTGAAGCCTCTTCTGAACTAGATGTTTGTCACGTAATTGTTTTTAAGGCTTTCACAACTGACTGTCATACTCTTTTACTGCGTACTCAGAAACATTTTCAGCATCCATGGTCCTCTCATAGCCATTATATCTGATTCCATTATGTAGCATTTGCAGAGAGTGGTGTTCAATGGTGTCTCCTCTTGATGCCTTCCCATCTGCTCTGACATCATGCAAAGTAGGTTCTCTTTGCTCTGTGCGTTGATGATGTCATAACCTGTGCCCCTCAAACTCTGGTGACCCTCTCTTTGTGGACACTCGAAAATATTTCAGAGATATAATACAGCAATAGATAACCAGTCCCTCCAATCTTCCCTCTGCGTACTTGATAACTGGGGCTTAAGATGGAATGATCAAACCAGTGAAGTTGGCCTCCATATCATTCTCTAAAATTGAAACCACTTTACCACCGTTTTCTTTCGTCAGGTGAAATGACCCCTGTCACCACATTTTACCTGAATGTCGGCATTACCTTTGACTATATACTTACATTCGTCCCTCATCTTGGAGTATTTATTAAAATCAAAGACCATGCCCATTGTTGGAATACTGTATGTACGAGTATGTACTGTGATTACAAATGTAGTAGCTCTAAAAACTCTTCACAGCTTGGGTTCTACCCATTTTAGAATATTTCCCCTTAATTTGGTCTATTGCTAGTCCCGGTAATTTAAATCCTTGGGTGCCCTCTTAATTTTTTCATCCCTATCATCCACCTTTACATTCCCCATGTGCATAATTCACCCCATAAGGCAATTATGTTCACAGTTGGGCTTACCCGATTGTTCACCGACAGAAGTATTCAAGACTTAATCTTCCTCCATTCTGCCATTAATGGCAACTTCCAATTCAGTGATATCCTTCCATGATTCTTCCTCCATATCCCTGTCTTTCACACTACCAGCAATGCTTTTTCCACTGACCAAAAATAATTCAACTCATTCTCCATCATCCATTCCTTGATTCACCTTTTCACCTTATATCACACCTTCACCAGTCATCTAAGAAATATGTATTTTGGCCTCCTTGTACTTAATTCGTTCATTGCAGTGATTAATGTTTTTGTTACTAATACTTTGTGAGACATTATGAGACTGAAGTAGCTGTGGGATAATCATTTCTTAATCCATTTTTTCTTTGCTGACTTTTTTATCTGCTATGTATTCATTGTAAAAGGCCATTTTTGGTTGGTTTTTAATATTTGATAAATATATAATGTAAATTTTCAAAGATGTACAAATTTATTCAACGTGTTTGTGAATTGAATTAAAAGATATAGCTGTCTGTCATGTTGAATTATGGTTTATTTCTCTTTTCAGGAACAAAAGGAGAGGAGTCAGAGTTGTCAGCCTTGAAATACCGGAAAAGGTAAGTTTCTTAAGTCATTCTGCTGAAAATGTTTTCTTTACAATTTACTCTTAAGCATTACGTTTTCATAACTTATAATCGTTGTCATGATATTCATACTGTTATTGCCATTGTTATTGCAATTTGCAGGTGGTAGACCTTTTATTCCATTAGTTTTTATTACTTATGGCATAATTGTGTTTCTTGCAGGTTTGTCAGTCAGTTATTTCCAACAACTTCAACAGAGGGACCATGGACTGGACGATGGCTGCCGGAGAGGACAACAGCCAATCCATTGATAAAACATATCACCACGTCAAACCCACTCTTCTCTTATGAAATACCCTTTGATCCTCGACATGGTGTAGCAATGGGTATTCCAGCTAGTGGATGTGATGATGCAAAGGTTTGTTGAATTTCATTGATAAAAATTTTCATTTACACTACAAATGTTTTTTGTTTACCTTAATGCAGTAGGGAAAAACTTATCTAGCATCCCAAAATCTAGATAGTATCTCTTAAACACTAAGTCTTCAGATATTTTAGGAGTTCCAATATCAAATCTGATTTCTTATTACATGCTCCGTGGATAATTTATTTGAGTTTCATTTTTGTCTTATTCTGGTAATATTTTCCTCTTTTCAATTTAAATGAGAGATATGGAAGCAGAACATGCATTTGTTGAAGGAACATAAAGTGTAACGGGATAATTTCATATCATCTTGTTTTTGGGTTATGCTGGGACTCATTACAGTCTCATCTCTCTTGTCTCTTCTATGTATTCATTGCCTTTTAATTGGGGACTGGATCCTCAATCCTTAGGCTCAGCAAAAACCTGGGGTTTCCTGTGATTTTTCAATTCCAAGGCTATGTCTCAAGCCTGGATTCCTTTTATAAAAAATTCAGGTCCTCAAATCCTGGGATATATTATTGAGTAATTAGTTGCTGGGAATATGATTCTCTAAGTTTAGTGTGGATTTACAAAGTTTAATTTTGGCATTATTCTTCTACAAAGTGCCTCTTTAAATTTAGACTTTTCTCTGGTGACTCATAGTGGCTGTTTAAACTAAAAACGTGTGTTGTAAAAATTACTGTTAATTCGGAATGTGATTATATTTATTTATTATTAGGTTGAAATCATCTTTTAATGTGAACATTTATTGACTGGTGGCAAAGTAGCAATTTCTTAATTTTTGACCTCATTTAAGCTTTGTAAAATTTAATTCAATGAATTAATAACATCAGGGGCCAATTTTTCAAAGTAAAAATCACTGAAAATCATTGACTACTGAAAAGTCATTTTATTTTTTTATATTCCAACCATTCTGAGACTTCTGGTGATATGTATGACACTTGCTAATTCACCCAAGAAGCATCCTATAGAGATTAAATATGGAAAACCAGGATTAGTCTATTTTTGGGAAATCGATGTCTCTGAAGTTTTAGAATAATAAAAATAATGGATGTTAAATGGCTTTAGAGCATTGCATATACTACTGGTATTGACTTCTTTATATCACGTGTATTAATGTCAAATGTGAGTTTGTCCATGTGTATGGAAGTTATCTATAATGCCTAAACATTTCAATGGTAAGTCTCCCACAAATGTAAATGAGTTTAAAAAATTGAAGTTAGTGCCTATGTTTTATGAATACTTATAAAACAGACATAAATGGATAAACTGTCAATCTGCTGGTTTTTGTTTAATATGAAGTATAAACTTTTACTGTTTCAAACTGCTGACTCCCTTCCCAATCAACTTCATCTGGGTATAAACTTTAAGGAGTAGTGGTAGTTTTAGGGGAGGCGACCAACAGCTGAGATCATTTGTGCCATGAGGGATGGACGGAAAAGGAGGAAGGGAGGAGAGCAGGCATCAGCATTAGTGTACTCTTAAAAAAAAGTGCCAAGGTGTCCGCAGTTTAACATCCCATCTGACGGGTGGCATACTCACTTTAAGTGCTCTCCACAAAGCATCTCAAGTAGTCACTGAAAAAGATATGCAGAATTTGAACCCGGACCCTCTGGGTGGTAAGCCAGTGTAATAGCCGCTGCACCCACCATCTCGATCCCCCACTTAAAGGAATTCTGAAGGAGAATGGAGAATCATTTTGAAACCTAAGCTAATTTTTTCTTTTATCCCCTAATTTAAAATATCATCCCTGAAATTATTTCCTATTGCTTGATTAATACTGTTCCAAGAATGATCAGATATAAATACATTTATCTGTTCTGCTGTTTAAAGACAATAAGAATAAGGCATGGATCAAAACAAGAAGAATGATGTTACTTGAAATTAGTGGAAAATTTATACACAAGAATGATGCATAAAAATGTGGTGGCCAATAGAAGCAGTTTAGATCCACGTAGATATTTATATGGATGTACAGCTTTGTCCTTTCCTCTGTGCATTTAAATTCATGCCTAATGGCATAAACCAAAAACATTGTACACTTGTTCCCAATTTTAAGTATTAAATGGGTCCTTTACATAGTTAAAACTAATTTTTATCTACTCCTTTGATTGTATAGAAAGCCAACGTGCAGATGTAAGCTTTTAATCCTGGGGAAACAAGTGCTAACTTTCTTTACATACATTTCTGCTCCTGCTTCTAGTAATTTTAGTTTAAAAACTAGCTAAGTCTAAAGCTAAGTACTTAAATCTTCAAACTCTAGAAGAAAGCACAGCTCAGGTTAAAGCTAGTTAATTCAGCTATTAATATCATCACACCTCACACACATTAGTACCTCTATCGCAGTATTCAACATAATGTAGCCATGCAAAATGCTCAGCATCCATCTTTTCTGCCTCCATAAATATTATATTCTGTCAATTTTTACTATCTTTTTGAATTTTTTATCTTTGTAAAGTACAAATCACCAATTCAAGAATCAGTTTTGAATTGTCCTGCAACACTATTTCTACATCCTCATCTCCCTGTACTAATTCAAAGATTTTAGGGTTGATTTGACACCAAGGGTGATGAAATCATTTATGATCTGCAGTTGGACCCTTAGTACTCGGCATTATTTGCATCAAACCTATGTCTTTCATTGAACTCATAAATATGATCATGCCTGACAAATCTTGCTATCTTTCAGCACCACATCTTCAGGGCAATAAACAAATCAAGTCAACTTGATGCCATCTACCTTGACTTCTCAAAGGTTTTCAACACCCTCCATCATCAACTCTGCCTTCATAAACTTAGCCAACAGTTGGCATGCATGGTTTGTTCGTCAGCCTTCTTTCTAGCTTTCTCACCAACAGAACCTGGCGTGTGATACTCTTGGATGCTTCTTCCTCTTGGTCTCCTGTCAAGTCTGGAGTTCTCCAGGGCAGTGTCCTTGAGCCATATCTTTTCAATTTATTCGTTAATGATCTTCCTTCCCGACTCCTTTCCTCACAGGTCCATACCCTTCTCTATGCTTATGATTGCAAGAGTTACAAGCAAATTAATAATACTTCTGACTGTATTCACCTTCAACTTGCCTTAAATCAAATTTCCCTGTGGTGTGATACCTGGAAGCTTAACTTAAACCCTGGAAAATGCAACATCATTACTCTTGCTTTGAAAAAAAATCCTTGATATTCAACTACTCAATAAACTCAACTCCTTTAATAGAGTAACAACCATGAAAGACCTTGGCGTTTTAACTGACCATAAACTAAATTACTCCAACCACATACACACTGTAAAAAATAAAGCACTGTCCCTATTAGGCCTTCTTTACGCAGAAATTCAAGATCCAATAGCACTGCATTCATACTTATCAACAATTGTCCTTCCCATAGTATCATATTGCTGCCTAATTTGGTCCACCTCATCCCCAACTAATCTAAAATTCCTTGATTTTATATCTCACTTCTTTGTTCCAAAATAGTCGAACACTGAGTCCCACATTTCCGCAATATGTCCTCAACTGTTCTGTCTTCTTTTTATATTTCTAGTCCCCAAAACCACAGACTTAAAGCCGATTTAAAACTCCTCCACAACACCCTAAACTCGACTGTTGATTGCCCTGAACTGCTCTCTCTCTTCAACTTCAGGATACCAACGTGATCCACCCGCATCCACTCCCTACTCCATCTGCCTATTCCTAGGATATCTCTCACTAAGGGCTTACCTATATTTTGCATCTCCTCTCTTCTAAATTCAATCCCTCACACTGTCAATGCTTTTTATTTATCATGTAACAATTTCACCACCCAAGCTTTATCTCACCTGTCAACAAATTAAATATTTCCCCTGTCCATGTTTGGTTCTCGTTGTGTATTGATTGGCTGTTATTGTGTTTTGTCCTCTTTCATGTTTTTGCTATATTTTCACTCTAAATTGGCTCTACAGCTGTATGTGAATATTGTTTTAAATAAATAAATAGCATAAAGATTGAGTGGTAAAACACTGCTAAGTTAAGTATGAGTATGTCTAATGGTAACTTACTACCAGTAATTTTATTAGGACAATGTCTTATTGCATACATTTTGGCATAGTTTCAACTGGAAGAAATTTTATAACACTATAGTAACCTTTTTCTGTGAATAAATCGGTTTCAAGTCACAACTACATTATTATAGTCTTAATACTTGCTCCTCCCTCAAAATTCAGATGTGAATTATCCAAATAGTTTCTTTCCCAGAAGAATCCTACTGACTTTTCCATAATTTTTTAATGAATTTAAGTTTTTATGTAAAATGATTGTATAAAAACATCCTTTCATAATTAATGTACTCATTTACATTAATTTCACAGACTAACCTTGAAATCGACTGGAATTATTCTCCAATCAATTACACTTGTTACAATCCGGGGTACAAATATAAGCCAAACAGGGAATTACTTCCGCTGATAGAAATGGAAAGAATTCCACCATTGTATGTGGTAAGTGTTGTGCTTTTGTTCTCTTTGGAGTTAGTGAATGACAAACCTTTGAAGTCTATGTAATTTTAATTGAATAGTCTTACCGTTAATTTTAGGTGAACCTAAATAATTGCATGAATAATTGATGAAGTCATTGATGTATATCAACCTTTTCCTGCATGATTTCTAGGCTCGACACATATGCATGGACAAACCCATTTCATATGATAGGCCTATTCCTACATTGTGAGTACATATTAATGTCATTACTTCTAATGGCATCTCCTTGTGGTATAATATACGAGTATATATATATCATTGATGCCTAATGGCACTTCATTATCTGAATGTTTTTGTAGTGGGGAACATCGACCTCTATGGCCTCGCTATGGAGAGTATAAGTTTGTACCTGTTCAACGATGGATTCATAATTTGGAGGTAAAAGTGATTTTTTTTGCTGGCAGAATTCTGTGCATGAAAGAGATTAATATTTTTGCATCTTCATATATTCAGGTTATTTTAAAATTGTATGTTTCTCTCAATTTTCATTGTGAATTACTCATTTATTAGCATGGAGGAGTAGTTATGCTGTATCATCCATGTGCAAATCCGATTGAAGTCAATAGACTTCGAAAAGTGGTTAAAAGTTGTCTGCGGCGGTACATTATCACTCCTCACACAATGATGGATGAGCAAAGAGTGAGTAAACTTCTCGTTCTGATGAAACAAATTATGTCAATTAAATTATGAATTAGACTTTAATATTATGTTCCAAAATCACTCTAATAATCAGGTAAGGATAATCACTCAAGTAATATTGTGGTGATGTTACTGCTGAATTTTTATGATTGTATATAAGTAAAAATACCCATTTCACCACATCTGATGAATTTAAAGCCATAAATTATTTCAATTATAATTTTTATCAATCATTTTATCTGAATTTAATTAAAATGTCTGAAAAAACTGAGAAATGATGAAATGCTTTAATGAAATTGAGCCCGTTCATCTTTGGCTTAGTGTTGATTGAAAGTGAATTAGTTGAAATTCATTAGTGATAAATGGAAAAACACCACCTGAACCCTTAGGATATCTTGTTGCAGAACTACCTGATATTAGTGGTTAAAAACTATTTCTATTTTCCTCATAATATCCTCTAAATTGTGGACACTTTTCAATCAGTAATGTCCTAATGTACAGAGTTTGCACTGTTGTACATAATTCTAGATGACCTTTCCCAGAACCAATGGCAGTGCACTTCAAAACTTGAGTTAGACTTGTTTCTTATTTTTCTTCTTGCTAAGACTTTGACAAAAAAAGCCATGCATCTTTGTTAAGTGGAAATGTGAATGTATGGAAGTTTTTATGGGCTAATTCATAGCATTCAGGAGGGAGAAATTAAGCTAGAAAATTTTATGATATTAGTGTTAGTTCTAAGGCAACTGTATTTGAGGACTATAGAACAAAAAGTTTAATTTCACGTGCAGCTAAGTTGATCTATTGAACAATCAATAAAGGATTGCGTGATGCCATAGCTCTAATGAAGTGACTTTTAGAGAGGAACATGGAATACAATAAATCGGGATGCATTTGTTTCATAGATTTCAAGAAGGTATTTTTAGTGTGTATTGGGTTAAATCAATTTTTTGCAGAAAATAGGAGTATATTTGAAAGATAGTGACTTATTCACAACCTGTACGTATCTCATACTACTCAGGGGTGTGTGGCGATGGAGAGTTGGGATGGGCAATTTTAGGAAGAGGGGTGACACGGGGATCCATTAATACCAGTGCCTTTAAACATACAGGGTGCGGCACTTACATCTGGACAAAGTTCAATTTGAATTTCCCACCATATCATAGTTCCACTGGAGGTCGAGATTGGTGTTTTTGAAATCTATAGGCATCTAGTAAACATTCATAACCTTGAAATAGCTGAGATGCTACGTACATGAGCGGAGTACAATCGGAGAGCCACTATTATCAAAAGTGTTCTTGCTGGGCGTTCACCCAGTGAAACCCAGTCACCCAGTTTGATTCTTTGTGTACCCCAGATCAACTGTTTACTATATTGTGGCTAAGTATAATGCTTCGGAAAAGTCAGGGGAAGATTTTGCTAACCCCGTGAGGTAACTTCATTCGAGGAAACGCGGGTCACGAACTGCGACAGTCGTGGAGAAGGCTCAGGTGCTGATTTCAGAGGACCTGGGGTGATTGCTGAGGAAATTGGCATCAGAATTTAATGGTAGCAAGTGAACAATGTGTCAGATGGTAGAGGAGGACCTACGATTCAAGTCATACACAATTAAGGTGCAACGTATGCTGTCTGAGGCTACCAGAGCTAAGCGGATTGCTCGCTGCAACCTGCTATTGTTTTCTCTGAAAAATGAAGCTATGGGGTGAATCAGATTCTTTCCTGATGAAAGTATTTTCACAATTGATTCAAAGATCAACCAGAGAAATGATCGCTGGATTGCCCACGACCCCGAGGACATCCCGATTGTTGCTTAAACAAAATTTCTGGCTAGTGTTCACGTCCTAGGTGTTGTGTCCAGTGAGGGTGATATCATGCTGCCACATTTCTTTGAAAAGGGTTAAACTATGACAAAAGAAGTCCATCTGCAAATTTTAAAGAATGTCGTGAAACCATAGATGGTGATTGTGGCCTCATGGAGACAATGTTTTTCAACAGGATGGTGCACCAGCTCATACAAGTCATTTAGTCCAAAAATGGCTCTCAGATAACATTGACATGTTCTGGTCAAAGGAGTTCTGGCCCCCGAATAGCCCAGACTTGAACCCCCTCGACTATTATGTTTGGAGCATAGTCGACTGAGTTACCAATAAGATGAGGCACCCTAATGTCGCTTCTCTATGCAGCGCTATCGTAGCAGCATTGGCGAATATGGACAGCGCTATTTTAAAGAGAGCATGCGATCAATTCTGGACAAGATTGGAGGCGGTCATGGCAGCTGACGGGGGTTACATTGAGTAATGTTTGTCTTGACAGATACTGCTACATATATGTAAAAGGATTTTCATTTCTATATTTTTGGAAATTTGCTTTTAAATAAAAGTTTCATTTGTCCAAATTTAAGCTCCGTACACTGTATGTGTGGAGTAAATGGTAAAATAGGCATGGCAAGAACTGGAAATGGGAATGCAAGTCGGGAAGGAATATATAAAATCAATTAGGTTGGCAGATGATCAATCTTTAGGTTGCTAGTTAGCCCAGGGGTTGTGAGCATTGCTGAATGCTGCATTGGAAAGTCAATGTGATATGTGTGGAATGAAAGTCAATGTAAACAAAGGCTATGCAGCTTTAGAGAAAGAGGATAGTTGAGTTTAATCTTAAAATAGGAGTTTGTAAACTAGACCAGGTGGAACAATTCACATGTCTTGGAAGTGTTTTGGATGAAGATGATCATAGTAATGAGGACATCAGAACAAGAATTGTGTAAGGCAAAAATGTTTTAACCAGAAAGAGGGAAGTGAGTATAGGGACTTCAAGCTAGCATAAAAGGCTCGTCAAAACTTAGATGTGGAACGTGTTTTTATACAGTGTTGAAACATGGTCATTGAAGCAAGACAATAGGCATAGATTGGAATCTTTTGAAATATGGGTGTGGAGAAGGATGAGAAAGTAAAATAAACAGAAAGGAAAACAAATGAATAGGTATTACACATGGTGGGAGAGGGGAGAGGATTGTTGGGATAAATCCAAGTAAGGCAGGAAAAATAGATGCAGAGCATTTTGATTGGCGATTGAATGATGAACACTGTGATAAATGGGAAAATGTTAAGCAGATTAGAAAGGGGAAGTAAAGGATATGGATTTTGGATGTAATGAATGGAGGTGGAATGTATGTGGAATTGAAGAAGAGTTTATAATATTGTGGGGTGTCAGGCTAGATGAAACTAAGAAATTCAGTTATGTTGATTTGGTGGCCATGCAAAATATAAATTGTACAGTAGACTACCAAATAAAATTGGAAGTTCAAAATAGTGATTCTTATCATTTGTTCAACATAAATAATAATCAATATTTATTTTACTTATTCTCTTTCTGTTAAAATTACCTTGACAGTGTTATTATTAAGGAGCAATCAAGTTTAAACTACAATATGATCCAGTTATTTATTATGTATATGTTGGTGAATCTATCATTAATTTTTTGCATTATTGGTCTCATTTGCTTCCTTCAAACTACATATGGGGGTAACTTTATGCACTTCACTTTATGACTTGAATATATTTATTGCAATAACATTTTTGTCATTTGACTTTCAGCCAATGGCCTTAGTTGTTTGGGGGTGGAGGATGACAATGTCAACAGTAGATTCTGGAGCTGTTCGAGAGTTTATCTCTAAGAAAGCCCTCCATGGCCCGGAAAAGTTGAGTAAAGATGGGCAATTTGATTTAGGTCTACAAGTCCCATCTGAAGTTGTCCAAGGTTCAAATTTTAATGATGATGTTCTATGTCCTAGTAAGCACTAATGAAATCGCTGTTTTAATTCTGAACTGTTATAATAAGTATTCCATAATGGGTTATTTTGTATTTTTAAGAGGTGCCAAAAGTTAGAATATTTTCTTATTGGAGCAGAATTCTATCTTGTGATTTCTTTACTGAAAGATTTTTTAAAAATAATACTTTTATGCATGTTTTATACTTCATTCCAAGGGTGACAATGAGTTTTTTTGGTTGAATTTTTATTTTTCATAGCTGTTAGATATAGAACTATGACTGAAATAAATATATAGGGCACAACATTTTTAACAGGGTTAAAATTCAGAGTTAAATTGAAAAAAAGAAGGCTACAAGAAAAGCAGCAAATTTGGCCATATTTATATAAATGATAATGAAAATATTTCATGATTGGAATAATTTGATACAGGATGAATTATTTGATTTTCACATCTACGTTTGCATTAAGTTTGATGCTCTGGACCATGTTCAATAGTATTTAATTTGGGTCTCTATGATTTAACAAAGTATTTAGGACATAAGGGCTTAATTGTTTTTGCTCTCTAATTTTATGTCCAGCTGAAGAGCCTAAATTTTTTCTATGTATCTGTTATTGTTAAGTACAATGTTATCCTTTTATTATACTTCAAATTCGTTAAGAAGTATGCATTAACATTTTACACATAAGTACACTAATTCAAGGTCCTATTTTGATTTTCCATTCAAAGGCATGTAAAACTCAGATGTTAATATCATGAATGAATCAAATTTTTTGCATATCTAAGCAACATGCTGTTAGTAAGGCTTTTGTTATTATTTGAATAGGTGCACTCATCTGAGTGTAAGGAATCTTAGTTGTTCCGAACAAGTTTTCAATTCTTTAAAGTATAATGTCCGAGAAATTAGGTGAAATATGTTTGTCAGCAGCATTTTCCTAATCGCAGAAGTAGTGATTTAATGGTTGCATCTCTTTCCCTATTTTTAAAAGCACAATTTGTAGCTTATGTAATTGCAAAGTTAACCTAGAATGCCAAATGATATGCACTTGCAATATTCTTTTATTTGACCTGTGATATTAGATGTTAGATTAAATGTATACTGTGCATTTTGTGTCTAGGGTGTGTGGGAAAACAGTTATTCCATGCCAATTTGAAAGAATTATCTGAGATATTCTCCTCAGATGTGCTCAGAGATTCACTTTTAGTAGTAGTTTGTCATTTTTTGTTAATAATGACAGAATTTACTCCTCTATGAAGATTACTTCTTATTAATTGCTATGGATTTGGTTTTTTTGCTGAAAGAGAATTTTCTTAAGTATTTGTTATTTAAAAAAAGAGCATTGAATTGTTAATTCAATCATTTAATGCATTTTTAAATTTTTTAATATTTTAAGATATGAGCAGAAGTAGATCTCAAGTATATGCAATATGTCATTTAGCTGGGATTTTTATTTTATATGTATTGATTGGTTCTACTTCATGATTGAAGTGATGGATATCAAAGGATAGGTGCACTCATCTGAGTTTAAGGAATCTTAGTTGTTCCAAACAAGTTTTCAGTTCTTTAAAGTATAATGTCGGATAAATTGGGTGAAATGTGTTTGTCAATCAGGAAAATCAGGAATCAGGAAAAGCATTTAGTGTAAGCAATTAGTGTAAAAATGAACATTATTCATTGTATACAAAATTCTCACTGCAATTTATGTAATTGAAAGAGCCTTTGGTCAATTTATAAAAGATTCCACATATCCATATTCTCATGGATGCACTTTTTGATTTTAATTACTGGCAGTGTTGAATCTCAAATCTATTGATTCATTGGTGTATGCATATATAAATACAATCTGATAGCCATTTTCACCATCTACTGGTAAGGGAAAAATTTTATTCCAAATAATTTAGTCAGAAAAAATTTTTGACTGCTTGAGTGGTTAAAGGAGTAGTATGCCATAATTTTATTTTCTGGTCTGTGGTAATATAGGAATAATATGTGCACATTTCTCTCATTAAGCACTGAATTATGTAGTCTGGATATGTAATTAATGGTTTAGTCATTAAATTTGATTGACAATACAAATTCAAAAATTCTAAGGTAATGGTTTTATCAGAGGAAATAAAAAAATTGATTTTTTGTAATCATATTGCAATGATATGAATAAAACAAGCTAAACTTTTTGGATGGGAAATTTGGCCTACCCTAATGGATTTTCTGCTAAAACTCATATCACAGGCACCTTTTAATTGAATGAAGATCTGAACACTCATAAATAGATAATGATAAATCATATCTGCTGTGATAGCTGAATTGCTAAAAGAAAAAGTAACTGAATGATTTGCAAAAGTTGAATCACTGGGATTATATCAAAGCGTAAATTGAAAAATGTCATTGTAATTTGATTTACCTTGGATTAGCAAATCAGGAAGGTATCAACGTAGACAAGAGCAACTGGTAAAATAAATAAAAAATTGGGAGCTGGAAGTTTACTGTTGCTCATTTATCATTTTGCCACGAGTTAAATATATTCAGGGGTTTATTAATAATTAGCCTAGCCCGCAGTGACTCTTGTTGCAAACCTGTCCATAAATTACTTCATTGCATTAGTTTATACTTAAATGCAGTAGTCTGTCAATGCATAATTTCTTTCAGGACATTTTTGAGGATAAATTTGTATGTTGAAATGCTCTTATTAAGTCACTTGTATTGTTACAGTAAGACTTGTAATTCAGTAGATAGTTCAAAGCTGACTAAAATACAAATTATTCTTACCACTTATGTTTTATGTGAGTACATATCTTACTAATACATGAGTGTTTGTTAATAGTGCTTTGAAACCTCCTTTGGAACTTAAGTCGATCGGAAAGATTCCAATAAACTTTGAAGCATTCCATAAAGTTACCATTTGAAGTGTTGATAAAATATGGGCTGATTTAAAACATTGTTCTAAGTTGGTACTTAATTTTATAAAAACCTTGTTATCTGTGCTAAGTAGGTACTTGGCAGTCCAAAGAGTAGGATGGATGTAAATTTTTCCACATGCGTTCATTGTTGTAAATTGATTTAGTAATGAAAAATGATGAAGAGTGTAGATCTTACGATCAACATGTAAATCTTAAGTAATAGATTATTTTTTGTCAATGAAGGCTTTCAGTGTCGTGTAAAGCACCTTCGTGAGTTTTTCTCTTCAATCTCTGTCCAATGAATAAACCTGGTTTATATAGTTCGTGGTCACCTAAACTAGTGCAAAATGATATTTACATCTACTCTATGTTTCACAGACCTCTGAAAGTGTGTTACCATGCCAAAGCTGCAAAATGATGTGAATAAAAGAAATCTTGGAAGACCAATGTATTTTATTTCATCCACCTGGGTAATATTCCCTCCTGCTTGTGTTGTTTAAACTAATTGTTCAATTAATTGAAACTGTTACTTTTAAGCTCAAAAGGATACATTTGTGAATTCAGTTATTGCTAAGATGAAACTTTTGCCACCTAATTTAAACCAACCCTGTAATCATAAAGTATAATATCAGCTTTTATTGTGCGAACCAGGAATTCCTGCATATTTGAAGGTAAGATAACGGCTCATATTGAAAAATATTTACTTCACTTAATTTTTAAAATGATTTAATGCGAAATTAGGTAAGAAATGATTAGCTCTACGGCCTATCAATTAAATAAGAATGGGGAAGAAAACTCCAATGGTCGTTAAATTTAGGTATATTAACAATATAGCTGGTGTCAGCATCGGGTTAACGCAAAAACTGAAATTTAATGTTTATCACATAAAAGAGTAAAGATATTTCGTTTTGAAAATTCTACCGATTAGGGATGTGCGAAACATTTGCAAATTACAATATTGTTACACCGTATAGTGTGAAACACTATATTCCATGGATGGGCTCCAGTACGTCATCTACCTAATACTGTTTATCTGGACAGCTATTTTGAAGTAACTTAAAACTTCCATTCGGCCGGCCTGGAAACCGGCACGTGAAACAAATGACAATAGTAATACAGCGAGTATGGCGTCCTTGGTCATTACTAGAATTTTCTGCAACTCGGGTGAGATATTTATCCGTAATTAATGTATTCAATCACTGATAGCATTAATGATTCGAATGATAAGAATTAGCTTTGGGTTTTAAGCAAGTGGAATAAGTAGTGCCCTTGTACTTAGGTTTGGGCACGTGATTGCCTTCCTCTCAGTAGCCTTTCTACCCGTGCATACCTCCTAATTTCCAGTTGCACGCAATGAAAATTGTTTTTTCCCCAAATTGGTGAAGGTTTCACAGATTCGTGATCCCATTTAGTTATAATTGAATTTATCTAAACGTTAAATGTGTGGAATATTTTTTTGCAGTTCTACCTAAGGGTCTAAAACAATGTATTAAACTCAGACAATACACGCAATGTGTAAGTAGCCATTCCTGCGTATTTTACAATGTAAGGTATTATTATTCGCAGTAATAATGTTCTCCGGTTAATTAATATTCATATGTATATTTGTAGTCAAGTCGCCAGAGGGTACAGCAGGTACTCGCGCCCGCACTTGGATCCAGAAGAAATTATGCGGCCGAAAAAAAAGTCTACCAGCGTGATAAGCCTCATTGTAATGTCGGTACAATAGGTCACGTTGATCATGGTAAAACAACATTAACTGCTGCAATAACGAAAGGTAAGAATGGTCATTAATTGCAATTTTCCCAATTCTGTCTTTTTTCTTGGGCATTGGTTTTGGTTATTTCCATGATGACCTCTTTACGAGTTTTCTTTTTATAATACAGTTGGATTAATTGCCGAATTGAATCTCGTGCAGTGTAGAGCAGCTAGATTTGTAAAACGTTGTTATGGAAAACTGGGTCCTGTATCAAAATTATTAGAGGAACTTGGTTGGAAATCACTCACTAAGCGAAGGTTACATTACAGATTAATCCTGCTTAAATTGGAAAGATATCTCTCTAGCAATTATTTTAAAATTGTATTATAAGTCCAAACGTACTACGGTATTATATGTCATGTAAATGAAATCGGAGAAATTAAGTCTAGAATAGGTATATTTAAGATTTCATTTTTCCTACGTCGACAATGGATCAGAATAATCTCCGACCGGGCTATTGGGGAAAAGTATTTCGAGTCAAAATTATTCTAGTGTGTAATCACACCCTAGCGGTGGTTTGCAGGACACTATATAAATGAAAAATGACATTAGGCTTAAAAATGCTAAATTGTACCCGAGGACTATTAGGAGTCGGTGGCCACACTCAGTACGTTGTCGAAGTTAGTACAACCACCGCGGAATATATATATGTTCCTAAAAATCAATGTGATATGAGACAAGGGTCATTCAGGTAACTTGGAGGATTGCAAAAGCAACGGAATGGTAGTTGGAAGGACAGATTAAATGTAGGTAAGATTACGAATATTAATGTCAAAGGTAAAGAGAAATTAGTCATCAGAGCCAGGAATAACTGATCGCATAGGTATTGGGAACTAATTACCAGATCTTTTATGGAATATTTGTTAAGCATGTAAAAGGGATGATGCAAAAACTAGTTGAATAAGTTTATTTCGAGCAAAATTTATTTCATGTATCTGAACTAGTGGAAAAGTCTGAAATGTATAAATTTTTTAAAAATCTGTCCCTTGCCTCCTGTGATGATTTTGCTCTCGGGTAATCTTAATGATTGTCACTAGAGGGGTCTAAGATTATCTTTCGCCGTATTTACCGATACTTCATACAAGATTCACTTTTGTATTCTGTTCTTAGTAGCTTATTTATTTGTATAGTTAAATCCATTGTTTTCCATTGTGGCAAAAAGTCCCACATATCTGTCCCTATTTCGAGGTAGGTTGTTGTTGGAGTCTGAGGCATATTTATTTGTTCCTTTTCCAAACCAACATTTTTATTATTGTTCAAGCCAAACTATTCACATTTTCCCCATTTTTTTGAAATATTTAATTTTATTAATGGCCTTCTTCCTACCCAATATTTTTAAAAATATTTCTTGCCCCCAATCCCTTAAAACATCACTGTAATTCTAAGGGGTGTTAAAAACAGGGTGTACAGGAGATAATCATACTGCTCACTCTTAGAGGAAGTCACGGGATCCATTCCCATGAATTCAAATGAGTTTTCCCCCTTGGATTCAACCTGAATCATGATTCAGGTGAATGTTGGTGTCCTCTTACGTACTCGTACCTTTGGTGAATATGTTTGGCATAAATCTTTAAGGTTTTAATTAACATGCATGTTTGTATTTCAAAGCTAAATAGTAGTTAGTACTCTGTACAGTTATGGTTTTGGTTTAAATAAATGTCCTTTGTGGCTGGCCCTAGGTTATATTCATCCAGCTCAACTCCTTTGCTATAAGACATCATAATTTGGTGTGAACTATGGAAAGCAAATGGAATGTACATGGGAGTTGGTGCAACGCACAGAATTATCAATAAAAATACCACTGTGCTTGTGTTGTTTTGAGCATTGAGTCTCTTGAAAAAAATGAAAATAGTGTTAAAATACCACTTGTATTAAATGAATCAAAATTGACATGTTTTTATAAGGTGGGAGCACCACATGAGCTGATCACATTAAACCTGTTGACTGAAATAACTTCAGTTTGGTTTTAGCTCAAAAGAAAATGGAGAGAACAGGAAAGAATCCCTTTGTATTTGAATTACCTTTGATCTATGCAATTAGGTTTGCTAATTAATCAGAAGCCACTCTTCAGAGGTAAGGTATCATAAAATCATCCTCATCCATGTAATTAAAACATTTTGAAATTTATTAGGGAATTACATGCTTGAGTGAAAGTGATAATCTGACTTGCGAGATAATAAAAAAAGAAACTTTAGAAAAACAGCGGGAGGAAAACGTTTTGCTTAGGAAGAGGATGAAGTTGGAGAAATCCTGTGGATCAGCCAGAGCTTTACCCATGCAAAATGTTGAGAAAGATGTCTTAGCATTGCAAAACTGTAAGCAGCATATTCATTTGGTTACCAGGTCCCAGCAAATAATAAATTGAACCTCCAAACTTGGTAATCACTTCTTATGTATATTGGTTAGCAATGCTATCCCAATTATCTTTACAGTTATCCTTAGTGGCTAATAATGATATTTAATGTTTTTCTGCTATATTTCAATGATATTCTATTTTCTCAAGTTAAAACTGGCCTCCTGAAAGGTAATGTAAACCTTAATTGCCTTACAGCTGATTATTTCCCCATTTTTAAAGGGGTAGTGTCTAATATCGAGGAAAATTTTGAATGAGTTATTGAAGTATAGTATCTTTTTATCCCTTAATACTACCTTGATCAAAAAGTTCCCGGAATAACCACCGTGTGGCGCTCCCATCGTTCCGATTTGAGTTCTGTTTTTTTTGTTAAATTGGTACATCTGTTGTTGATATTCCCTTTAAATCTTAGTGTCATAACTTGACATTTGCAAAAGTTACGTAGCCAAGAGTACATCTATCTCTGTGTGTGTTGGCGATTTTTTACAATTGCAGAAATGGATTTAAATGTGCAACAACGAACTTGTATTAAATTTTGCGTAAAAAACGGATTTAGTGGCGCACGGACGTTGGAAATGTTGGAAAAGTGTTTCGGCAACGATTCTCTAAAAAAAAACGGTCGTTTACCAGTGGCACGAGCGGTTCAGAAGTGGTCGTGAGTCAATCGAAGATGATGAACGCAGTGGCAGACCATCGACATCGAAAGTCGGTGAAAAAATTGATAAAGTAAAAGAAATGTTGGTCAATAACCGCAAATTAACCATCAGAGAAATAGCGGAGGACTTGAACATTGCCTATGGATCCGCCCAAGACATTGTGGTTAATGATTTGGGTTTCCGTCGTGTAGCAGCAAAGTTGGTGCCAACTCAAGACCTCAATTTCATGCAAAAAAGAGACCGTGTTGACGTCGCAAAAGACATGATTTGCGAGGCTGAATCCGATCCCACATTCATCAAAAGGATCATTACTGGAGACGAGACGTGGGTTTATGAGTACGACACGCAATCCAGACACCAGGCAAGTGAATGGCGTTCACCAAATGAGCCGAGACCAAAAAAACCACGTCGTTTTCAGTCAAAAAAGAAGGCAATGCTGACGGTTTTCATGGATTACAACGGTGTAGTGCATCATGAATTTTTGCCAGAAGGCCAGACAGTAAACAAAGAGTATTATTTGGGCGTTATGAGACGTTTGCGTGAAGCAATTCGCCGAAAGAGACCAGAAATGTGGGCAGAAAACTCGTGGATTTTGCACCATGATAACGCACCGTCGCACAGTGCTATCATTATTCGTAATTTTTTGACGAAAAATGCAACAAATACCATCCAACAGCCACCGAATTCACCTGATTTGGCTCCCTGTGACTTCTTTCTGTTCAATCGAGTTAAAAAACCATTACGGGGAACGCGTTTTAGCAGCCGAGAGGAAGTAATGGAAAAATCGCAGGAAGCACTGATGGACATACCGAAAACCGAATATAAAAAATGTTTCGAGGATTGGATCAAGCGCTGGCATAAGTGTGTTGCAGTCGATGGGGATTACTTTGAAGGGGACAATATAGATTTAGATGAATAAACTTGTATTTTTAATTTTCTGAATAAATTCCGGGAAATTTTTGATCAAGGTAGTATATATATTCCACAGTTGCATGTCCAATTTCTTCTATTCCAGTCCAACAGCACAAAATAGTACTTGTAGACTTTAAAATTAATGGAAAACTGAAAAATATTTTATTATTAAAATTTATTTGAGGGCATTTTCATGAAATTATTATGTATTAATATCCAACTCTATTTCAGTTCTTGCAGATAAGGCACTGGCCCAAGCTAAATTGTATGCAGAAATAGATAATGCTCCTGAGGAAAAGGCCCGTGGAATCACCATTAATGTTGCTCATGTTGAATATTCAACCCCTAATCGGCATTATGGACATACAGATTGCCCTGGGCATGCTGACTATATAAAGGTATGATTTCAATGAAAACAAAATCAGCTAGCATTTTGCCCTCATCATCAGTATTTCAATCCCAGGATTGATTTACTGCAGCCCTTCATTCTACTCGATTCAATGTCTATTCCCTCTTTCCCTGGTACCTTCTCTGTTTTTCGTTCTTCTTAATGTGTCCTATGCACATCTCTCTTGGTCTATTTTGTCACATTCATATTAAATAAGTTTGAACTTTTATTTTTTCCCTCTACTTTATTCATGTCTTTGCATTTCATAAGATTTGACAAGTATGGTAATTTCTAGGGCAAGTATTTCCCATCTCCCACCTTCAGCCTTGGGCTAAAAAATCCCTTTGGCATGAGAGGTTGAGGTAGGAATGAAGGTTTGCCCCGTAGGTAAATATGTGTGGTAATTTGCAAAGTTCTTGGAATTGAATAGAAATTAACAATTTAGAGTGAAACCACTTTTATTTTTCAATGTAGTTACCCAATACACTGGTGCACTTGGTCCAGAAATGTTCAAATATCTTAATCCCATCCCAAAAATTAGATTCCCTCCGACCTGCAAAATACCCACCTACTTAGGCTGTTACTTCTAAGTTTGAAGAGAATCTGTGTGCACTTAGGAAAATTTTGAGCTTGTGGAAGAGATGGAGATCTGGAGCCAAATCAGGCGAATAAGATGGGTGTGGCAACAATTGGCATCTTAGTTCACATATTTTTGCCATAGCAACGACACTTTGTGTGGGCATGCATTGTCTTGATGAAAGATAGCTTTCTTCCTGGCCAAACCTGGCCTTTTTTCATTTCTTCTTTTGCTGTAGTTGGTCCAGGTAATTAACGTGGTATTGTCCAGTATTTTTTTGACCAGTGAGAAAGTAATCTATCGGCAGAATCAATTTCACATCCCAGAAAACTGAAACCAACAACTTTCTGGCCAACCGTATGTCCTTTGCTTACTTTGGTGGAGGTGAATCAACATGTTTCCACTGCTTTGACTTATGTTTCGACACTAGGATGTAGAAGTGGACCTAAGTTTTTATCTGTAGTCAAAAACCAGTGCACAAAATCTTGTTGATTGTTTTTAAAATGGGTCAAATGTTGTTGGGAAATTTTCATTCTGATGCATTTGTGATCTAGCATCAAGAGTCGTGGCACTCATCTAGCGAATCATTTTCTGATATTTTTATCACAGCTTGAGCAATTTCTTGCACTTTCTGTCTGCAATCTTCCATGACCATTTTGATGCACTTTTGCAATGATTTTTGGGATAGGGTCACATTTTGACGAACCACTGCTCAGATCATCATCTAAGCTATCCAGACCAAACTTAAACTTGTTTGTACTCTTGGCAACAGTTGAATATGAAGGAGGTGAGTTCCCCCCAGAGTGCTTTGAAAGTTGGCATGAATTTCCTTTGCTTTCATACCTTTCTTCATTATTGTATTTGCAAGTATTTAATTTAATTTTTAAGTGTGAGAACTAGTGGAGAGGGCCGAATGGTCGCTGTATTGACGCACACAGTAGGTCAGTACACCTCAAACTGTCGTGGCTGTAACCTGAGGCATCCCACAAGAGTCAGCCATAATGATTGTATAATAACTTCCTCATAAAGTGGATTTTGTATCTTTGGCCATTGGTGAAATTTGTTGATATTGAAAGAAATGTGGTACTACAACTAGTCTATTATTTAAGAATAAATATCCCATTTGAATTCAGGAGTAAAAATGTAGTCTAATTAATTGTTTCAATTACTCTAAGTAAACCCTTCCAATAAAGCAGTTTCACATCGGTGATTTCAAGCCTGAGAGGGAATATTTCTTACAACAGGTGCCACATCAGCATACATGCCTATAAAACTTGTTTCCATGTGTATGCCTGCACGTCAACTTGTTTGTCAATAAAGATCCATTCAAATCAGAAAATCAGTAGTAAGGAACTGCACCGGTAGGAGCAATGATAATTGCTCCTTGTAGTTTCACCCATGGGTCCAAGTATAGGAGTCAGATGGAAGTTAGTCCGCACAGTATCCACTCCGTGGTTAGGTTGCGCTAAAGGCATCTGACTCAAGTGGGGTGGCCATTTCAGTGATGGTGGCAGTGTCACATTGAAAGCACTATTGAGGAAAACAACGGAAAACCACCGTTTGCTATTTGGGGATTGGGATGGTGTGGTGGCTAACATAGTGGCCTCCCACCTGGAGGGTCAGGGTTCAAATCCTGGAGATGCCGTTTTTCAGAGGTATCCCAATCCTTACTCGAGGCGCTTTGTGTGGAGAGCTCTTTGAGAGAGCACATCATTCGTTGGATATGGACTGTGGACCCCTTGGTACCTTGCAATAAGAGTGGACGAACGCCGACACCCTTCTTCCTTTCCCATCCATCCCTAATGGTGCAAATGACCTTAGATGTCGGTCACTTGTCATAAAACTACTTCTACCACCTCAATTTTCCCATGAATTAGTGATAGTTCCAGATCTGAGTAGGAATTCTGGTAACTACAGGATTCATGAATGGATTCAGAATTCATGTCATTTCGGCATGGCCCTCTTCCATTCAGAATATTTGGAGGGAAGAGGTCATGATAACGCGCCTGAGGATAAGGCACTCTGCCCTCACTCACTTGTACCTCTTCGCAGAGGTAAAAGAACAGCCTCGCTGCAATGAGTGCGACCAACCCCTGACGATGAAACATATCCTGACTCAATGCAGTAATTACCAAATGGCCAGAGAAAGGATTAATATAAGGGGAGATCTAAGTAATATTCTAGGGGATAACTCCGGCTGTATAAATCGAGTTTTAACTTTTTTAACGGAAACTGGTTTAATGAGGCAGCTTTAATTTGGGTGTTATAATTTAAATGCCTTTTGTTTTTGACAATTATCTATTTCTTTATTTATTTACTTAGTTATTTATGCTTACTTTATTATATATTTGTGTATTTATTTACTTACTTATTTTTATATACTTATTATTTAACATAAAATGAAACAGGTTCTAATCATCTTGACAGTGGTGCAAAATGACTGTAGCTGTCAAGGCACCCCCAACACTACTAATCCTAAATACTCATAGATATCATAGGTGTACTAGAAGTAGATGAGGATTCAGATCATAATCTAGTACTATTGAAGAGAAGCATCAAATTCCATAGGATAAAAATGGAAGGAGATTGAAGGAATGAAATATAGAAACATTTACCTGGGCATAAAGGAAAGGTATCATTATAGAGAAAATTAAATAGGTAAGAGAAACTGGTACAACCGAAGAAAAATGGTAACATTAAATAACAGGTATCAGAAGCTAAAAATGAAACTATGCAAACAGTAATTTGAAAAGGATAAGGAAACAACAGCCTTACAGAAGAGATGATTAAGAAGATAGATGAGGAAAGGAAATGGAAGAATGTAATGTGGTGGATGAAGAGTCAAGATTGGAATTGTTAGGAAGAGGGGTAAGACAGGTGTGTCCCTGATCACCTGTGCTGTTTAATGTATATGTGGAGGGAATGTGTTAATAGGTATGGGAAGAACTGGTAATATGATTGAAAGTCAATGGAAAATTAATTAAATCAGGTTTTAGTTAGGTCAAGCTTTAATTTGCTAGTTAGCCAGGGCTTGCAGTCATTGATGAGTGCATTAGAAAATCCATAAGATAGGTATGGGTTCAGAGTCAATGTAAACAAAAATGGAAGAGGTTTTTGAAAAGAAAGAATACCAAGTTAAATCTTATAATAGGAGTTCATGTATAGAGCAGATGGAAAAGTTAACTTGGAACAAAATGGTCAAAGTAGTGAGGACATAATGAATGCATTTGACAAAGAAGCTTTCACTAGGAAAGATGAATCAATGCGCAGGACATTGAGAAAGCATATTAAGAAAAGCTTTGTTTAACATTTGATTTGGAGCAAAATATGATGTATGTAACAGTGCAATTACATTTTTCAATAATCTACTGATGGCTCATGGGATGAAATGTTGTAAGTGAACTTTGAGAGATGTCCTTAAAAGTGAAACTTCCCAGCATCATTACTGAAGAAAGACTTTATATCATTTGGTATGCTGGCACAGTCCTTAATTATTGTAACTATAAATTATCAATTCAAAATATGTGCCATCACTTCATTTACTTGAATTGGCTGCTGTTCCTGCCCTTCAGGTAGCCTTAGTAATTGCAAACTTGGTGTTATTTCATTCTATATGGAACCTAATATTTAGTTTTGGATGCTTCAAATCTGGTCTATAATTGGTGGCATTGAAATGGACATCCTTTCCTTCAGAACATGATCACTGGAACAGCACAGATGGATGGAGCTATTCTGGTAGTAGCAGCTACTGATGGTGCCATGCCTCAAACACGTGAGCATTTATTGCTGGCAAAGCAGATTGGAGTCGGTCATATCGTGGTTTTTATTAACAAGGTATTAATGAGATTGATGGAACGTAACTTCTCAGTTGCATGAAATGTTTATTCATTTACTTTGATTTTTAACTGTTAATGAATCATTTACAAGGCCTGTCCGGAAAGATTCCAGCCAAGCAATATTTTGAGAAAAATAGCCTTCCTAGAACAATAAGGGCTTATTATCCTTCAAAGTACTCCCATTGGGACCTCACAAACTTATTCCAGCATCTCTACAACTTTTCTAAACAATCGGCATAGTCCTTTTTTGGAATGGTCATCCACTGCATCATCGCATCCCTTCATCTCATCACCATGAGGAATTTTGTGCTGAAGTTGCAGGGGACTCAGTCCAAGCCATAAAAGATGACCAAGGTTTTCTAGAAAAGTTATAGTTGGAGATGAGTCATGAAACAAGTCCAGTCTTCCCAACAGTCAGTTGATGAGATATAGGAGAATCAAGCGAGGTAGCTGGTGACCATTGTGAAAAAGTACTTCGACGGTTGTTTAGAAAAGTGAGAGAGACCCTAGGATAAGTGTGTGAGGTGCCAAGGAAAGTTGAAGGGGGAATAAGCCCTCATTGTTCTATGTAGGCTGTTTTTCTTCAAATATTACATTGCTGGATCCTTTCCAAAGAGACCTCGTATACTTAATAGTGGTGATTATGACTTCTCATGTAAACTGTTAATTGTATTAATCAGGTAGATGCAGCTGATCAGGAGATGGTTGAATTAGTAGAAATGGAAATAAGGGAATTAATGACTGAGATGGGCTATGATGGTGATAATATTCCTGTTGTTAAAGGATCTGCTTTACATGCCTTGGAAGGAAAGTCTCCTGAAATAGGTTAGTATGAATTCAGCCCAAGTTTGATTGTGTTTTTTCATATTTGGAAAGAAATGTAATGATTATATATGTATAAATATATTGAAGAATATCTTTGTTTTAAAATTTTCATTTGTCATTTATGTTTTGTACTTCTCAGTGTGTACTTGTTCTCCAATGTGTCGTATTTTTATGTCCCCAACTTTATTATTTTGTTCATATGCATCTGTAATGTCATCCATATTAACAAGTAATTGCTATTGAAAGCAATTTGATTAATGTGGTAACTGATGCCAATTCACAGTGGTAGTCTCTTGAATTGTTTACCCTTTTGCAAATAATTTTAAATTCATAACTGTCTTAGTCTAGTTATGATAATGGTCTATACTTAATTCAGACTTTGCATTCAGAATTGCCATTAATTCTTTTGGTTGAGAAATCATCATCTAGTAATGTATATGAGTTTGCAAAAAAATTGTTTTGATTAATCATATCTGTCATTCAATATTTATGTGTCAGTAAGATCTGAAATATACTATTTTGTTAAAATTCTTGATTCAGAAAAGTGAAATTGTAATTGTGTAATTTTTCGGGTACCAGAACTTCCTGTGAAACCATAAACAGTCCAAGGAAAGGCTCTGGCCCTCCTACCCTGAAGTGTGAATTATCCATGCCATTGGGCTTAGTATTTGGTGAACTCTACTAACACCTATCAAGCTGACCTTTAGGTTGATTACTGTGTTAATGGTTTTTTAATACTAGAATGAGAACTTTTATAATTTGTTCATTGACTTAATTATTTTCTCTTATCTTAATAGGTGCTGATGCCATCATGAAATTGCTTGAAGCTATAGATAATCACATTCCCACTCCAACACGGGACTTAGATAAACCATTTCTACTTCCCGTGGAAAGCGTGTATTCCATTCCAGGTAGTTTATATTTGAATGGCTTAAATATAGGCTTTAGTGGAGAATGTTTTGAGTAGCATACTCATAGACATTGGTTAAATGTTGTCTCAGTGATGCTGCCAAAGTTTTCACCAAATATTACTTTCTTCTTATTGAATATAAATATTAGCAAATTATTTAGTGCAAGTAAAATTTTCAATGGTAAATACAGAATAGTTGTTTTTCCTCATATTAATGATTTTATTTTAAATTCTCTTTTTCATTATTTGCAAACTCTCACCAGCAGATATGGTCTTATCTTGTTACTTGTAAAAAATTCAATTTATAGAAAATTAAATTTCTAATAATTATTCGTTCTTGCTTATGCTTGGATATACTTATGTGCATCATTGTTAAATAAATAGCGGAAGCAAAAGAACAAACACTAGAAACAAGCTAAGTAATGAAATTCCATAGATGTGAATGGAATTATTCTTATTGGATGAACTAGAGGGCTTTGCATTTTCTTATTGCTTTATTGCTAAATAATACTTATATGATAGTGGATTATATGCAAAAGGAATTAATTTGGTATACATTTTGTGGAAGATTTTTTGTAACCATGTTAAATGAAATTTAAGGAAAGGCATACATTATAAATCAATTGTCAATCAATTGCTCATAGGTAGAGGTACGGTAGTTACTGGCAGACTGGAGAGAGGAATTTTGAAGAAGGGGAATGATTGTGAATTTGTTGGCCACAACAAAGTCATCAAAAGCACTGTCACAGGTAGGTGTTGACACCATATTTTTTTGTGAGATTATTTGAGATTCCCAGCCACTGAAAAATCTTTACAAATGGTGTAATTTTGAATACAAGCCCATAGTGTACAGATGAGAATCTAATGAACAAAGTTTATCTCTAGTATGAAAGGAAAATAAAAACTCTTTTTTGAACTCCTGGATAGGTCCAAGTCATCTTAACAAAATTGATGTGTACATATTAAATATTTCTCTTGTGAAGTGTCATTATCTCTTCCTGCATGAACCGAAAACTATATCACACTAGTATGATATTAAACTAATAATATATCACCCAGTTCTTCTCTGGCACCTCACTATGATAATGCATACATTTATTATAGGTGTTGAAATGTTTCACCAAATATTGGAAGAGGCACAAGCTGGAGATCAGGTGGGTGCTCTGGTCAGGGGTGTTAAAAGAGATGACATTCGTCGAGGAATGATAATGGTAAAACCTGGAACAGCAAAGGCTCATGACCACCTTGAAACACAGGTAAATTGTACCCAAGCACAAGAAACCTCTTTTAAGTGTGATATTTTGTTTCACTATCACAAGATTTAAATGTACTTTGTACCATTGTAATATTTTTGTATTAGAAGCTTCCCGAGAACATTATTTGAAATGGGTAAAAATACGATGTCAAATTTTTCAAGGCATATTTCCTTTTCCTGCATCCACTTGTGTTTAAATCTTTAGTGTGTATGCATTTAACTTCTATTGTTGGTCTTTGGAGATATATTATCCATAAATGTTTGTTTGGGAAACTACATAGGATATTATTTTTTACCTTGCTATGAGTCAATTGATATGTGATAACTTAAAATATCCAAGTAGAAAGAGAGTTATCAATCCTAAGGGCACTCTTTTATATTTTCTAGGTGAAGCAATGTAATTAGTTGATTCATTTTAATATCACACTGCATGGATGTGTATAATTTTGAAAAGCATAGTGCTCATAAATCCTTAATTATCAATATTTTATGTAATCCATGGACTAGGTTTACATTCTGAATAAGGATGAAGGTGGACGAGCAAAACCATTCTTGTCATATGCTCAAATGCAGATGTTCTCCAAAACTTGGGATTGCGCAGCTCAGATTCTAATTCCTGAGAAAGAGATGTTGATGCCTGGAGAAGATGCAAAGTAAGTATAAGTATAAAGTCATAAAGTAAGTATATACTCAATGAAGTAAATTGGGGCCTTAATTGGGGAAGGATTGTGTATTATTATCCTATTTATTTGTGAAAATTTGGGTTTTAAAAATGTGGGAAAGAAATATTGTTTTTTTTCTCTACCATAGGCTGATCCTCAAGCTACTGAAACCCATGGTTGTTGAACAGGGCCAACGTTTCACATTAAGAGATGGCAATCTCACCTTGGGTACTGGTGTTATTGCAAAAACTCTGACACCTTTAACAGAAAAGGAAAGATTGGCATTGCTGGATGGAAAGAAAGCCCTTAAAAAAGCAGAAAAAGAAAAATAATCCTGCTGTGTGATTAGCCCTTAAAACTTTCCAGAAAAGGACAGTGCATGTAGTTTGTTTGCCACCTGATAACTAAAAAAGAACTACGAAGGTAGTTGAATGATTAGACAAAGGAATAACAATGATCGTGAAAAACAAAGTGAATGCAATGTTAGCCATATAGTATGCTTGAATGAAAGAAGTGCAATACCAATGTCAAGTGGCTAAAAACAATAAAAAATGACAGTGTCATCTCTAAATGCTGTGAAATGCTGGTCTAGCAATGTATGAATTGCCATCACCAATTTTTGTCCAGGGGACATTTAAAGTTGTCAAAATAATGGAGACAATATGTTGCTTAATGACTTTCATATGATACTGGCAAGAGTATGGAATTCTTGGACACTGAAGATGTAGCAAGGTATGTTAAAATTAGTTTTTCCTCTGCTGTAACATCTAAATTTGTAAAAAGAACAACTTCCTGAAATCATTAAACTGTATGTTAATAACTTCTTTGGTTATTTAATGACTTAAATATAATTTAAAAATAATTCTTTTCTAAGGTGAAAACAAAAAAAATGTAGTTGTACAAAAATGCATTGTTGCTCTTTCTTCTGTAGACAGGTGAATCCATCTATGGTGACTTATGAAAGGAATAGTTGCATATTTTAATATTTGTATTCCTTCCTTGTCCTCTTAGTACATCTGTGTGTGTTTTATTTTAATAAATTATCTCCATTTTTCTCCATCTCCATATATTACATTTTAATTGCCAATTTCCAATATACACAATGAAAGAGCTTCAAGAAAATGTGAGAAATATGGGAAAGGCTTTGAAAAATATAGTTTCTCTAAAGGTCCATTCAAATGAAATTATCACTTGATATTGAAAATAATAATTATTTTTTTAATTGAATGAGTGAGTAAAAACAGCAATAATATTTCAATGAAACTCTTCCTGTTTTAAGTCATTTAGTCTTATAAATCCTATAACATAATATTAAATAGGAAAAGGTAAGAAATTATATAATATGTAATAATAAAGCTGTCTCATCTAAATCGAATCTATATGTATAGAGTGAGACTAATACAATTGGGTCCTTGGAAACCTATTCAGTGCAGTTTAATTCATAATGTACCCTGGAAGTAGTTGGCATTTAGTGCATAATAGTAGGCCACTCACACTGAAGGTTTTCAGATTTATATTATGACTGTTTAATTTGAAATTTGTCATTTGATCAATTAATATATCTTCTGATTTACCAGAGAAGTTATCATGCATCAAAGTCAGTTCAATTTGTTTCCCTTGTATACAGCTCCTTATTTTGCCTTTTGATGAGAATTCTGCTATGTGCTCTGATTGTTGTTAACCATAATTCATTATGACTAACAAGGTAGCTATAATTTATTATTCTAAAATTTATCTGATAGTAGTGTGTGGCTAGTGAACTTAATTTTGGAAATGCATTCTCAGTTGATATATGCACAGCATCAATCCCTCCCTCTTTTGTGGCCAGGAAAGTGAGTCAAGTAAGTGTGACTGTAGAATTAAAAAGATGTTACTGTTGTCTTCCAGTGTGTTACCCTCATCACCTTTCTTGTAGAGTAAATTATTGTGCATGCAGTGTCCTCCAACTTGGAATGACCTGGGAATTTTGGTCCTCTGGAAAATTTAGGGCATTTGGTGGATCTCCGGGAAACATTTCTATGGAACACATTTTACGTAGGGATGTCTTGTGTTAGTCATTTTCAAATCATTTGAGGGACATTACTAATTCTTGCTTACATCTGTATATCTCTGCTCCTCTCTGCAGACCTTGTTACACTTGACTATTAATTGAAAAACACCAATGGCATTTAACAAATTTAGCCAGTGGTTTCCATGCTTCCAGGTTAATGCTTTTCATGAAAAGAAGTTCATAAACATTTTCTTCTCCAGATATTTTTATTTTATATTCCAATACCTTTATATTCATTATGACCGTGTCACCTGTGTACATATTCATGTTACTTAATTTGTTCCTTGGTAGTCTAGTTATCTAGAAGTGATTTTCTTGTTCTTGCAAGTGATTTTCATCCTTCCTGTTGATCAATGAGCATTTTTTTTAAATTTCAAGCAACTAAAATGATGCTGATCTTGCCACAGTTGATTTTTTTCTTTGAGGAGTACCATTTTAGTGGACCTTTTACCAGTAAATACATATTCCTCATAAGGGTGGTACGAGTTTTATGGAAGGCGATCAACAGCCGAGGTCATTTACGCCATTAGGGATGGATAAGAAACGAGGAAGGGTGGAGAGTAACCCAGCATCAGTATTAACCTACTCTTAATGAAAGGCACCAAAGGGTCCACTGGTTAACATCCCATCCGACGGACAGCATACTCACCTGAAATACTCTCGACAAGGCACCTCAGCACTGGTAGGGATCAGGATACCGCTGATAAAATCTGCTGTCTCCAGAATTCAAACCCAGGCTCTCTGGGTGGGAAGCCAGTGTTCATTTGCCAATGTACCTACCCGATCCCACTCAATAACTTGTGATTACAAGGGAATTTTTTATTTTTGTACCTGATTTTCTATATGTGTTCAGGTACACTTGCTGCACAGAGAAGGATATTATGATGTGCACCTAATCACAGTGAGATTGCCTATTCCTTGTCTTTTGATACTCTTGCCGTCAATTTTTATTATTATTATGTATTAAATTACAAGTTGGTTGTGAGGTCTAGTGGTAACTTGGCTAGGTTGAGATTTAGAATTAGCATTGCAACATATAACTCAACAGCTGCCTAGGAAATGGAAATAAATTATAAAAAAGAAAAAAGCCCTAGGCTATAAGCTGATAATGTATGAGACTGGTTTCTCAAGTTTTCTAAAGCACTTGACTTTCTTGAAGATGACTTCAACATTTTCTGCCAGTACATAGCTCTTAAAAGAAGGGTTTTTACCCCAGTTGGAGGTTGCTTAGACGGCTCAATTTTCCAATTAAGGTCCTTCTTTGATAAAAAAAGGTTCTTCTTTCCTCTCATAAATATGTGCTTAAACAGAATTTCCGTTATGTAAGCATTCAGCATAGCTTTTGACCTAGCAATTTTTCTCCTTTGGTTTACAGATGCCATCCCTTTTTTTGTCATTTCTTACTTGATACTTTTATACTTGCTTTTCTTTTAAAATTACCCATCACAAGACAAGCCACTCTCTTTTCTACTCTTTTATTTTAATGTGACAAGAGAAAGTTGGGCCTTTAACTGCTGAGATGTACTCTGGTATCAGTCTGAAGTTATGTACTCATCCATTGTGATTTTAGAAATTTGTCACAATTATTTGTTGTCATTGTCAACCCAGGTATATATATGGCACAAGGGAAAATGCTGGAATATTTGTGCATGTTAAATTTAGCTGTGGATAAAAATTTTAGTGCAAATCCTTCAAAAAAATAAATTTTATTCTTGAAAACCTGGCACAATTATGTAAATAGAAACCATCTAATTACTAGCCATTGTAAATAAGCTTTCAGCTGTATAGTTTGCCTTTTGCCAACTGGTGTGGTATGTTCTTGATCTCCTTGCCATATCACCATAAGGGTGCCATGTGCGTTGCGAGTAAGATCGAAACCATTCTGAAATTAAATGTTTTGAACATATGTTCTCTCCCATATTTGTATATCATTGTTTTTATATGAGTTCACAGTTTAACGGCCAAAGGTAATCACGGGTAATGATACAGACCTTCATCTCTTGAAGGGATACTTTTTTATTAAGTTTATAGTTTTTATTTACGATAGTGTATTGATGAGCATGAAGAAATAGTTTCACGTTAATGGTAAGTTGACCAAACTCACATTTCACGTTGTTCACCAGGCCTTGGGCATGGTCTTTTTTGATGAAAGCTATCATCTTAAGTAAAAATTATGGTAATAATGTTGTAACAAGTATGTAGCTTTCAGAATATACGCATGTTTTGCTCTAAGGGAAAGAATACCAGGTTAAAATATTAGTACACGGTTCAATCTTTTTGAAGCCGAAAATTTCATATCTCTGGAAGGTTCATTCAGCGGTGTTGCACTGCGACTGGTATAAGTCAGGGAAATTGCCATCCCTGTAAAAGTAGGGAATTGTGAGACGCACATTTTTTCCAAGGGCTATCGCTTAAGTTATTTTTAAACAATTTATAATTGCGTTAATGAGCAATCTAATTAATAAATTGTATTTTTGAACCAACTTTTTGTGTACTACGATCGAAAAGCTCAAACAATTGTGTTGCTATCCTGCCGTCTTCGAGAGAGTCACGCGCTGATTTAAAATAGAATGGCGTTCCTGGTGACTATTTATCGTTGAATTATATTGACAATCTGCCGCGTAATAGAAGTATAAAACGCCCTGAGGGAATCTTGTTTATATGCAGCGTGATTAAAATATTTTTCAATCGCCCGATTTTCCTTCTTTCTCCGCGGCAAACGGGAGGTGGTAATTGCGTAACTGCGTCGCATTTAATTTACGGTAAAACACGAGTGGCATTAATCATTCCACTGCGGAAACGAGCGCGGTAAATTGTACCGGCGATGTTATGGATCAGGGCAGGTGGAGCAAATAGAAAATACTCGCACTAATTTTTTCATGGGTTTTGAGGAAAAATTTGCGCATTGGACACGTTCATTTGGTAAGTCCAGCACAAGAGTGCCGCAGCTTGAGAGGTGCAATTTTTAAAAATCACTCTTATCAAAAGTTCATGAAAAAATTTATACTTTTTTTATTTCCCGAGTTAGAAACGGGTATTTCACAACTATTCCTTGTTAGAATGATGGGAAACAGTGGTGCAATTTCATCGTTTACGTATTGTGGTCACGATAGCATGGACTTGATTACTTAGTTTTTCCGCATGTAATTTATTCTCATAGATCTCTAACAGCTAAAAATTGCAATGTCGGAAGGAAATTGACTGACCGGCTGTCTTCATTTGATTGGTCTGGAAAGGTTCATTCATCATTAGTTCACTCCTATCTTGGTTTTCACTAGCCTTTCATTCTTCAGACTGCTATTAATGTCATGAAAAACTTCCTATTTGGCATCTCGTTTTCGTTGGCCTATATATTTGTCAGCTTGTTTGTTTGTTCTTTCGTTTTCCTTCCATTATGTTCCTATCTAATCCAATTACTCTCAAAGTGATTGGCCGATACATAATGTTAATTTATTTCCATGTCTCATTCTTATACTTCCTCGCTTGCTAGCTTTCTCAATCATACTATATATTCCTATTCCCGAATGTGGAATCCTCCCTCGAAGAACACCACGATAGAAACCCAAGTGTCATCAAAGAAGGTCACACTCGTACCCTTAAGGACCCTCCGGAATTCGCCTACCAGGGTGCCTTCGAGGTGTGAAGAAGTCGCTGGCAAAAGTATAGCGACCCTCAAGGGATGTGCTTTGAAGAATTTTGCGGCATTGTAGCATTGTCTGCAATAAATCTATTTTTCCAAAACTTTTTATGCACAATCTATATCTCTATTAATGAAAGACGTCAATATGACCACGATATCTCTTCGCGAAATGGTCAACTTCACTTTTCGTATAAACTACAATATTTAAAGCAATTGGTTGAGTAAAAAGAGAAAAGTAAATATATTCTCAATTTTTTGTTTCTATCGTTTCGGATATGTCGAGTGGGTAACATGGTAGCTTGAGCAAATGATTCTTATAGGTGTTCCGTCACCAACCTATTTGGAAAAAAGTCTGTGCATTTATTTGTCAAACCTGGAAAAGTGAGGGAATTTTGCGATTTATTTTTTCATGCCAGTTACATCAGAATAAACTTTTCATTTAATCTTCAGGTTAATTTTGTTAATAATTTTGCACCAGTGGAAAAACACGTAAAAAGTCTCGATTTTTTTAAAAAGAGAAAATGAGTAAAAATAAATGATGTGGGGAAATTACCTTGAAAATAATAAAATGAGAAATAATTAATGCTAATTATAGTAGGTTCGAGTCTAGTCTCTCATTTTGCCTCGTATTTTGCCAGCCTAAAACTATTGTTAAGAATAAATTTTTAAAGTGCCAAGTTGTGCGTTAGGTTTCTTACATAAAAATAGATTAAAGAAAACAATATACGAGGGTCATCCGGAAAGTAGTACCCGTTCGTGAAATAAAGACACAAAAGTAAATATTAACAAACATAAAAAATTTTATTTGAAAGAGGATACTTTAAACTACTTCTCAACATAATCTCCAAGCAAATTAAGGCATTTGTCATAACGTGTGACAAGTTTCTGTATTCCTGCTGCATAGTCCTTCGCCGCCAGCTCATTGAGATACGCGAGGGACCCATCTTGCACAAATTTTTGCATAATGCAGATGGTGTTTAACAATTTCATGAACAATTGTTCGAGAAACATTGGGAAAATGCTCACAGATGTCATCAATTGTGACGCGCCGATCGTTCCTCACGAATTCGTCAACTGAGCTCACCAGTTGGTCTGTAATGACAGACGGTCTCTCCGAACGTTCATCGTCGTGTGTGTTCCCCCTCCCCATGTTGAAGTTGCGACACCACCGCCGAACAGACGACTCGTCCATTACATTGTCTCCATACACCTCCTTTAATTGGCGATGAATATCACATGGGCGAACGTTTCTTGCATTGAGGAATTTAATCACTGCCCTCACTTCACAACTGGCGGCGTTCTCAATTTTTTTAAACATTGTAAACAATCACAGAAACAACACAGGCAATGCTAGCGTCACGCAACTTGGCTCAGAGAAGGCAGACAAGCCACTGAAGCTATCTGACCTCGTCCAGCGGCTACTCGCGTCATCAGCACTTCATGCGGCACGAACGGGTACTACTTTCCGGATGACCCTCGTATAAATGAGCGATTTGGGATTTGATTGAAGTAGTAACTTTTCACGTGTAACCATTTAAATCGTTGCCACCGAAGTCTGTACAAGGGTTAAAAATAAAATATGGCTGTGGAATAGCAGCTTTTTTTTGCACTATGAACCTCGTGATGAAAATAACGCCTAATTAAGCATGAAACTGCTTATTACGAAACAACAAATAAAACGTAAAAGATTTTATGCTCGGAGAGTAATCGTAGGTATGAAAATGAAAAGCGCGAGAGAGGTCTTCCTAACATCCCCTTCTTAACTTTCCGTTCCGAGTAATTTCCCCTGGAATGCTTGCTTTGAAGCAATATTTGACTAGCTTATTTTCTGCTATCCGTCTTTAATCCATTTTTTCTCAATCAAGAGCTTATTATCATATATTGTTATGCTGGCCTATTATGACGAAAAACACCAACGATTTCTTTATTATTATCATTACTTAGCCCCTACCCTTACATATATGGAACGTGGTATTCCGATGGTAGACTCCATTGGTCTACTGAGTGCAGGGTCCAGGTTCGATTCGGTCACTGCCTCTGGGTACCCTCAGCTTCGCCCCTGAGGTGTGAATTTTCTGGTACCAGAACTCCTGGGAAACCAAAGGCGGCACAGGAAAAGGATCTCGCCCCCCTTCCCTGTTGTGTGAATTTCACACGCCGATGTGTGAATTCCACACGCATATAAGTATATGCATAAATAAATATATATTTATGTATATACTGGGATATTATACATACATATACACACATATGTATATATGTGTGTGTGTATGTATGTATAATATCCCAGTTGCTGCTCAGCTTCCATGATGTGAATATGCTGTCACGGTTCGTGACTGGTGTGAGCCACCCTGTTAGAGACGGACACTTAGCCCAATGGCTTGGCCCTCATTACGATTGGAGTACCTTAATTTACCTACCGCAAGCATTTTTTCATTCGAGGTAACGTTCCAAAAGAACTCGAACTCTCCTCGATAACCTCCTCTACGATTCATCCACAAAATTATATTCCTCACCTTACTGCAGCCCTCATACATAATGTGAGGCTTAAAAACACAAAAATTCCTAGTCTCCTCCAGCATAAAGGAGTTGGACAAAATGACTAAAAAACAAATTGCCTTATTGCATTTAAAGTTTGGCGTCCGCATTCGCTCTTCCGCAATCGTTTCCCTCGATCATGCTGGTCTCTCCACCAGATTTAAAGTTTTGCAATTGTTTCCCCTGCTTTTCAACTCTTCCCTTTCATTTATTTTCCTGTCATCATCAAAGATTTTCTTAGTATATGCCCTATCTAGTTCTCTTTTTGTCTTCTCACCGCTTCGAGGGTTTCAGTATTTTTCCCTACTCTATTCAACACATCCTTATGTTACCCCAATCCTATTTTCTCCATTCTCATTAACATTGAAGCGTAAGCATAAATCAAAAGTTCATGGCAAAAAACTGCCTTCTCGTTCTCTTCGTTTTCATTTCTTCTTAGATGCCTTCGCTGAGATTCTCCTTAATGAAACCTTAACCCCTGCAAACGGATGCCTGATGCGTAGGTATTGGTGTCATTGGCTTCGACCGTACTGTTTTATATTTGTGTGGGTGAACTGTTGCTGATTGCAGCGCAATGTGCGTGGTTCATTGATTTTATTACGGGATTTCATAATGCATGTTCGTTGCTGGACCTGGTGACCTTCAGTTGTTTCCTTGTTTGAATGTTCACAATCTTCCTTGCTGCAGGTCTTAAATTAGCATGAATTTAGTCGATTTGAATGAATTCAGTAATAGATATACGCTGGAAAATATCTTTCATTTATGGTAATTATATCATAGGTACATCCGTAGATTAAACTCGATGGTACAGTTCATGGGTTATCACTGTCCGTGATTCCTGATTTTTTTTTATGGTTTGGCCATTTATTATAGGTTAAAAGCTTTATGATCGACTTCCGGAACCATCATTCTTGCTCTTTGCTTGGAATGGCTATTCTATTTAATGCACTTTTTTGATAACGCTTAATGACCTCGTATTTCATCGAATTCATCCGTTTAATGAATATCTTGGTATGCAAAAAGTGTTGTACATCATGTGCCTCATGCCATCATGTGTTTCATCTCGTGCTTTATAATCATTGTGGGTTAAATTTTGCCAGTCATCGAAAGCTATTTTCCACCACTTCCCGGTCTTTCCTTTTGAAGTGCTTACTTTTTTTCTAGACGCCCGGTTTTAATCATATGAGCGGTGGAAAAGTAGCTTGGCAGAAACTAAGATGTTCCTTCCTCCTCTGCAGTGTTTGAAAATACATTCCATCTCTGCGTAATCACGAGTTGCCATATAGATTCTTATCGTATGTTAACAGTTAATAATTTCGAAGTAGTTCATTTTGATAACCACAATCAGTGGCTCCGAATAGCAAAGAGCTCCCCAGCGGTTCATCAGATTCAAAAGTGGTAATTCGTAGCTGAAAGCTACAAATTGCCACTTTTGCTGGAGGGGGATGAATGATGCTTTTGAAGAGGTCTCGGATCCATTCATTCTCACAGCATTTCTAGTAGCCTGGAAAAGACGTACGCAAAACAACCCATTCAGGCACGAGAGGGTCAGTTTGTAATCTTGAAAGATTCGCTTATAGCCACAAAATTAGGATGTACTGATTTCAGTCGTTTTTTCTTACCGTTGAATTCTACTTGTCACGCTTAAAAAATATATGTATGGAACACGTTGGACAGAACTACTCCCTTGATATTGTTCCGGCATGGGATTTCTCTGCTAAACCCTGCTTTCGCCTTCTCGGCTGTCTCGGCCACGCCTTGATCTGAGAAGGTTAGTGCAAGAAAGAAGTGAATCAACGCGTTTTTCTTCCAAATTAGGGTTAGGGGCATGACTCCCCGTTGTGTGAAATCGAGAAGAAATGAATGGCAGTGACATTGAGAGTGGTAACGCCCTTAATCTGGGAGGATATTCAGTAGTTATTTTCCTATGAATAGGTTTAACTGATGTGTACATGATTATGGTCGCTTTGGACTGGCGCGGCACTTCAGATCTTTTGATTTATCTCAAAGTGATTCAAAGTAGCTAACTATCTGCATCGCTGACTGTTCAACTCCCACGTCACCAGCCATTGTACTCTGCTGGCGACTCATATTGGCCTTGCTGGTTTCTTTGTGCGCGGGGTGTCCTCATATGTTATTTTATATTGACCTGCTTTTCTGATTCAACTTTCCTCTGAACTACTAAATGATACCGTTTGTGTGAAACCTTTATCCAGTTGGTGGTGCTCTTTTAATGTGTGAGTTGCCGATCTGGGAGGATGGATAGAAATATATAGTTAATCTTGACCTTTCACCCATCCCGATGCGCCCAGACATTCAGTAATTTCTTAAGAAGTACTTTAAAGAGCTAATAGTGGTAAGTATGTCGAGTGCTCGAAAGAATGTGTGTATATGTTTCTCGAAAGAAAAATATATACACTGATATATTTTATTGGGCACTCATCATACTTATCATCTTACGGAGTCAACCTTTCGGTAAAATGTAGCTATTCTTCATTTTAGTGGATTAATTATGTTGCATTGATGGCGTCTCATCATGCCAGGTTAAAGAAGATAAGTGTTTTTAGCATATTTTATTGGTGGCAAGAGGTTACATAAATATTTCTGTAACTTGTAACAATCATGCAAAGTCTTGCTGTGGTAATAGTATATTACAGGAGTTAACTTTTTACGATTTAATCTTTTCGTTCTCGAGTTAACACATTGCCTGTTGAGTGTTCGCGAGTTGACACCTCCTTAGCATAAGTGGTATCTTATTGGTAAACCACAGCATTCAACCCGAAGGTCGATTTGATAGGCGAGGGAGCATCTCACCTAACACTAAGGCAAGCAGCGTGTGAAATTCACATATTGGGATAGTGGGACCAGGTGCTTTCCCTGTGCCGCCTTTAGTTTACAAGGACGATCTGGTCCTCGAAATATCATTCGGATTGGGTGAAACAGTGTGCCTCTTTCAGATCTTTTTCCCGACTTCGAAATCTGATACGGTATTTTTTAATCATCTCTTATTTCTCCGCATGTTACCGTATCACCGAAGTTAGTCCTACTATAGTTTTGGCTTTTCCCTGGGCCTGCGTATACGAGGTTAAATAATAAACATGGAATAGAATCACCACTGAAAGGGATATCGCCTTCATTGGAATTCTCCTCTTAAAAATAATTCATTCCCGTCGTACTTGAAAAATATCGATCTTTTCCGATTTTTCTCTGGATTTTTGAAGAAATGGAGTAATCCCGATTTTTCGGACATAGTGTGCTCAGCAAATTTTCCCTACTGAATTTGTCATTTCCCGGGCTTTGTTGAAGCGACAAGCAAAACATGTTCGAGTGTTGTATTCAATTAATACATTGGTTATCGCTTGCGTAAACACGTCTAACGTCTCGGTGATCGACGAGCATTGGATCATAGTATGTGGTGTAGATCTTACTGTGAAATTATGTAGTGACATATCCCTAGCTAATGAAATTATTCGTTCAACGAGGTTTGTTGTCATTTCCCATTTTTATGACGAAATTAACTTTTTGAAATGACTATATTTGTAAAAATAATATATACCATGAATACACAAATAAGAAGCTGAAGAATTTTCCAATTTCTTGTAGTTTGAAGTATTTTGGTCATATTTCATACACTTAAAATAGATATAAAAATTTCCTAGACTATTAGCATGTTGTAGTAATTGGGGGAGGCGAGGGACGCTTCTAGTGTGCTACAATTACAGTGAACATTAGGCTTTTACTCCCAAGCAAAATAAAGAATACGTGCTGTAATTTGAAAATTAGCATCCGTTTCAATATTTTGATTATGATAAAACGACTTTTCCTAATGTTAAGAAGGTGAGGCTATTTTCAATGTACCCGCTCTTGTTTTATGTTTATTACAACAAGTCATGTTTATCTTTTCGCTTTTATTAACATGCCAAGTCCTGATTCTCTCTGACCGATTACATCGCTGAGCATGATGAGTGATTATTAGACTGAGTGAAACCTTTGATTGCGGCATCAGTTATTGGTTGTTTATCGAGGGAAGTGTTGAATTGGAAAGTTCACTTGCGCTTACAAATACTATTCAGCGCAACAGTGTGTGATCATTAGAATCCAATATTATTAGATATCAATTTGCGCCTCACGCATAGATCATTAGGACCAAGAGTTCGCTTCCATCGACTTAATTCTTTTTCTTCGGTTGATTTCTCTGGCTATAAAGTCACAATGCGTTGAGTTATTTACGACCGCGATTAGTGATTCCAACTCTTACGAGTTGGTTTTAAGTATGCCAATAAACCAATATTCTTCCTCATTTATAACGTTTACTTTGATGTTTTTTCCCGAGCCGTCATTACGGCTCTTTGTCAACGGACGGATGAAGGAGATCGCCCCCAATATTTATTGTTAGTCGCCGCTGACTTGGGTTTTCAATTTGAATTGCTGTTTTTTGCGCTCCGACGCGCACTGTCATTATGCAGTGCAAATCCATGTATACCGTTCAAATGATTGAAAGACTGACGACCTAAAATTCGTACCCGGGGTAGAAAACTTTGATTTTGTCGTAGAGTGTATCTCTTTCTGTCTCGTGCAGCAACCGACGAATCATTCTATCGAACGAGTGCTTGACTACTTGCTTTTTAGCAAAAACTCATGATTGTAATTTGATCCCATCTGCATGCGGTTTTCCTTCTTTGTGACGTCACGTCAAAGAAAATTCGCTCTTGTTGAAAGATAAAGAAGACATTTTAACATCAATTGCAGTTTTTAGTCCCGAACGTTGGTTTTTATGGAAACTCTCCGGTTGCATGTATTCCATAAATCTGTTTGCATAATCTGTCCAGTCTCTCTTTCTAGAATACCTTAGTGAATCTGAGGCGATCCCTTCCATTTTTATTTGATAATTTCTTCTGATCGATCTACGATGGAAAAAAATGGCAATAATAATAGGTACAACATATCAGTCGCCATATTATAACATTTAGGTAAATAATCTTCCATAGTGTATCCAAATCCTGTATTTTAAATATACTCGTGCAACATCCCATTCAGATCGGAACAAGATTAAAACGCAGCTCTAGGATGTTGAAGAATGATACTGTAGTGGATATAGAGAAGAAATGTTGACGTGCTCACCCTAAGGTAACTACTTAACTACACTTAACAAATGCGACTTCGTCATTCGGCAGTGGCATAGTTTATTTCCTTGACCTTTCATCCTGTTCGTTCTCATGAAACATCATAAAACTACGGTCTACTTATGCATGCTCATAATTAGTAAAAACCTTGCGCTACATACAATTTCTTTATCCCCTTTGCCGTGCGAAAATTCAACGGTGTAATTTTATCATAAAAACATACGTGGTAGTCTTCAAGGAATGAGCCTGGTTTCCCCGCCTAAACTTGAGTAAATTGGGCGCAGTTCAATGCTGATTAATAATGCAACCGCATTTCAGGGTAATCGACGGTGGGAATATGTTGCGTAGGCAGCCATAAGTAGTATACCTGATTGTTTTTCTCGCGGGTGTTCGTTTAGAGCTGTTGAGGCCGTGGTACTTCCTTAAATTTTGAGAAAATCTTTTTGTTTTTTGAATTAGTTTGCGAAAGAATATTATGGTATCCTGTGAAAGCTTATTTCCTTCGGGGACCCAGAAAATGTATTTCATCCTCCCCTTTTTCAATATTATCATCAGGACTTCATTGCTCTTTCCAAATCAAGAGGTTTCGGGTTTCGCTCCTACGAGTAGGCGTGTGAAACTCGTCTCACTCACTGAGTTACAAGCAAGCTCGTATCAACATTTTTTAGGCGCCCAGAGGCTACCAGTTTTATAATAAATGTGAGATGCTAATCAATTAAAATTTTTATTGCGTTTTGCGTAGAATTATTTAAGGCCATTATATCCTTCTTGACCATATATTACAGTCAAATGAAGCGTTGGGATTCTCTCGCTACCATAGGGATATCGTACAGCATTTTGCGGAGCAATTTATTTTTACTTCACCATATCCGTCATAATTGTCCTCAAGGTATTTATTGCCCAACTCATTTAAAATTCGATGCCAAACGTACTACGTCGTCCCGTAACAACAGTTTTAGATACAATCCCTTAACGTATATTCAAACTTTCCGGATAGGTGTTTCGCCTTAGCAAATGTTGTCTGAAGGAAGTAGTGGAGTGTTTGCAAACTACGTAAGTGGTAAAGGAAGTAAAATCAAAGGAATGCAGCTAATGGACGTCTGTTCAATAGGGCAGTTTGCGTCAAGAGAATCTTTCCTGCAGGAAAAGGATATAGAGCGGATACATTTTGTGCTTATCCTTGGGCGAAGTCTGACGTACGTATGCTAAAAAAATCGTGATGTCATCATCCATTATTTTTCCTGTTATCCTCGATCTCAGTTGTTTCAATTCTCCCCATCATTCTATTAAAATGTTTAGCTTCTGATATATTTATTGTTTTAAAATAAAGAACGGTAAATGAGAATCATTGAACTATTCTTGAGTAAGCAGTTGAAGAAAAGTAAATATATTTGAGATTCAAACCACTAACTTATAGTACTCAGTTATCAACATGTAATTTTATGCAACTTGACTTTATGCCTGGAATTCGGATCGAGTTTCCATATGAGTTTTCCATCCGAGAGATCAGCTAATAACCTTTTTGTTCCAGGAAAATTGCCCTAAATGGCACTGAGTACATCCAAATATGCATGGGGTGCGGAGTCCTTTACATAAAGAATCCGGTAACGGAATCCTTAGTTAATTATTCACGAAATTTTGGATACAGTTTTAGCTGTCCATCAAAGTTTAATTTCATATGCAACAAATTTCTGGGAATTATCAATAAAATTTTACTTAATAGGCAGACAACTACTTAGGCAAATATTAATTTGGGTTTGGAAAGGGAAGAAAAAAACGTTACGTCATTGAGATATTGAGAACCTTAATAAAAAGAAATATAGAATATAATCAGGATGGCTTCATGTTCTTCTTGAATTTTGAGCCCGATTGACCGTTTTCACAATAGCTGGTAGAGCTATGATGAAAAACGTCATTGATTCACAATAGCTGGTAGAGCTATGATGAAAAACGGGAGTAGATTGTAAGGATAGATGACGTCTGCGAAACCTGTATACATGACAGATACCTGTATGACGGTATCAGACGACTCAGGTAGAAGTAGTGGAGGAAAAATCGTGAAGAACACTGTTAGGCAGGGGATTAAGAAGGGTTCTCCGTTATCGGTATTAGTTTTTAACTTATTGAGGTTAGAAGATAGGTTAGAGGGAGGCTTAGGAAGCGTTTGTCGTGGGAATCGAAGTGGGTGGTGACCTGATTAAATAACTAGGCTTGTAGACGGTAGAAATAGCCAGAGAGCTAAGGGATTGAAGTTATTATCGAGTTCTTAATAGGAGCAGCACGAGGAGTATGAGATGGAGATGAACCACAAGAAATAAAAAGTAATGAGATCTTCGTGCAGTGGGAAAACTAATTTAGCTAAAATTGATTTAGGAGGGGATAAGCGAAAGCAATTATATTTAGGCGTTATTTAGGAGAAAAATGGGCATAGTCGCGGGGAAAAATAGAACTGGCGAAAAAAGCATTTGCAGAAAGGAAGTAAACGACATACGGTGACGATAGAAATGATTTTAAAATTGAGCTCAGCGCAGTATGGATCTGAGAACTGGTCTTAGAGGCGACAGGATGAACATTGATAAGAGGCTTTTGAGATGTGGAAATGGAGATGAATGGAAAAAAATACGCCTGATGGAGAGGAAAACTAATGACGAAGTTTTATATATGGTGGAAAGGAGAGGAAGTTTAGTGGGGAAATTCGAGGAAGCATCAAAGTGGTGGAGGACATTTTGGAGGTATGCTAAATTCCGCAATACAACAGGGAATGTTTCAAATTTTAGAAAAATAAAAGGGGGATATGAGTAGGAAAAGAATATGTCGTAAAGACCGGGTGAGCTGAAAATAAGCATACTTGAAGACAACCGACTTTACCTCATTGAAACTTTAATTGCGCCAGTTGCGACTGTTTCTTTTCTCGGTGCAACAGTGCAAAGGGATAAGGATGAAACGCAAGAAACAAATATAAACATTATAAAGCAAGAGGCAACGGTGAATAATGCTCGGCAAAACAAAAATATACAGCAACAAGTATAGTTCACATCAATTGCCGCTCTACCACCGTAATGATTGCTGAACTAATACCTAAAAACAAGGTGATACAATTCAAATGAATGCTAATACGGAACATCGCTTCTAATGGACAGCCCTGCAGATACGAATCTCGAAGTACTTCACTGATTAAATGGATATATTTTTGGTACTATTCACTTTCGGAAACCCTTTATCAACGCTCGAATCAGCTTTTATAGTATAATTTGTTTGAATTTGCAGGAGAGGAAATTTTTTAATACAGGATAATAAGTCAATTTTATAACTAGCTGATGCATATAAACCTTTTGCAAAGGTTGGAAAATCCATAAACATTTTTACCTTGCAATCTTAACAAGCGCACTCCCTTCGATAGACTGGGTTTGCAACGCATAAAGAATAAACTGAGTGGTAAACAAAGTAAGTATCAGTGAGAAGATGCCTGGAAATCAATTTCTTTGATGGTGAAATCTCACGGTTGGTAGAATTAATCATTCATTCATAGAACTCAAAGCACTTGCAATGGATTCATCACTGCTTTACTCTATTCCCAATGAAAAAGGTCCCGTGACAATGACAAAGTTTGTTGGTTTAAAGAGCGATCGCGTTAAAACCAGCTACAACATTGATACGTACTCGATGAACTTAATAAATCTCATGATACTCGCGCGCATATTTGCACTGGAGATAAAACGTACCGATAAATCCCATTCTACCCATTGCTGAATATTATCTCGATTGAGATTTAGCTCAAAAATAATGGAAACGTTTGCCTGAGAACATGGCGTGGACATTTTCTTTGAGCAGTCATATAGCCTCCAGCTAAGTCAATCTATTGCGTGAGTAAGGTGCGTAAACAGCCAAGAGTCATAATTGCTTGTTTTTCGCTTATTTATTCTTTTATTGCGATACTCCTTGTCTTTTTTGAGTTTGAGATACGGAGGTAATAGTCTTTTGAACTAGTCTATGGAATATGTAATTTTGCCTGGAAGTCCCGAATAGTTTAACGAACTTCAGCCTTAAATTTAGGCTTTAGCCTCTACGTTTTCATTCGCTGTGTTCTTGTTCCGGGGAAAATTGATGGTGATTCTCTGTAACACAATGGTTATCTTTCCAAGAAGGCAGCATGATACCCCCGTTGTACTTAACGTTATATAACGCATTGATGATGCTTGAATTTGGTATTCTTTGCAGTTTACCCTTTCGATAAACGCTAGGCTGGAATCATTGCCAACATTAATCACTTGATGAATCGTAGGCTTTTGCTTATTTATGCTGAGAAAGGTTTCCAGTTTTGCCGTAAGTGATGCATTTTTATAATCTCAAAATGTTCCGCATGCTGCAAAACTTGAAAGCTTCCTGGAAAACTTTATGAACTGGAATGTTTCCTGAGCATTAATCATTAATCTCCAATTTGAAGCTCGCTAATCGCTAAAAGTCAGTCGAAGGGTTTGGCAGGTACGGGTAACCTCCATAGTCCTGGGTCAACCAAGGGATTACTACAAAGGAGACTTTCATACGATACAGGCACACCTGGGATCCGTTTTTCAAAGCTACCTGTCAATTTGCAAGTCCTCTGAAAACAGGCGTAAATGCCAATGGAAGCCTTAAGGTCACACATTCTCAGAAAAATAGACGTGATAAGTGTTGGAACAGATTTAATCTAATTGGAAGATTCTGCCCCAGTAAACTATGAGAACTCGTAAATTAAATCGTAGCTTGCGTTTGAGAAACTGGCCCCCTCTATAGCAGGCCGTGAATCAGATCACTGATTAGCTGAGGTTAGTTCTTCTCGGTTGAACTGCAATAATGGACGAGTTGCCTAGCGTATATCGATTGATGAAAGACTAGTGGATTATATTCTCCTCCTTCCATAGCCTGTTGAATGTAGCTTCTCCTTTGCATTGTTCCTTTCCAGCCCAACTCGAGCTTAAATCAAAATTGATGGTGAAATGAAAGCGTCTTCGTAGGTTGTAAAATATTATTTGTCGTCATTATTATCACGCATTGTTGGAATTGCACATTATAATGTTAAAAAAATTAGAATTTCCACCGAATATCTTAGGATACCCAGTGGATACGTATGTCAATGTTTGTGGATAAATTTTGCTCTGTAATAACTTGAACATGTTCATTCCCAGTTGGGGCAATGTGGGAAAACGTTTGGAAGTTATGTGAATTAACTATTTAGGTTTTCCAGATTTATACTTTCATTGAGGTCGAGGTTGTATCCTATATGCAAAGTCTGATCAATCCATCCCAAGATACTTTGGAAGAGAAGTCTATTTAAAAATATAATATTAAATGAAGCTTACACTATCTTCGGCAGCTCACTCATTGATTAATCATTCGTTAATCTATCACTTAACGAATGAAGTTTGTCCCTTGCCGTGAGCATGTTTTGGTGATGAATAGGATGCCAGGTAACCCTATTTCAGCTTTTGACCGGTCCTCTCCGAGTAATTTTATTACAAGAAAATGTCACCTTAACTTGTAAACATGAAAATTAAATTTGTAAGCAATAAGGTCAAAAAGCACAGCCATAAAGTTCCTTTGGTAACTCATTGTTTCGTTCTCCTTCATCCTATAAATAATTCTCGTTCGTTCGAGGGCACATAACTGCTGTTCTGTAATTAAATCACATTTGTTCTTCTTGGAAGTGCAATCACCTCAGAGAAGTTACAAGAATTTCCGGGGCAGAATTTTCAGCCAGGCTTGCTTTTAAAAGGATGCCTGGTTAAATTTCGTCTCCGAAAAGCCACGCTATCAATTAAATAAATAAATCACATCGCATTGCATCAGTAGGATGCACATAATTGTGAGGTTCGACAAATATTCAACACTCGCTGAAGTCAAGTCGAAAACAGGTTGCTTATTTACTTAATTTAGTTCCTTAAAACTTACTTCTTTTGCCTTCATTACCTCCCCTCCGTTTAAGGTAGTTAAGGTTTAAGTTTCGTAATGCGCTGATATTTCACTCCCACAGCATGAGGTTGCACTCATTCGGAATAACGAGAAATACCAGTGGAAACTAAAGTTCCGGAGTCTAGATTTATTTTTTCCCTGGCGGTCTCATTCTTACGGATAATCGCTCACCAAGACCTTGTGGAACCCATGACCTAAGCCTTTACCAGTAGTTAGCCTTGGATTTTGAGAGAGGAAACAGGAAAAAACTAATTTTGCTCTTAAGGTTTAGCTGTCTCATGCTAGTTGCCTCGTATTTAACTCTAAGTATTCATAGAATCAAAAAGATATTCATGTGCATATATATATATATATATATATATATATATATATATATATATATATATATATATATACACACTCACACACATATGCATACGCACATAAGCGTCGAAAGAATTAAATGGAAGGAAAATGGCTTATCCATATCACGTTTTAAGGCACTAATTTTTTTCAAATAGAGAGCAGCTAACGACTCAATCTATGTTTGCGAACCTTTTCTATGCCTTGATTTTTGAATATTAGGGATATAAATAAGAGGCAAATTCCTTTTGAAAATAGTAGAAGACAAAACAATCGGAAATCTGGACTTTAAATCATGATTTCACTGTTAGCCTCGCTTCACTAGGTAGCACTCAAATGTGAAAGAATAGATTAGTAGGTAAGCGTTTAAGTTGAAATATATGTGGTCAGGGAAATACTTGGGAGTGTCACACCACCTGCGACAACTTCAACCTCCTATTTCGTTCATCCTCGAATGACCATATTTGGCGTATAAATCGGTTTCGGGTGAGTCATTCTGTGATTTATATTGAGTAATTATGTTTGGTGAAACATTTAAATTCAGAATCCTCGATTACGCACGTTATCACTCTCTCTTCATGAGAGTAGACGCGCTACCGGTCCCACCTCCCTGGAAACTTTCACATGCCACACTTTCACAAATTTGTGAGAACTCCGACTCGTCCTCAATTCCAAAAACCGATCTGAAGGAAGGATTATCCTCGATAATGATAGCAGTAGGATCATTAATCTTTTAGGGATACGTCCAAACGGGAGACAAGAGCTTTCATTTCGTCGGCTAACGAGATCAAATGCAATGTTTGAGACCAGCCAAACCATTCGCAAAGCCTCGTGGCGACGAATTGGGCGTTGGTTAATGAGCGATCCGCATGGCAAACGTGCATTAAACAAGAGAGCCTAATTTTCATGTTACATGCTTAAGTCCAACAGCTTTCGTGGGCCTCATTCCCGTTAGTCAGTTAATGAATCGTGTCATTAAGATTGCAGTAGGATTTCGCAAATCGCCAGCTGGGTACGTGCCTGTGTGACGTACGCTTAAATGACGATGCATTTGGATTTTTGGCCTCACTGACCTAGGAGATGTTTGCCAAAGTAAATGCCATGGGACGTTGTTTTTAGAATGAGAAAATAAACCTAGTGGTTGAAGCCTTCAGTAAACAAATTAGGCACACGTGTACCTGACTTGACGCTTTTCGTTAGACCACCCTTCCCGTGGATTTGGTTTTCCCCAAGATTCTCTCTTCGGCACAAGTTTGAGGTTTGGGGAAGTAAAGAAGGATTTCGCGGTCTGCGGAACACTTCGGACGCTGAAGTGGGAGGAACACAAGGTGAGGGGATTTCCGGAGCGCCGCCTATCTGCTTTCTCCCGCCTCGGATTCTCTTGACCTTTGTGGGCGCTAAGGATTCCAAAAGCGGTATTTCCGGACAATCAAAAGTTCTTCTAAAAGATATTCAGTTATTCAATCCAATTCCATTGAGTTGAAGCTCGCGTCATTCGTTTTTTAGAGAAATAAGAGGTATGTCGTTTGCGATTGAATTCCTACTCATTCCGAATATTTCCATACCATAAATCAAATTTAGCAATGCATGTCTGTGTGTTCCGTTAGAGAAGGGAGGAGGTCACCGGCGGAACATTCTACATAGTCATTGCGTGAGTGTTCTGCTATGCTTCTATGTTTTTCATTTATCTATTAGTGGAAGATTCTAGGGTAATGGCGCCCACCCCCCAAAACCTCCTAGTTTTTCCGCACATACATAGAAGCATTGACCTCGTTATGGAAGGAGTTATCAATAGATTTGTTTAAAAGCGCTCAAGTTTTGAAAGATACCGGGGGCTATCAGGTATGATTAACTTAAACCACGAAAAGAACATGATGTACTCGAATGGAAATCCTAGATCCGCCCCTAGTTTGTGTTTTGCATTGTGTCTCGTAGTGCGTATAATATCTCCGTTAGAATAATCAAAGTACTTATCCATATATGATCAATGTACTTAGCGTAGTCATAGATTCTTCCTGTGACGAAGGGGGCGTAGTAACTTACGTTAAGCTAGATTTTTCCCTCTTTTACATTTTACTTCAACGTCCGCATCATCCTAAGTATATATAATTTTCTTCTCTTCAATTGACGAAGGCGGCATGATTACTAAAATGTATAATACCTCCGTCTCATTTACATGAGTCTCTTATATTTACATCAGTTTTAATTCTATAATGCTTGGTCTCATCACCCTCCCAATGTTTTTGCGAATTATCGCAGATTATCAAAATACTTTATATTTTCGTATTAACTTGAGCATTTAATCCGTAAAAAGTTGGAAAAATGAGATTTAGCAAATACATCGATTTGGTGAACTGTGAAAAAAATTATTTTTTTTTAGTTACCGGTATTGTAACCTCACATTAAGTTACAAAGGAAAATCCATACATTTAAAAATGTAGGTCTCGTCCAAAAAATAAAAACTCGCTATTATTTATCATTTACTTCCCGTTTCCCCAATTTATTATTTCCTTTAAACATACCAATTATGGATTCTGTTTATTTAATCTCAGCTTTTTGACTGCTAGCTGTTCAAAGTTGAGCTTTGGGATTACTGTGACTTTGTTTTATTTGTCATAACGGAATTCTCTATTCTGGTATAGTTCATTATGTACATATATTATATGACGAAGACCAAAGTCAGATGTGGGGAAGATAGTGTGGGCGAATCGGTTAAAGCCCTCCGATCACTTTATTCTACCCCTCGAGAGTAATGTTAGATATAACACGGTGAGATAATATTCTATTCTCTTTTGAGTCCCAACTTCCGCTAAAAAACTGGCCCGCCGCCTAATAATTAAGTGAACACCCATATGTGACTTATTCAAAAAAGTTTCCTCACCCCTGTTGTAGATGGATTAGTATTGCTATTATTGATAAAGGGGCAGTTTGCATGCCCTGAAAAATATCATATATATATTTATATATAATGGTAGTCTTTAAGAACCTAAAATACTTAAATAATTTCAAATATCTTTTTTTGTTCTAAAGCATTAAAAAATCTGCTGCAGGCAGGTCAGGCAGGCAGGCTTTCTGTGTTCACTGATTAAACAATTATCTAAAAGTTCATTTACATGCTATAGTATTTCCGCGAATCTTTAAAATACATCATTTTAATACCTTGTACGTACACATTCTTAGCGGGCACTTCCGACCGCATTTTATCGAATCGTCGTCGCCACAGAGACAGCCGCAACAACTTCCCATACCGCCACAACTTTTGATAATTTTTACGTTCTGTTTATAGCCCTCGACGTCACCAAATCCGTGACGCACGACGCCTCTTGTGACGTCCAAGGAGATTTTTCGAATATAAATGTACATACTCTTGAAGGAATGTTTTTCTTCTCTCCCCTCCTTCTGTGGACAGCCAGGAAATAATCGCTTTCTTCTTAGAATGGACCGTAGGCTTTCCCGTCCTTGGGGCTTCACCGTTTGCGGTCTCATCGCCCTGACGGTACCATTTATAAAGGAGGTAATGTGAAGTGAGGTCCTTTTAATCTCGAGATACTTTCCTCGCTATCATCGTGGTGTACCGGATCTCGTCGCTCGCTCTCGCCTGGCCCCGTCGACCATCGCGAACACAGCGCGGGCCGAGCCTTGTTCATCGTTGCCCGCGCGGGGCAAGGCTGAGGCCACCCCGTCGCGTTCCAATACCTCGACTGCCATTTGTATCACTTCTCCCCGACGACGGTCTCCTTGACGCCCTCCGGACCATACGTCGCCCGTCGTCCAATCGGAGGTGGCAACTCATCTTCCTCTTGAGGTCGCCATCCTCTCGTCTTCTCCCTCCCTCTCTCCTCTCCAACCTTCCTCGTTATAACCCTTTCCCTCTCCGGTTTTGCTCTCTCTCTCTCTCCCTTCCCCTCCTCCTCATTTCGCCCCTTCCCTTCGTTTCCACTTTTCTTCCTCGGTCCTTCCTCTAACCCGATTGGAATGACGCATGAGAGGGAGAGGGGTGATTTTTCAGGTAGAAGGGGGGAGGAGAAGAAGGAGCGGGATTCAAAGTGTTAAGAACGAGGTTGTTGTGTACGCGAGGTTGAACGTTTCGTGGCCGACACTGTGTTCGGATGCCGCCGCTTTCTGTGTCCACAAGTCAAGAGGGGCCTACTCGCCGGATTTAGAGGATTACCGGTGCTGAATTGGCGGTGGTGTGAAACCTCGCAATCCGCCGTGGACGGAGTGGAATATTTCTAATTGTCCGAGTGACTCCGTCTGTGTCTGACGCCTCCCGCGCACCTCAGCGCCTTCTCGTCAAGCGAACCTGCTCCCCGCCAAAAGAACCATGGGGATGGTGCCGCTGGTGCTGCTCCTGCTCGGTGAGTGCACAGTGTATGACTCTTGGATTATGGCTCTAGTTTCGTGGATTAATCTGTGATGAAGTGTTATCGTTCAGTCTTCATGGTCAAATTTTCTGAGCTGAGTTTCCGTTTCATACGAAACACATTGCTTAACTGGTTATTCTCTGAATTTGCACTTACTTTCTTAAAACTGTGAATGTCCTTCGTCCTTTTTGGATAAATCTATTGGAGGATGGAGCTATCTGCTGGTGAGGTCATTTGCACTTTCAGGGCTCATTGGATGAGGGTAGACAAGGTTACTTTCAAGAGAGGTGGCGAGGCAGAGTAAAGCCGGGCATCGGAAAAACTAACGAAAAAATCCACAGTTTAACGGTTTAACATGAAGTGTTCTTCACTCGGGATCTAAAGCCATCTAGACAGAAAAATATTCATGGCCGCCGCCGGTGAACCCAGGACACTGATATGGGAAACCGTTTCCGGCAGAATTAAATATTTTTTCTGTGACATCGATGTACAAATAGTTTCCTGCGATGTGGAATATTTGTTTGCGGAATGCTGCAATTGTTTATCAAATGCTAGTCGCTTATTATTTTGCGGACAACCCAGAGGTCGCGGGGTCGAATCCAATCGAAAGCGTGGTCGTTTTCTTGCCCGATGCTGTTTTTATGCTATATGTTGTTTACGGTGTGAAATAACCGTTCACGCCGGGAAACCCAATGTTACTGCGATTGCCACAGTATAAATCTTGCGATATGTCGCTTCTCGGTAGGGAGATATCCCTGGATTCTTAATGTGTAGGTATTGTTCGAAACTTCCCAGAATTGTTTTGCATAACAAATTGGCGCACAAGAATTTCTGAGAACTATGTAGGCCCGCAGGTGAAACTTTCAATGGTTGAACTAACTCTAATTTACACCTTAATCCTTAAGAGATGCAAACAACTTTAAGGCATACTTGTCAACAGACCATTTTATGAGTGCAATCGAGCTTTTTAGACTACTTGCTGACATTATATTTTTTTAAGCCCAGCGTAACCTTCGGCGCCGAAAACTTATATTGTTGTTGTTTTATAGATTTAAAAGTTTTTTCATTATCCCCATTCCTATTAAAGGATGAAAACCCGCAGTAATCAACTCTGAGGTGTTTTTTTTATAGGGAAGGAGGGAGGTGGAGCTCTTCTTGAACCAAGTCCTAATGCGTGTAACATTGGTTCATTCACGGTATGGATGGGGGGGTTTCCTTCCCGTGCCGACTTCGGTTCTCCAGAAAGATCTGCCATTCAGAAAGACAGCCTGAGTGAAAATAGGGGTGTCTAGAGGCATCACTTGATCATTTGATCCCAAAACCTCCACTCAATAATCAAAGACTTCATCTACCAGGCTGCCACGCTAAATATGGTAATGGATGTTTGTTTTCTATGTCTGTAAGTCACCACAAGAAATCATATTTTTGGTGATCATTTAAATGTGAAAATATTTTAATTCAACATTGAAATCCGTTGATGATTCTTCAATGTTGGCCATTGATTTTGCAATTTAACCATAAGCGTACTAAAGGATATTGCCATGCTTATACAATTTAATAACATTTTTTTGAATTCACAAACGTAAAACGAGTTATCTTTCAACGAATAATTGAAGGTATATGTGAACTAATTTCTAGAATTGGGCTATATTTTTCATTTCCTACTGGAAGCAGAACCTTCGTTTTTAATATGTGAGCAAGAAAATGCCAAGTTAACATGCTGATTAAGTCATATCATTTTTGCGACTAATTTCAGCAACAATAGAGGATAAATCTTATACATTATCAACACAAATTAGTTGCTGAAAAGTTCTTATTTAATTAAAATGTAACATTGTTACAAATGTTAGTATTAACGAACGGTTAAAGAAGGAAAAAATTCTGAAGGATACCTGCCTTTATAGAATAGGATTTTTGGTCCATTTGGAGTTGTTCCTGATTCAGACGCACTATAATTGGCCTTGTAACCTTCTTCGTCTTAAAGCTTGAGTGTGTAATTCTGCGTAGAAAATGTTACCAACCGGATTTAGAGAAATTTATGAGATCGTATCGTAAATCAAAACCTACGGACTGTCCGTGAAGTAGTAAATGAGTGGGAAGGAGATAACCACCAAAATGAAAATACCTTGTATCGGAAGACGTATAATCAAAGGAGATATTTTACGATTACGCTGGCGTTGGCAATTGCTCATTATGGTATTTAGTGTAAACACTGCTTGAATCAACTGCTCTTGCTATCTTCCAGCCAGCAATTTGTGCCATGACTCTATGGTTTGCTTGGAATTATTCTCATATTCTACGAGGGAGTTGCATAATTTAATTTCGCTTAGTTTTTCTGCACAGCATTGGAGGTTTTTCTGTTAAACTATTCGTCATACGTTGGTAACACGAAAATGAGTTTAATTATCTGAACTCGATCGTCCTATAGTGTCTGTTCATTTTATTTCCGCTGGTTAATTTTAGCGAACATATTTATAAGTGTATAGATTATTCCTCAAACAAAATTGTTTTACCAAACCTTTTTCTTCTTCAAAATCATTCAATATTGATATGGTCTTTAAAAGCGGTTACGCTTCATGTGGCCATGGAGGTATTTTTCAAGGTCCTTACAAGTCTCGAGGTAAGGGCAAAAACGTTACCTTTTTTTCACGTTAGTGGCGGTAAAACAATTTAACTATTCTGAATAATAGGTTCTTAGTGTTAGCGTAAGTTGGATACTAAGATAATAGCATTTCGTGACCTTTAAAGTTATCCATGTAACTTTAAAATCTTTTTTGAGGGTCGATTAAGAAAACCAAGGTTAAGGATGTAGGTGGTAATAATATGGGAAGACTATGCATTTAAAGCTATTTGAGGGAAGGGAGATACCACATTTGAAGCGTTATAATAATTATAATTTTTTCCTTCAATATTTTTCTACAAATTTAGGAAATGAACTTTAAAACGAACATCAATGATAACTTCTTTTTATCACCTACTCCAGAATGACTTATATGGAGTAGACCACTTGCAACTCCATGTAAGTCATATTTAAAACTGGCCATCCCCTTGCGACCTGAAAGCAGCTGATTACTTTGATAGCAGATACTTATATAAATTTGTCGCGACACTTTTAACATTAGAAAAAAGGAAGAAAGACGATTAAGCATTTCTTGAATTGTATCAAGCAGATTTCGCTTATAGACAGTGACATGCGCCTACCGTAAAACCAACGGTCAAGCAAATGGTTCCGGTTTCTGTTGGATAAAAAGTGGGGAACTTGCAGAGAGAGTCGGGACTTGATCTGAAAGTGTGACAGCTTACTCTTCAAGGCCATGAGGTCGAGGTGACTCTTTTGAGTTAATAAAGTCTTTAAAAACGTTCCAAACACTTGCATCTTGGGTCCTATGGCCTACGACTTGGGCATTTGGGTAGTAGTAGTTATTAGTGGGAGAATACCGACAATTTAGGCCGTTTGCGAAGGTATTAGGAGGGTAATACCCTAAGAAGTAAGAGGGAGGCTTCCTAGAAAATATGCCTGAATTCCGAGGTGATCTTGATGGGAAGGATTGGAGAGGAGAGTTTTTACCATTTATCCACAAGATTTACCTTTTCATAGCAAACGGATCGAGAAATTGCTCCTTCGGCAACAATGTTTACGACCACTCCTAAAATGCACACACGAGAATGCTCTCGTCATTAATCCATGTACCATTTAATGTATTTATCATTCATAATTTAAATGGTATCAAGATTCTAAGTATCCATTGAAGCCTATATTGTACTGTTGTGGCCCTGAAGTTTGTAAATTAACATTGATGGGTATTATGATTTCCTGATAAATTTCCCTTTCAGGCAGCACCTAAAATGTCCCTTGGACCTAAACATATGATTTTAATGCCTATGCGTGGGTAGTTATATCAAATTTGAATGCTTTCAAAGCCAGCAAGGTATACACATCGGTGAATCTTGTCTTCTGTCATACTTTAGGGATGTATAGCTTTGGTACTCCACGGGCAATAGCTCGCTCTTAATGACTAATCTGAGTGCTTAACGCGGAATTGCATCTCCTGTCAAGTTTTTTGTTTCATAAATATGTACCATGTATTTGACTTTAATATCGGTCGCGTTATCCGATGAAACACAGACGATATTATGACCAGTAGAACATGGTGCTGGCTCATAAGTAACTCGAGCGGTGAGCCTCGTCTATTGCCTTTTTACCTTTGTCTGTGTACACATAGCATGATCCATTTAATCTTCTCCTTGCACTCAGGTTTTTAGTCCTCGAACCGATCACGGCGTTTTGTGCAATTCCCCTTTGCTTGATTTGTTGTGCCATTAAGAATTTGGGGCCCGTAGGTGCAACGGAAGTTAATCCCTCCTCTCTTTTCCGTGGCTCTCTCCGCAGACCGCCGGGAGCAAATCGGAGTCTCTTGCCCTCACGGTCGACCTTGCGAGTACCTGCAATTTTCAGGGAAGCGGTAGCATGCAGCAGGAAAGAAAGGAAGCTAAGAATTGAACGGCAGCCATAACGACGAAATGAATGGGATCAAAGAGGTATATGGAGTAAATCTGCGGAGCGCGTCATCCATCCATCTTTTGTGAAGGAATCTGCGTATGCAGTAAATATACATTAATGTATATTGATGAATGGAAAATAAAAGAACCAAGCTGTTTGTTCCCATTGTATAAAAACAGTATATATGGTCAACTGTTGATTATCCCTGAGCAGCCCATTGTTTTTGCGGAATATCCAACCCCGAATTCTCATCATGAAGTATGCACAGCAAGATACTTTAGTCTCAAAACTCCATCACCTACGATTTTCGAGCCTCTCACTACTGCGGGAGCGTCGGTAGTGGACTAAGTTCATTATTGAATCAAGGTGGCCAATCACGGAGACGGGTAAATTTAACAATGGCGTGGGAAGAGATTGTGCAATGTCCGACCGAGGTACCCGCTACGTTCATTGTCCTGCGGTACGTTTGTTTTAATGCCCTTTTCCCTCTTTCGGGTAAGTGTTGGGACGTGAGGGTGCTTAACTGATGCCGCATTGAACGCAAAACTCGGGGCACTTATCAGCTATCAGGAATATCCTTTGTCTGCTACTACTACCGCTTATAATTCCAGAATGTTGGAACCCGATTTTGATCGTGCTTTCACCGATTTGTTCAGAATTAAACGAACATTTTATGGGATAAAAGGCATGGAAGACATGACGTAATTCACTGCGATAACGCTTTGAAGGATGCTCAATATAGTAAATAAGTTCTTGTAAACAACCAAAGAGTGCACAGTCTAATTACTAGTAATGGTATTTAAATGGAAAATTATATTTCTCTACACATAATTTTTCGATGCATTGTTCGCTAGACGTTGAGCGCATGGTAAATGCGGAGGAATATGTATGTAAGTGCATTGCGAAAGCATTAACAATGTATTTTGTTGAAAAGCTCACCGTCTGTTAATGTAATAAGAAATTCATATAAAAAATCCTTGGCCCTCGGCCAAGAGCGGATCTAGGAGCTTTCTAAGGGGTGGGGGTCGGTCCGACACTCCATCTGCATGTAATCTACTGATATATCTTCTCCAAAAGTGGAGATTTTGATATACCGTCAATTATGTAAATAGGAGCGTTATAACTGAAATAAAGTTGTATATTTTCTGCGCATGCTCTCGGTGGGATTCGATTTCTCCACATAACCGGCAGGCGTGTTCTCTAACCTAGGCTGGGCGCGAGAATGAGACGAACGTAAATCGTATCCCACTCGATCCGTATGAAGTTTGCTCTCATTCTTGTTGGATACAGTTAGTGCCCTTTTTCTCATTTCCTGAAATTTTGTGAGTTTAAACAATTGACCAATTGTTTGAACAATTGTTTCTTTTATCCGTAAAATAATACATGGAAATGAAAGCAAGCAGGAATTCTAGTTAATTATTTTTTTCATTAAACGTTACTATTTTTACATGTGCTTTTTTCGAGGTACATATATTATTATTCGAGGATCGCGGTAATCCAGGGGTAGAGTGTTGGACTGCTGACCGGAGGGGCCCGGGCGAGGCACTCTGGGCACCTGCAGCTCTACCCAAGCTATGAGATCTTTCGGGTACTAGGTCTTCCTGGGAAACCACAACCGGCAAGGGGAAAGGAACTGGCCCCCCTACCCTGATGTGTGAATTTCACTCGTCGTCGGGCTTAGTACTGGGTGAACTCTACCATCACCTACCAAACCGATCTTCGGGTTGATTACTGTGTTTTACTATGAAATTGAATTAATTATGCAATTTCTGGAGGAATTTTTGAAGGAACTGAATGCTTTAACTCTCCTTCACTATTGTTATTGTTGGAAATGACGTTTCAAATAACATAAACTTTGTAGATAAAATAAAATTATTTTTTATCAGGATGAGGAATGTAATGTCTCATGGTATTGTCTGCCTGAAATTGAGTATAGTGGAGCAACACTTGTGTGAAATAAGAATTAGACCATGTATATGGTTAAATATTATTTATTCGTGGTATAGAAGAATACAATATAATCCATAAGATTCATTTATTCTCTTTTTTTTACTTTTTCAGGTGTGCAGATAAATGCACAGAGCTATGGCTGGTTTGAGGGCCAAGAGACTTATGACTACTACAGAGATTACAATGAGAGAGAGACAGATATTTCTAAAGAAAGTGACGCTTATGAATTGCTCAGTTGTTCAGATTATAATGGGGTCCCTACCACATGTGTCCCTATAGGCAGCTGCCCCCAGTTGAAGTCGACCCAAAAGCAGCAGTTTTGCATGTAAGTATTTTTTCAACATAGTTCCACATATTTAAATGATGCCATTTTGCAAATATAGCAGTAGTATAACTCAGTTATTGTTGGTTTCTTATTTTTTAGATTTTTTTATGTCATTTTGTAAACCTTATTTTTAACTTAAAACACCTAAACCATAACCCTTTAATACTTCTTAAGCATCAACCTTGATTGTTCACCTTTTTTTGGATTCCCAAACAAATGAACTATCAGTTTAAATACAGTTAAATGTACTGCTATTTTAAAAGTTTCACGGTTGCTGTTTTTGAATGATGTTTGATTGTTGTTTTATGACTTGAACCAATGTTATTTTTGTTGAAACACTTGCTATTTTACATTTAATCTATCATCATTACTCCCCAGCTTCATACGAATATAGGGCAGCCATTTGAAATACTACCTTGATCAAAAATTTCCCGGAATTTATTCAGAAAATTAAAAATACAAGTTTATTCATCTAAATCTATATTGTCCCCTTCAAAGTAATCCCCATCGACTGCAACACACTTATGCCAGCGCTTGATCCAATCCTCGAAACATTTTTTATATTCGGTTTTCGGTATGTCCATCAGTGCTTCCTGCGATTTTTCCATTACTTCCTCTCGGCTGCTAAAACGCGTTCCCCGTAATGGTTTTTTTAACTCGATTGAACAGAAAGAAGTCACAGGGAGCCAAATCAGGTGAATTCGGTGGCTGTTGGATGGTATTTGTTGCATTTTTCGTCAAAAAATTACGAATAATGATAGCACTGTGCGACGGTGCGTTATCATGGTGCAAAATCCACGAGTTTTCTGCCCACATTTCTGGTCTCTTTCGGCGAATTGCTTCACGCAAACGTCTCATAACGCCCAAATAATACTCTTTGTTTACTGTCTGGCCTTCTGGCAAAAATTCATGATGCACTACACCGTTGTAATCCATGAAAACCGTCAGCATTGCCTTCTTTTTTGACTGAAAACGACGTGGTTTTTTTGGTCTCGGCTCATTTGGTGAACGCCATTCACTTGCCTGATGTCTGGATTGCGTGTCGTACTCATAAACCCACGTCTCGTCTCCAGTAATGATCCTTTTGATGAATGTGGGATCGGATTCAGCGACGTCAACACGGTCTCTTTTTTGCATGAAATTGAGGTCTTTTGGCACCAACTTTGCTGCTACACGACGGAAACCCAAATCATTAACCACAATGTCTTGGGCGGATCCATAGGCAATGTTCAAGTCCTCCGCTATTTCTCTGATGGTTAATTTGCGGTTATTGACCAACATTTCTTTTACTTTATCAATTTTTTCACCGACTTTCGATGTCGATGGTCTGCCACTGCGTTCATCATCTTCGATTGACTCACGACCACTTCTGAACCGCTCGTGCCACTGGTAAACGACCGTTTTTTTTAGAGAATCGTTACCGAAACACTTTTCCAACATTTCCAACGTCCGTGCGCCACTAAATCCGTTTTTTACGCAAAATTTAATACAAGTTCGTTGTTGCAAATTTAAATCCATTTCTGCAATTGTAAAAAATCGCCAACACACACAGAGATAGATGTACTCTTGGCTACGTAACTTTTGCAAATGTCAAGTTATGACACTAAGATTTAAAGGGAAAATCAACAACAGATGTACCAATTTAACAAAAAAAAACAGAACTAAAATCGGAACGATGGGAGCGCCACACGGTGGTTATTCCGGGAACTTTTTGATCAAGGTAGTATTTCATGTAGACTTGTACAATCATAAGCATGATCATTCAAGTAAATGGAACCATTTAGACTACCATAAAATTTCACAGCAGTATGCATCTGGAACCATTGCATTTCACTTGCACTTACCAATACTGTTTTACTTTTTGTCTAAGACATGACTTGTACAAATTAGAGTAGTTTACATGCAGAGATGGTAAATTTCTTATGCATACATGAATGATATTGTTTATGATAGCAAAGATCTTCCAGAGGTGTGGCCATACAACATTTGTATGTGGTAGTCCAGGCATAGAGCATTGGACTACTGACTGGAGGGCCTAGGTTCAGTTCCCGGACACACCTCTGGTTATTCTCAGCTTCACCTAAGCTAAGGATTTTTTGGGTACTGGAACTTCTGGGAAACCACAGGCGGCACAGAGAAAGGAGCTGGCCTCCCTGCACTGATGTGTGAATTTCACATGCTGATTGGATTAGTATTGGGTGAACTCTACCATCACCTATCGAGCTGACCTTTGGGTTGATAACTGTGTTTATTGTTTATTTCTTAGGATTAATCAGTCAATTTAGTTTATTCATGGGTGATTGCCACTAATTATCCAATGTTTGTAATATCTTGTTCACATAGAATTATCTGCTCTGTGAGGATCAATATGTAAATGTGAAATTCAGTCAATCCACATCTCTATTGAATAACAACTTTGTATTTAATAATAAACATGTATATTATATTAATAATAATATACATATGTGCAATATTGAATATTCTAGGCCAAACAGAGATGAAGGTTTTCATAACCAAGGAGGTGGTACCTATGTCTGCTGTCCCACCTTAAGACCAAACCTTCCTAAAAAAACAGCCAATAGGCCCACTTCAGCAGCACAACCATCACAGGGGAATAGAAAAAACATAGGAAATGCCCCACCAAGAAGATTTCCACCAACATTTCGTCCTTCATATCAGCCTTCTTTTAACACTGACATTGATGTTGCTCATAGAACAGGAGGAACAGGTAGTGGTTAGGAAAAGAACATGATGTGAATGTACTCGTATGCTCTACTTAATTCTCAATTATAATTAGAGCCATTATTTGTCAAGTTACTGTAATAATTTTATTTTTACAGTCTGTGGGGTACTAGAAAGAGATGAGGTTGGTAAACTGGAGGCAAGGAGAAGATATAATTTTGAACGCCAACAAATACTTGGTGCAGCTATTGGAGGTGTCTCCCTTACTTCATCAGCTGAATCTCCATGGACTGTGAGTGGCATAGAATTTTTTATTCAACTGAAATATTATTTTTCTGTAAAAGATGGAAATTATGAATCAATCGAAGTTGTAACTGACAGTGCAACCTGAAGTATGTTCATTTTACCTAAATCTTATATGTTTTTAGGTTGCGATTGGGGAATACACTAGCAGTGGGACAGTGGACTGGTATTGTGGAGGCTCATTATTGAGTCAGTTATCTGTTCTGACTGCTGCTCACTGCACTAGACGGCGGTAAGGATTTAAAGGTTTTTTTTTTTAAATTTTGTTTGTCATTTTTTGTAATAATTTCTACTTTTCAAGGAATTATGTTTACTGTAATAAATAATTGAGGTTTATGAGTAACAAGTTCATGTAAATATCATTTCATCATCACTGCCTCATCATGCTGTTCAGTTACTGTGGTCATTGAACAGCTTGATAAAATTCTGCTATTCACTTGTATGTATTCCACTTCAGTTTTTTAATGATTTGTGATCCTACCTTTGTGTAAGTTTTGTTGAACTGAAATAGATTTTTGTAAAATGATTTGGTATTGCAATACGACTCTAGTGTTCAGCATTCACTTAAAACCAGAATATTCCTACTCTAAGCATGGAATATCAAAAATTACTTGTCATATTTATTTTGCTTTCTGAATTATGTACTCTGTTTTGCCTTGTAGTATGGACAAGGGGATATGTGTTTCATAATTCATTGCTAGACATGAGAGGAAGATAAGCTTTGAGCTTTGGACAAAGATCATTGCCATGCTTTTTTTCTCCTCCAGTCTGTCTTCCCCTTAAACAGAGAGCAGTGAGAGAACTATAATATCATTATTTTATTTAAATACAATTGTCATGTTTTAATATTTACTAGCAAGGAGAACGGCAATTCATTTTGTTTTTATAATGATGCAGGTCCATTAAATTTTGAATGAGAAGAATATAGTTTTCATAGGCAGAAATTTGGTGAATGGATGGCAAAGGGTATTTAAGAAGCTCCAGCTCACCTTTAGATCACATTTATTCACTAATTGAAGCTTGACTGTCATTATTTTGTTCATCAAAATTGTTAAGTCAAAACAGAATTATGGTTTTTAAGTCATCAAGTCACCCACCACCAGTTTTACCACTTATACTAGCTTATGAGATCTGACATTTGGTATGAGTTAATGACAATGGAAATTGCATTATGGTTTATGTAATGAAGCATTCCACATGTTAATACTCATGCAATATTGATGCAATAATCTAGTTGCATGTAATACCTTTTGGATATCCAATGGTTAGATCTAGGGTACTATCATTCACCCTCCTTCCGAGAGCTGGGCTTCAGTGACCTCTCTTTCCTCCGCATAATCCACTGACTGACTGAAAAAGTCAGTGATAAGATAAAATGCTTGAAGCTGAGGGAAATTATACAAACAGCATGGATCTGGCTGGCTATAATATATCTTTTCCTCTCACTGAGCAAGGAATCCTGCATTTAGCATTCTACACTGAAGGTATAAACTAAAATTTGTAATTGGTCCAGTGGTTCAAGGTTAAGATACTGAATCAACTTATGTATATCTGATTTCTTCTTTCATGTTGACTATTGACCTATCAAAAGAGTCACATTTTGTGGGCAGTGGAGTTTTTTGCGTGAAACAAATACCAGAATTGTAGACTGCAAAATGTATGCAAAACTGAATTACAGACACATTTAATGGCATGTAATGTCTGAGGGAATTTGGATATATATTTGTGATTCAAGGGACGAGATTATATTTTCAAATTTCAATGCTGACATATTTTGATTTATCCATTCTAATAAGCCCTCAATGCGTGATACTTCTGCTCATTGACTGCTTTTTGATTCAAATTGTATCATTTTAAATTGAGCAGGATCAAAATGATGAGGTTTTACTGTATACATGCTTTAAGGGAGTTTTGTGCATCAAGCATATTTACATAAAGGACAATTGGTCCTCTGTTCCCCCTGGCTATATTATGGTATATATGATATGATATATAAATATTCAGAATAATACAGGTGGCATATAATAATTATAATGACATCATTTAAAAATTATAATTTAATTCTAAAAGATGCAAATAGAATTAGAATCAACTTTTCAACTCTTTATAATGATGTGATTTGAATTAAGGAAATCTCTAGCTTCTTGCCTTTTGGTTCTATTAATAGATATTTTCTAAGGTTCCATGTCTACATAACTTATCATATACAGGCTCTTACACAAAAATGTAGTTTTTAACTTTAAAATTTTCTATTTACTTATTTAAACAATAATATGTAATGTGATTTTTCAGGCGCCCTGATGTGGTACGGGTGGGAGAGATTGATCTACGTCGTGATACTAGGTTGGGGGAGGGCAAAGGTGAAGAGGTGAGAGTTTCAGATGTTGCTGTCCATCCAAACTACCGTTCACCATCAACATACAATGATGTAGCAGTCCTCACTTTGCAAAGACCTGTTGATATCACACGGCCCGGAGGTGCACGGACTATTTGTCTTCCATCAGCCACTGATACGAGCCAACAGAATTCTTATACTGGAGAAAGAGCTAAACTAACTGGATGGGGACATCTGTTTTTTGGTAATTTCTATAGCAACCTATTCCTTTTCTCTCTCAACCACAGAGTGATTTGTGAATTATGATGTAATTTTCTTTTCTAATCAATCTCTATAATTCAAGTTTCAGGATATATTTTGCATTTTGAAGTATATCTGTATGCAGTTACATTTCTTGGAAATAATTATACATCTAAATTTACACTATTAATGCTTTCTCTTCATGTAGAAACTTACAACCCTGTAGCTAGAACTTACAACCCTGTAGCTAAGCTAGAACTTACAACCCTGTAGCTGTAGAACCCTGTAGCTTACCCTGTAAGCTACCTGTATACCTATCATAATTCACGAGAAATTCCATGTCTTAAACTCATAGTATTGAAATGATATAAAGTTTGCTGTGAAATATATGGGCTAACAAATAGGAATTGGTACTAATGTGCTTTGTTAATGTCAAATGAGACTGAATTGTAATTAATATCAAATGATATTTTAGGTGGAGATAAAAGCCCAATTTTGCAGGAAGTGACTGTCACAGTCTTTGGAAATGAGGAATGTTCACGTTCATATTCAGCACCAACAATTGCTGCAGGTGTAAAAAGAAGCTATCCATCTGGAATCCTAACTTCTCAAATTTGTGCAGGAGACAGACAAGGAAAGAAGGATGCTTGTCAGGTTTGTATGTCAGCTAACCTTATGTCAATTAAGTAGAATTTGCTCAAATATGAAAATGGAAGAATCCACTTAACATGCTTGAAATGATTTACCTCCCTCTGAATGGGATTTTCTTGAGGCATTACCTGGAGCTGCTCTAATCATTAAGATGCCATACCTCTACTATGGATATGCAAATTTATTCAATTTTCCTGTCTAGTTGAAGCTATGTAATGCTTTACATTGGCTAATGCAAGTTCTGAAGAATATAAAAGGGGTTGGCGTGCATCAGTGCACCATATTTGAACTGATAAATCTCTACCAATAAGATTTATGTGTAATTATAAATTTCAAACAATAATTTTAAAAATAAGACTAAAAATACTGAAGTCAAATGTTTTTTTTTCAGGGTGATTCTGGTGGGCCTTTAGTAGTTAAAGGCAAAGATAATAAACATCATATCATTGGAGTTATATCATCAGGAATTGGTTGTGGTTCTAAGCAGTACCCTGGAGTGTACGCGCGGGTGTCCTCATTTATTGATTGGATCTCTAGCAAAATTATAACATGATAATAATGCAGACAAATGTCTAGATCTTCAACTTTAATAACAAGTGTAACTGTGTGTATGAAATTATCTAACTTATTAATACAATATGAATAATGTATGTTTGATCAAATCATATAATTAAAAATTGTGGCTTCTTACTGGTAGGGGTAATACCTCCCTTATTGTTTTTAGCTGGAATACCTGCCGCCAGCAATGGCTGACAATAAAAAATGGGAAAGTACTCCAATTGTGTTGGAATTGAGGCAGCTTGAGCTATGCATCTAAAACAGTAGGCATATGATACCTAATGATATACTTTTTGTATTGCATTTTGTATAACTTTTTGTTTTTTTTTAATTGTATTTTGATATTTTTATCCTGTACATTTTGACATGATCTCATTCCAGAAAAGTTTGCCAGCTATGCATTTAATAAAAGAATTGTTATACAAAGGTGAGGTATTGAATATATTCTATTGTTTCAGGCTTCACTTTGTGGAAGTATTTAATATCCATTACTAAAAGGAAAGAAAGACTCGTACTTTTCCACAGATTTTATTATACGGTACAACGCGTTTCACCGACTTGCGGCATCATCAGGTACAAATTTGCAAAACAGACAGAGCAAGCATATATACCCTCAGGACAGAGTGGGGGCGGGGAGGGTTGGAAGGATTTGAGAGGGGTGGGGGCTCGCAGGTGCGTTGATGCATTGTTTTGACCATTTCCAGGCTAGTTTTTCTGAGAGGAGTGGGGAGGGGTATGGGAACAATTGCTCATTACAAAGTGTCGTGTTGGAGTTTACCAAGTGCCTTCTAATCTCTAATTGCTCGAGAGCGTCCATTTTTAATCCTTTTGGGAGTGTGTGTAATATCTCTGGGACAAAGTCACTACTGTGGTTGAATTCTAGTAAATGCTTGGCGAAGAGAGAGTTGTTATTCTGATTTTTGTGACACCTAGCGTGTTCCTTGACTCGTAACTTGATATTCCTGCCGGTCTGACCGACATAAACGCTGTTGCAATCCTCGCATTTCAGTTTATAAATGCCTGATTTGAGAAGGCTATCCTGGGTGTCTTTTCCATTGGCTAGAAGTTTGGAGAGGGTTATGGGTGGGTAGAAGGCTGCTTTGAGTGAGGTGGATAGGCAGTTGGAAATCCTACATGAAAGATCTCCCAGAAACGGGATCGAGCACCACTTAAAATCTTTAGATACTGCGGGCTGTGATACGAAAATGCTTTTTATGGCCATTGCTTTTTGTTTTTTCTGTAGTAATGTGTCAACTAGTTTGGGGTTGAAACCATTGTTGGTAGCTATATTAGTGATATTCACGAGTTCAATTTTGAAGTTTTTGGGGGAAAGGGGGATGTGTAGGAGGCAGTGGATCATGGAGTGGAGGGCTGTGTGTTTGTGAGAAAAGTGGTGTGCGGAATCATTAGAAATTATATGGTCTGTATATGTGGGTTTCCTATAAATTGCAAATTCGTGTCTATTATCCCTAATTGTGATTGTCAATTCGAGGAAGTTGATGGTGCCGTTGATGTCTTTTTTCATGGAGAAGGAGATATTCCGATGAAGAGTGTTTAGGAAATTAAGGAAGGAGTCTAACTGTCGGTTGGTTCCGGTCCATAGGTGGGTATATCGTCAACGTAACGAAACCAATAGCCCACGTTTTTGTTATGCTGATTGTCAGCATTATGGGGTATTATTAGCATTATGAGGTATTGAGTTGAAATCATCTTTTGTATTTATTTTTACAATAAAATTTGAAGCACTTACTTCTTTTGTGTATATACTTTAAGGAAATATATAATTTTGGTTCTCACCAATACATACATGTTTCAAAAGGTTTCTTAAATGCCATATAATATTGTATGAATGTGCTTTAAAAAAATGTCAATACTAGTTTTCTATTACATATATGCAGTGTTTAATAGATATTTGTAATCAAATAATCCAATTCATAATATTCCGATCCAATTCATAATCAGGTATTCAAACTTGAAATTTCAAATTAAATGCTGTAATCATCTTGCATATTGCATGAGGGTAGGCATTACCTATGTCCTTCTAGGTGGAGCACAATAATAGATTTTATAACGTTTTCAAGATAGTCCATGAACATAATTTTCATTGTGGGTAGTACATAATGCTTAAGCAATTTTGCATAGTGCTTGATTCTGATTATTACAGCCCAGGGCAGGTCATCCTTTGGCCACACACTGGGAAAAATTGGAAAAGTGTGACAAAAGATTTTTCCCCTCTGGATATTTTGACCAAACCCATGGGCAGTGTAGCTACTTCAGGGTGAGTTACTGACTGGTTTCTGCTCAAGCTTCAAACCAAATTCAAAATAGCCACTTTGAAATGATCTTGAACAATTTTCTTATATATTTTGTTTCAACTCTCATAAAAAATCATGCTAGCATTAATCTTTCTGAATCCACTCCCTATTTTGTCCAATCAATGGTTCATTTAATTAAAATTCTACTATCCTTCTGATCTCTCTCTGCCCTAAAGATTTGAAGCAAAGTAGCAATTATTTACCATTACTTTGGTTTTTGGCAATATTTTCACCTAATTGATCATGTACCTTTCTACTTCTTCCTTCCTATGACTGGTGGTCAGCATATACACCTGGACTGCCCAGGTCTGTTTTTATTTCCGTTAATAAGATTCAATCATTCACCTTTTCCATATTCACGAACCTCCCAAATATCCTATGTAGTACTCTCACTACCTCATTTGATTTTCTTTCCATCCACTATATATTACTCTGTAAATATTGCTCCAATAATCCCCACTACATTTCCATCTCATTTGCACAGACCTAACTGGTACATCTGAATAAATTACAGATTCAGGTCTAATGCGGTGGAACCCTTCCATAATAACAGAGACAAAAACTTGCAATTTTCAAGTGAAGGGAAGAAACTAGATGCTCTAGAACAATTTGAAATCATTCAATGCAATATCCAAAATGATCAGTTATTAAATGACAATTTATTTCAGTCACACTCCAGTAACTCTTGCCTGCCCTTCCTTGCTCATTTAACACACAAGAGCACACTCCCATCCCCCACCATCTTCCTACCACACCCTGTCCCTCTCAGCAATGTCATCTCGATGACCAATGGAAGAAAAATCCTGGGTTTACTCTGATGGGGAATGGATATTTCTTCCCCCCTCTCGGATATACCCTTCCTTAAAAACAACCCCTTGCCCAATGGCTTAATATTGATCATCTGCGCTGATAATCTACCAAATAATTCGAACCCATCATGATATTTTGATGGAAGGATACTCTTAGAACAATCGGTAGGATGATGTTAAGGTTGTCTAATTACTTTGAATACCCTTTCAAAATCAAACGTTTCTAGAAATACTTAAGTCGATCCCCCACACTGATCGACTGCTTAGCCACTCTATCGATATGTCTCGATGTACTGAATTCTTGGAATTTGATAATATGTCACCAATTATTACGGTTCAAACATCCGCGGCGTACTGCTTGCAGCTGCTGGCCGAATGACTATGCTGTAGCTAAAATAGTAGTCATCGTGGCCAACAGATGTCAGGCAAGTGATGACCAAGAAGATTAATGCTCACGAGCACGTTGATGGTGCGCTACTATCACGGGGACGTTGTAATGCAGGCTAGTACTTCTGATCAAATTTAGGTGGTGAGTTATCTTATCGGAGTAAGTGATTTCTTGGTGGTCACCCGATAGGAGTACGCGATCCGCAAATATGGTGGTGAGGCACGCTGTGGAAGGTTACGAAGCGTTTAATAATTCAATAAAAGAGTTAGAATCTGCAGAAAAAACCATACTTGTATTATTTAGTGGATCGAAAGGAAATGAAGAAAAAAGCTGGTGCCCTGACTGTGTCGCCGGTAAGCATATGTCGTTAATGTCTGACCTACTGTCATCAAAATTTGGCAGGTGTTTTTCGCTTATTATTTCAATGAAATACTCCGCTGGTACAGGTCATGAATGCCCTAAGAATGCTCGTCGAATGGTTTTGAAATAGGCACCATACCTCTAGGACTGGAATGAGGTTTGCTAAGAGTGTGGGAACTTTTCTGTACTCTACAGGGGATTTTTCCTTCAACCGAATATATTGGTTCTAATGTAGAGGCTAATTAAATGACACCCAGTAGTGATTATCTGATTGTAGACATTGTCATCTTGAAATATACCGCTGAAGATTAACCCAAGTTGATGTTATATCATCATCGGATAAAGACTATGAAAAGTTGTCCGTTGATATTTATTATTTGAGAATTTTATTGATAATGAACGGTGTAGTATTTTGGTTGAAGGGGTGACATTGTGGGACACATTAATGTTTATATGTATGAAGAAAGGGCACGCGAAGAGAAGAGTAGGTAGTGTGATATAGTTTTCATGGAGACATTTTTGAGTGTTTATAATGTTAATGTATTCATAATGCATTGCAATCCAGATGGTATTCCAAGTGAATATATTTTTACTGGATATGCAAGTGAATTATGGAGGTAGATTTCTTTGGGTCATTTTCTTTTCAACCCTACTGGCACAAAATTGTTTTGGGATTCGCTGATATCATGGAATACAAATTTGGGAAAATTCTGTTAATTATTTTCAATTTTGTGTCCCAATTTTCGAATGTGTGTCACTATTGGCACCTTCACTGACATGGTAAAGTTATAAGGTTCTTGCATGCATGTCACAGTTGTGTATGCTTTGAATGTATCTTTCACCTGTGCTTCTTTTGAATTAATTACTTCAGCATTATGTGGAAAATTGTCATTTAATTTCTCTTCTGGTTCATAATTGTTTTTATTGTGTACAATTCATTAAAAAATCAAGCCTTAAAAGGAAGTTCATTTGTCTAAAGAGTATGTTGTGTATCAGCCACATTTAACAAATTTAACAATATTACTTAGTTTTGCATTAAATCAGGGGTTCTCAATCCATCTGGGCTTGTGGGCCAGACTCTGGTGCAACACCTGTGTGGCTAGTCACGAGGGTAGATGTGAACCAGAGCTATGCCATGTGTGCCTGGACTGGCAGTGGGCAGTGAACTTGAAAGCCTAGCAGGAGTGATTTTAGGCCAACACTGTGGCAGAGAGACGAGAGAGTTGCACCTGTGTCATCCCAATATTGCTGAACCCAGCACAAACATAATGGAAAGGCTGTTTAACATTTTCCCTTAACATCCCAAGCATGGCCCATGAGAAGGTTGGAAAAAAGGGAAGTGGGCTGAGTCAGGCCATTTGAGCACCTCTGCCTTAAATGCATTGGACTGAATGGGAAATAAGTACAGGCATAGTGCTGCACGGTTATTAGGAGTTTTTTTAGGATCTGTACTAAATACTTGTATGCACTTTATTTAAGAGAAATTAATCATTCAGAGGATGTTTCAGCAACTTGGCTGCAGATTTTTCATAGATTATTCTTAGATACAGTGTAACCAGAAATACATATTATATCAAGTTGTAACCTCTCTTGTATTTACAGAGTAAGTGATTAAATTTTTCAATGCATAATTTCAGCGGATCCAGTTATTGATGCAGTACTGGATACATTAGATGACAGTGTAGTGTATTTGTATGTTGGAGTGGGAGACAGAGACACGTAAGCAAACATATTTAAATAAATATAACCTAGTTATTTTGCATATTTCATTGGTCACTTTAATTAATCTTATCAAGGATGGTGAAATTGCAGTTTTAACATGTATGAAATTCCATGGTATAGGTATATTAGTTCATGAGCCGACACACTCAGTAGCTTACTTTGCCTAATCCTTATCAGATGATAGATGAGATAGAAATTGCTTAGGGGAGACATGAGCGAACAGCAGCTCAGAAGGAAAGAGTAAAGGGAAAGAGAGGCTGATTTCCTCTTTCTCTTTTGTAGGTGGGCTTGTTAACATCAGCTTATGTGCCTAGGAAATTCACTCCCCTGATGGCCAGCCTTCTAAAATTTGTCTTAAATATACCAAAATAATTCATTACTCCCTACCAGCTTAAACGCATTCCTAAAATTGCCCTTCTTTTTAGTACTTGTTTCTTTGCTAATGTGATATAATCAGCCAGGTTAATGGGAGACTAAGACTGTTCAACTTCAGGAAAGCTATGGATTTTCCTACATGCATTGCACTTTGGCATTTTCAGTGACCATTTCTCCAACAAACTTTCTCCTGAAAATTAAGTGTGGTTATTATTTTACCTGCATTAGGAGAAGATTTTAAAATTATATTTTATTTTTTGCATAATTGTTGTAACATAAATTTATTTTGCAAATGAGCAATTAAAAATTCCATATGAGCCCTTGTTGACATATCTCTTATACCATCTGTACCAAAAATATGGGCAAAGTATTATTAACATGGGAATCAAAGCTAATTAAATAGTTAGAGAATGGAATGAGTTATTGTATTGGCATCATAAAATGTCTAACATTTAATTTAACTCTTTTTCTTTCCAGCTGGAAGAATCCTAATTGTGTATTTAGAAAGGATGAACGGCTGAGGTTGTCCTCGGTCCCAACATTAATTTGTTGGGGAAAACCCCAGCGACTAGAAGAAGAAAAGTGTTGCAATCCTGATCTCATTCGCCTTTTGCTGGAAGATGACTAGTAATTTGATGAAGCGATGTGCATTGAAATGGCCTTGATCTTTCATATTGCAAAATCATACCCTATGGCATCAAATATTTTTACAGCAAAACTGCAGAACCATATGCCTTGTTGATTATAATTACATGTATAATATTTTATATATGATTGATGCAGTTTTGTGTGAATAAATGTATATTTCAAAAATAAGTTTTCAAATGGCCTCAAAATTTCCACTTTTTGCATTTAGCTGCTGTTATTAAAAAATATATTTATAAGATTTAACCCATTGCTTTGCATTCATTATTTGTGGAAGGGATTCCATCAGTACAGTATATTTATGCACATGCTGTAATTCAGGTTTTTTTCTATTTAGAGAATATTTTTCCTTATGTACCCATTGTTTTTGCATACACTATGAAACCTAAATCTTATGGGTAGTTTACATTTCATACTGGGATTCTGTAAAACCAATGTAGGTTGGAATGACACCCTACTTCATTCAATAATTGTGATTGATGTGATTTGTCTCTTTTATTCATTCTGTACTTGGAGGTGATAGTGCATATGTATGATGTAATAATAGTATTGAGTATGAGTGTCCGATCTCTTATATGCCTGCTTACGTAGAGTGGTGCCTGAGTTACTGCAACATAAAACAACTTAATATGTACAAAGGCATTTAGATCTCATGCAAGTTTAATTTTAGCCTTTGAAATTTTTCAGGAAGATTTGGAATATTTTAATCACAAAACACATTGCATTCATATAACAAAGAGCATACCACATATAATTTATTGATGCAAAAGTGTGTCTGTCAAACGGGGAAATGGTGGCAGATGTAGTTATGGTTATCTGCATGTATGCACTACTAGGGAATGTATCAGAGTGTGATTATCCAGATGCTCTGGGACTTGAATAGCTACACACCCCTTGGGTGAAACTGAGGGTGTCCTGAGTTACCCAGATTGGAATCCTCTTGACAGGTAGTAGATTACTTTGTCCTTTGGGTTATATGACTCCTATGCCAGAGTTATGTTGAATTTAATAATACTTTATTGTGTAAACATTGCTTGATAATCGCCTTTGGAGTAAATGGAATATATTGGTGTCACCAAGGGCTACCCCTTTGCTTATTTATTTTTTGGTCTGAATTGGCAGGAGGAGGCTGGAACTTAAAGATAAAGTCATTGAGCTTTTTGTAGAAATAATCCATCTTAATAATCATCTCTAGCTGGGGATCCTGAACTAGGAAACTTCAAATACCTAATCTCCATACCATGTATGATTTCCTTCGCAACCAACTTTCTATAGTTCATTCTTCAATGGTACCTATATGCTGCTCTATCTCCTGATCTAACTCAACATTTTTGCTATTCATAAAAGATTTTCATCATCTCCAAGTGTGTGTATGAATATCCAAATATGTGAAGCCTACGGACTAAAAACCCAGGAAGTAGTTATTTGGCATAATGGCTTTATTACAGTAAAGCTGACAGATAGATTGCTAAACTTAACGTGGGGTCTCTCGTAGCCATTGGGATGTGCAGTACCATCATAAAAATGCTACGGAGAATACCAGAATAGCCATTCAGCCCTTCACTGGTTTCAATATCAAAATACATTAATACTTATGATGAATGATGTGTTATTTTATGCATGAAATGATATTTTAATTCTGCGGATGGATTGTTCTGATCATATGTTGTTTGATTGAGGGTGTCATCTTAATAAGTGGAAAATGTCATTATTTAAATATGAAATCTATGCAAAAATTTCATATTGTTGTCCTCTTCAAGCTGGATATAGAGACTATTGCAAGGGGAAAAAATGAATGTTTAGTTTATATGCATGAATATATTGTTCAAATTGAAGTCCTTTGGAAAGGGAGATCTTTGTGTTGTCTCATATTTAGGGGAAGCACTGGAATCCCAACCCACCCCCTCTAATGGTTCTTTGTACCTATAGCTCTCACAATTTTTTAATATGATCCAGTGGTTGGTACAGCTTGCTCTTTATCCTTGAAATTTATCTTGGTTGTCAAATGAAGTCCTCGATCACCTAATTTACCAAACATTTTGCTATTCTTAACAGACTCTGAGACTTCGGTAGAAATAATGTCATCTAATACTGTTCCTACCTATATATTTTGTAATTAGTAGCTGCTGGCTTTTGTTTCTTCTTTGGTTACTCTGAACTTTTATTGTTATTATGTTTTGTATTATCTCATGTTCATTTGCATAGTCATTTGTTCATTTTTGAATGTCATAATTTAGCAGAATTCTACTCTCCTGAAGTACTAAAATCTCCCATGTTTTTTTTGCTTAGTTAACTTGTATACGGTGAGGCTAGCTATTTATTAACTGTTATTATTAGGTAATCTACTGGTTAAGGTAGGTTTTTGGATGGACACAGCTACTAAATAAAACATTTTGTGACTCCTAACAAAACACAAAATCCAGCATCCTACTCTATATCAGGTCCCTCTTCATCTCAGAGTACTTTCTTCCTCCCTTCATCCCGTCCAACATCCCTATCATGTTCCTTCCCTTTCCTCGTTTGCCTAGCATTCTCCCCTCAATTACAATTTTCTGGTAATTAATGGGTTAAATGAAACATAAACATCCAAATCAATTTGGCTCACAAAGAAGGTTGGTAGTGACAGGTTTACATTTTAGCTACTGTAAATGGAAATATGTATTAAATCTGTATGAATTACTTGGGAAAAGGGGGAGAATCATATTCTGATTTGTAAAAAAAATCAGGAACTTCTTTTTAAAGGAGATAATACCTTGGGATAATTTATGTCTTTATACACTGCAATATTATGACCAGCATCAAGAATCCTCCCGCCATTAACAAGAGAATATTTCTCGAAGAATAGCTGTTGATTTCAGGAAGACGCCTGTTACCATGGCAAAGGGGTAATCTTGACTTTATCGTACCTTATTTAAAAATTCCATTCCCATCGTTTATGATGGTAGAGGCCCCCATATTGTGAATGGGACATTCTTTGGACTTTATGGTAATGATGAATTAGTAGAAACCGCTTTTCGAATCTTTCTTTCAAAAGTGACAACCTCTGGACATTCATTATTTAGTGCGTCATTTAGTTGCATGTCGTTTCCCCAACGCATATCCATCACTAAAATTTTATTAACTTGAACTATTAATATGATGTGGGTGACAAAGTTTGACGTGGCTCTTCTTGAGGTTAGCAACATATTGTAATACGCAGCTGTTTTTGAAATTTTGAAGAGTGCGAATTTATCAGCAGGTACTTTTCCCTACTTGTGCTGCCCTCAGTGTTATGATAATGAAGTGAGAAGTTTTCTTTCGCGCGTTCCTTGTATTGGTTTCTTCATGGGATACTTCAGTTTGGCGAAGGTATATAGTTTGATTATCATAAAGTGTGCGATATGATTACCTTAAATTTGTTATTTGAGCCATTTGCATGCACTTATTCGTCACTTTGCAGTAGCTGGATTACTTCCAAATACCCATTTTGTAATTGCTGCTGGTTCCTGCATGATGTCATTTAAGCCACATTCTACAGGTAAAACCTTACAATTTATATATTTCATGCACATTTCTATGGTGTGTTTAGATTTAAATGTTGTAGGCACTGATAATAATATGTACTTCAGTGGTGATATTGCTCTTATTCGAATGTCTGATTTCTGTTAAAAAATCTCTCTTCTAAAAAAATTGCTTCAATGCATCTTATTTAACTTGCGTTCCTGTCCAAGTACTTACTGAAATATTCCTTTCCAATTGCTAGTTAAGCTAATTTGGTTATCATACCTGGTGATTTTCGTTATGAGAAATCGATTATGACGGTTAGAAATCGAGAAGGTACCGAACAAGGACAATAATGCATGCTACAAGTATATGTGGTAAGGAAATATTACTAATTATATCGCCATTATCCATGACTAACAAGGAAATATATTTACTTGATTTTTACTTGCAACTTTTGAAATCCTATCCAATCTTAATTTAATGTTTAGAAAGTACTGTAAACCTGAAGCCATATGCGAATTTGAAGTCTGCGGGAACTTGGAATTCTGGCTGATTTATAGTTAATACGGCTCCAGAGTCACCAGGATTTGAACTCGAGCACACCACACACTTAAAGTTTTTTCCTATGTGTCCGATAATCCGTTTTTTCGCTAAAGTGTCTCCAAAATATTTGGAATCACATACAAACTTGGTCATTAATATAACATCATCTATGTACTGAAAATGAAAATTCATCCTGCTGAATGGTTGTAGTGGTGATAACATTGACCACCAGGTGGCTGCAGATGTCATAGCATATGCTTCCTTGGTATAACGTACACCTTTTGTTGTAAGCGGCGCATTATCTTATCATTCTTTACTCTCACTGCTGGGCCCGACATAAATATGTCACCCGGCGTTGAATTCACAATTTGAGGAATCTCATTCTGAGTGAGTGCATCCTTGCATCCATCTCCACATGTTACGCTCATAGATCTTGCGATAAAAATGTTAGTAGCGGAAACTAGGCCGAACAAATAAATGTTTACTTCTTTCTTGTTGTATTGGGTGGCAAGACCCATTTCATGAGCAAATATGTAAAACCAGGACATTCAATCTGTAGGAAACTTCTCGAAAGTTAAAGTTTTGATGCCCGGCTGGCCCACACTATCATACTCATGTAATTTACTAAGTTGGGGCTTGAAAAAGGCTCTATGCATACTCATCTACATATTTACCCGCAAGGCGCCTCGTCGAGTATCATTCATTAGCTAATAGTAATTGTGAGTCATTTTGGATTGGGTCGTCACGTTTATAACAAATCAGTATCATTATATTCCAGAGCAGTTTGAATGGTTGTGTCTTAGTTCTCCACTCCTCTGGTAGAAAATAATGTTTAAAAAGGTTAATTTTAATTGGTTTCTCCAATGTACTGAAATATTTCACTTGCCCAATTCATTCTGAAGTAAATTGGTATAAACAATAGAAGCAACATATATCGCAGCATAGTAAATTTTGACGCGACACGAATACATGTACACATTTTACTTACACTTACATATTCTTAAGATTTTTTACACCTTAAAAATATAAATAATTGTAAAATATTTATTTTATCGTTATAGTCTGCTCTTTATAAAAGATTTGGCATTGATAGATGAAATATAATCTAGATTTTTATTTTCGTGAAAGCTTAGTTGGAGCGAGCTTAATTATTATTAGGTATTGATAGACCTTAGCGTAGAGATAGATGTTTTATGGTCCCTAAAAACAATTTGTGCTTCTAAAACATTTTTATTTTTCTCCCTTTATTTCAACTCCTCAAAACTTTCTTCTCCTTCCTGATCGAATTCTATCTCTAATAGATTTCCAGCACACCAACCTTCATTACTTACCTCATGATATTCATTCCCTTTTAATATCTTCTTTGGATTAACCTCCGTAACCTCCTCTCCCCACTTCGCCCAATCCTTATTTCAATTTTTTCCCCACTTTCCTTCTCTATGCATCTCAAATGTGTTCAAGCACTGCATGCACGATCGTTTTTTATCCTCAAAAACTGAGTGAATGGAACAAGCATGCTCTTCACTTCACATTCAAGTCTTCGGTTATCTTTTCTCAGCGTTTGTATTGGACAAATCTAGACAATTAATAATAGTGAATGTGGTCTGATCATTTCATTTTATTGAGGACAGTGACGAAGCGTTATTTATCCCGTGAAATATGTAATCTTAAAAATTTTATATTTTAATGGCTTAAGATATCTGAAAATGGCTTAATGGAATAATCGCTCTCTGATGGGTCGATATACTAAATTAAATTAAAAATCAACTGTCTGTTGGGAACGGTAAATGACAGAACATGATTTCGCTGCCTGTATTTGCTGATGAAGAATTTTTGAGTATTTTTGATAAGCAATTGCCAAAGTCTTATATGCTGGTTCGACGTCAATTTCAAATCGTTCTTCGAAACCATTACAAAATTTGAGCGTTGATTTAGGGTACATTGTTCTCTATGGTTTCATTTAAGACCTAGGCAAATATTTCCGTAAGTATCGCATCTTTTCATATGCTGATTCTTAAATATTCTTTATTTATATTTCTAAGTTTGTTTTTGAAATCCATGGGCTTAGTACTGGGTGAACTCTACCATCACCTACTAAACCGACCTTCGGGTTGATTACTGTGTTTATGGTTTATAGTTGTGTTTACGATGGTCTGTTCTGTCAGCAGAAATAATCCGCAAGTTGCTGAAGTTTGGTGATGTGTGGGACGTAACTTACAGGAAGATTATTGAGAAAATGATTAACCGACAACATAAGGCATTCGTGGTCGGATAGATGCTCGCCCAATGATCCACATGTCGTGAAAAGTGTGGTTCGATCACTTTTAGATTGCAGAGAGACTCACTTGACCTGGCGGCATCCTCAGACCCGACACTAGACTGTGAACTCGCACTCATTTCAGGATGCAGCAGCCAGCAGTCGAGGGTTAAATTCATGATAACACAAGGCTTATCCTGCTACGTATATTTGGTATGATAAGGCTCCCACTATTGCCAAATTTCGCACTTATTCCCAATGACTCGGGGAGCAGATCAGTGCTTGCGGAGTAAATGCGTCAACAATGGCCCGAATTCATTCGATACCAATTGTACGATTTTTTTTCATAATAACCATTAACCTAATCCTCCAGCCAAAGCTAAACATTTCCAAGATTAAAGCCAAATGAATGAAATAATTCTCGTTTGGACACACGGAGATACACGACGCACGTACTTGTTCGTAACAAAATGAAGGAAAGATATTTTGAGGAAGACTAAGAGACAAGTGCTCATGACTAGCAAGGAGGAATGTGGAGCAGAAGAACTATCATGCCGTATGATACTTTATTTTGAGTCGGGAAAAATGGAGGGCTTCAGCCAACTAATCTTCGGATTGCAGGACTAAATTGCAATAAAACATTCCGCAATAGACGCCCTGATGTAATAAAAACATAAAATACGTGTACTTTTGAATTCAGCAGCGGAATTTTATTCCAGCTATTTTGTTCTCCCTGGAGATGATACGAAATTCTGGACCATTCAAGATAAATAATTCATTTTTCTTCGATTGGTATGACTCGCTTAAGGGGTAAAGGTCGATTTCTCATCTCTTCGATGGATTTATTCCCGCCACTCCATCCCCATCATACATATATCCTTTCTCTTTCACCATTGCTCTAACTTCTGCTCCATGGTACATTATAGCTTTAACTACCTCTCCGCCCTCCGAGCCCTCATTCATGAGCCAGAAGGAATAAGGAAAACAACTCTCGCTCTTTCTCTCTTTCTCTATTCGGTATGCGTGGAAGCGGCCGCCTGCTTCGCAACTAAACCCCGAACTCGAAAGACTACATATAATGCTTTCAAAAAATGAGTAAGTATGCTCTGCTGAGGGTTGGAGGACTTCAGGTGAAGCGACCAAGGAGGAGAGGGAGGGAGGTAAAAGGAAAGGGATGAAGAGAGGGTGAAAACTAGAGTGGGGCCGAAAACAAGAGAAGGGCAGCGGGAAGAATATGGTAAAGAGAGAAGTGGAGCAGGGGGGGCCTCTCTCCTCCCCTCCGTTGGATGAGAAGAAGATTTTCTGGGGAGTGGAGCTGTTCTTCCTTGCACCTCTCACTCCTCTCTCTCTGGGTGGAAAATTAGACGGGCCTGAGGGCATTAGTTTCCTCGAAGCGACACCGGGTCGGACCGTTCGCTCGTTGGTTTCCCCTCCTAACTCGCCCCGCCGTCTGCCTTTGCGTCTTTCGGTGCTCCTTTGGCCGTGCAATATCCAAAGTCACTTATTGCTAAATTCCAAAGAAACTGCGGGAGATGCCGCAACAGTAACTTTTGACGGAGTCATCCCCAGTCAAGGCGAATGATTTTTACACTCTGAAATTGTTGCATCACTTATTGCTCGGTGTAACGTGGGCCTTCAAACCGACCTTTGCTTCATCCCACGTTGTAACGTGGGATGAAACGATGGTCGCCGTCAGTTCTGTCAAAATGTAAGACACTTTCCGAACTCAAATGATTAGGGTTGATTATGGAAGTTCTCTTCTAATAAATCTGGTCTGCAGAGTGTCTTCCATCGCAGTCAAACTCGACTTTCGCGGTCAACGCCTTCCTCTCATACTATTCAATCTACTCTTGTTTATCTGTTTGTTGGTTCAACTCTCTTCCATTTTCTCAAAATCTTCAAGGCAGCGTAGTATTTGTCAATTACTAGTGCCATCAAGCAACAGTCGTTCATAACCCACTTTTACTTTTACCCCAAACACGCCTCAAGGCCCACATACATGTACCTACTTTATTTAGTCGACTTTTATGCTTATTCAGCGATGCCATGCTTTATTTTTAACCAGTAACTCAAAGTCAGTCATGGCTTCTCAATTTTATAGCATTCAGTAACTGCTTAGTCGCTCAATATTTTCTGAAAACCTTCTGCAATTTACCTTGGTGCATTTAGCACCTTTTCCATGTAAAAAAGGAAAGCGTGCTTTATTTCGCAAAATCGTGTATTTCTCAAGTACTTGCTGAAGTGTAAATATATGATATGTACATGCCCTTCCAGAGATAAAGGCATTTTCCTCTCCTCAAATTTTGTTCAAAGTATCTTTCATACTCTTTCAATCAACAGTTTACTCAACACGATCCCCGGTGAACTCAAATGACTAATTCCACTAACATTTTTATATTTCACATTACTCCCTTCCCTTTTTACGAAAATACGATTAGTGCATTAAGCCATACAGGTGCAACATCTGTACATATGTTACAACTTGAGATTGCAAGCCTATCATAATTTACAGGAATATCAATCATTCTCATAGAAACACCCGTTTTCTCAATTAAATACTTATATCCTCAACCATTCAAATCACCCATTTTTACATGCGTACACAGCAAAAGTTCTTTGCGATCATTCAATACACTCAGGGATCACCAAATGATCATATCACTCTCTGGGACGTATCTCTTCTCATATCAGTCCAACCATTTATATCACCTGATGCTTCTATTTTTTCACCGGGAACACACCCATTTAGGACTTTCTTCCAGATTTACCCAGATCTTACCTTTCACGTTTTCGATCTCGCCATCCAGTGATGCGCGACGAACTACAATTAAATCTCTTCGTGAGCAAATTTTCCTACAACCCCCAAATAAATCTAGGACTCATATTTTTCTTATTCCTTACGTCCCTTAGCACTCTCATCTAGCATCAAGCTACCGTAAAATCCTGACCACAGTCGTATCATTAACTCTTGGCCCCAATACTATTCACCACCAGGACACCCCGAAGGTTTTGCTTCACGTACGCACCAAACATCCAATTGCTTCTCAAGCATTTTATTCCATAACTCCTGTATATTCCCGTGCATACTTTACACTTTCCAAATACAAGCATCAATTTTCTGGGCATCACCATATCCATTTCACAATGGGCCATTCCCATAAGATGCAAGCAGCCCCTGAATTTGGTTGTCTGATACTTCTTGCATGTATTTACCAGCTATGGACAGGGTTAACAGGTTTTGCATAATGCTCCATGTGCACGGTTTCCCGCTGATAGTTACGGCCGTGGACCAATCAGTTTTGGCAAGTTTTCGTCATCATACCACTATTAAAACCTACGTCTAGTAATAACCTATGCCCGATTTCGGTATCCTAAAATAAACTCGTACCCCATCTGAAGGAACTACGTTGATATCCAGCACGCAGTTGCTTATGCCCTACTACCAGGAGGTGTATTTTTATGTTGACCTAACTGGTCTAGTTATGGCTCTCCTATTTAATTCTTTTCGCAGAAAGCTCATCGGCTCGTATTGTTGAATATTATTTGTCTCAAATCAATAATAAAGTATTACCTCATCGAATACATTTTTCCCTCTCGCTTTTTCAATTCGCATACCTTTTTAAAAAAGTTGTTCGGACCGGTCGTGTAAGTGCAATGCCCACCACACCGTGTGTGTAATAATAAATAAACTTTTTTCAGTTCTTGGAAGACGAGGCGGTCCATGGATGAAAATAAAACTACCTTCCAATTGAGATATCCTAAGAATTTCCGGCCGCCATTTCCATCGCTTCCTTCCTCATTATGCCAAAGCCTCCTCGCAGTCTTAAGGGTTGGAAAATTCCATTATAGTTTTCCTCCATTACCAAGTACCTGTGAATCAATATTTATGAAATCGTCTTGCCACCGTTGATTAACAAATTGAATTTTGTGAACTGGGGTGGTTGCAACATTTCTTGGACCTTGATCTCCATAATTATTGCGATAAATAACGATAATTCTCTCGATAGCTATCGGGAACCCTTGATTTCTTTATCTTTTCCAGTCTTATCCTCAAATAGGTCAGTAATTATCAATTTTGTGAATGATGTTAAAGTGGAGTTTTTTCGTGAGTAGCGATTTTCTAAATTTGATTTGTGTGCAGACAGCGTACATGTGTACTAAGGTGAACAAGTATTAACTTAAAAATTTTCAACCAGACGAAGGACTTATTTATCAGTAAATAATATGCCAGATAATACGTTTTACACCAGAGTTTTCCTTCCTAAGTCATTATTAAGACTCCAGAAAATAACCATTCGGTTTGCAGGAGTTGGATTTCGGTGGCCGATGTCTTTCAACAGAATTGATATGGTGATTGTTTGAAGCAATAATCCTTTTTGTGATTAATCCAATATGTGATGTAACTTCGTCATTAGCGTTTAATTAGTGATAATGTTTCCATTTTTCATTACGAACCGGATAAAAGAAGAATGAAATCCTATCCAGACATTCTCCTGACTTTTTATTCCGAAATTTTGCCCGATGATGGTAAAAGACATGCAGGTTCGGAAATTGAGAACTCAGAATTTCCGCTACCGTAGGGAGTGAGCAAATTAAGAGGGACTACAGGTATGGAAGAAAGGACTTCATATATTGTGACGAGAATATTTTTTTACTGGTAATATTTACCATCATTGAAACTCCTAACACATATTTTAAAAGAATGTTTGATGATATGCAGGTTTAAGGATTAACGATTATACACATTGTTAAAAAAAAAGAAATAATAGATCCCAAATCGTATTTAAAATAAAGTATTTTTACTCATGTGAACGCTAATATACTTCAATGCGGTAATAAACAAAAAACTTTTCACTATGAAAATTCCCATAAGTAATTTGGTTTTAATATTAACGAGTGGGCTACGAGTTATTTTTGCTTCTTCTTGTCATCTTTATATGCGATTTAGGTCGTACACTTTTAATAAATTTGTACTTGCCGAGCCGTTCATGGTCAAAGCTTTCCATTTGTTGTGCGTCAATTTCGTTTTATCAAGATGTACTTTCAGTGAAAGAAAATTTAGAACGTAACCAGTAAGTATAGTAATCCGAATTCAGAAAAACTTCAAAAATCAACTTTTTATTGATATTTTTATTTTCCTGCAAACTGAATTCACTTTTCTGCATGATCGCCGTTCCTCTCTAGGCACTTTTCGTAACGCTGCATCAACTTCTTCAATCCCTCAGCATAGAAGTTCGCCACCTGGGATTTGAACCAGTTGGCTACGGCGGTCTTGAGTTCCTCGTCATCTTCAAACCATTGTCCACAAAGCTACTGTTTCAAGTGGAAGAAGAGGATAGTCGTCAGGTACAACGTCGGGGCTGGGGATACCGGTCCGAAAACGCTCAACTCAATATTCTTTGCTCTTTCTGTTTGTCGGAAAGCGTTTTCGGTACACACACACTTGCACACAATTTTTGATATCAGAGCTTATCCGTGACAATCGGGTAAATAGTGGTGCGTCCAACAAGGGGAAATTTATCAACCAGAGTATTAATCGTAAATCGTCGGTCAGATCGCAGTTCTTGGCCTGAACGATTCCATCGGTCTGGATGCTAAGCCTACCCACTCCGCCCTTAATCCTGCATATTTGTGCTGCCATTTGTGAAGTCTCGACACCATCGCCTAACCACTTTACTCATTACCGTAGTCTCATGAACTAAGCTCAACTCCTGATGAAACTGGGCAGCTGATGATCCTCTTTCACACAAAAATTGAATCACGGCACGCTCTTCGCAACTGGCGGGAGCGACGTCTGTCGTAAACACTTTTATCTGCATTCGCCGAAAGGCAAACGACTACCGAATCAAAACAATAACTTCAGTGACTTCAAAAATAACCAATGGATGACGCTGCATACTTACGACTTTTCTCTGACCCGCAAATATTTAGATTTAAGAAAACGGCTGCTACTTTTCGAATATCTCGTATTTTTTTGGACCTCATTCCGCGATCATGAAATTTAAATATTTACCATTTTGCCCCCTAACATCAATTATGTAGACCAAAACTATTCATTTAATGTATCTCATGGAGCAAAGATTTTATTTTTAGTTTTGATTGGTAATTGGATATTACTTATCATGCTCCCACCGTGAGGGCCCGGGTTCGAATCCCGGAGGTAGCATATATTTTTCAATGGTGTCCCGATCCTTGAATTGCTTTGTGGAGAGCACCTTGAGTGAGTACGACGTACGTCGGATGGGACGTTAAACTGCGGCCTCCCTGGCGCCTTTCGACAAAAGTAGGCTAATGCTTACGCCGGGTTTCTCTCCACCCTTCCTTTCCCATCCATCCCTAATGTCGCAAATGACCTTAGCTGTCGGCCGCCTCCCATAAAACTACTACTACTTATCATGTTTATTTATTTCTACTCTGTCATTTTTCTTGATATTTCCTTGAATATCGTTACACAATTTATGAAGACATTTTATTAGAATTGCTGTTAGTATATCAATTAAATTTAAAATATTTCAATGTATATTATGTGGCTTAAAGCAAACGACATACGTAGTTATAAATTTGGGGAATAAATTTCAAAAATATTTCTGTCAGTTGAATATACACTAATTAATAACAAAATTTCACATGCACAATAATATGAACGATGCGTATCTTACGATACGAGAACATAGTCTGCCTACTCTTAGACATGATTAGTTCTCTTAAGTTGAAAATTATTTTGTTTTTACAATATAGTGATTTTACATTCTAGAATAATCTCATTTGTTGTTCAACTTGCATAAAGCTCATCCGGGTATTTTTTCTAGGTTGATGCTAATGTGAGGAATGTTTTAATTCACATCAAAGCCTGGATTTTTACAAATTAATGTCTCCTTGCTATCACATCTGAACCAATAACGATAGAATTACAAATCTAAACACTCCGCAATTACTATGAATAGATTTGAGATGAAAATAATATCGCGCTACCCTCGAAGTTAAATCGAGCTGCACTGCTGTCTTTATCCTTTCCGCTCATCCCACTCAAACTCCTCTTTCAATTGTTTTCTATTGTCGATAGAGATAATAGGAGGATAGTCGGCTCGTTCCAATTGTAGTTCACTGGCGAACATATCCTACATCTTCCGAACCGTTAAGTATACCCCGTGAAATCAAAGGGCGTGGCTGAGAGCGCGAGGGTTCTTTAAAGGAGCGAAAGATACGTTAGACCGTGGTGATGCATACCAACGCCTTCCCATTTCTTTGCCTCACACCACCCCTCCCTCCTTTTCCTCCCTCTCACCCACCATCTCTTCTCTTCTCTCTCTAACTCGCACACATGCACCCACCGCAGTCGTATTTCCATCAACGTCAGTCGGCAAAGTGGCTGACTCTCCCAGGGCTCTCTCTCCTTCTCAGACGTCTGTGGGGGAGTTTCTTTAATGGAGGAGGAGGTATCGGTCAGTTATGTTGGTGTCATGAGGGAAGGGTTTTATTTTTTTAAAAGAGTGTATGTGTAGGGGCGAGGGGGGGAGGGAGAAGGATAGAGGATTGTGGTGGGGGAGGGGCGGAAGACTCGGGAGAAGAGCCGAGGAGTAGGGCAGGCGGAAACCGAAAGGGGGTCTTGTGGCCGTAGGATCCGACGTCTGGTTCTGCCCAAAAGGGAAGTCTGTGGTGTTTTTTTAATGGCTAAGGCGAATCTTGAGAGGAGGATATGAAGTGGCTGGCCGCGTCCTAAAATTTAACTACCCTTTAGCAGTTTAGTTACTTGGCTCTCAGGATGGGTTTTAATGTCCCGGCGTACTATGTTGCAGCACCTCTGGCCCGCCTTCCCCCCTCTACCTTCCTCCCCTCTCTTCCGTGCGTTCCCACTCCCTCCGCCGCTCTCATCGCCCACACCCCCTTCCTTCCCCTCACTCTCACTTAAAAAAGAAGAATCTCCCACTTCTCTTCCCCCCTGTCTCTCAAGGCTCTCCCCGTTTGCACCAAGCGTCCCGTCTTCTTCTTAGTTACGCGGAGTTTTTATCCGGAGGGGAACCATCGCGAGTTATCTCCTGCGCTACAATCTTGGAGTCGCGCCATAAATTATGGGAGCAATCAAGATGTTCATCTTCTCATTCGTGCGATTCTCAATAGAACATGAGCTTTGTTTTTGCTGCTTGAAAATTGTGAATCTCGTTAGGCTTTTTTAATTTGAGAACCTATCGTTCTTATGAACGAAAGAAGAAAAAAGTATCAGGATAATTTTTTTATCCAAGTAAACAACTGGGAAATCAATTTTCGTTGAGAATATATGCGCGCGTATATATATATATATATATATATATATATATATATATATATATATATATATATATATATATATACATTCAAACACGAAATCCCGCCAAACGGCGAATAAATACTCATATATACAGAAACAGATATAAGGAAAAGGGATAGGAACACATAAAGGACGAACACAATAGAGGTGGGGAAGGCGGAATCGAACGGATCACAAGAGTAAAAATATTTCCTCAACCGGGACTCGAACACCGGATCTTTCCACTTGCCGGGCGGATGCTCTTAACCACTTGAGCTATGATATAAATTATTTTTATTCGGTTCAGAATATTACAGAGTTTGTTAGCATTATGCATAATATCAGGTCACAGATTATGGGTACAGCATGTTTTTCTTTAGTATAAGTGTATTATACATGGATAAATATATGATGCATATACCACATACATATCCACTTGTACATACATACGCACACATGCATATCCACACGCACATACATAAGCATATGCATACAGACGCATACTCGTGAATTTGACCATTAACATTTAGAAAGAAAAAAAAAGGAAAGGAAGACAAGGTCCACAGATATTAGGAGGGAGATTTTAGCTAGCAATGGAAAATTATGTATTGTAAGAAATTATCAATGGCAGGGTTGAAATTATCGAATCAATCAGTCATTCAGCAAAAAAAATAACCTCTTCAACGATGGACGAAGTGTGTCCGGCACCGGGTGGCTACCGGACATCACTTCCCAGAGTTCTGATCGTGGCTAGCGTCGCTCCGGTCGCGACTCGACCCCGGGCGACGAGTGCTTCGCCGTTTCCCGGGACGCCTCGTCCAACGGGTCGACGAGCGAGGACGCGGCATTTCGCCACATCCCTCCCCCCCGGCCTCGTCCGAAGAGGAAGAGCCAGCCGTGGTCTCCACGAAGACCGGGTAACTCGGCAGCGTTCCACAGGGGGCCTTCTTCGAAGGAGCACCGCTGGGGGCCGCCAAGGGGCAGGACGCACCCTCGGGGAGGGTCGGAGTGGCGGACTGGGGCTCATCTGCGGAAGGGTTGTGGTCGGGAAAAATCAGGGGAGATAGTTGCTTGTGGTCCGTATCTTGAGAAGCGCTGGTTAGATCGTCGACACATTGACTGTCCTTAATGGGGAAAGAAGATGGGGTATGTGGGATTTTTGACTTTGGGAAACTTGTATGCGGGTCGACTTCCGGGGTCGGTGACGCTTCCTTTACAGTCAATGATAAAGGGGTCGAGGGATGAGCTGTTGGGGACTGGAAAACATCGCAATCAGATGCATCCTCCTCACCTGTCACCAGAGGTTCTTGGGGTGTTTGAAACCCGTGATGCAAGGATTGCGTAGCGAGGGCGTCGATGGCGTGAGCGGGGGGAGGGGGGGCGAAAGACCATCCCTCCTCATTTGACGAGCTCACGGAGACGGGGGCTGGAGGTCGTGTGATATTAGGCGAGGTGGTAGGTATGTGAACCATTTGTAGAACGGTATTCGAGACCAGGAGCTTGGGTTTGTCTGTCCTCTTCTTTTTCGGTTCCCTTTCCTCCGTTGACGATTTTCGCTCCCGCTGACATTTCCCTCCAATTGAAGGGAGATGCGGGGGACCAACGGGAGCAGCCGGGACCGCACCCTCGATGAGTAGAAGCGACCGCGCTCTCTCCTCCACAGCCACTTCGGGCTCGTCCATCTCCACGGTGGCGTTAGGGTTGGAGGGCATCGTCATTGCCTCCACATAGCTCTTACCTCCCTGGTTCCGAGGGCAGGTCTTGCGCTCGTGGCCTTCTTGATTACAGCGGGCGCAAGTGCGGCGCTGACCCTCATAGATGATGATGGCCCGGTTGCCGCCGATGTGGAGGTACGAGGGGATATTTCTCTCGACCGTCATCCGCACAACCCTGGTGCCAGTAAGCACCCGCGCCATCTTGTCTCCCTCCCACCTGTTCTCCCACGAGCGATGTATTTTACCAAAGCGTTGGAGCTCGCCTGTTATGTCTTCCAATGGGGTCTCCACGGGGAGACAAAGAACCCTGACATTACACGGGCTGCCGGAAGTCTCGTCAATTGTTATTGTCGTCCTCTGGTCACTTAAAGACGGAAACGGTAGTTTCCGCGGAGTATTGTCTAAAATCCTAGTCATTGTAGCTTCGGTTGCCAACTTCAGGAATATCAAATGGCGATTGTATCCAAATTGGATCGCCACTATCTCTTCGGGTGTGAGGCCCAGCGACTCTAACGTGAAGAGGTGGACCTCCAACGGGGTAGGGGGCTTCGCCTTCTCGTCAACTTGCAAGGCGAGCGTGTTTAAACGGCGCACAGCCATTTGAAGAAATCAAATTCAGCACACTAGCATGAAGAAGGAAAGCGCAACAAAAAAAACGAGCACTTTAAAGGGAAATAAAACACTCACGAACGCTCCCTCCCCGCCACACGCACCCGGCGGTAGCAAACAAAAGGAGCCTAAGCTCTACACCAGGAGTCAAGGTCAGTCTTGATCCACTAAACAAAACAAAAGTACGGCCTTCCCGGCGGAAGAAGTCGAGAGTCAAACTGCGCGCTTCTTGATGAAATAGGCGGTCAACCGCCGCTCGAAACAAAACACGATCGGAACCTCGATTTCCGAGGGAGTCCGGCAGTGCCGCTCTCCAAACCCCGGCGACCGAAGCCTCGGACGCCGGCGATTTTAGACACTCGGTGAACACAGGCACGTCCTGCTATCAAGGCAGCTATCGAGGATAGTCAATTTACCCTGAGATCCGTGGGTCTAATATGTCGCCAAGCGCCCCGATTCTTTCAGCCAAGAGATGGCGTCAGGGGGCTGTTTCACCCACCAAAGGAGAAATAGACAATACACAAGGAAAGGAAAGGACAGTGGGTTAGAATTCATACAACATCATACAGGAAAGGAACAGTGCGTTTCGTGGCACGCATAGCCAGAAGAAAGAGATGAGCCACATTGGCCAAATACACATTCAAACACGATGTGTATTTGGCCAATGTGGCTCATCTCTTTCTTCTGGCTATGCGTGCCACGAAACGCACTGTTCCTTTCCTGTATGATGTTGTATGAATTCTAACCCACTGTCCTTTCCTTTCCTTGTGTATTGTCTATTTCTCCTTTGGTGGGTGAAACAGCCCCCTGACGCCATCTCTTGGCTGAAAGAATCGGGGCGCTTGGCGACATATTAGACCCACGGATCTCAGGGTAAATTGACTATCCTCGATAGCTCAAGTGGTTAAGAGCATCCGCCCGGCAAGTGGAAAGATCCGGTGTTCGAGTCCCGGTTGAGGAAATATTTTTACTCTTGTGATCCGTTCGATTCCGCCTTCCCCACCTCTATTGTGTTCGTCCTTTATATGTGTTCCTATCCCTTTTCCTTATATCTGTTTCTGTATATATGAGTATATATATATATATATATTTATTTATATATATATATATGTATATAATGTGTGTGTGTGAGTCGCGGTAGTCCAGGGATAGAGCGTTGGCCTGCAGCTCCACCCAAGCTATGTGATGAAACCATAACTGGCACAGGGAAAGGAACTGGCCCCCCAACCCTGATGTGTGAATTTCACACGCCGTATACGGCTTAGTACTGGGTGAACTATACCATCACCAACCAAACCGACCTTAAGGTTGATTACTGTGTTTATGGATTATATGTATGATTACATACAAGTATAAGTCTACTCTAAACTTTTAATTATTCTTCTAATGAGATGCCTGAAACAAAATTCTACCTGATACGATATGACGTGAAGTCAAACATGACGTTTAATTCACAAAGGCCTCTATTTCTCAGTGAAAAAATCCTTTCTCATAAAATCATTTTCAACGCATGCCGCTTAATACTCGTCAAATTTTTCAGTCAGATGGAATTTGATAAGTAATTAAAATTAATTAACCATAAGGCCAATCTTGAAATAATACTCAGTTGATGTTTTGACTCCAAATCCTGCTATTTGAGTACGTGTAATTCCATTAACTAACTTGCGTATTGCTCTGTCTGATGTAGCCTTCTTCTGCGGGCTGCCCAGTAGACACTATAGCTAGTATATCGTCGTAATAATTAGAGATTAAGTGTTCACATTTTTCTTCTCATTTACGCATTGTTCACACGGTATATAGTAATTCGCCGGCAGATCGACTTCTCGGTTTTAGAATGTTTGCAAAAGTCAGAGAAATTTAAAACTCAATTGATATTATAGTCCTACGTGTGTGAATATTTTTCTCGTGAGAAAATATTTCCCTTGACTTGGCTCGGAGCTTTCAAACTATGAGTCAATACGAAATTCCAAAATATTACCCATCATTGAGGTCAGAGTTTTCGAGTCATTTGTTTGAAATGACTTTGCGAATTGCACTTCGACAATCTTTATTGAGATTTATCGTTGGTCTCGGTGTAAAAGCGCTAAATTATCTTTGAAAGGATCCTCCACATAAGATTGATATTTCATTGGCATAATAGTTGGTGCTGCACTTACCAAAGTGAAGTATTGTACTTCTTTTGGGAACCTATCCTTGCGTCGGGCATTATTTTCACTGGCTTATTGCGAGTTCAAAATTCTGTTGTTGAGAAATTTCTAATTTATTATCATAGCACCATTGAAATGAGGTCTATTTTGGATATCTGAAAGTACTACCTTTCTCAGTCGACTTCAAGATCTAGAGCACTTTAAGGGTTGGTTTAATGTAGCTTTACACCACCATTCCCTTTTAGGCTTTATTTCCACAACTTAGTATTTATCTAATTTTACGTTTATGCCTTTTTAGCGTAAAATCTGTATCAAATATTTCCCTTATTTTTTGTATGCAAATCATAAAACAGTCACGTGAAGTGTTTATCGTGATTTTGTTGCCCCTATGTCATAAACCTCATCAACAAGACGATAGATGCAGTTGGCCCTATCCACTCTGTCACCACGCATCAGTGCTCACCTTGTAACCTCTCGCCCAAGTGTTGTATGCCCTCCCTCCAGCCGTCAGGTGTTCAACAATGGCGTCATATACTCCTTCGCACCAGCGCATACGAAACGTACTGTCTCCATTCCTATTCATGTTTTTCACGTATCCACCTACCTACAGGACAAGGAAAATTTATGCCTTCCGCCCAAAAAAAGAAATTAAACCAATCTTAATGCATATGACAAACGTCACCACTTAGACGTGACGTGGCCATTTTTTAAAGACATGGAGGCAGCATTAAGTACGTAGTATAAAATTTGGTCATGCCAATCACCTTACGTGCACATAATTTAATTAATTAATTTCTGAATTCGATTTGTTGGGAGGCTTGTACAGACTTAGGGCCTCAAAGATGAGTTAATAAAAATGAAGAATCGTGTATATAATTTTTTTTCCTATGCCTTGAGTTATGTTGAGGGGTGCCCTGCTCTTGCATCACAAAATGATGAGGCTATATTACTTATAAATTTTACACGAAGGAGAACTGGCATATTTGAATTATTCCCCGACGAACTTTATCAATTCAAGTGGAGGTTTTAGTTAACTAATAATTGTTTCTTTGAAAAAAATAGCTGCAAGTATTCCTAGATTTTCACGGTGCAGTCAACTTATTTATTTAACGACTTTATTGGGGCAAGATGAGATTTCATAGTATCCCTCTTTCATGTATCCCCTACACATTACAATGGAGACGATTACTTCAATGCAGGAAAATATGCATGTATGGAGGAAGGCCCTCCTACGTAGGAATCGAACCCGCGACCTCTCTAGGCAGGCGATGATGTTTCCCCCCACTACCGCGGCTGGCAAAAAAACCTGATGAATACCTCATCACATTAGGCATTTAGATCTTCAATTTATAATATAATCATAATTCGATAATATATCGAATAATAATTTATTTCAATCTATTTTATAGTTATAAAAATATCATATCATACCCACAATTATACGGAAAGAAAAAATTACACCAGGGATTTTACCTCTGTAGTCGTTGCACTTAATGACCCAAGTTTTACAAAGTTTTTGTTTACATTCAACTCTAATAAATATTCATCGTTTTAGTGTTGTTATTTATGTTTGACTTAACAAAAACAGCAGTTAATGCCACTCCTGACATTCGCAACTTATAATATTAACAGTCTCATAGGTATTTCTTTCTCTGAAATCCTTCTAGTTTTGGCGACGTTAATTTACCTCTGGGACACCCAGGATGAGGTTTTCACAAATTAGCAATATATTTTGTAGAAAAGACGTTATTTGAATGGCTAGTGCGTCTTACTTACTATGATCATGCCCTTGATCGACGGTGGAATATTTTAAAATTGGATTTTAAGGTCCATCGCGATGGTGAAGTAAGTGTATCATTCTTTTAGCTGTTAAAATAGACATTTCCACCTCCTTATCAATTTGAAAAGCCTCTTACCTAAAAGAGGAAATCTCCAAGTGGTACCTCGGGGAAATTCCTTAAAAACCATTGGTGCTCGGGAATTCTATTTACATTTGACCTTTGGTATCCTCGCTTGGTCTCACGACATACTCCTTACTAGAGTTCAAAATCCCACGCCACTTTACAGAACGGACTTGTTTCGGTAACACAATGGCTTCCATTTGTTTATCTTGGCATAAAATTTCGGGTTGGGCCACTCCTATGGACATCTACTCACCCCCGCCCCCGGTAATGGTAGAGCATTGGGAGAAGGCACCAATCAGAAAGGGATAATTGCGCCATGCCTGAGGATCTTATCGCTTGTGGGAGTCTTCTAGTTACGCCGAACGCCTTCCCGAACTCCTTTATTTTTCGGCATTGATAACCGCTTTCCAGAGGGTCACATGAAGAATACGTCCGTGGGTGTGATGGATCGAAACGTTTGCACGTGATGTAGTGGGAGGAGCCGGCGGGAATATTTTAGGTTTGGACCAGGAGCGAACACCCTCACTCTCTCTCGATTGGCCGAGGGGATATATCATTGAAAGGAGCTGTTCACTCTGCGAATTCGCGGAATTCCACCTCAAACGCGCCGACTTCGAAAGGATTTTGTAGCCCTCTCGAAAATATCTCTCGCGGATATAAATTCACGACTATCAAATACTTTACCGAACGAGCTCCGGGAAATTTCGAAGTTTATTGTCCATGCCATTATTATGGTAGAGCGCAAGTGATCACATGATTGCATTGCATGCTGGAAAATAGGCACGCATGCAGCCAATCACTCGCAGACTACCAAGAAGCGACAATTTTTCCATTCGAGGATACTCCTCTTAATGCCTATGTAGTTGGGTGAGTGCAAAATTACATCTTAACAGGACTTATTATTATTGTACACACTTAATGATCAGCGCGCATAAATATTGAAGTGAAATTCAGGAATGAAGGATGAATTCCTGTTTTGAGATATTTTTGGAACATTCGAATCTCCTTCGAAGAATGATGTTGGGCGATAATATACAAGCAGAGATTCCCTGTGCAGCAGAATGAGGCAAGTAATATAGATATAAATTTACATCAAAGGACATATGGACGTTAAATTTGGTAAAATTGACGATGGCGTGACTTGGGCGCACTCCTTTAGTTTAAACCTAGCACTGGACAACTACGCATCGTGAGAGAATCGCCCGTTTCTCAGGCAGGTAGTGTGTTTGTGGTCACACTTTTCTCAGTAGTGGTGTTGTTATTTTTAGCCAATTTTTTTGATGCATCAATAGAATTAAGCTCACATTAAATTATCATTCCTTGAGAATTATTATTGATAAAATTTCTCAGCTGTCGCACTGATTTTAGGATTTAACTTACAAAAAAAAAATCCGAGTTAAAAAAATACATAATTTGAATCGTAAACTATTTTGAAGTAAATATCGCGTATGGCACTGGAATGTTGAATGTAGGTAAAATCTTTCCAAATGTTTTCATCTTCACGTCAATGTATTTAATTCTAATGCTTCCGGTTGTATCAGTTACTCGTTGGCGAAATTATGTGTATAATCAGTTAGGCTGACTGCTGGAACTGCAATTTCAGCATTTACAAATATAAAATGCTCAAACAGTATAAACAAAATTTCTTTGAGTGGACTGTTTGTGCCAACTAGAAAAAAACTTCGCTCGACGGCTTTGATGTTCATTCTCACATTTTGTCCAGCTATTATAAAAAATAAACTCTGTATGAAATTGGTCCTCTATTTCCCAAACAAAATGTCGTAACGTTAAGCCTGTGTGAAGTCTCATCAAACCTTTTTAAGGGTCGTCAAATGTTTATATGCGCAAATAGACTCAACACTTTATTGCATGATCGAAGAATCGAAGGTAGGCGAGGAGAAAGCAAAATGATCGCTCGTGTAGAATTAGAAGTCCGCAAGGAGTGCCCTCTTCTTTGTTGTACGAGAGGTGAATACCCAGTGCTATCATCAGCGGTGACACAGGTGGGAGGAAGTGACTCTATTTACGAGCGGCGAATTTCATGAGCGAGAGAAAATTCGGGCTCACGGTCCTCCATTCATCTTATACTACCGTACTTCATCACGTGCCGAAAAAATGTATAAAAGATCAAGGCATTAAATGCCAAGGATGTCAGTCGCTTAATTCTAAATATTATTCCAGGGTTTCCTTGAAAATGCATCTTCAATCCGTATGCGTTAACCCAAATAATGATAGAATGACTAATTACAACTTCCCATATAAAAGTAAAAAAGTGGTTATGCTTGTCAAAGTTAATAAGGATATATCATAGGAGTATTCTGGGAAACCATGGCTGTACATATATCTTCGTTGTCACAAGAATAAGATTCAAGCTTGCTATCGGCAAAATATGAGTGTTTCAAAATCACACACCTCTTATGATACATGGTAGTATTCTGCACACACCCCCCCTGGCAGTATAATAATGCCCCATGAAGATGCTGGATGCATGTTTCCATGTTTTAAAATTAATTTAGTTCCCATAAGTGAGGGATCCTCTGCAAAACGAATGAATTGTCTCTCAGTTGACATTTTATGAAAGATTATGATACTTTAGATGTTCTTGGTTTCCAAAATAACTTTGTAATATAAAATTAGTGCATATTTTTTTCTTGAAATGCAAATCTATATTTTTGTCGAACGTCGTGATAATATATTATCATAAGTTTCAATGAAGGCTCGAAGGAAATGCTGTCATCCTGGGAAATTTGATTTTTCCATGATGTCATCAAGTAAAGAAATACATGCAACAGCGTTCCGCTATGATAGAAATATCAGCTTATTCTTTAGTGGCAACTGCTAAGCTATGCATAATAAAGATTAGGACTGAGGAGGATGCAAACTCACTTTAAAATGGCGATGAAAATCTACGGTTTGAAGAATAAAAAGCGCAACCAGGCTCAAGCTCTGCTATCGGAATAGAAGGTAACTCAAATATAAAGCTGAGCGATCAAAAGCAAGGACAGAAGAATGATGCAAGCGAAAAATTAGCTGAATAATTAATGAAGAAATTATCCGATTTTTAACTAGGGTACATATCTTTCGTGGGCAATGAAAGATAGTTGGAGTTAAACCGTCAACATATTTTGGGACACGATTACTATGTAAAATAATTGTGATAGACAAAGTAAATGGGAAGAATTGCAAAGGAAAGACCCCGGTGAGTTGAATTTAATGAATAATACTCGTAAATAGGTAAAATCATGAAGAGGATAATATTTTGTATTTATTAGTTTTATTGTTGCTGAAATGAGGTTACCTTCCACTATTTATATTCGGATAGGAAACCACAATTGACGATCGAATTGGTTTGTACGGAAATGACGAGACGTAGATGGACGTAAAAAAGCGATAGGTCAGGGAAAGTCAGCTTCTATGCTAACTACTGAATTAAATGAGTGATTAAAAGTGCATCCATGATCTCCTTTATAAATAAGCATATAAATTATGGAATTAAGTATCACTGTTATCTCTTCGTAAACTTGGTATTCTATATTATTTGGTGGTAATTAATTTTAATTTTTGGACCCATTTGACCAATGGTTTCCTGGGTCCACTTTTATTTTACTTCGCAGTTAGTTGGGGATTCCTTTGAATCTTAGTTCCCCTTTTTACAAACAATAATGAGACATAAGGAAACAACATACATAACAAAACATACAAAAATAATCAGACATAAGGAAAGTTTTTCTAAAATTTTAACATCTACAGGTGCTTATATATGTTGGGAGTTAAACTAATGATAAACAATTCAAGAAAAAAAAATCACTCAATAGACATATAGAATACATTGCTACATTTTACATAAAATTTTACACAAAATATTTCCCAGTTAGTTCGCTTGTTGTGGTTCACTATTTGCTGGTTTTCTTATTGCAAATTTTCCGAGCAGGTTATTGTTGTTCTGTAGGCAGAATGTGATCATTTCCCTAAAGCTCGTTAGCTTCTCTTCCATATTGTTCCATAAGAGTTGCCGCTCTGTCTCATAGTAAACACAATCCTCCACTCTGTGTTCTGCTGTGTCTTCTTTTCCACAGTTACACAGAGGGGTAAAACATTTCCCTATGAAGTTTAAGTAGGAGTTAAAGTTTCCATGTCCGGTTAACACTTGTGTGCTTGCTGATGTGTGTTTAATATTTAATTTAATCCGGTCATCTATGTTCGGAAATATACGGTGTGTTTTCCTTCCCTTTTCTGTTCATTCCATTCGTCGTTCCATTCTCTATGTGTTTCCTGTCTCAGTAGTCTTTTTAATTTTGATATTTGTAATGCATTTTCTGCATCTAACGAGAGGTTGAAATACTCTATATTTAATTTTTTCCTCGATTTGTTTATAGCAATTCTTTCCCAAATTCGGTATTTTAGAGGTGGAGTTGCAGCCACTATACAGAGTGCGTCGCAGCTCACGGTGGAATAGCTGTTGCACATCGCTATCAAGCAGGCACGCTGTGTCTCCTTTAGCTTTCTCTCGAATCTTGCGAGATTGACTCTATGGGACCAAATTTCGCACCCATAAGTGACAATGGGTATTACTACTCCCTCATAAATGTTTTCCATCGGTTTGAGGCCATATGTACAACGGCAAAGCCTTCTTATGGCACCAAAGATAGTCTTAACCTTCGAGCAAGTGTAGTTCACGTGAGGTTGGAAGGTAAGTTTATCGTCTATGTGTATGCCGAGGTATTTAAAGGTCTTCGTTCTCTTTAGCTGTTTCCCATTGATTTTACATGCCGGGTTTCTTAATATTTTTGCTCCTAGGGTCATGTATTGGCTTTTTTCTATGGATAACTTCAGTTTGTTACTTTTTGCCCAGGTTTCTAGGATAATCGGACATGAAACATTCGTCTAAGAGTTATTAGTATTGGGGCATTATTACCCCCTGATGATTGTCAGTAAAAGTAAGCTACGTGCTGATGTCTTTTGTTGAAGAGCTATGGAAGAATCGACTAAAGTTGGACCGAAATAGAGTGGGTTAAAATCGGGGCATAGAGGAAACAAACTTGGTTTGACACATCGATAGAGTTAAGGCAATCAGAATGGATAACAGTACCTTTTTTTTTTTAAGGTAATCTACCGGTTAAGGTAGGTTTTTCGATGGACACAACTATCAAAAAAATATTTTATTACTCCTAACAAAACACAAAATCCATCATCCTACTCTATATCAGGTCCCTCTTCATCTCTGAGTACTTTCTTCCTCCCTTCATCCCGTCCAACATCCCTATCCTGTTCCTTCCCTTTCCTCTTTTGCCCAACATTCTACCCTCTATCACAGTCTTCAACATCCCACTGCCGGTCAACACCCCCTTCATCCACTTTTCCTGCCTCCATAGGATTGCTCCCAACAAACCCCTCTCTTCGCCCACCATACCAAGTACTTCCTCATTTGTTTTCTTCTCTGTCCATTTCACCTTCTCCATTCTTCTCCACACCCACATTTCAAAAGCCTCCAGTCTACGTCTATCCTCCTGCTTCAATGACCACGTTTCCGCGCCATACATAGCTACGCTCCATATCAAAGTTTTTACGAGTATCTTCTTAACATCCTTACTCAAAGTCCCCGTCATCAACTCTCTCCTCCTTGTGAAAGCCTCTTTGCCTAGCGCAATTCTTCTCCTTACGTCCCTACTACTTTGACCGTGTTGGTCCAAAACACTACCGAGATACGTAAACTGTTCTACCTGCTCTAGTTTTTGCCCTCCTATTTTAATGTTAAGCTTGGCCTTTTTCTTTCTAGAAAATCGCATAACCTTTGTTTTCTTAATATTGATTCTCATCCCATACCTGTCGCACTGAATTTCCAATTCACTCAGCAATGCTTGCAGCCCCGTGGCTGACTGACAAACTAAAGCTTGGTCATCAGCGAACCTAACTGATTTTACGAATCCCCCGCCCACTTTCATTCCTACCTCGAGTTCTTCCCATGCCTCTTTGATCATTTCCTCTGCATACAGGTTGAACAGCAACGGTGATAATGGGCAACCCTGCCTTACACCCCTTCCTAACACTGCCCATCCTGACTCCCCGTTTCCCACCCGCACCTGAGCAGTCTGAGACATGTACAGGTTGCGGATTAACCTCCTTTCCCTCCAATCTATTCCTATTTTCTGCAAAATACTCATTAGTTTTTCCCAATTCACTCTATCAAACGCTTTTTCGAAATCTACGAAACAGGCAAATACCTCCTGGTTGTGTTCTATATTCCTCTCGATTAATAATCTCATTACTGCAATGGCATCACGCGTACCTCTCCCCTTCCTAAACCCAAACTGATCATCCCCTAAGTAATCATTTGCCCTACTCTCTATCCTTTTGTTTATGATCCTGAGAACAACTTTAGCTGCGTGGGATATCAAAATAATTGTCCTATAGTCCTCACATGACGTGGCCTTTACCTTTTTCGGAATCGGAACTAAAACTGCTCTCACAAAGTCTTCCGGCCAGATTCCCTCCTCATAAATGCTACGGATCAGCCCATATAGCCTCTTCCTCCCACATTTTCCTAAGCATTTTAAAAGTTCCACGGGAATGTTATCTACCCCCACGGCCTTATTTAGTTTCATCTCCCTTAATGCCCTTTCTATCTCATTGTCTAGTATGCCTGGACCTAAGCTGTCTTCCTCTACGTCATTTTCTTTTTCAATGTCTAACTTTGTTGGTCTCAGTTCTTTACTATACAGTTCTTCTATATACTCCTTCCATCTCTCTTGGATCTTTCCTGCGTCAACTATTACCTTACCCGCCTTATCTCTAACTGTTAGCATAGCTCTTCCTTTCTTACTTCCCGATAACGATTTAACTTTGCTGTACAGCGCACCGATTTTACCCTTCCTCTGCAGACTTTCCATATCCTCGCACTGCGTCTTCCACCATGCGTCTTTTGCCTTATTTTTTGCCCGCCTCAATTTATTGTTCAATTCTTTGTACTTCATTTTGCCTAATTCTGTATTTATATTCTTCCATTTTCGCCGCTCATCCATCTTTGTCATCATCTCATCCGTGATCCATGGTTTCCTAGTCCTTTTAGCGTTAACGGTTCCAATAGTGTCTTTTGCGGCTTTAGACAACCCTTTTTTGATCATTTCCCATTTTTCTTCGATAGTTATAAGCCCTTTACCATCCTCCATGATTTTCTCTACCGCCTGTTTGTATTCCTTCCTTTTCAACGCATATAATGCTTCTACATTCCATTTTCTAACTCGCCGCCCCTGCCTTATCTTTTTGAAACGTACGCTACATTTCATAACAACTAAATTGTGGTCTGAGTCCGCATCCGCTCCCGGGAAGCTGTGCGAATTTATCACACTGTTCCTAAACCTGTGTCTAACCAGGATATAATCTAGCTGATATCTTCCTGAGTCACCTGGCATTTTCCATGTATACCTGCGTCTTTTGTGGTGTCTAAACCAAGTGTTGGTGATGACTAACCCCTAACAGTACCTATAGAAGCAAATAGAAACCAACCTAAGGCTAGAAAGAACTTTGAAAAAAGACTGAGGTGGGAAAGAAATGAATGAAGAAGTGAAATGGCCCCCAAATGAAATTACTCATAGTAAACGCTCTTTCTTAGATAGTTCTCAAGCAATGATGAATGAATCCATAGGAAACTTAATAATCTGGCATTGTGTTTATACCCAGTTTATTCCCATCTGATCATTAGTTATTTTATTATCATTGTATGACTTTTGTACCTATTTCCTTTTCATTTTCTTCGATTGATTTTCTGTTAATAACAAGGTAAATGGTAAGATTTAATGAAGTTTGTTCTATTATTATGGTATTCTAAAAAATAAAATTTCAGATAAAATGTTCCGATTTATCGTTTCTTCTTTTTGATTCCACGAGCCATCTTTGAATTTCATTCTCGAAGAAATAATTGCCAATTTCCAATCAGACGCTACTGTGAAAGATTGCTTAATCGCTGGGAACGAGAATTTAAAACCTCGTAACAACGTAATCGCCGACAATTAGATCGCACGATGCAATAGGACGCCGAAGAATTTGAATATTATGGATGTCGGCGATAAGTTGTAATTAAGGCTGACAGGGATGTTTTTTAGAATGAAATACGGGAGAGCTATTGCCGCGATGTAAGGCCCCAAATTCTTAGAAGAAAATGCTTATTTCATTTGCCAGCTCGAGGATTTTGGAATCTAGAGGACCAATTGCCATTATTTTTTAGGCCCCAAAAATTATCTCAGAGGTCATTTGGGTCGGTGCATTAGATAGAAGAGGGCGCAGCAAACGCTGCCCAGAGTTTGCAGAACTTAAAGATCGCTATCGGCCATATGCTCTGTACGGAATAGGGTTCCACGAAGGGAACCATAATTTTTGTTTCCTCCGGTAATTTCTCCTTTCGCTATCGCTTCGTCGAATTTAGCACCCCCGAATTCCCCTACTCCGAATTTCACCGCACAATTATTCCTTCCCCGAAGCCCTCCCTCAGCTTACCAGCCTACAGTTTTTCTTGAGTCTCAAGGATGAGCGAACTAATGCCCGTGAAGCTATTGTGACCATAGGCACCCTGCGAATCTTAGCGATGCACAGCGTTAGCTCATCCCAACGAGGGTAATTTTATTTTTCCCTGAAAACAGGATAAACAGTGATTAAAAAAGTCTTGGAATTCAGGAATTCTATTCAGCTAAGACAGCATACATTGAAAGTGAGCTTCCAACAGTACATACTCTTTGTAAACTACGTAGTCACGCATTAATGCTACGTCTCATGAGTTTATTAATGAATAATAATTAGAATTTTTTCATTTAAATACAAACCTCCAGTGAAACTTGCGGTTTGGATTTCCTAGCAACTTAACTCTTCCAAGCTTAAAAATTCAAAGAACTCTAATGGCATGAATAGGCTAATGAATTAAATCGTTATAAACCTTTGGCATATTAAATGGATTTTTCATGTGATCGAATGGGAAATAATTGCATTAAACTGCATTTCATGTAAGGAAAGAACGTATGCGATTAAAGCGCAGAAAAATTACTTCAAAATCACGATTACCCTGGGAAACTGTTCGATGGACCTTTGAAAGAAGTAGTTGTATCACCTTGGACGGAAATTCGAGTCCTAAGAGCCTCTTCATTGCTCGAAAGAAATGACACATTCATGATCTGTAATAATATGGCGAGTATATAACATTTTGACAATTAAGACATTAGTGTAATTGAGTGATTAGTTATTTGCAGTAAAAGAAATTCTTGAAATTTCAATTAATTCCTGATCTAGCTAAAATTAAAAAAACACTAATTCCCCAGAAGCAAAGATTAATTTTTTCATTGTTGATCGTTAACTATATCTAACATGATTTAATTAATGGTAATTGATGAAGTTTAGACACTGAAGTTGGTACACACAATTAATCATTATTATAAATAATTAGAGGCATTGAGATATTATCAGATTACTATCCAAGTGAAAATTAAAGAAATTTTAAGACTAGTTGAACGGTTGACACATGAGAATGGAATTACAGTTTTCCCTAAGTTGTTGTATAGTAGGTGTATGAAGATAATCGGAAAATATGCGAAACCTTATGGATTTTTACGAGATAAAAACGTAACACTCCATGTTGTCAATTCTAATTTAGTAAAAATATCAGGTTGCTAGGATATAAAAATATAAAATCTGTATAGATTACAAGGAAAATCGATAAACCCATCCTATAAAACTGAAAGAGTAGACTCATGTTCTATTTCACCAATACTGATATGTAGTTGTACTACTTGATCAGTATTTCACCAATACTGATCAAGTAGTTGTTAAAGGTACCATTTTGCAATGAAGTTTGTTGCACCAATCATGTACTCCCGAGCTCACTTTAAATTCTCTTTGTTCCTGCTGGGTATAAAATACACATTAAATACTAAAATTAAACATTGGGAAATAATTGATCTTCATTGATCATACAATACGCATACATCTGGATCAATGCTGTGGTAAATTGCGTAATAGAAGGGAAAATATAAGGAAATATGCAACGCGGAAAAACCAAGGGATGAGCAAATGAAGCAGAATTCAGGGTGGAAAAACTCTGGAAGAAGAGTTTTATAGTCTTCGAATTGAACTACCGACAATAGTGATGTATCTGCTATGGTAGGGGCATAGTAAACATTTGGATATAGGGTTACTTCAAATTATATTTTGCACCAATAATTTAGAGGATATTAATCTAGTCGCTGGTAGCTAAACTTTATTTATTAAGCTAATAGCGAAAACGATATTCGGAGTAATATATATATATATATATATATATATATATATATATATATAGTTACAAAATGAGATAAGTGTTACTACCAGTAATTGTGCGTCATGCCTTCCTCGAGCACACAATGACTGTCAGCGCGCACATCTAATTTCTTCTCTTAGTCCACAAACTAAAGCGTCGAAAATATCCTCGGAAGATTTCATCCGCCCGAGAGAGACCCCTGAGGAAAGCAATCATTTTGATTCGAGGGAACACACGGCGTCTGCGTCGTCGCCTTTAGTACCGTGCACCTTTTTTAGAGTTCATAAATCTTCTCCTTCCGTCCGAGTGCATCAATCTGCCCTCGGCGGCCGCATACCCACCCTCCTCACCGCCTCTTCCCCTCTGCTCCACCCTAGACGCTTCAAGCCCCCAACCTCGTACATACTCCGGCGTATCACCTCCTCCGGGCGAGGTGCAGGGGACAAGCGACTCTGGAATCGCGAACGGAGAGAGGGAGGGAAAAAAACACCCCGATGCAAAGGTTTATTTCCATCTCGGAAGAGCGCGTCTATTTTGCATTTCCACATCGGAAATAGTGTAGCAGAGGGAGTGTGTGTGTGTGTGAGAGAGAGAGAGAGAGACGGAGGACGCATACTACTTTACGACCTTTCGGAGATCGGGGTCTTTCGTATAGCAGGGCTGACTCTCCTTCCACCCGACCCTCCCTCTCTCCACGGCGAGCGCACGCGCATGCTGTGTTCGGGAGAAGGGAGGAGGCAAAAACGAGCACTCGGGGGAAGTATGAGGGCACTATGTGGTGCGCTCCTTTGTCTTCGATTGTTTTCTCCACTTGAGCGATCATCGCTTACCCTCTCATTATTTCTCTGTTCACGGTGTCCTTCTCTCGCACTTCTTGATCCCTCCTCTTTCTCTCTTTCTCCCCAGCTGTAGAAGTCATACCGCGACCTTTTCTAAGGTTTAAGATTCAGTTTGACCTTACTACGTCTACATTCCTCACTACCATGCTATTGCCAAAGTTGTATTGATAACATCCAATTACCAATATTTATGCTAAAGGTGAAGAAAAAGCGAAAATAAATCATCCCATCAGAGTGCATTGCACCGTATTGATATCCTAGGAGAATACCGGATTCGTATCATGATCGAGAGAAGTAGAACGGACGAATACTAGCGAAGAAATCAATGCCAATAGTTAAGACAATGTTGATGCCTAATGGGTGCGCTACATTATAACAGTGATATTCGCTTCCGAAACTGATAATTTGAGATGTTTGTACAGGATTTCTGAGTGCCAAATGATAACTTTTCACTCCGACGAGGGAGATATTTAATATCACGTTGACATTTAAGTTGAATGTATGAATTTGAATTAACTGAGTTTCTTAAATTTTTGATAAATTCTTTCTACTTTATCTATAAATTCGCGTAAGCGCTTAGCCAAATATAACAAAAAGATTTTAAATCATGCATTCTCCTGGATGATTGAAATTCCCTACTTTAAATGTCAATTTTTCTCCATATCTCAGTACATGTATGTTTCAATATATAATATATGTACATTTTAAAAGTGACCAAAGCGTGTCTTCATGCCAGGTATTTAAGTAAATATGGCAAATATGACATTAATGGAACATATTTTCCAGTTTTTACTGTGAAATCTTACATTTGATTATCACATATGTCTATTCATCAGTCACCAAAGATAATCCTCGGGAATTTCAGTTGTGATGGCAAGATTCGTAAGGAAGATCATTGGTCGAGTAAATTTCATTCGTTTGGGAGACAAAAGCATTTCCTACAAATAATCCAATGGAATAAAAAAAAACTGTTGCATTCCGATCAGCGTAAAAAGATGGCCCTCGGTTGTTTCATATCCCTTTTCCAGCTTCTGAGTAGAGTTTGAGAATAATGTGTCATACAACAGGCAATGTCCTGAAGTTTACCTTTAAAAGGCCTGTAAGCTTTCAATTAGGGCCCAGTGTTTCCATCGCTGTCAAATCTATGGAGTCGGAGATTTGTAGTTTTAGTATAACCAAAACTCAGATATATTTTTTGGTGCGGGGTCGTAAATGAGTCACATGCATCCGAAGAATGCTGATATTTTCATTGAACAGGCGAAATTTGAAGACGTGATCAAAGGGGATGGTCTCCAAGAAGGTGTAAAATCACAATAAAATTCTGCATTGTTCTTTACTAATTTAGGAAATATATGGGGATGAGTATATATTCGAGTGATAAACTATATCTCATTTGGGTGGCTTCATTTTGCGTATCAAAAGATTTTCAGTTTAGTTCATTTCTTCTCGCGTATGGCAGTTCCCATGTTATTAAAATAATCAGGAGTTTTCATCAATAGCAAAAGTGTGCAACCCTTGTGCTAGTGTGACGATATTGCGGTTTTGCAATGAAGGTGATGTAGAAACTGCAGGTAACTGTAGCTTTTCGTGAGTTAATTAATCGATAGCCACTGATATGTCTCTATTAAGTGACCCGAACGTTTTGGCAATTATTATCCCCACGGAAAATTTAAAGGAAATGGAGACGATTCACATAAATGTCCTGCTTTTACCATATGGTCGTGACACCAGTTACATCACTGACGTTTACATTTGTGGCGTTTAATTATTTCCGTCACATAAATTGCCAGAATGGCAGGAGCAAAATACTTGCTGATAATTTATAGCGATTAGATTTGTCTTTTGGCATTCATTTTAACTATAGTCGAAAAGATTTTCATGCCTCATACCAATGTATTCTCTCCTAAATGTCAGTATAATGGCACGGGGTGGAATTATTAACTTTTATTATTTATAGGTAGAATAATCAATATGTTTAAGACCAATTATTATCCAGGTTAGTAGTTCTTCGAAATTCTCTATTTCACTCTTTCCGAATGAAGTTAAATTTTCTCAAGCTTCTGGAAGATGAGCCTGTTGATTGAGTGATCATCATCCGGTGAGGGTTCCCTGATTATGCAGTCACTTCGCACCACCATCCATAAATCAATGCCTGACGATAATTTGTTGAGTTAAATCGGCGGTTTAAGTCCCTAAGAAGATGACTCACATCAATTTAACCCGGGAATGCGAAATGGTACTGGCGAGCAATAAATAGCATCGGCTACTTGACGTTTAATGTGATTTCGTGCAATTGCTCCATTTTCACGAATGGAGTCGTTTTCACGAACCCATGCCGAAAATGAAGCCTCCTGAGCAAAAGTGGCATGACTACTACGACTCGCCAAATAATAGAATCTATCGCACGAAGGCATGGCAAAATGGCCATACTGGCGAAATACATTTTTATTAGCCTCTTCAGAGTACGTACTCGTACTTCCACTCGGTCCACCTGCCAACAAACATGGTCATGCCATTAAGGCTATTCTTTCGAGCAACTTTCATCAAAGAATGGCACACATGTGGAATAAAGTCCGATGAAAATCGCATGAGAAAGAGGTTATGGTAAACTTACTTTCTCAAAGTCGTATCGAATAATCACTTAGAAGCGAGCGGGCGTTAGGTCGGGATGGTTAACAAAAGGCGACAAGATCATGATATTACGAATAGGAGCTGGTATAAAAATGCCGCGGGAGTTTTAGAGCAGAAGAGACAGGAATATACTTCAAGTGTATGATATATCACAAAAAATTTTCAAATCGTTGCATGCGACTCTTTCCCAGTCGTATCGTGTGAAATACCACCCAAGAGAAGTTGCTTCGGGCTATTTCTCGAACGAAATTTTGGGTGAAAACTTGGTTCTTGTCACGACAGCTTAAGTAATGCTTGGAGTGTATAGTCTTGTGATGGCTGCCGAACGCAAAATGCCGCTTGTGGTACGACATTTAGATACGATAAGTTGAGAAATGAGTTTATGGGATGAGTAAGCGGCCGTAGACAGTGGACTACAGTACTCGTAGGACATAAGCGTCTATATCCTTGGGCCACATGACTTAAATGTGATTTGTAATTTTCTGAAAGATTCAATCATCCATTGGGTTATTACTTGGGTTGGTGGTGGATATCTGTGAAAGCGTGACATAGTGAGCGGCGGACACGCATTAAATACTGCTGATGAGAATGCAGCCCTCCTTGGGAATGAAAATGGAGATCGGAGTGATCAGTGAAGCAAACTCCCATTCCCTGCAACTGTGTATAAGCTTACTGTAATAATGTGATAGACAAGAGTCAACTACTGCGTTATACCGAGAAGCAGCATATCATTGCCCCTTATTTTCCAAATTGATTGATTAAAATACAAGCATGATGGAATATTCTCGAGTAAAATATTCTCGAGATAAGTTGTCCCCCACTCCTCCGGGTGGTGTGTACTTTCAAGAGAAGATCAGTCAAGCGTATCGATCAATTAAGGAATGGGATTTTGAACGAAAGTTCACTTTTGGAATGTGGAGTATTGAAGAATCTTAGAGTAGAATGGATTTGGATATCTAGGAGTAAGTGTTTTGAAATGCCAGAAAGAATGAAACTTAAGTAGCGACAACCATAGGTTTACATATATGGCTGGAAGAGCAGGCGCGGGAATCTTATTTCGGAATGAGAGTGAGATTGAACCTATGTACAATAGGGAACTTTAAATTACGAGTGTAATATTCACGAGGAGAAAGTGGAAAATATTTATGGAGGAATTGCGGAAGTTATGAGTGACAACAAAGGAGAGAAAAATTAATAATAATAAGAAATTGGAAAGTGGCTGTCTGAGAGGGATAAGAATGGGAAATGGGAAATATTTTTGGGGTTAGTAAAATAAGAGACAAGAGAGATTTCTTGGATTCCGTAAATAATTTGACCTTGTAGCGGGTAATAAATTTTTTGAAAACCATGGTCGAAGAAGATACACACGTAGGATGCCAAGGGATCACGTTTTATCGCAGTGAGGCGCGCACAGTATTAAAGAGAGCAATGTAAGTAGTATGTTACGTAAGTACGGCGTTAATGGGAACCGTGATAATTAAATGGACGGAACGAATCGCCAGTGAAGAAGTCGAGAGAAAGAAGGGGAAAAATAGAAGTCTATTGCAAACACTGTGAAGTGGTGGCCTCCTTCTTAAGCACAATATGAAGTATAAAAGCCTCTTGGAAACAATCAAGGACGAATGAATGAATAAGAGGAACTACCGCGGAAGTCCCACAACGGAATACTTAAAGTAGATACGGAAAATGAGTTGTGTACATTAAAGAACTCAAGAAGAAATACATTTTATTTATAATTACAATTTATGTATTTTAAAATATATTTTATCTTTCTGAATTCCTCAAATATAAAACATTATCACATCCACATTTCCATTTATTACAGTAAATCATTTAATCTAATACCTTTTTAAATATGGCTGGAGGTCGTAGTTATAAAAGGAAATCTTTTTGCAGTACTTCAGCAGTCCTCCCTAGGCTGGAATGACGGACATGCCGGGGCGTATGATGCCCGCGGACAATAGAAAACCTAGTGGATCAAAGAGAGCGATATTTCTATCTACCGCGGGGGACGGTGTAATACTCGCGATCGTCAATTCCCTTACTCATTCCCTCCCGAGCTTTTGCTCTCCCTTCCGGTCGCGAAACGAGCGTAGAGCGAGCAAACGATATCATTTTTCCAAGGCGAGAGAGAGTGGGAGTGGTAGGGGAGGGGGAACGATGGGAAGTTTTCATACCTAGTGTTTCCTTCTTTCGGGGAAGACGTGTTTCGTGGGAGGAGGCTCTCGGGCGGGTTAGGTGTTAAAAAAAAGAGTCGGGGGAGGGGAGGAGAGGAATGGGCGGGAGGAGCGCGGTGGGGGCGGAAGAAGGGGAATTAGAAGGCTTTGGTTACGAGAGGGGAAGAAAGAGGTGAACGGCGGGTGTCTCGGATGAGGAAAAGCGTGGGGGAAGAAGAAGGGAGGAAACCTTGTCGGGAAGTGTGTGAGAAACTAGATATTCGGAACGGGTGTATACCTATGTTTTAGAACGAAATATCATTGGTTTGAATGTGATATTATTTGTTATCTTAAGCAAAGCATTTCCTATGAGCACGTGTCTATTTATCGACCCTGATTTGGGTATTTACTTATTTGAATTAAAAAAATACTAGGAAAGAAAACACATTATCGAATTTAATGTTGAATAACTTAAAATATATAAAAAATATCTGAGCGTAAATAACTTTCATAACAATAAGTCCAGCTTGCAGGGGGGGTACGGCCGTGGATTGGCTACCGTAATAGGCCCGGGAAATTATTTTAGAACGGCCAATATCTTAACTAATTTATTAGAGGACGTGTTGTGTATTTCAGCCCTTCGTACGACTGCCTCCCGGGTAACTCCCGGTATCCCGCCGGGTCAATCCACCCCTGCTTTTAGCTCGTCGGGGGAGGAAGTTGGAGGTAGACATTTGAACATACCGTTGCGAACTTGAAGAAATATTATATGTTTCATTTTATGTCGTTCATATTTCTCTTGTTTGCTCGTTAAATATTGAAAATTGAGATGTTTTTTTGTGATTGAGCAATTCCATTTGAAAAAAAGCGAAAAACGTCCAAACTAGTTACCTAAATTCAGCGCACGACCACGGCACTTCAATATCATTAACCTACAATAATGGCATTACTTCCTGAAGCACTATTTATGCAGTATAATGGGCTATAAGAGGAGTATAGGTGAACTTTTCTTCGTTTCCCCCTCTCCGTTCGCGAGAATACCCGGTAGTGGTGTAGTGTGGATGGAAGGGAAGCAAGGACCTTTTCATCCTCTTTCGAAAAAGATCCCCGGCCTCAAAGGAGTTAATATCCTCTTTGGGAACTGTTTCTTCTCATCTTCCTTTTTCCCCTCAAAAGATTACGAAGTCCTAAAATGATGGGAGTAGTGACGTCGGGTTGGAGGGGGGATGTGGATGGGATGTGGGAAAGGAGTGGCATAGATGGGAACGAAATTAAGGCCTCTCTCCTTCACCGTTGTGAAATCTTCCGCTTTTGGTTTCGCCCACTTGTGTGTTACGTCCACTCCTGGGAGATTGAAGGGGAAAGTTTTTCTCGTCCGCGGAAACTTGGCTTTTGTGTTGGGTTCAGTCGCTCACTGTCCGTCTCCGTGGTTGGGCTTTGTTCTGGGTTCCTGGTTGGGTTGCTTTTTTTCGGAGCGCAGCGGGTGGATTCCCTGACAAAATATAATTTATGTTTTTAATACAGTCTTGAGAATTTTTGTCAGGGTCGTATAAACTATAAACGTATGATAGCCAGTTAGGTCTGTCGCATCTCACTGTGTCAGGCAAACTCATTGCTGAATCATCTAACGTAAGTGATAACCTAATCACATTATTATTATTAAAAAACTAGTTATAAGCCGACCATTTGGTTGAGTGTTAATAGAAGAAGTGACGCAAATATTACTCGTATGGGAAAGAAAATAGGTACAGAGACATATATGACATACTCTCACAAAACAATAAATCAAGTTTTCCCAGCCTAGTCATAAACATCCCAACGTTACTTGAGATGGGCCCTGCGATACTTTTGGATGGAGCATTCTATCCCGTAATTTAAAAAGTAAATATTTTCTTGTATTAGAATTATGCTTTCGCGGCTCTATCTTGAAAGTATGGACTTTCCTCCTCAGATAACTAAGCTAAGTACAAAGCTAAAAATCAACAAGGCTAGCAATGGCTAAGAACATAAGTTATTCTATATTGAACAATGTTTCCCTAGGTCCAAATAGTTTTAAGACTTTCTTTATTCTACTTAAATACAGATTTCCTTAATGGAGATATATGCGACTATATATAAAATATTTTTCAGGAATATCATGTATGTAGATTACAGGGAAACAGAGCAATGGGCGTTGCTAAGTATGGCTGGATTTCTAATCTTAAGAAAGTCAAGGTAATAAATAGTATCAACCCGTGTAAGTTCACGTAGTGTAACTACTTGGCTGATAACTTGAAGTTTGTGGATTGTTTGAACGAGTTAATTTTTTGCGTAAATTCCTCTCGGGTCCTCCACCGGGTTATTTCGTCCATATTGGCCAATATGGACGAAATAACCCGGTGGAGGATCCGAGAGGAATTTACGCAGCTGATACGCCGGGAAAACACCAAATCTTTTATCAGTTAATTTTTCATTACACGTAGATTATCGATAATATCATCACCAGCAAAATACAAAACTACGGAGAAATTGTTGGCGAAATGGACCTCTGATAGTGTTTCACCATTATGATGAAAGTAGAGTTATTTCAATGATTCATAGTTTAAGCAAGTTATTTACCAGCTCTATAAGAATTGAGATAGACCAATCACAGTTACGAATTTTTGACAAGGTGTTCCAAGTTCCCCTCTATTTTTTCCCCCGGGAGTCAAAAACGCATCAATTATGAATCCTTTTAATAGGACGCGCAATGAAACTTGTCCGCGGCCTATTTCTGATAATCTTGTCTTGCAGCCTATTCCTGTTAATATCATTAATCACATCTACACGGTAGCCTAACTTTTTGCTACGTAAATTGAAACTCAAAGTTATTATTATTGTTAAATGCATAGTTTTTTAATGATCAACCCAACGACACCTTTTGACGCTTAAAAAAATAATTCAAATTTGAGAATAACTTATCGGATACGAGTGAGATTTTGTGTCTTAAAGATTTGTGGGGGTGGTAGAAGAGGAGAGAAACATGCAAATACCAGAGGATATCTTCCAGGAAATAAAGATGGGCGTGGGTTACGTCTTGGCGATTATCTCGTTATTTTATGAATACTCGGCGGCCGCGGTTTAAAGAATAATTTGTGGAAGTTGTCGCATGAGAAAAAAATACGTTCATGAGGATGAGGTAGACTTTTTGTTAGCTTTGCCGCCATCAACTATCTGCCGACACTTAACGACATCCACTCCACCTATGTAAGGTCGCTGAGGTAAGGCGCTTCTCAAGCGTGAAAAAATGCTGCTAATTTTTTGCTCTGAGCTCCATGTCGCCCTACGCTCATATCCATGCATGCGCGAACTTTCGTCTCACAAAGGACTCCCTTTTCTCATGCAGCGTCGTGGTGCCAAGAATCCCATCCAAGAGTTTTCTTTCTTTATCAATGCTCGCTAAAAGTAGTGTATGTAATTGCTCCCTTCGGTTTTATGTTTTCCATTTCTCTCTCCACCGCATTTTAATCTTTCTTTCTTCCTTCTCTTCCTGCTCTTACACCGTACATGTTAATCGACTACATTTCGCGTTACTGTAAAGTGTTAGTAACAAAACGCCGGTAGTCAGGAGTGGATTTGTTCTAAAATCATATCATCTCCACTTTTTGCAGCTATTTCGATGGATTTAAATCTGTGTATTTGTGCGATATTCCATGGAACCCGACTTTTGCAAATGAAAGGGAGTTTTTGAACTAATGAATTTGAGATATAATCAAATTCTGTAAGTACTCTTGCTATCTAGAAAATTCTCACGCCTGGCATTACATAATTTTGGCAGTACCTCACGACTTTGGAACTGGAAATTAAATTAGTAACAACCCCAAGATGATATATTATGAACAAGTGGAGGGATTATCATCATGCTAAAAAAATCATACTGATTCATTATGAGTCTCTAAACTTTCATCTGAGTTTAAATTCAAATTAAAACTTTCTTTAATTTCTAACTGTAAGAGAAGCATATTAAGTCGAAACAGTTCAGGAAGGGATTTTTTAGAGAAAATATGAGGTTCTTTCGAGAAGAATGAGGAAACTGTGTCTACCCACGATGATACTATTTAATTCATTACTATTATAAGAACGATTATTTAAGTCAATTCTGGAGCAGTATTCAGATTTTTGTAGTTTTTATCTTATAAACAATGAATGTAGGCTACATCCACTAATTTAATGAAGATGCAAAACTTAAAATTCGAACTTTTATATGGAATATGTGATGACAAAAATACTATTTTGATGTTTGCTCATGACGTTGGAAACAGCAGGAAATTTTTGGTAGCTTTTACATCTGCATCTACATAATACCCCGAAAGCCGCAACGGCGTGTGGCGAGGGGAAACCCTTTTTACTAGTCTAATCTTCGATATTTTTCAGTCGAACCTCGTCAGATGAATTGCTTTCACCCTGCCAGCAATGACATGAATTGGATAATCAAGTCTTTTCGGAATAATTCAAATCTCAAATCGATTGAGGCCGAGGACGGATGCTTCAGGTTCTGATTTTATCCTTCTAGCATAGAATATAAAATCTACTAAATAATGACCGATAATCTGGCCTATTCTATCGTTAAACTAAGCATAAATAATCCAAGCATAAATTAATGGTAAGTTAGTGGAAGTGTAAACGAGCTGTTTAATACTCTTAAGCTTGACTTTATTCTGAGTGAAATATTGCTTTTCTTATCTTAATGATGCATTATGCTTTTTTTTGGTTATATTAGTAGGATGCGTGAAATTAGGGCTATTATAAATTAAATTATGAATGACATCAGAAGAATGAGATCTACTTGCAAAATGATGGTAATAATTAGTATGCTGTTATTTCTCGTAGAATTGGGAAAAATTAACTTTCTTTGAATCGGTTTGAGTCACGTGTCAGAATAATTACGATTATGCTTCGCAATACTAAGCGGTCAGTATACCCGCAATTTGACAATCTAGCCTTACGAAAATAGGAAATTATGAAGATTGAGCGAGACGGAAATTTTGTTGCTCTTCACAGTAGACCACGCGGCGGATGTACCCAATTGCATCATAGATTCCGCCGCTTTATTGCGCTTAATCGCCCAGGGGAAGCACCTGTGAAATGAATTGTTGCGCGGAGCGGCCGTAATTTTTATCGCTTCCCCATAGGAAATATGATCTACTTTGGAAATACCCCGTTATAATGCCTCTCTAGTTGCTAGAATTTTGTTATTAAAACCTTATTCATTCACACGATAAAATCATGTGCCCATCCGAACCAAATTTCGGAAAAATACCAACTCCAAGAAAGGAGAGTTTATGGAAATAGGAAAGTTTAAAATTTATATTTATGTGTATGTGTTCAGTATGAGGCGAAATGGCAAATACCAATCAAAGCATATGGTTTCAATTGAATAACTTAAATAGTGAGAAAAATGAGAGGACTCCTAAATACCATTGAATTATACAAGTTAATTATTTCAGGCTTGAGGAAAAAAATTGAAAAATGCTCTTTCAAATATTTTTACTACTCCGATTCGAAAAATGTAGTCGAAATTCTCGAATCTACTCTGGGCGGCTATGCTATCCAAGTATGGTACACGAGTATGATCGATAGTCAATAAGTATAGAATTGGGTGTTTAGTGTTTTAGGGAATCATTTCCATTGCACTTTTTATTGATCAGCTAAATGCTTATTTTTAAATGCTGTGCCGCAGGAATTTGGGCTTAATAATGAGAAATGACGAGTAATATACTATTCCTTTACAAGTTCCTTTTATGATTATTCTTCTTTGACTTCCTTTGTGATTTGGCAGCTTCCCACGAAGTCGCGACTCACTGTCTGGGAACCACTGCTCTATTTAAATATAAATACGTTAAGTCGACTGTTACGCAGCAATAGAGCCCCATAACATCCCTCTTTATTTTCCCCAACACCCTTTTAACTACATGATACGGTGCTTTGACCGTTCTTGTCACAGTCTCGTACTGGCTTGATGATGGATCAGAGTGGACTCCGAAGCTTCTGCTGCTGCTGTTCTTTTTCTCAACTTGCCCCGCATCTTTTTCTTTCCGTCCTTTCATCTTGCACGTCGTTTTCGAGGTGGTTTCTCGTTTGAGCCCATCTCATTTGCTCATCTCCTCCAGATACGAAATCCAGTTATGTTATTAGACGCCCATCTTTGAGAAAGTGAGAGCGAGAGGCGGGAATGAGAAGAAGAAAAGACAAAATAAAACTATACGGAGGAATGGGATTTGGTTTACCGCGCAAGAAACTCTTTAATGATAACCCCCCCCCCCATTCCTCTAAACCTCTCCTTCCGACGACTTCATTATTTCATGAATTACTTAATTTACGGCTGGGGTGTGGTTTCTCTTGCCTGGAAATGAAACCTTACGTGGTCTGGTCTCTCTACCAGTTCAAGATATCGCGGAGAAATTAATAAATGGCCACTAAAGTCATACGAAAAGCTACTGAAAGGGTGAGCCAGAGGCAAGGTTAGAGAGTTTTTATGCGCATCCTCAGAGTTAGTGAGCAGAGGAACAAGGCTTCGAAAAAGTCGACTGTTTTTCTCAGGCAGTGCATCTATTAGAGAGAATTAAGTACCGCGCCTCATATGAAATAACACCGGTATTTCTATTTGAATAAAAATATCCCAGATGATTTTTCCTTCGGGTTTATTCTATATATTTTACAAATCTCATTCGTGCTTATTTATGTGTTCCAATTTTGGGGTTATTCGCGACAATTCTTCCTCGGAAAAAGAATTCTGGTATTCTGGACGTTTATTGTCGGTCCAAGGACAGTAACCTAATCCTGAGGAATGCACTGCAACATTGTCATTTGAAATACTCGCATTCCTGGGGAAAAGGGATAGATTTCTGTCATACGATTAGTACACCCATTTATTTAACCCAATGTGTGCCACAACCCATTTATTTACCTGCATCATGTATATGTCCAAGCACACATTTAAATAGGGCTGGTATTGTGTTAGAAATTTTGGCTTTTTGAATGATTGCATCATAATTTTGGGTTTTCAGAGATATAAAAAGCTAAGATGGGATGAATATGTAAACATGAAACCAGCTCGAGTAAGGCCTTGCAAGCCATTATTAGCGTAGAGCCCGAGGTTTTATTGATTACACCTATTGCACAATCGTGAAATATTCTGTATCATTTGTTTTATGAAGTGTTTGTGGATCATAAAAGGTAGATGAAATAGTTCGCGCTAAAAATATTTGTAGCAAGAACGTCCACGTTGAATTGTTTAACCTTTCTTTAGCATATCTCTAATCGCTAGGAGGAAGGGCTTGTGATCGGTTGGGATAGTGGAGTTCTTTAGGAGGATGAAGTGGGTCTGGATTGTAGAGGGCGAGAGATCCAATCGAGGCTTTAGAAAAAAACATAACTGGAAATAGTTAGGTTTGGGGGCCAAATCATAGATCGATTGAGTGCAGAGGGCGGTCGCATTATTCCCTCTAAGAAATTATCCTGGCTGGAGGGCAGTGACTTCTTATAATAGGGCGATCTCCACCCATAGAATGAAGCTGTGGCTGCGTCCCGAAAATTCCGAAGTATCTGAACGGGAAGTTAGGTTGCCTTTTCTTTTTGCATTTTTTTTAAATATTCTCGAAATAAAAACCCATCGGCAGAGCGAGAGGAGATCCTTTGAGCTGAAACGGAAGCTGTAATTAAAAATGCAACACCAATAAAAATGCTCGAAGAAATCCCGTCTTCGAATAACAAACCTTTTTATCTTTTTATCTTCCCACCTGTTATATTATTTTCTTTTTTCATATTCGTCATTTTCCTTGACTCTTACCAGTTTCATAATCTTGCCTGCTTGAAGTCGGTATTTTAGAATGCTGCTCTTGAATATTCAAGCTAGCGTTTAAACGACTAGGAGCGCGCGGCATCTGCAATACTTTTCGCATCCTTGCATTGAAAAATGTTGTTATAAGAACTAGATTACATGTGGATGACAGAGGCAATTCTTTCATTAGTTTTTTTATTAAAAATCATTTCTCAGGAGTTATTTTAATTTTGTGATATGGAAAATGTTGTTGCATATGCCTTTCCTGTAAATATGACGCGGCTACCCCTGAAGCACAACTAATGTTACAGGGCCTGAAATGGCGAACGTATAAACGCTATCATGAAAGTAAAAATCTCTATTTTCTTGCTTTTATTGAAGTAAGTATTTTTTCGGATGTACGTGCATGGTGTACATTTTTAAATCGTGGATTAATCTTGCTCTATCATTGTGCTCTTTCTAATTTAATCATGTCAAATTTGGCTTCCAACCATGGTTTCCTGACTTAATTGAATGTTACTTCTAAAAGCTACTATTTCTAGGGTTGGCACGCAAGTTTTCTGATCGAGTTTTGGAAGCTAGACAAAAACATAAAAATATTACACCTGCCTTTATGAGACTATGCATAGAACATTTAAAGTCGATAACGCATTCGTGATTCACTAATTTTGTCAATGATTTATCAATTAAATCTTGACAAAAAGAGACAGTGCGAATATTTCGTAGTGGCTCACAGTAAAGTTTGGTAGTCACCCACTCATTGAAATGCCATGTAAGCTAGCTTTAGGTTTTAAAATTGATGAATATTTCTTCCATCTTGTATTTCAACCCTTTTATTTTGCTTGAAATTGAAAGTAGGAATACATTCGCAAGGCATGAAATGACAACATCGTGGACGTCACTCTGCGCTGGGAATCAGATTACAAACATTAAGTAAGTAATTAATTTGGACTTACACCCACACCTTTCCCAGCAATTACCGCGCATCGTTAAGAGCAGTTTGATTTACAGCCGCGAGAAAAGAGAGTCATCTCACGCTCTTTCCCTTTCCTACTTGGTAAATCAGTGGCTTGGGAATGCCCGTACATTAATATGTATGCAGCAGAAATAACTATATAATGCATCTAGTTTTTTATATGAATTTAAAAATATGTTATGAAATGACATTACACATTCGATTTTTCGGTCAATACTCCTTTGATCCCTCTTCTTGTTAATTTCAACCGGACCTCAATGCTTGCGGCTACTTCAAAGGGGTTTGTTATTGCATCACATGGGCGCGACTTTTATTTTTCGTTTCTGGCCAATAGTAACTATCAGAACTCGATGTGAAATTTATTACGGTAGCAAGTAGTTAGGTTTTTGTTACAGATTATGCATATCGTTATCACAAATAAAAAACATAATTAATCAATAGCATAATAATATAATACCCAGATAATCTGTGGGAATATCTTTCGTATATTTGGATTCGAGGAGGATTTAAACCGACATACTACCTTGATCAAAAAGTTCCCGGAATAACCACCGTGTGGCGCTCCCATCGTTCCGATTTGAGTTCTGTTTTTTTTGTTAAATTGGTACATCTGTTGTTGATATTCCCTTTAAATCTTAGTGTCATAACTTGACATTTGCAAAAGTTACGTAGCCAAGAGTACATCTATCTCTGTGTGTGTTGGCGATTTTTTACAATTGCAGAAATGGATTTAAATTTGCAACAACGAACTTGTATTAAATTTTGCGTAAAAAACGGATTTAGTGGCGCACGGACGTTGGAAATGTTGGAAAAGTGTTTCGGCAACGATTCTCTAAAAAAAACGGTCGTTTACCAGTGGCACGAGCGGTTCAGAAGTGGTCGTGAGTCAATCGAAGATGATGAACGCAGTGGCAGACCATCGACATCGAAAGTCGGTGAAAAAATTGATAAAGTAAAAGAAATGTTGGTCAATAACCGCAAATTAACCATCAGAGAAATAGCGGAGGACTTGAACATTGCCTATGGATCCGCCCAAGACATTGTGGTTAATGATTTGGGTTTCCGTCGTGTAGCAGCAAAGTACCTCAATTTCATGCAAAAAAGAGACCGTGTTGACGTCGCAAAAGACATGATTTGCGAGGCTGAATCCGATCCCACATTCATCAAAAGGATCATTACTGGAGACGAGACGTGGGTTTATGAGTACGACACGCAATCCAGACATCAGGCAAGTGAATGGCGTTCACCAAATGAGCCGAGACCAAAAAAACCACGTCGTTTTCAGTCAAGAAAGAAGGCAATGCTGACGGTTTTCATGGATTACAACGGTGTAGTGCATCATGAATTTTTGCCAGAAGGCCAGACAGTAAACAAAGAGTATTATTTGGGCGTTATGAGACGTTTGCGTGAAGCAATTCGCCGAAAGAGACCAGAAATGTGGGCAGAAAACTCGTGGATTTTGCACCATGATAACGCACCGTCGCACAGTGCTATCATTATTCGTAATTTTTTGACGAAAAATGCAACAAATACCATCCAACAGCCACCGAATTCACCTGATTTGGCTCCCTGTGACTTCTTTCTGTTCAATCGAGTTAAAAAACCATTACGGGGAACGCGTTTTAGCAGCCGAGAGGAAGTAATGGAAAAATCGCAGGAAGCACTGATGGACATACCGAAAACCGAATATAAAAAATGTTTCGAGGATTGGATCAAGCGCTGGCATAAGTGTGTTGCAGTCGATGGGGATTACTTTGAAGGGGACAATATAGATTTAGATGAATAAACTTGTATTTTTAATTTTCTGAATAAATTCCGGGAAATTTTTGATCAAGGTAGAATAGTAAATATGTCGCGTAATAAGTCGCGTAAGTAAGTGAATTATAGAAGTAAACCATTAACTCTGCTTTTGAAAATACACAGGAATTGAAACGCATCGGAAACTATTTTAAGCTCGATTTGTAAATCATACTCATGTCAATCCCTAATTGAATATCGATAATAATTGAGTTCCTTGCCTGGGTAGATTAGAAGCCCCGAGTGTGTTCGAGTATTTCGACCAAATTGCTCGAAACATCGTCAACTGAAATTTAAACTTATTATTTGCTTCGAGACTCAAATAAGTTTTTAATTTAGGTAATAACTGATGATTCCGCAGGATGGTGAAACGCGTTTTACCTTAAAATAAAGTCTCCGGAAAAGTTCGAAATCTTATAATATGTATACTACGTAAATACTTTCACAAAGTGAATCCTGAAACAGTAGATTATACACGTAATAATTACTAATTTATTCAATTTTAGACAAGTGTTAGAGCTTATCCCAGCATTGCTACCGCTGCAGATACGTCGATGACGGCTTTGAGCATGTAGAAAAGATTCGCCTTCCAAAATGAGTCTGTTTGGCAATGGATTCGATTGAAATAGATCTGTCACGAGCCAATCCATATGCGTACCTGCGGCTTGCGGTGAACTCGATTTGTGGCTTGAAATTAAGTTTCTCCCATTAGGATCGCAAAGCCAGTGCATGGAAACTCAGCGCAATGGTCAATTCACGTCGCTCATTCCTACTTAAAACTAACGGTCGAAAGCAGTTGGACCGTGAAATTCGGGAGTAAACCATTTATTTCGGCCGCCGCCGCCACCGTTCTCCTCTCCCTTTTAACACGTGAGGCGCCGTCGATTGCCCTCGCGCCACGCCCCTCTACCCTCACCTTCTCGAACCTCGAGTTATGTATTCATTCAATCTCCCGGCTTCCCTCAAAATGCTGTACTACCGCTACTGTTTAAAAATGAAACAAAAAACAAAAGTCGTGATGCGCTCGCATGTTTGGCTCGGGGAACAATTGGGCGGGGTTGGATTATTGTGAAAATTTGGAGGAATGAGGAAAAAGAATCGAGTAGTGCCATGGCGTGGGAAACCTTAAGAGGGGAGGACAATGATGTTGGAAGGGGGATCTTGGAACATGTAAAAAATGACCACGGGAGATGTGAGTTTGATGAGGAATTGTGGTAGCGGAACGGGGAAGTCGTGAACAATGAATAGGGGCGGAGACTAAAGGTTAACGAATTCCTGCAGGAGCGTCCGAGACGTGTGAATCATTTTGCGTTCCAGGAGAAGTTATTAGATAACAATCGTTTGAGTTTTTTTAATATTTTCTATCATATTAGGACCTCAATTAGTTAATAAAAAAGTAAGGAAGCAGAAAATAGTTGCAATTAAAAGCAACTTTCAACGGATTTGAATTATATTTTTATTAAGTAATGACCCAGAGAAGTTATCTTAAATAATACAGACATAAATTAATTAGTATTATCGGAAATTAAAGATTTAATTTAATTAAAACGTTTCGGTTTCTTATTTTCTTTCTTTCTGCCGACCCCGTTGGCGGCGGGGTAACGTCCTCGTCTGCCATTCCAAGGGTCGCGGGTTCGATTCCCGCCTGGATGAATTTTCCTCCACCTAGGGCTTGGGTGTTTGTAAATGTGATCATTGTTATCGTTGTTAATAGTTCGATGTAAAGGCCAGAATGTGCTGTTTTCGGACTTATACTGAATAAATAAATAAATAAATAAATAAATAAATAAATTTTCAGGTCAATTGACTTATTTTCCGCGTCTCTCTCTCTTTGCATAGTTCCATATCTCCCCAAAAAGTTGCAACCGAGAAATTGGTAGGAATTAAATGTACTTGTATATCCTTGTTGAGGCTCTGAAGAGCAATTTAAATGTAGAATCTATATTCTTTTTCCTATTTTGTTTCCTTCTGCAAGATATTAACAATTTCTTACGACGAACATCAACCCACCAATAGAACTAGCATAAATTACTGGCATCTGCACTTGTCCGTTTTAAGAAGTCTTTACATTGCTTATTGTTAAGAGATAAGAGTTTCTTTCAATGAGGAATTTGGATTCATTTGAAGGGAAACTTTCTTTTCTTAGCGTTTGCAGTTGAAATAAAGTGAAAAAATTCTACAGTAACACTATTTTCAGAACGAAATATTAATGCAAAATCATTTTGGGTGCGATGAAACGATGATGAGTTAATATGAGGAAATTTCTTTGATAAATTATTTCTGTGTTTAGAATAGGAAAAGGTTTGTTAAGACATAGTTAATGGCAAAATTCATATTTGGCAAAATATAGTCATGTTTCATGCTTACTGGGACAAATCTGAAATATGAAATAATTATGCATACGTAATGATGAATTATTATGATTTTCTTAATTTGATATTTTTTAATATTTACGCAAGGTTATTAAATTAGTAAGATAAATCATCAACCAAAATAAATGTCAAACGAAAAAATTTAACTGAATTTACTTCTCGCATTAGTGTTAAAACAATCGATAATATATCTTTGTCTTAATAGTAATGAATAATTCTCAATTAATCATGTACAATAAACATTTTAAGGCAAAAGAAATTTACAGACAATCTTCGTCATGTATGTCAGTAGTACAAATTAAGAACTATACAAATAGACTACTCATTCTGGTCCTAATAAGCCAGTAAGTTCTGGATTCTAATTGGTCTATTTATTCTATTAGGTTCTATTTCGATAATTCAGGCTTTTGTAATAGCAGAATCGTAGTAATTTTGGCAGACCACCGATAACGAAAGAAATTGGCGCAGTAATGAAATCGTAGGGTATTTGTTAGTGGCATGGTATTTGGGAACACGAAATCGGTATTTACTCTTAACTAAAGGTATCACGTGGTCACACTGTTTAACGTCTAATCAGAAGGACGGAATATTCCTCCGGAAGAGGTTACTATTCACGCAATGTTATTAAAATAATATGATAACCCATTTGCTAAAATGTATCTAACGTGTCTTAACAGTAGGCATCGGAATGCCATAGAAAATTTCACTATTTACGGGAATCAGAGACTCATTTTCTTGGTATGGAAAGCTATTATTATATTAATACATCTAATAGTATTTGCCTTATTTATTTTTCTTTCTCTGCTCGTCTCAATTTCAGTCTATCATAACAGAATTAGATATACTATTGGGTCATTTTAATGAATGGCTTGTTGAGGATTTACGCATTTTATTTATTTAGCTGTAGTCCTATGTTTCGGGTGATTGATTAGAGCCTCCGGATTTGGTTCCGGGTGACGCCTCCGGGCACCCTTAATTTCACCCAAGATGTGTATGTATTTTTTCGTGGACGAATTCTTCTTGAGAAACCATAGGCGGCATAGGGAATGCTACCCACGAGTATGTGAATTTCACACGCCTTTGGAATAATTTGGAGGTACACTATACCTTCACCCATTAAATCAAATTTCGATCGTGAATTTGATATTCGTGGGCATAAATCAAATGTCCGCGCAAATTTCAATGGCACTGGTACTCAATAAAAAATGAGTGAATTTTCACATGCACGTATTTTACACGCGTATATGTAGACTCAAGCATGGACGTTATAAAAATTAGGCATCCGTAAAAAACCAGTGATGGAAGTGAACAAAATATTGAGTTGAGTTTGAGGTTCCAACTTTTGTGTATGTTCATCGTCCATAAGAATAATAAGGCATAAAGGAAAAATCGTGACGGAGGGAGGCAAGGGGTGGATGACCATCAGTAGAAAATTGGGGTGACAAAATGAGCAAAGAAGCAAAAGGAGCCAACTAATGCCATTCTCGGGACTGAGAGAGAGAGAGAGAGAGAGAGAGAGAGAGAATGGATGGAGGAAAAGTGGCGAGGTGGTAGGGTAGGGGGAGGATGGAAGGAAGGCAGCGAGGGGGAAAGATAACCGTAGACCACGAAGGCACGGTGGGTCGAGAAGGCAAGGCTCGGGGCCAACGCCACAGCCGGCGTGTATCCTGGATGTTGATCACGACCTGAGGGCGTGCAGAGTCACGCGCGTGCCTTCGGGAGAGGAAGGATGGAGTGCTCGTTCGTCTTTGAGGGCTTGCACGGCCTTGCCCCTGAAACAGGCCCTCGACCTCAAAAAGGGACTGACTGTGTGATGAGATGCCAGACACGTCGTCTTATTCCCCTCTTCCCTTCTCTTATACTCCCCTCCCTCTCTTTGCTCTACCCATTCTTTGTGGCCCTCCACAATGTTATCTCCCAATCAATCGGCGACGTGGTGATGCTGATTGGTGCGCGATCTCTGCCCCGTCATCTGTCGATGTTTTACTTTAAAAGAGTGAGACTGTTTGAAGAAGTCTTCATTTTTTTGTATCTATATGTTGACTCCTTCAGAATAGGCAACTTAATGCAGCATTGATACTCTTGTGCGTGGATGAGCATGCGACGAAACTGAAGTGGGCGATTGAACAAAAAGCTGTCTTGATAACTTTGCAATCCGAGACAGCCATGGATGTCGTTGCTAAAGGCTCACTCCTACTCCACTTCCAATCCGTTCTCTAGCTAGTGGAAAATAACCTATATAAAAACGCCAGTAGTAAATTGAAATAAATTACTTTCCGTTGCTTACTACTCTTTTCGAGGTCGACAAGTCTTTGTAGAAGATTAAAAGTAATCAATATGCCGAGAGCGGTTTCAAAAATTTATGTGGAAACTGAATCTTTATGATAGTACTTTACTTAAAATCTTTTACTGCCATTGCAGTTTAATATTTACTATTTTTGACGACAAAGCATTATATAATGGTTGAGTAATTATTTTCTATTAATAAATTTGTTATTGGCTGCTTGGCATAACATTTTTAGGTGGCAGCTATATATACTGCAGCATCATTGGCATTTTTGGAGTTCTGAAATTATTATGAATTTGTGACGAAAAATGCACTTTTATAATTAATATCTTACTTTAATAAAATTAAATGCTTTTTGGAATTGTTTCTTTTATTACGAAAGGTTAGGTAGGAAGGTGGCCTGCACCCACTCGTCTCATTTGCGCGGATAAAATTACAGTTTAAAGTTTCTTTGGAAGTGCAAGGGTAAAGCTCTAAGTGTGCTTTTCAAGCACACCTAGAGCTTTTTCAAGAAAGTGTTGTCACAATCACATATTTAATTCCGGAAAAATTGCCGCGTTTTGCTCTCTCTTACTCGTATACCGTGTACTCATCCGTGCTGACTTGCATTTCTTGTGAATGATTTTTACAGTTGACAGCATTTTAGCTGTATCTTTGTGCGGCATTGATAAATATTTTCTTAGAAAGTGATAAAATAAGGGATGCATGAATTTTTCGTCCTTTTAATTTTCAATTATTACGCAACAGTGTTGCACAGTAGTGCTAAAAGGAGTTTTAGACCACTTTGGAAACTGGATGATGACCCGGTAAATAGTTAAAAATTGATGGAACAATTTCTAACGGCCGGTAAATAGCATCCCATTGCCGAATCTACAAATCGTGTAATGAGGTTTTTAAATAGACATTTACTATCGATCGCATTCCGAGCTCCTATGATGGGTATGATATGTCCATTAGTCATTGCCTGCCTCATTGGTAGGAATTTACTTTCCGGTTTAAGTTTGAATGCGATGTTGCCAGTATTTTTTTTTTGACATTGAAAAATATTTTCCTTTCGGCTCGAAATAACTCGGTAGAAATAATATCCAATTTTGCTGCTTGCTGTTGCTGGCAGGTAAAATGAATTGCTTATGAGCTTATTCAATCACATCGTTCCTCCGTCGGTGTTGAGTTTTATTTATACGTTTCGCCACCGCCGCTTCATGATCTTAACTACTATCAATGCTGCATTTCGCTGCATCAGTCATCTGAAAGTAGGAAAATGTCAAAGTTAACAGCGATGCGGTTGAAGTAATGGGGGCGTTGACACCCGTGCTCACCGGCGGTGAAATCACGAGACGTGAACTTCCCGTGTCGACCGTGGGGGCTGAGCGTGGTAACTCTCCTCTTATTCAGGATCATCTACATCGACTTCCGAGGTTTCGCAATCGGCATCACGAGCATCATCGCGTTGCTCAAAAAACAAAGTTCGGCTCTCGCACGCGTGATCTTGGGCAACAGGATATCTATATGTCATATGCCCTCATCTACTCCTGCTCACACATTGCATAAACTTGCTCTCTCACGCATCAGCTGCGGTGGGAAATGAAAAAACTAAATCTCATGCCCCTCCCCATTGTTCATTTTATTCTTCCAATCTAGTTTTCTCTCGCTCAGCTCCTCTGCCTACAAATATAAGTGCCTAGTTTTCTTTTCATCTCCTTGGGGATTGTATAGCTGTGATTTCCGCCTTGGCTTTTCCGTATTTTAAGGAAGTGTGAGTACCCTGGATAGACTCAGTAATTCTGAATAAAGCGGTTTTACTTTCGCAAACATATAACCAAAGATTTGAAAATATTTTGTGTCGTTAGCATGAAATTTCTTAAGTTTTTTATCTATGTCATTTGAAGGAAACAGGTAATTTAAACTCGCCTCAACACTGAAAAATACATGATTAATAGCAAGAAAACTACAATGTTACAGTATCCTCGAAGTACTGTGATAGGATATAATAGGGCAGGAAAGTGATAAATTCAATTCTGTCTTCAAAAATGATATTGAATTCCGAAGATTTGATTAAATTCTAATACTTCAATGGTCCATGTACCAAAGGGGGAAGGGAATTGAGGCCTATTAAGATCCTACGCTAAAGGTCTCGAAGAGTAAAAACAATTTTTGCTCGATATCCAAAAGCAACAAATTTTTACGTGAGGTTCCGATCTCCCTCCATTTAGGTTTATTGAGGAGAATATTTCAAGTTTGGGTGCTGCAGCGCTTTCTGGATGGAATGAAATACGCTGAACCTCTGACTATCTTCCTTTAGAAAAGATAATGATTAAGTCAATTCCTCTTCTCTCTCCTCCTCATGATTTCTGAATCCTATTGACCTTTAATCGATTGATTAGCAGGTTCTTCCGAATTTATTTCTTTCATCTTCGATGCTCTTTTTAATAGTTGTCGGGTCTGTTTTGCATGTTTTCGCATATTTGACCACCACATTCGTTTGAATCGTCCGAAAAATTTGGTTGTGGCCACCATATATTTTGTCTCTACAAATCCGCTTGTCTTTTGTTGCATCTTGTTCTTTTTCAGCAATTTTCATGAATTAGAAGATTAATTAGAGTGTGGCCGTTAGTCTAGTATTTAAATTTATCCCTGACTTCCTTATTATTCCTTAGCTCGCCCTTTTACTCCTGTTCGTACTTTATATATTTAATTGCATCAAAAGATATTAAATATTGGAAAATTCGCAGCCAGCAGTCATTTGAAGTAATTACCGATGGTTTGTCGTATCGTACGTCAGATATTTGGCGTACGACAATGTCATATCGCGTGATAAGGTCATCACACTCTCATGTATAATTGAAATTAGGTTTCGTGAAATTATTGCCAATATGAAGATTGGTTCGTAGGGGCGCATTTTGGTTCCTCATTAATAACGAATGCTTGAACGTTCAAGGTAAAAAAGGGGTGTGAGTTTGAATCGATGCGTCACTTTTTCCGCTGGAGATTTAGTTAGGCAAGGATGCTGCAAATCACTGATTTTTTTTACTTTGGAAAGGAATCTAATTTACAGATATTTACACTCCCAAAGAAATAAATCGTGGTCTGAATCGTTTCCCGGCTGCATAACTGGAGATTGAATGAGCGACTCCAATTTTCACCTTCTTCCCGCCAGAGCACAAGCTCTAGAGCCATTATCTCTCTCATTCAGTTTCTTTTCTGAAAGACAAACGTTTGCAAGTGATGCAATTTAATGAATGGGGCTGGAATGTCTTCGGTCTCGGAAGGAGAAGATGATTCTATCTCAAGAAAGAGGCGTCAGATTCCGTTACCAAACCTCGTGAGACCCCGTGTAATTGTTGAAATCTTTGGTTGACTTGGTGTTTCGTAGCTGCCTTGAATCCATGAATATATTTCCAAGTGTTTGAGAGAAACTCGTCATTATATAGAGGCTCCCATGTCTGCGGGGTTATATTAATTCAATGTTAAAAGTTGAAGTAATGAATTAGAAACAATTTAAGTGAAAAATTCATAAGACTGAGGAAATGAGCTAAGCTCTTACTTTTTATTTTCCTCGGTCCAAAATTTTATGAATTTAATTTAATGTCATAAAAATTTGTCTATATATATATATATATATATATATATATATTAGATAAATAAACACGAGGTAGGATTTCCAATCGTTTATGTTTTATTTTTTTGGTATAATTCTTACATCTCATCATATAAGTTTTTTCTAGTGGTATTCTTTTATTTAATGAACTTTAACGTAACAATTTAAATATTTGGGAATGCCATTCAATCGGCCGATGAATTTAGTCTTACTTATCAGAAAACTGTTCATAATGTTTCTTCGTAATACTTTAATGCTCTTGTTCTCCAGTTATTCACTTGTTAAGAGGTAAATAGTTATTAAAACCGTAACCGGTAAATATCTATGTGATTTTTTAAATCTTTATATTAATAAGATGGAAGTGATACATTTTAATTTTCTAATTCTCTCTCCTTGGGTAATATTTGACGATGATGGGACAAACAATTTATGAACTCAGCCAGATCTACTGATAATCAAATTACACGACTCTTTGAACTAACTTTAAGAACTTCTAAACGGGTTTTCAAGCGAAAACCTTCGTTAAAATCCACCTGTATTTCCTATTAAGTTCGTACATTTCTGAGTATAAAAATATGCAGTCTATGGTTTTTCCTATTTAATCCTGGCGTTTATATTGCTGAAATCATAGCTTTCAAGAAAACGAATCAGTAATCGGGTTTGTTTTCCTACACATTTATTAACATCTTGCATTAAATAGGGTGCTTGATATAAAATAATGCGAGTGAGAAATTATGCTTGTACTTGTGTCTAACGCTATTCTTCATTGATCATGCCATTAAGCCTTGCATCAATTCACGTCTTTCTAACATAGGTAGAAATTTCAAAGAGATTGAATTCGGGGAGATATGATTTTGATATTGTCATCATTTTTCAGAGGACAAGTTATGTTCGACGAGAAATGTCTGACCATTCTTATTCTGGGTGAGGGGTCGTTCCTACTTCCTGCGTTTGGTCCAGTGCGGATGCCTATGAATCAACCTGTCCCTCGTCCCCATCGAAATGGTACATGTGTTTCAGTTTTTCAGCACGATCCCATTTTCTGGGAATGCCGAAGGAAACCCCACCAACTTTTCCCTGGTCGAGAAGCGAATACTAAAAAAGAGAGCAGATGGTTCTTATGCCAGGAATTATTACCCTCCTTTAACAAGTTGGTGAATTACCCTGTCAGTTATGGGTAATGGCCCCAATCCTTCTTTCCGTGCTCCGCCTAGCGGTGTCTTCAGCCCATTCCTCCTTCGTTCTCGGCTCGTTATTCTCATTCGGCATCATCTCTCCGGGTTACTTCCTTCCGACCTCCCGCTGCTCTCTCTTCCCCTCCTCTCTGAACGCTTCCACTCTGTGCGCCCACCTCACCCCCCACCATCCGAGCGAGGCTATTTTTTCCGCTATCCGCAGTGTACCCAGCGATCTGAGGAAGAGTTCGCCGAGTGTCAACCCATATTCATTTCGTTCCATTCTCGTCCCACATGCTCCTTGCTGCCATCTACTATATGACGGCCTCTCCACTCCGATGTCGCTATTCAGCAACATGATCTGTTGTTTTGTTATCACAAACATTTGTCCAAACCTCCAGGCTCGATTCTAAATAAAGTAATAATTGTATGTACCCAAATGATGTGCTTTTGGTTCCGTTCTAACTGGTAAAGTATTTAAAAATTCTTCTATGCAAATTACATTTTACAATTTTCAAATACGCCGAATATTTTTTTCTCATTCACGTCCTTCCCAAAATAACTGTTTAGGTGACTCATTACCTCTGTCACTTTTCCCCGCGGGAATTCGAAAAGATGGCAAAGGGTCTACTTGTATTCCTGGCAACCCAATCCTGTAACAACCGATCCAGCCCCCATTTCCGGTTATTACATTGTTCACCCAGTCACAACTTGTGCTTATCAGGCAGTATTTATTATTATTATTTGAATCCGGAAATATTTTTAAATGGTTTTTGTAAAAAATGAATGCATAATATCTTGCAAATACAATATTCAACGGTGAATATTTAAATTTACATGAATAAATTCTAGTTTCGTCCAAGATTGAAAATTATTCTTAGAATTAATAGGTATACGACACTTATACTACCTTGATCAAAAAGTTCCCGGAATAACCACCGTGTGGCGCTCCCATCGTTCCGATTTGAGTTCTGTTTTTTTTTGTTAAATTGGTACATCTGTTGTTGATATTCCCTTTAAATCTTAGTGTCATAACTTGACATTTGCAAAAGTTACGTAGCCAAGAGTACATCTATCTCTGTGTGTGTTGGCGATTTTTTACAATTGCAGAAATGGATTTAAATTTGCAACAACGAACTTGTATTAAATTTTGCGTAAAAAACGGATTTAGTGGCGCACGGACGTTGGAAATGTTGGAAAAGTGTTTCGGCAACGATTCTCTAAAAAAAACGGTCGTTTACCAGTGGCACGAGCGGTTCAGAAGTGGTCGTGAGTCAATCGAAGATGATGAACGCAGTGGCAGACCATCGACATCGAAAGTCGGTGAAAAAATTGATAAAGTAAAAGAAATGTTGGTCAATAACCGCAAATTAACCATCAGAGAAATAGCGGAGGACTTGAACATTGCCTATGGATCCGCCCAAGACATTGTGGTTAATGATTTGGGTTTCCGTCGTGTAGCAGCAAAGTTGGTTCCAAAAGACCTCAATTTCATGCAAAAAAGAGACCGTGTTGACGTCGCTGAATCCGATCCCACATTCATCAAAAGGATCATTACTGGAGACGAGACGTGGGTTTATGAGTACGACACGCAATCCAGACATCAGGCAAGTGAATGGCGTTCACCAAATGAGCCGAGACCAAAAAAACCACGTCGTTTTCAGTCAAAAAAGAAGGCAATGCTGACGGTTTTCATGGATTACAACGGTGTAGTGCATCATGAATTTTTGCCAGAAGGCCAGACAGTAAACAAAGAGTATTATTTGGGCGTTATGAGACGTTTGCGTGAAGCAATTCGCCGAAAGAGACCAGAAATGTGGGCAGAAAACTCGTGGATTTTGCACCATGATAACGCACCGTCGCACAGTGCTATCATTATTCGTAATTTTTTGACGAAAAATGCAACAAATACCATCCAACAGCCACCGAATTCACCTGATTTGGCTCCCTGTGACTTCTTTCTGTTCAATCGAGTTAAAAAACCATTACGGGGAACGCGTTTTAGCAGCCGAGAGGAAGTAATGGAAAAATCGCAGGAAGCACTGATGGACATACCGAAAACCGAATATAAAAAATGTTTCGAGGATTGGATCAAGCGCTGGCATAAGTGTGTTGCAGTCGATGGGGATTACTTTGAAGGGGACAATATAGATTTAGATGAATAAACTTGTATTTTTAATTTTCTGAATAAATTCCGGGAACATTTTGATCAAGGTAGTATAGCACAGAAGTATGGTTTATTTTTAATAAGCAAAAAACTAAGAATAAAAATAGAGGCAAATCGTCTCTATAGCTTTGCTTCTTATGCGCATGTTTAAAGAATTATGTTTAATATTTACCTTTGCTTGCAATTAGTTATGTTTCATGGGTTTATTTACATAACCCCCCCCCAAGAGGAATAATTACGTCTTCCGTCGTTTTCTTGCTGTGGTGATAATTGCATAAAAATAGAGGCAAATCGTCAATGCTGTATTCTGAAATATGGCAATGATAGCGCCATAAAATTTTATTTTAATTAAAGGAAAATTAAACCGCGCGATTTCTCGATTCTCCTGCAGTGTTCAATAAAAGAGCATGGCTATGACAGGTAAATGCATCATATTGATACATTGTATCCGCTTGGTGGATGGTTAAAGAATCCGAACCAGTCATGCAAAGTAGTGTCTATTCCGTGAGTGCTCGAGTTCTGAAACAGTGCGGATGTGATCTAGGTGCGTACGATGATTTAGAGATAACCCGCAGTTATGGAAATCATTGGTCGGAAAGGCTTCAGTTGAGCATGGTAGATCCATCAATTCCTAAGGGAGAGCCATGGATCTCTCGAGACTGAATGCAATGGGAGGGCCCAGCCAAGTGTGCTCAAGGACTTGCTCTTTCAATTGGACAGGCGAGCGAAGATAGTTGTGCGGGGAAGGTGACGTAGAAACGGCTTAAAGAGTAATGTTTAGCCTTGTACCAGAAATATTACTTAGATATTCTGTAATAGAAACAGCAAATATTACTTGTTCATTATATGTATAGCGTTACAGTTTTTAAGATGTCTACAGCGGCCTATTTTGTTCTGTAAATATTTTTGTTGGCTGATGCTTAATTAATATTTCCCTTTCATTTACGCGTCTGTTTATTGATAGCATTATTATCAGAATTAGTATTGCTCATCTTCAGAGGAATCATATTTTACTTCTGGAGGTGGAAACCTATGGAATCGTATGAGTCACAGTCACACGATTTTAATATACCTCTCCGAGCGAGGAGTGGGGAATCGTTGTAACAGAGTAATTTGGACGCCTCCCATCCTTAGCTACAAAACAGTCTGTTTTCCCTTTGATTTCCATTCCTTCTCTCAGCCGTTCTTCATCCACACAATGCCCCGTAGGCCACCCCCAGGGTGTGTGGCGGGCGGTGTTAGGGCACCAGCCAGGCGTGCAAAAATATTGGTTCATACATGCATTTAAATATATACTATATGTTTTCGTTTGATGCGCAGTTAATTTAAGATCTTATTGATGGTTTCTCATGCAAAAATTGGAAAATTTCAGGAGTAAAACTTGATCCATCAACTCCGTTTATGTGCATGGTTACTTAATGTTGATTTGATGGTATAAGTGCCTAAAGTTTCTGTTTTAGCACACCCCTTTCCTTATCCTTAAAAGGCATATTCTGCTTCCTTAAAAAATTTTACTTAGTTAATGAGGAGGTTTCCAAAGACCGCAACATATTCTATGTGTGGTGTGGCACACACTTGAAGAGTCAGGGAACATCTCCTTCAGTTGATTTCCTCCCTTAAGTTCCAACTGTGCTTTTCATAAATGCATTCTTCAAAGCTACCTCATCACATATAGATAAATAAATCATCATCATCAATAAATTCTATTCTGGCAATGGTATGCTGGCTGTCGAGTACTCCATCAGTGGTGATACTACATAGTTGAGAATAGTTAGCTGGTATGGGGTTTTACTGTTTCCACTTGTCGAATGCTGGAAAAAACAATTGTAAAATTTAACGGTAGAGTGTAGTTACCGTTAACACGGAATTTTGCACGTGATACGGGTATTTCAAAGGCTGGCAATATCACATGTGCTATCTTTCATAGCTCTTAAAAGTCAAAAATATGGTAGTGTCACATTCATGAAAAGTCATAAGTGTGTTTCTTTTTCATCCCTGTCGGTTGGTCGATGTGAAGTTGTGCTTCTCGAAGAATGCTGCATCTTTTGAAGTCACCATGCCAATTAAGTATTCGAGAAAAGTTTAACGCCGGGAATCAACCTTTTTACTCCTCCAATTGGAGGATAAATATACTTTAGTTTTTGAACATCCCATATGTAATTATATAACACCTTTTTGTGTGTCAGGCACTATTGCACTTTTACTTCGTGAGGATGCAGAATGGGCATGCAGTCTTTATTTGGAAAAAAATCTCGTACCTTTCCTTCAAATTTTCGCATGATTTTTCTTGTTCCCTCGTGAAGATAGTAGTTATCGGGTGTTATAAGGAAGATGAAACAATACAGATTTTTAAGTTATGAAGTTCATAATTATTGTTCTCATTGTACCGTAAAATTATATAGTACCTTGATCAAAAAGTTCCCGGAATTTATTCAGAAAATTAAAAATACAAGTTTATTCATCTAAATCTATATTGTCCCCTTCAAAGTAATCCCCATCGACTGCAACACACTTATGCCAGCGCTTGATCCAATCCTCGAAACATTTTTTATATTCGGTTTTCGGTATGTCCATCAGTGCTTCCTGCGATTTTTCCATTACTTCCTCTCGGCTGCTAAAACGCGTTCCCCGTAATGGTTTTTTAACTCGATTGAACAGAAAGAAGTCACAGGGAGCCAAATCAGGTGAATTCGGTGGCTGTTGGATGGTATTTGTTGCATTTTTCGTCAAAAAATTACGAATAATGATAGCACTGTGCGACGGTGCGTTATCATGGTGCAAAATCCACGAGTTTTCTGCCCACATTTCTGGTCTCTTTCGGCGAATTGCTTCACGCAAACGTCTCATAACGCCCAAATAATACTCTTTGTTTACTGTCTGGCCTTCTGGCAAAAATTCATGATGCACTACACCGTTGTAATCCATGAAAACCGTCAGCATTGCCTTCTTTTTTGACTGAAAACGACGTGGTTTTTTTGGTCTCGGCTCATTTGGTGAACGCCATTCACTTGCCTGATGTCTGGATTGCGTGTCGTACTCATAAACCCACGTCTCGTCTCCAGTAATGATCCTTTTGATGAATGTGGGATCGGATTCAGCGACGTCAACACGGTCTCTTTTTTGCATGAAATTGAGGTCTTTTGGAACCAACTTTGCTGCTACACGACGGAAACCCAAATCATTAACCACAATGTCTTGGGCGGATCCATAGGCAATGTTCAAGTCCTCCGCTATTTCTCTGATGGTTAATTTGCGGTTATTGACCAACATTTCTTTTACTTTATCAATTTTTTCACCGACTTTCGATGTCGATGGTCTGCCACTGCGTTCATCATCTTCGATTGACTCACGACCACTTCTGAACCGCTCGTGCCACTGGTAAACGACCGTTTTTTTTAGAGAATCGTTGCCGAAACACTTTTCCAACATTTCCAACGTCCGTGCGCCACTAAATCCGTTTTTTACGCAAAATTTAATACAAGTTCGTTGTTGCAAATTTAAATCCATTTCTGCAATTGTAAAAAATCGCCAACACACACAGAGATAGATGTACTCTTGGCTACGTAACTTTTGCAAATGTCAAGTTATGACACTAAGATTTAAAGGGAATATCAACAACAGATGTACCAATTTAACAAAAAAAAAACAGAACTCAAATCGGAACGATGGGAGCGCCACACGGTGGTTATTCCGGGAACTTTTTGATCAAGGTAGTATAACAGTAAAAATGCGCATCTAATATCTTACTATATGTTATTATAGGTACACAAAGTGCAATGCCACGTTTTTTCATTGCTTTTCTTTATATTTCTTTTCTTGATATTCCGTCTAGCTAAATGAATAAATTCTCCTGACTTATATCCAGAAATACTTTGTTCAAAAGCAGTTTAGAAGGTTTGATTGGAAATGCTGTTAATCGATAATTCTACTGGTATATCGAAATCACTAAGGACATGAAATAATTATCGTTTTTGATGGATTTATTTCATCATTATGGGAACTGTTAATCGAGTAGGTTGAGCTTAGGGCCAATGAGCGGAGGGCCTGGGTTAGATTCCTGGTGACGCTTCTGCGGTCCACGGGCTTCATCCAAGCTGTTATTTTTCGGGTACCAATCTTCCTGGCAAACCATAGGTGGCATAGGCAAAGGTGCCATTTACCCGATGAGTGAATTCCTGACGCCGTTGGACATTGTGCTACGTGAGATCTACCCTCACCTATCAAACCAACCTTCCGGTTGATAAGTGTGGATTAATATTTCATTGCTATATTATAACAAATAATGAATCATAGTTTATTGATATGAGCATTTTATCTTGAAATAATATTACACCGATTTTTTGGTTCTATTTGACAGAACACCGATATACGTCCTGGTTAAGTACCCCTTTTTTAATAACGTATTAATCAAAATGCTTGAGTACGTGTAGTGCTGAAGTTGATATTTACACCGTACGTTTTGTTGGGTGTAACGGGTGGAAAAATTAGAAAAATAGTATTACGGCACTAGCTTTCATCATGCATTTGTTGGACCTGAACTGATATAGTTATTTTTGTACGCTATTGATCTAATTATAATTTTCCTTCTTTATCATTATGAATTAAAATCGATTAGGTCCTTGCAATGGATTCTTCGTTGATTTCAGAGGGCCAAATGCGAGGGCAGGAATGTTTCATGCAATCAGTGTGAATCACATTCAGTTTTGAACATGGAGACCAGGTCTAAAACAAGTGTTTTTACTGAGTGTTTCTGTGCAACGCATGGATAAAGTTCATTTTTCCTTCAGCATTTAAATAAGGGAGCATTTCCTCTTGCAGTATTGGTGAAACCCTGTATGAATGCTGCAAAAAAATTAATTTCCTCAGACATAAAAAGATTGATGATTGGATGATGACACATAATTAGCAGTACAATAGCAGTATAAAAGTCTTTGACGATCGTTTCTTTTGTGCAGTAGCAATTTTCGCCCGTTTTTTGCCTCAGTCCCCGCGGAAACGACGCGGACACACCACACGCTACTCGCCGCGAACGACCCGCGGCGTGCCTTCAGGGGATACGCTTAAACGCCGGAGATTCAGTCTCACACGCATTTCAGCTTGACAAACACCTCCTGAATTTTCGAATTTCCCCCTCGAGAAACATACGAGACTCCTCGGGCGTGAATCCTGCTCTTCTCACCCCTCGAGGGACCCGTGGGACTTCATGAGTCATGAGTACTCAGACCTCTGGGAACGTTTACCGTAATTATCCCAATTGAAGATAACGCGTGAATGAAAGTGCTGTCCTGCCGACTTCATCGAATGTAGAAACTTTTTTCAGTGATTTCGTGTTCTAATAGGGCTCTCAGGAGCTGGGAATCCGCAATGAATTGGAATGGAGTGTAACTTATACGTGATTTTAATCCTCTCTTACCTTACGACGCCTGGGCTTTGGTCCCTTCTTACCTCAGTAATCCGTGATATATAGATGCGTGCTAGCCTACTTCGGCCCTCGTTGTCTGGTCATAGTATAAATACTATGCGTCTGGTGTGCTCCGTGACGTGGTTTTTTGGATATTAGTCATATGAACTGGAGAGCCCGAGGGATGATCACATTTTTACCCTCCCGCATCCGCGCAGCGTTCTCCTCGACGTGTATCCCTCTTTTCATTTGTCTCTTTCCGTCCTTTTCCGGCCCTCTTCCGACTAATTCCCTCACACAATGGGACAACTATCCCTTCGATCCTCATCTCTGCCTACCCTGAAAGGAAGGACGCTGGCATAATAGCTTTTTTCTAATGAGAGTAGCCTCCCGAGCACCACCCATGGTTCACCTCGCCCTTTGCCGCCTCCTTATTCTCACCCCTTGTCCGGAGTTAAGAGTTGAAAATATTCGGGAGGGTGGAAGAAACAGAGACAGTCAGAGAGACAAATGGTCCTAGTCTTTCTTTAAGGAGAGATAAGAGCGGGCGTCTACGCTGGTTTCCCGCCAGTTTTTGCCCCTTCACTTCTCCTTCGTTCTGGGGATTGCTATCAATTCGTTCCCTCTCCACACTCGTTGGATGACACGGCTTTTGAATGCGTTCAGCGGGGATGATGTGAGACCGCGTTCAACTGGTGGGAGAACGCCTCTTTACTCTCGCGCAAAGAAGATTTGATATTTGGAGTCCTTCACTTCCTTAGCCCCCAATACGCTTTCCATCTCTTTCTCCTCCCACTTTCCTTTCCAAGAGCTCCCATCCAACCGACCGTTTATTCCCGTAAGGGATTATGCATCGCTCCTGTGTTGCCGACAATTACTAAGCGATTTCCTTGCCGGTCTGGTTCCATTCTCCTCTTTATCTATTCCCTTCGTTCCCTAAGCTTCAAAGATTTGAGATAATGGATCAAGCTTCCCGCACTCAGAATATAGCTCTCTCCCACAATGTATGATTTACCACCCTATATTTATCCTCATACTTTCCTATTCAAAATAGTCTAGTAATATTTTATTCTTTGGTTTGAGGAGGAGGTGTCGACCGTTTTATGGCGTGATGATTGTTTTGTTTTGGGGCGGTAGAAGATATATATGTTCGGAGGACCCTCTGTCTTTTTCTCTGAGCTAAGGAAATTGTCACCCAAAAATAATCACATGTTCTTCTATAATTTTACATTAATCGCTTTATGCTACAATCTTTTCTCATCCAAGAAATATGTGATTCCTCTCTTCCTATCTCGCGATATAAAATTTGGGTTGGCTTCGAGCTCCCTTTTTTTTCCTCGTTTCGCAAAATATCCGTCTGCTTGCCTCACTCATCCGCCATTTACCCACTCAAGATGTCGACCAAAGCAACTAGTAAAATATACTCATAGTTATTATTGTGTGATACGCACTTAAATGACTAGCCTGTGTAGTTATTTTAATTGAACAGCTATAATTGTTGGTTTACTTAAACGTCATTATCCACCTTGAACGGTATTCGAGATCCTTTCGGTGCAATAAAGTACCGACGACTGTCATGAGCTTCATACTGCTTCTATTACAAAGTACGTTACTGCGCACTTCTTTTTTCATTTCATTCCTCACTCACCCGTTTAGTCGATGTGAGGTCTATGATAAAAAGCTTAGGAGATTCTCTTTTTTGAGACTATAAATAATACCAATATTCCCGTTTGCCGAGTGCATGCATGCTCAAAAGATGATTCTCTCTTAATTCCGGAATTTATGTGGATTGCTTGAGTGGAGAAAGTTTTTGTATCCCTTTCCGCCGCCATCCTCCTTGCCGGCAGAGCTGGATAGGCTATTACGTTATTGGTGACAAGGCGTCGTTTATCATGGAGCATATTTGTGGCGACGTAATTATGGGTGTTTTGTGAAAATATTTCCTCTCCGTTTAAGCTGCTGGACGTTAGGGGTGGGAGAAGAACGAGTTAATCGTTAAAAAAAAAGATTTTGAAATATTCGATTTTGGTAGTTATATTTAGAGTCGTATTAAGTCTACATCAGTAATCGAAAAAATATTAAAGAAGGGTTTTTATAAACTGTGGCATGTCCAAAATTTATAATTTTCCTAATAAGGTCCGAATGGGGAAATCAGCTTTTTTAAATAAGAATTTTGTAATATTATTTTGATTATCGAAGTAAGCGATGACATTTCAAAATTTGTTTAATTTTTCTTTAGATAGTCATGTTTGTTAAATATACACCCAAATTTATTTTCTAAGCCAACTCCTCTCCCTTTTTAGTCTACTTTAATATCTTCTTGATGTAAATGAGTTACACGTTATTGCAGTCATGCAAATCCACTGTTAAGGGATTTTTTAAATCAAATGAACCAGGAAGAATCGCATGGTTTGACGCGTCACTTAGTGAAATCGATTCATATCGGAAAAGAAATACTTAGTTATTCCATGTGGAATAACTAAGTATTTGTTTTCCGAAACAGGAAGGATTGCTCTCATAGAGAATTGTAAGAGTTGGTTCCATAACGTGAATACACAATTCCAATTGCTGCGTGTATTGTTCTTCAAATTTTGATGCACTATTCTGTATCTCATGAGTTTTAAATGAATCGGTGAACGTAAGAACGCACTCCATGGGAACGATATCAGATTGATTGTTTTGAAAACAAAACGAAATAAAAATATTTTGATATAAAAACACATTAATGTGGTGAATGAATACCAACCTTTTTAAACACGCTTAATTAATTTTAACTTCACTCCGCGGTAGGATTCAGTTTTTTCAAGCCTTTTGATGATTCTTTAGGTCAACTTTTTCAGTTTTTTTTTCATTAATGAGAAATGAAAAATAATTACAAAAACTTTCTGAGTAATTTCAATCACATCATACCACATTTAATATTTACATTAGTGTTGCTGTTCGGATACTGGTTTTTTCTTCCCCATCAAGTTCAACCTTCAATTTGATAGACTTCTTTCGATAACTTGGTCGTAAATAGAGGTTCTTTTATTATTTTATTTTCTTATTTTTAAAATAGCTTTGAAGTTCTCAGTGATTTTTTAGCTTAATAACTGAAGCAATTAGTCAATTATAACAATGCGGTAAACTTCATAATATCTTATTCAGATAGAATTAGAACGCTGAGTGGAAATGAAGTTGTGGTGTGCTAATGGATATCCCGTTTGCTAGAATATAGCTAAAGTTGGCTCTGTACGACTTTAGAAAAAGCTTGTACTTTTTTTGCTGACGATACTTAATGCCAAACAATTAAAATTAATGGGTTTTGGTAAAATAGGTGAGCTGTCATAAAGTAAAAATAGAAAATATGGGGAAACTGTTTCACAACGTAATGGTTACTCACAAAAGAAGGAAATACTCCAAAGTGGTGGTATATTGTAGAAATATGGATGCTATATTGGTTGCCATCGATTTTCACTAACACTATAGTTTTATCCTGTTTATTAATGAAGCAGGAAAGTAATTGCCGGACAATAATTTTCCGTAGAATCCAACTTGTCGCCTTCTTAATACTCCTTGGTAATAGAATAGGATTACTTATTCGTCCATTTTGTGTGTTTTTCAAAGTTCATTGTATTTCTCTTCTCCACGATGCGCTCACTGGATATATTTTTATTCATGACCGTCGCATGTTTGTATTACCTCTTTGGTCGTGACCCCATGTTAAGCCGTGGAGTCTGGCGCACTCGATCGCCATAAGCCCCTGGCTCAGCCTCGACATCTCTCCTGACTCCGCGGGTGTCTGCCCCCCGCCCTCTCCATTCCGGTCCCTGCAAACACCCTTCCCACCCACCAAAGCCTTTTCTCCGAAAGAACGCTATCCGAAGAATGAAATGAGAAGAAAAGGTTTTTTTCCACCCTGAGACGAGGGTACTCTGCGGTCTCCCTGCACTTCCAAAGGCGGTAGTCTTCAAAGTAAAGCGTACGGGAATGAGGTGGAATATGGGGGGGGGGGGTTCGGTAAGAGAGATCTACATACAAACAGTGATCCACGCCCACTTCTCCTTTATTATTCATTCCCTTCTTCCCAAACCCTATTCTTCCTCTCTCCTGCATCCTCCTTCCCACTTCTCTTTTCGAGAAATCCTTACCTCAGAGAACGCGGCCGTTGGTCTCCACCTCGACCTTTGGCTTCCCCGAGGAGGCCTCCTGCTGCCTGCGACAAAACCGATTTGTCAGAACTTGAGATAAGCTGCTGCATTATGGGTTTAAAGTGGAATAGAAAGAGAGAAGGGATAAATTTGTTAAGGGGAAGAACTGGGTGAAGTTGTACTTCTTTTCTTTTTCGAATTGACGTGGTAAATTATGGAGTTTTACGTCGTGAGGTCGCAATTTCCTAAGTCGTCGGCAAGCGAAGGCCGGCGATGATTATTAGGATGCTTGTTCGGAAACGAAAAATTAAGTCATCGGTTGGGGATAAGGCCTTCTTCATTCTAAACTATATGGAGAACAGGATGCCCCTGGACTAATGAGCGAAGAGGCACCCGATAATATTCACATTTTGCATTGCGCCACGTATGCGTGTTTTTTGTGAAAAATACCTGGCCAATTCATGCAAAAAGGTATTGGAATAACAAATGTTATGAAGAATGGAATTCAGCACATCAACATAGATACCGTAATTTGATATTAATAATTTAGGAATTTATATTTGTTCGACACCAGTTGTTATCACGCCTTATTATAGACATTAAATCAATGCCCCAGCGCACACGAGGATAAAACCATTAAATTTTCTTTTGAATGGTTGGCTTTATTCTTTTTATACTTCCGGGAAATAAGAATAATGAAGTGTCATAGTAACATTAGCTATAATAGAATAAGATCCGAATGAAGAAGCTTCACTATGATTTATTTATTTATATATATATATATATATATATATATATATATATATATATATATATATATATATATATATATAACACGGAAGTGCCGAATAGTACATTACACATTAACAAACAATATAGACACACAAAAAAGATAACTCACACGTTATTTATTGATAATTTCGACGGAATTCTACTCCGTCTTCATCGGAAGATACTAACGACCATTACTTCTCTATCTTCCGATGAAGACGGAGTAGAATTCCGTCGAAATTATCAAGAAATAATGTGTGAGTGATCTTTTTTTGTGTTTCTATATTGTTTGTTACTGTGTAATGTACTATATATATATATATATATATATATATATATATATATATATATATATATACTCATATATACAGAAACAGATATAAGGAAAAGGGATAGGAACACATATAAAGGACGAACACAATAGAGGTGGGGAAGGCGGAATCGAACGGATCACAAGAGTAAAAATATTTCCTCAACCGGGACTCGAACACCGGATCTTTCCACTTTTATATATATATATATATACAGGGTTCGTCCGGAAAATAAGTGTACTGTGCTCAGGAAAAAAAATTATTACACTTAAACATATCTTAAGCTAATATTCCTCAAAATAGGACCATTGTGAGTCGATACACTTGTTCCAGCGGCGTTCCCATTCCTGGAACGCTCCCGCAAAGGCATCATCGGGAACCTCTCGAAGACACGTCGTCACGGCCTCTTTGACGGCGTCCAAAGTCCCGTATCGCGTTCCTTTGCGTTCCTTCACGTCTCGTCACCCGAAACAACGTTCTCTAAAAATTGTGGATCATTTTTGCAGTGATCCGCAAGTTGTGTCGCGATTTCCAAACGATTGAGTCTTTGATCATCACTGAGCACTTTCGGCACCAACTTTGCACAAATTTTTCGCATCTGTAATTGCTCCCTAATAATCTCGTGCACTATTGTTTTTGGCACATTACTCTGCTCTGCTATCATCCGAACACTAAGACGACGATCAGAGTTCAGTACATCGCGAACTTTTCGCACATTTTCGTCGGTGAGTGTCGTTGATGGGCGTCCATGGCGTGGTTCGTCGTCGACCTCTTCTCTGCCCTCCACGAACATCTTGTGCCACCGAAATATCATGTTTCTGGACATCTGACTGACTCTGACTCCCCGTAAGCCTGGTTAATCATACCGACAGTTTCGGTAGACGATTTCCCAAGCTTTACCGCAAATTTGATGGAATAACGCTGCTCCAAAAACTTCGGCATCGCGTTCCGTGACGTGGGTCGAGCGTGGAGGTTCGCGTTAACAGAGCTCCTCACTACACCACAGCTCAGAGCCGACTGCCTTTTTCAGCGTCGCTTGCCAACATACCCCCCTCCAATCGCAGCCCGTCAGAGCGGTGCTGGGCGCGCCTAGAGCGGCGCGCCCAGCCCAGGAGTCAGTACACTTATTTTCCGGACGAACCCTGTAAATATAAATATATACTTTACTCTTAATCTTTACTTTATTCCAATTGTCAACGTCAGCATTTTTGCTGGCTATTTTATTATAACTAATAAATGAGCGTGCAATTAAGATGTAGTTGTAATGGATAAATTAATGCGATTAAAATGCTACACTCATATGATCTTTTCTCCGTGAAGACTTCTTTATTCATGCTCATGTGTCTTACATTCTCTTGCTTTATCCTATGTTAAAAGCGTGAATGATTTAAACTTCAATGAATATTCACATTTCCTTATTTGTACAACTTTCAATAAATCCTATGTTGTAAATTTGTTATTTTTTCTGATATGGTTGATGATTTCTGCCGTAATGTTAGTGTCCCACGGGTAGAGGGGAGAACGTTGGGCAGGCGGAATACGGGAGGAAGGAATAAGCATGCTGGAGGCAGAAAGTATGCGGAATTGCAGAAGGGCTTATAGTAGTCTTTTGTGTCGTTAGGTTGTCTTATAAAGCGAGATTTAGAAATATAGCGGTGGTTAGCTGCATGTCCATCCAAAACCTATCTCCATTGAAAATAATGAAAATAAAATGATGATTTGCTTAGATATACCTTTTGATATTTTTTAAATATAGCTTGCAAATTATAACATACTCTGTTTAATTTGATTTTACTAGATTTCGTACTTTTGCTTCATGTTATTTGTCTAATAAGTGAATTCTTAAAAATTTACGAATGTTGAAATCATGTACTAGAAAAAGGATTCCACCAATTAAATTAAACATATAAGAAATGTTTTGAAAATCGTTTACGTTGTACTATTCAATGCCTGAGAGGATGCAAAAGAAGGAAATTGATGCCTAGAGTAATATTTAAAAATGTGTCGTGTTTAGAGTTCTAGAGAAAAACTGAGCTTGTGCGATGGTGAATCGCTTTCATAGTAAAATAAATATGTAATTCCACCATTTTAATGCATTTTATCGGACGAATCCGTTAAAAGGTACTATCGTGGCATCGCCCGCGGTTCTTCGAATTTCTTTAATACTTGAAGATAAAATATTATTCTTCTTACGTGGCTTGCCAAGAGAAGTTGTTTTTATGCGCTTAGAGTGAGGATGAGCGCACCCTGACGAAAGAATTATGCATTCAGGACGTGGGATTCGCCTTTCCCTTCTCGTGAACTCCCTCCTGACCATCTCACTGCCTCTCTCTCTTTCACTTCCTTCATCCGGTATAACTCATTCGCGTTTAGATGTTACAAGCGATGAAACCTGGAATTTTTTTACGTGGAGAACTCCTGTCCTTGGCATAGATTCGGCGTGTAAGTTGCTGCTGTACCCCTTCCTCTCCATGGTTTCAGGGTCACTGTAGGCAGGAAGGAAGGTTTTTTCCTCAAAGAAATGTATGGCCGAGAATGTAATACCTACGTTCTATGAATTTAAATTAGTTTTTCATGCTCACTGCACATTTATTCATTTCAAGGAAAGAAAAATATTTCACCAAGAAACTCTCTGTTGTCCTCATAAAGAATGATTATGAACCTCTTTTTTGAACTAACGTCAGTGTTCAGGTACCCCGGTAAATCAGAGATGTTTCCATAGCATCATCGCGCTTTTAACCTTGTCGGTACTATAGCGAAATCTTCCGATAAATATTAGTATTTTCTCATATAGATTCGATCGATCGAAGAAGGTGAAGTCCTTCGGGTTGGAAGCTAGCTCATATAACATCACCATTCTCTCCATATTTAGTGATAGAGAGGATCCCAGTAATTACAGCCCGATTCTTTGAAATCGATTCCTGTAGCATCATAGAGCATATAAATTGCTTGATAGCAGTATGCCCCTATCTTTCTTAATATACAATAAAGACCTAAATTATCACCTTAGCAAGATGATTTACAGAGAAATAAGAAAACCGATACTTTGCGGCATTTGATGATTTAGGCCAGGTATTGGTGAGATGTAAAGAATGGGGTTTAGAATTAAGTATCAGAAAATCCACAACCCTGAATTTTTGGAATAAAATAAAAGAAAAACAAGACACAAACCCTAAAATAAATTGATAGAACTAAGTAATCCGGAAAGGTCAAAAGTTTGTGTCTTCCACTGGTATTAAGTCTTTTGTGTGACACACAAGAGTAAAAAATCTGGGTCTGCTTCAAAGGGTCTAGTTTTCATTTGACCGATTATCCGAAAATGTACTGAATCGAAGGTAATTGAGAGGTGTTACTGGTAATTGAGGTGTTACCGCGTATGTTAGGCCAAGTATAAAATATGCGGAAAATATGTAGGATCCATGGAAGAAAATGCTAATTAAAGAATTGGAAAAGGTTCAGAAAAAGTCCGTCAGATTTGTTATAAATTGCTACGAGAAGAAAGTAACCGCGACAGGATATTGGAGGAATGACGTTGGAAGCCCCTTATTTCCGAAGAAAGTATGCTAGACAGACTTTTAATAATGTAAAGGACACCTGGGTTTTCTTGCAACACCGGGGAAAATATTGTGCAACAATATTATATTGGTAAATTCGAAAACCAAGATACAAGAAGAAAGAAAGACAAACATTTAATGAAGTCAATTATTGCAAATATATATGTAACCATAAACACTGTACTCAACCCGAAGGTCGGTTTGGTAGGTGATGGTAGAGTTCACCCAGTACTAAGCCTGCTTTTTTTGCACAGCAACAGTTTTTTCTGGCACAACAACTGAATTTGGACAACCTTGACGACTTCCGTTGCTGAGCGAACGGCGGCCATTATAGAATTCGTTATACCAGGGTTTCATAGTGGCAAAGGATGGGGCTTCATCGCTAAAAGTGGAGGTAAGTTGATCGATGCACTCCTGCCATGATAATTGTATTGGTCGACCAAATGAGGTGACGACTCCAATAAAGGTGAAGAAAATCTACAAAGTGATACTGGATGATCGTTGACTGAAAAACCGCGAGCTAGCAGACCTAGTAGGCATTTCAAAAGGTGCGGTACATCGCATATTAACTGAAAATTTGACATCAGAAAGCAGTGTGCAAGATGGGTGCCGCGTTTGCTCACGGTCGAGCAAAACCAGTGTCGTGAAGATGTTTCAATTGAGTGTTTAACAAAGTTTCACAGGAACAAAGCAGAATTTTCGCGCTATTTCATAACCATGGATGAAATATGGGTCCATTACTTCACACCCGAGACAAAAGAACAGTCAAAACAATTGATTCAAAAGGGAGCTAAAAGGGTCGGGTATTTCTGGGATTACCCTCGTATGTGTTATCTTTAACACTTCTCTATATAGTCAGAATCCAGAGTTAGACATTCATCCCATTGTGTCTTGGACTTTTGATGACCGTCGTCATTGTAGAACTCAGCAGATTGCATCGAAAACCATTCTTTCACCTATTGTATGACTTCATTTGTATCGTCAAATCTCTTACCCCGCAATGATGTTTTGAGTTCTGAGAATAAGAAAAAGTCACTCGGGGCGAGATCGGGAGAGGAGGTGGGAGTTGAAAAAAATTCACAGCCGCTTCGCTTTGGTTGCCGGTCGCGCCGTTTTTTTTTCTGAAAAGGAGTCAGTAGTCATGGAACTAAGCGTGCTGACGCCTTTGTCATGTGCATTTCATCGTGAATAATTTTCCGTACACCGCCATAACTACAGGGTCGCACCCAAAAGTGGTAGGACTGATTTTCTCTGGCGCGAAGGGAGCGGTGGAGGGGGGTCTGCCTGGCAGAGTGAGGTGGAGGGGGCTCTTAGCAACAGACCGACACCAACCTCAGTCGCCTGCGGGCTGTCGTTGAGTGAGGAAACCGTTTTTAGTGAAGCAAGTTTTTTGTCCGCGTCGAAAAACAAAATGAATCTGAATTTAGAGCAACGTTATTCCGTGAGGTTTTGTGCGAAACTCGGGAAGACGGCAACTGAGACCCTCGATATGATCAAGCAGGCTTATGGGGACACTGCCTTAAGCCGTTCCACAGTATTTGAGTGGAAAAAGTTGTTTAAAGAGGGTAGGGAGCTCGTTGAAGACGACCATCGCTCCGGACGGCCGTCGACGGCAAGAACCGACACGAATGTGGGCAGAATGAGGACACTGCTGAACACAGACCGACGCTTAACCAGTGAAGAAATTGCAGACCAGTTGGGTCTGTCTGCATCCAACGTCCAACGCATTATTTCACAGGATTTGGCCATGCGCAAGGTGTGCGCCAAGATGGTGCCGAAAATGCTGCCTTGGCGCGCTCGTCGTCAGACAGCTCCTGGCCAAATACGGCGTTGCCACGTTGCCGCACCCGCCCTATTCTCCCGATCTGGCACCACCGGACTTCTGCTTCTTCCCCCTGATTAAAAGATAGCTCAAGGGACGACGTTTTGACTCGATAAAGGCCATTCAAGAGGCTTCGACGAGGGTCATCAACGGCATCCCCAAAGAAAATTTCCAGCGGGCGTACGGGGAATGGGAGCAACGTTATACTAAGTGTGTAGCAGCTCAAGGAGCATACTTTGAAGATTATTAAGTCGATGTAAGTATATCGTCAATAAAATTCTTGTAAAAAAATCAGTCCTACCACTTTTGGGTCGACCCTGTAAGATCAGTCTCATTCATTGTCATTTACATGGGTACTCTTTGATATAATACGATAAAGTCTTCCGCTTTCTTCACTGTGGCAGCATCGTCCGTCCGTGAGTGATGTCTTCCACTTCTTGGATCGTCTGTGAGGGACATGTGTCCTGTTTGAAAATTCCTTTTTCACCTCACAACTGTGTCATGGGATGGGCTATCATTTCCGTAAATAGCCATCATCTCATCGTAGATTTTCCAGGTGCTGCAACCTTTCAATTGAAGGTACTAAATCACTGCGCGAGCCTCTATTTCTCCATACTGCGAGTTACTTCAATGCACTGCATCTTTAAACAAATCAGAACTACAATAATAACTATATTTTACAAAATTATGTAAAAAAGGATCAAATTAATATGCTGAAAAAATCTTATTCCGGTATCTCGGATATTTTTAGTGATTGTCCGTGTCCGTGGCATCCAGGACGCCATATCCCTGCCATATTGTCTACAATTTGAAAACAAGTATTATAATATACCTGTCTGAATGCGTATTCATGGAATTCTAAATGAAATGTAACGGGAATACCAATGAAAATATCCTCAATATGAATCATTTTTTTGTTCCATTAGTATTGTCGATAACATTTTCTAAAGGTGTGCAATGTGATTTTGAAACTGTCGACTGTTGAAGATATCAGGGATCGTAAACATTGGTAGTATTATGTGTCTAGTTCCGAATTTGTTGAATCGTCTCACACCAGTTTTCAGCTAATAAAAAAATCAAACATGTTCAAAATTAAGATATTTAACCGGTTATTTTATTCGCAAAAACCAAGTTTTTCTTGGTGTATCCTTAATTACATTTTTGCAAATGTATATTGGAAGTATCTGCGAAAATGTCGAACTAGGCTTCTTCGACCTTAATTGATATATATATATATATATATATCTATATATATATATATACACACGAACAGTAATTGACCCGAAGGTCGGTTTGGTAGGTAATGGTAGAGTTCACCCAATACTAAGCCCGACAGCGAGTGCAATTCACACATCAGGGTAGGGGGGCCAGTTCCTTTCCCTGTGCCGGTTAGGGTTTCCCAGGAAGATCTGGTACCCGACAAATAATCACATAATTTGGGTGGAGCTACAGGTGCCCAGAGCCTTGCCCGTGAATCGAACCCGGGACCCTCCGGTCAGTAGTCCAAAGCTCCACTCCCTGGACTACCGCGACCCATATGTGCATGCGTATGTATATGCATTTTTATTTTATTGTTAATGTTGGTTCACTGGTAGGTCGTCGTCTCCTATATGTGGAGAAGTATTTAACTTTAAAGTGGTATAGTGCATACATATACCTTCAGTTAATATTATATCCATTGTTTGAATTAGTGCACACCACATTTTTAGGCAACTGCCAATTAAGAAAACATTTAATTTCGCATACCTGGCATCCCGCAACGTACCCTAGCGGTGGTTTGCAGGGTACCATATAGATGCATGAAAAATTGATTTTGGAAATGATGGCCGAATGGTGAGATCGTTTGTATTTTCATTGATAGTTATTACGGTGGTCCAAGTCTTTCAGCTGAAGTTGAAATGGCTGAAATTGTCAGCTAGCGTGGAAAACTTAGTTGGGACTATCCCCTGCATTTGCGGAGCGCTCGAGAGGGCGCGCCTTGACCCTTTTGGCATTTCTTCCTCACTACCCACTTCCAAAAGCTTACATACCTGCTTTCGCCCGTGGTCTCCTGCTGGGTTCGCGAAACTCCGATCGTGGGCGTTAAATATTTGGGAGGATTTTATGCGTGCTGCGCGGGTTGTGAGTTTCTGGGGTGGAGCGATTTCGAAGGGGCCAGGAGGGGAAGGTCTGAGTCGAGCGAGACGTCCGTCCGATAATGTCTCTCCGGAGGCCGGCAGGCGGTCGGTTGATGTTTGAGGGAAGTCGGGTGGGGGAGACGGCGGCCCACGAGGAGGACCTGGGTGAGGAGGGTGAGTTTCAGCAAAAAGGGCGGGAAGGAGGGAGGACACCGGACGGGGAGTTGGCAGCTGAATAGGTTTTCGTCGAAGAAGCAAGTGGCGAAAAGTACATAATGGAAAGTGTGGGCGGGAGCGCAGTGTAAACAGCACGGAGTTATTTGCGCGTTTTTCCTCGGATTTTGTCAGTCCTCATGAAATAGCTCATGATTGACCTCACGTGACTTGGCGTGTAGAGGGTATCAACTCGAACGTGATGTGAAAAGGTAAGCGGGATATCATGACGCCGAATGAAAAGGTTTATTTTACTAGGTCTTCACTTTCATACGTCTGCTCATGAAAGACGTGAAGTGTGACACACACGTCAGAGTCGAGGAAAGAAAAATATATCATGAAAGAAACATACCCCTTTCTAGGCAACATTTTATCTCGTGCAGAATTGTTGCATTCATAGAATTTGTAAAGTATGACGGTAGAGCTAGGGTCAGGCCATTACAGCACATAGTGTCGACGCTTGATAGGAGGGCTGGGACAGCGACATCCTGGTCACATGTCAATAGCGGATTAGAAGAGGATTGGTATCTTGAATAATAAAGACACAATTAATGTGAGACAAAGGTTTAAACACACAATTTAGTGAAAATGATGAGAAAAAATACGCTTACAACACTCTGCGATCACGATCTATAAGTCTATCGATTGTAAAAATTGTATATTTTGCACCCGAGTGCGAACCGAGTACTACCGTTCACACTTCAAAATGCATACCCTATTAGGGTATGTAAGCTTAAATCGGCTTAAATAAACAAGTATAAATAAATGTGTATGTGTGTGTGTGTGTGTATATATATATATATATATATATATATATATATATATATATATATATATATATATATATATATATATATATATATATATATATATATAAGAGCATCCGCCCGGCAAGTGGAAAGATCCGGTGTTCGAGTCCCGGTTGAGGAAATATTTTTACTCTTGTGATCCGTTCGATTCCGCCTTCCCCACCTCTATTGTGTTCGTCCTTTATATGTGTTCCTATCCCTTTTCCTTATATCTGTTTCTGTATATATGAGTATTTATTCGCCGTTTGGCGGGATTTCGTGTTTGAATGTGTATATATATATATATATATATATATATATATATATATATATATATATATATATATATATATATATATATATATATAGACATATCACATTTAAACACGAAAAACCCGCCATTTCTCTAACAAATATTAATAATATGTATGTAGATACAAGGAAAAGAAAAGGCATAGGAACACATATAAAATACAAACACAAGAGAGTTGGGGAAGGCGGAATCGAGCAAATCATAAGTGCAAAAATATTTCCTTGACCGGGACTTGAACCACGAATCTTTCAACTGACCGGGCCTTATTATATACTTCTATATATTATATATATCTATATAATATATAGATACATATATATAGTACTATATTATATTGTTATATCCTTATTAATTAGACATAAATATAAATGGATACATACAAATGGGTAAATTGGGGATATTTCTGAATGTCACAAAGCCTTGGTTTGTGCACAATAGTATTGAATAGATTCGGACTGATAGGATACATATGCAGAGGTACAAAGAATCCTTCCGGCAATAACTGGGGGCTCAATGTACCGGAAAAGTCACTGATGTCAACCAAAATTGATGTGAATCAGCTAAATTGGGAAATAATAAAATATAGAAGGGACTGTTCCAGAGAATTGGGGAGCTGCGTCTAACTAAACTCGAAGTCAAGAACTAATTTGAGAGAGGTTGAGTACATGAAAAACTATAATTTAAATAGTTGATTCGTGGAGTTGCTATTTTTGACGCATAGTTTACTCCAATTTCCGCACGATTTTCACTATGAGAGGGTTATCTTTGTCGTTCAAAGCAATAGCACCATTCTCTCTCTGGCGTAATAAAACCTTTTAGAAGTTAATTTTAATAAATGGTAATGGCTTGCAAAATCTTTCCTGATTTTTGCTCTCATCATTATTTCTCAATATATTTTTACTTATCCGGCGGTATCATCTACTTAAAGATGAATTTATTTTTTTTGTCTTTTTCATCCTGAGAATTATCGTTCCACAAAAGTAGTTTTCGCTGGATGTACCATAAAATCTTTCATTGATAGAAATACTATATTATGAAATTCTTTCTCCACATTCTCCGTTTAAAATAACATACTGCGTTACAACTTAATGAAGATGTTCTTAATATTATAGAGCTTTCCCTCAGAGATATAGTAATATTGACCAAAAACAAAACAGCCAGAATGAGTAACTGATTGCTGTCATTTTGGAAAGGACAGTGGTCTTTACTGCTTCCTTCTCGACTACGGAATATATTGCCTTTTTCTCACGAATTTTTATCAATCGGAAATTTGTCCACGTCCTTGAGAGAATATATGTAATAGTCCTGAATCTTCAGCCTTTGTGTTAGTATTCTGCTGAGTATCAATATCTGTATGCCATTAAATGCAATTTAGAGGCCAATTGTCTCCTTGGGATCAATTTCACCAATTTATATTTGTTTCATAAAAGATAAATTTTATTTATTTGATGAAGTAACAAATGAACAATTTTCAATAATTCATTGTTCAATACAAGGATGCCAATGAAGTGCGTAATAGTAAGGACATCCTGGTGGATGGGTGGGTATGGTGTGCCTAAAATAGTCTGTTATAAATGGTCTACCAATTACATGCATGTGAACTAAAGAAGGTTGGAATACCATAAAATCATCATCCTTTTTTACCGCGAATGCTCCGAAAAGGAACGAATTCATGGGAATTCTTATTATGTACAGGTCACAGCCAACTAAATCGAAGAAGAGACTGCAGAAATAGTAGTGATGTGAAAGAAAACGCAATAATGCAGTTGATTTAATTACTTGTGAAATGCAAAAGTATGGCTTCGTTTAAATATTTATGGACATAGCATATTTTATTCTTGGATACCTATATACTTAAGTTCAACTTTTCCCACGAGAATTTACAGCTTATAATTCCGTCGTTCGCAATATTTAATGAAACAACAATATTTGTTGCTATTCAAAAAATGAATCTGCCGACCACATTCACGAATATATACGTTTTTATTTACGTTGAAAATCATATAAAAATGGAGAACATATTATTTGCAATCTCGCGAGTTTTAGAGTACAGGAGAAGAGTAATGTGACGATGGAACGGGAAAGAAAGTAGTGAATATCCAATGAAAATGTCGGCATATTTCACCAGGGGAAGTGTTTGGGGAATGATGCAGTCAGAAGTAAGGGTCCATGGTGGAGGGATTAACGGGAAATAATATAGGGGAGACGACTTCGCACAGCTAGGTAGGTTGATGGGGGCTATGGGGAGGGAGAGAGGTCTGGCATAAGGGGGAGCTTTATGCCCAATGATGTAAGTAGATTGGGGAGTGCGCTCAGCAGGGAAAGAAGGGGGCGGGGTCCCTGCGTGGGCGTCTCCTTGGCTCCTTCGTTCGGTATGCTGCCGTTCTAAGGAGGGTGAGCGAGTGGGGTGGGAATGGATTGGGGGAGGTAATGGATTGGGGGAGGAAAGAGCAGAGGATCGGGAAGGGGAGCGGTCCCGGTGAAAAGTGGGTGGAGTTTTAGGGGAGAGGGACGGGAAGAGGAGAGGGGGCCACGGCGGGGGCAGGCGTGGCCGAGGGGTGATCGATGGGTGAGGTGTGGTCCAGCAGGGACTGGTTATCAGGAGGGAATGCAAGGGCAGGAGGTTCGGAAGTAGGTAGTCGCATTCGTTCCTCTTCCCTCCGTCCCTCTCACACCCTCGACTAAAGTCGTCGGTCCGTCAGGGCGCAATTCTCTCGTTTATCTCCCTCTTCAGGATATTTTGCTCTTGGTTCTGGTCCAGGCACCCCTCTCTCAGGGCTTAGTAAAACCCTTCAAAGCATCGGCGCTCATTTGAAAAATATTTTGTCGGGTAGTTTTCGGATAAAGGCTTTAATCAGATAGGATGGTCTAAAAGGTTCCGAATACTATTAGACGTAGAAGTTTGTGGCTATTTTTGATTTAAAAATTCGATGTTTCCCAATTTTATCTGCTATTTGCGGCCCTAGTTTTTTAAAACTCCAACGGGGTGCATTTTTTTCCCAGAGCGTAAGTAGTGAAATGATTTGAAATTTTATACCGCCTGACATATTTTCGATTTTTAGCAATTGTTTTACCTTCTACCACAAAGCCACGAATTCTTATTTTACTTTTAAATTAGCATTTTTACTTGCAAATATATTCAATTTTTCATTTTTTAGGGTTGTTATTAGTTTAAAAAATGATTCTTTATTGCATTCCACCACTGTATTTATTATGTTTCTTTACTTAAATTAATATATACTACCATGAATGTTTTCAGAAGCTTCGGAGCGATTCTTAAAAGTCAAAAACATATGAATTGCCGTTTCTTAAAAATAATTCATTTCTGGAACCAAAGCCTGGCTTAAGAGTTTTAAGAGAATTTTGATTCATATTTAAAAATTAGTCTTTGAACAAAATATAATAATTATTCATTTCTTCTTTCTCAATGTTGATGATGATCTATTTACTTCCTATTTACTTAAATTCAGGTTTTCTACAATCAAATAAGTTATATAAAATATTTGAATTATTAATAATTAGTTCCGGAAATAACTGTGATAGTCTCTACCGTTGATTGTTTCAACTACTGTTGGGATAGTCCATTGTTTTAATTCTCAACGCCACCCACTGGAATGATCAGGCATGTTATTCCATGAGGAAATAGCAAACATGGTTACCCATGACGCGATGCTCTGATAAACAGTAAAGCTATTATCTACTCGTATTTATTCCGGACTTGGGATTGCTACTTATGTGAGAAGGCCGAATTTTCGTTCCCTTTTGGAAAATGTCGCCCAGGATGGTCCATTCTCTACAAGGTACAATCGGATTGATATCCCAGTCGTTGACGCTCTCTAGAAAGCGATTTTTAAGGTAATCATTTATGTAAAACGTATCTCTTTTACCATGATTATTTAGGTGCGGTATCAATGTACAGATCCCGAAAACTGATGAACAAGGCGTTTTTCTGTCCAAGCCTAATTTTATTCCTTCTGCGTTTGTTTTCTCAATTCAATTACAGTTTCGTGTTAACTCGTTTGCTTCCCATATGCAAATTTATTTTCTTATCCACCTATCTTTTGATATTGCAGGTCGTCTGTTAGAACAGCACGGTTTCAGTGAAAGCAAAGCAAGATAAGTGCGATCGTCGGTGATTAAGAATGTTATTGCTATAATATCTCCGGGGATATTGTAATTTCCAGATATGAATTATGGCCCAACTGAACTAACAGGTACGAATGTTCACTCTGACACTTAAACTTACTTTTTCTGTTTCATTTGAATGGTATAAATATTTAATCGCAAATCAAAGTTTTTCTACGCTCAACTTTCTATTGTAAACCTTAAAGTGGAAAAGAAAGACTACAATATTCCAGCCAAATTTATGGCGTAGTAAAATTTTTTCCTGACCTCTAAATGGTATTATTTAACGGTGATGAAATGAGAGTGGTGATAGCGCTTTTTCCAGCGCCTACGTTACTTGTCTCCATGCGCAGCGTTAGTGTAGGTCTCCTCGCTAATTAATCCTGACTAATGTTGACACTACGAAATGCTGGACGAAAACATAAAAAAATATTTTGCTCGAATTTCGTTTCGAGACAGTAACGAGCTTTATGACCCATTGAATCTGATTAATTCAGCAGCATATGCCTATAAATATTATTATCGTTCAAGTGCAAATGTAAGGGAGTTATTCCATTTCAATATTCTGGGTAGATACGTTCCTGCATGTAGGGATGATAAAGTCGATGGCTTCTGCACGCTGTATTAGCATTAATACCTCAATATGTGAGGGAAATCAATTATTTTAAAAATATCTAGATTTGTAATTAAAGGTCATTCATTTATTGTAACACGATTAATAAAGCGACCGATGTAATCAGTATCAGAAGCAATCGTATTCGGGTATTTTTCCGTGAATATTCGTACTTCGTTCTAACCTTGACATTTCTTCATCTACATCTACGCAACATCCCGCAAACCCCCGATCCCTAGCCATATGGCATATGGCTGGGGGTGGTAGGGCACCAGCTTTACGCTACTAGTAGTTCACGCATACTTTTGAATATATATCAGCTCATATACATGAACTGTCGTACACATCCATACTTCCTTTATTACATTAATACTGCCGATATTAATAATGCATTAATCGGTGTGTATGACTAAATCATTAAATACTTGTCCTTAAATAAATATTTTCGGATGATTGCGTTAGATTTTGTTATGGTTGCGTATCGATCGAGGGAAGAACAAATACTTAAATGCTAAATTTGTTTCTCATCCTCTCTAAATTCCAGATTTAGCCTCCTATTCCCTATTGTGAAGAAACTTCATGGAAAGCGTTTTTCATCATCAGATGCAGGCATAGTAAAACTGGAGATGTTTCGACTGACGACGCCTGCCTTGACGCAGTAATGAAATCAAGTCCGTTACCCACACATACAATACACTAAGATAGGTAGATATATAGTTGTATTTATTTTGCGGCGAGTTTGAGACTATGGATTCCCGTCTACCATATAATCTCTCGTCACACATTTACAAGGTTAAACTTATAGATAAATTTCACTAAATATGTATCAATAGAAATATAATTAATACCTACAATATCTTAGGAATAACATACAGCAACACAATACATTAGTTGCCTAGTTCAATTACTAACTATGACACAATATATATAACAAATACACATACGATACATACACATACAGTACATACACATACCAGTACATGAAAACAACTCGTACTTGTAAAACAGTATTCCTGGTTATATTAACAAATGGCAATACAAAGTATAATGCTCTTGCGAAAGAAAAAGGAAGGATCTCGAATTCCGTTTGCTGCTGGATTTACACTGGCTGGTTTGCTGGGAAATTAGTGATTAATGAAGCTCAAGCTTGAATGATGGGAGAGGAAGTGCATTAGTTACAACGGATGATAGCTTATTCCTAAGCAAGCAATTTAATATTAAATTAAATTTTAGAGCAATCAACCATGTATAAAATATTTATCATCACTTTTTATGAAGCTACCTCAGAATACAAGTATACAGGATTCATTGTCATTTTTTTCTCAGAACAGGAATGACTGATTCCATTTTTCATCAAGTGGAGAACACAATTGATGTCTCATGACGGAAACCAGTAGAATGTTGCATTTGGTACTTGGAGAGTGTAGACACCGTGAATTTGTCAGGAACATCAGATATTCGAGGAAATGAGAATAAATGTCTCACGATGGAGAAGGGATAAATTCGCAGGCAAAATAAAGAAGGATCTAATTTCAGCAGAACAATAAATGCGTGAGAACTAGCGCTGGATATGAAATAATTAATAACAATATATTGTCAATTATCGGATTGAAGAATTGAAAGTACAAAAAGTTAAGAGCATGGATTTAATTGTATCGCTAATGTTCACTCTTAAGTTTGAAAGATTATTTTCATATTATAATTAAAGCGGAGTGTATTCTATCTCAAAATGGTTTCACGAATCAATGGAATGTCATATGATCCATATCCCCTTGAAATTTATTTTTATTCTTCTATTAATTTTGAGTATCTTTATTTCGACGCCAATTAAGAATCCTACAGGATTCTTAAGAATCCTGTATCACGAGTAATAGCCTCGTAAGAGACATAAGGGGACTCGAAGGAGTTAAATCTATCTCATATTAAAGCCTTTTATTGCTTAGAATAAAAGGCATTTTACTCTGCATGCAGAGATAATATAGAATTGGCAAAAATAATTGGTTGAAATGTGCACTCAATTTATTTAGGGCAGAGAAAAACTTAGGTTGATACAGAATATACTACCCATGATTGGGGCATCTGGCTAGCTTCAATGTATTGTGGAAGGTATATTGTATTTATAATTGCTGTACTTTGTTTTTGCAATTTGATTTCATTGGCTGATGTATATCATATTTCATTATGTGCATAAACTTTTTGTTACAATTTTTAAATTCCATCCTCAATAATTTTCTAAATCCTGATGAATATTTTCCCCTTCACTCTGTGGACCGTGGACAAAAATATTGGTTTCTTCCGAGTGCTGCTTTCAGACATGCACCCCTTCCGGCGCATGAAATGAGTTCATTCCGAATTTTAGTCATTCCGAATTTTAGATTGACCTCCTATCCATCTTATCTCGCTTCTTTCTTCCGCCCTTGCCTATTACGTTACATAAGCGGGGGCGCGTCCGGTGAAAATGGCGACCACATCCTTCCCCCGTTAGGGAACAGTCAGGTTTGCTCGACCTCGTTATCAGTTCGGCCGACAAATTGGAGGAGGCCCTCGCGAGTTCATAACAAGGCGCCGATTGAACTCGTGCCCGCCGCGTCCCTCCTCCTCACCCCTCCTCTCACTTTCACTAATATATATCTGCGGAAAACATCTCCGACACAAACCAGCCGATCGCATGTTAACGGTCACGCGTGTCGCTCCGGCTCTCAGTTGACTATACAAATCCTCGCTAGTCCGATCGCCCTCGTTTCCGCGTTCTGTTTTTTTAAGCAAAAATAAAACCCGCCGATGAACGTCCCCGCGCACTATCACAGCTGAAACGGAGTAGAAGAGCGAGGTTCTTCCGCGATTGCATGCATATCGGCTCGAACATGCGAAGTACATTGTTCTTGCTTTGCTCCTTAAGCCCTTGCGCCGATGGGAGGGGTAGATACTCCCGATCTCTATCCTGTCAGTAAATGGAATATGAAATGGTGCGGCTTCAGAATGCATTCACTCGTCTCCCCGCCGGCAATATCCAAGTCTCCAGTTCTATATCTGCTAGGGGAGGATAGGTCGACTTCGTCAAAGCGCGAGAGAGGCCTCCGAGTGACAGGGTTGGGCAAGGTTAGCACAAAGGAATGATCCGAAAGATAGTCATGCATAGTTTTGCTCACCTGGAAGTGGCGCTTGTCCCTAGGTTTCTCCTTCGTGCGTTATCGCAGGCAAGCTGTCGCAACCGTGGGTTACATTGCTCCGCATTGGATTAGCCATCGGGAAATTCGCAACGGAACGACGCGGAGCGCTAATATATTCATCGATGGCATTACGTTGAGTAACGTGCGCAGTACCATCTCAGGCAATTTCACATTGATACCTGCGCGCTTCAAGCCAGTAGGTAGAGTATACGAGTACGTGGTATTTAAGTTTTATCTCTGGCATAATTTTGTAAATTGTAATTGAAAATAAGCAAGCCGGATTGATCTATTGTGTTGGTCCGACTATCGACTTCAAAGTCGAGTTTCCTCGTTGAGTGCCGTTGCATGAACTATGATGCTTCAGGCCCAATAACAAAGTACGAGGCCGAAGTCATTAAATATGATCGCAGGGAAACACTGCCGGAAGGAGTGTTCAAAATTCAAAATAACTACTTGTAGAATCTACAAAGTGTTTAGGACTATCATATTTGAAACCAATTACAGTTTAAGATTGATTTTAAGTAGATTAAGACTAGTGGTTAAAGTACGTTAAGGCTAGCAGAACATTCATATTTATAATAACGGAAAACACAACATCTGCCCAAAATTTTCAATATTCTTTTATTTGCTAGTTTAACTAAGACAGGAGATTGTCGATAGTAGCTATAATAGTGAACGTTGGTTAGTGGCGTTTTTAAATGCCTAGGAATCTCATCTTTAGAGAATATTAAATTGAAAAAAATCAGACTATAAGTGCTATGATATCAGATGTCACAGTTCGTATAACGTTGACAAGGTTTCTCATTAGGGCACCAAATTTCAATTCGGTTAATGCCTGGAGCATTTCTTACTGGCAATGAATTTATTAAATTAATTACTTCATGAGTTACCATTACTTCTACGTTCATAGGTACTCACTACTCACACACGGTACGTATTACTCAAAGGTATATTCAATTAGGTAGTGGCATATTAAATTGCACATGATTTGGTTTATCCTAATTAAACAAATAAAATAATAATTACATTCTTCAGTCATAGAATCATTAATTACTCGTAATGCTTAATTCCAATAAGATTTTCCTTAAAAGAGTTTATGTCGCAAGTTAGCTCTGCGAACAAATTACTTTGCTGTTCACTATCACTGTTAATTTTTTAATGTACTTGAAATAATAGCTTAGTTTGAGTTTTCAGATTGTTTTTACATTTAACATAAATCTTCCTTTAACGCTTAAGTTAGAAATGTGTGATGACATTCAAAAAAGACACTCCCAGTTAGTTTTTATTAGCTTTCATTATCAATTCTAGAGGATTGATGAGTCATCTAAAGGCAATTAGTAACATCATTTTATTCACCGTCATCTTCCTCACTGATGGGTGTGTGGATTTAAAAGATGATGCAGTCTGGTTGTTAGTGTGTGACCGTGAGCATGCTCATCCCGATTTTGGATCAAGAGTAAGATGAAGCATCGTTTATTCCATCGCTACTTAAAAAAAAGAATAGAAGCTACTCTCATCGTACTTTTATTCCTATTTCTACATAAACAGTTATTGAGATTTTGGAAAATGTCTTTTTGAGAAAACGTTCCAAATTGGAAATAATTTTAATCATTGTTAAATCTGATATTTGAAACAATGTGAAGGGCAGGTAATTATTCTGGCACGTTTAATCAATTAAATAATTAACAAAGTTAATCCGTCTGGCCACTCCTTAATGAATTTTGTCTTGCTTTGTTTAATAATAAGTTGTATACTTCCAGTTTATTGAGAGCAATATGTTATGAACGACATTCCTTTTCATTTTTCGAAATAATTAGTTGCTTTAAGGATCTCGTATAACTATTAAACACCGTATCTTTATCTATTTATGAGATATGCATCGCGAGATGACGTCTATGTGGTGCCAGTATTCACCATTGATATATGATATAATTAATCCTAAAGCACTTTTTCATTACCTTAAATAGAGGAGAGAAAAACTTGACGATCATAAAATTTATGGTCTTAATTGTCTATCAATGTGCACCTAATACAATCGGAAACATCAATCTAAGTTAAATTCGCTTATATGATTTTCTTACTTAAATCATTGCTTTTAAATGACGGAGCTCACTTTTTCAGATTCTGGGGCCTTGATAGTGGTCCCATTATTTTAAAATCCTCGCTTCAAAAATGATTCATAAAAAATACATACTCGTCCTCATAAAAATTTCGTATCCAGATGAACACCTATCTACCAAGAAAATAATGATTGTAATTATAGCAATATTGTTAAAAAAACTTATTTTCGATGATCGACAAAATGTTGTCGCTTTAAACACCTTCACTTAGGGTCCATAAACATCCGTTCATACGTCACGTAGCTCTCGTCTGCTCAAGACGCGTTGCTGTCGCCCCTAGTTTCAAGTTCCGAATGAAATGTGTAATTAAAAAGGCCGAGTTTATTCGGAAAGCGGACGATCTCCAACAAAACTAAAAAGGAGAGCCGTTATTTCAACTTGCAGCGAATGAATCAAACGCTCGAGAGAACCATACATGGAGTTATGGATGGGGCGTGTGATGGCATGCAAGATAGTTGTTAAACGCTATAATAAGGTGTACTATATATTTAATTAACTCCCTCGGGTTTCGTTCCATTCTCGATGTGTTATGTGCCCGAATGACTAGCACCCTCATTCCCAGAAAAGGGCCTGAAGATCATTCTCGTTAGCCATAGAAAATGAGCAAGAAAACCCGAGAGCTGATTTTGGGTGGAGTAGGAGCGAAGCCTTAAGGGGCCTGGCTATGCATCGTAATTTTATTGTATTGCATTAATTTAACTTACGGCTTAGTCTGAGATTTTATAGGTAAAACGAAGTTAGTTCGCCAATGAAGCGCTTTGTAGCAGTTGAAATTTCGGCTTCTATATTTATCCCGGGTGCAATCCGAGTTCTTATGAGTAGAAATATACATGTACTTGAGTCTATCATTTACTGCCATTGCTGTCAGAATAATTCAAAATATAATTATAAAATATAATATACATAGTATGTATAATTAAAAAAGATACTAGAAATGGTCGTGCTATATTTTAATGATGTTCCATGACACTAAATCGTACCTAAGTTAACCATAAGGGTACCATAGATTAACCATGAACATTTGTTCATTGTGTGTGTGCAGTTTTCATGATGCATTCCCGTTTTTCTCATTCACTTATTGAATCACTTGCATGCATCGGTGGTGATAGTTTGTCAATTAAAGGCATATAGATCTTATGATTTATATCTCTCATATAGATTTACCTGTATACTGATATTAAGACGTGAGGATCGCAGAGATTTCGCAGTATTATGAAGAAAGTGATTAAGTATTGACGACTTTCAACTTAATTTTTTGTGTCAAAATGCTATCAGCTGTCACCAGTATGCTCTCTATAAAGAGGAATAGATTCACTAGTAAATGTTTGATCTGGCTAAAATGGCGTCCTTGCATATTTTACTATATTTTTTATGAAGTAAAATAAATAAAATTATGCATACAAAGAATGTAAAATCGTACGGAAGGCTTTATTTGACTTTGGAAGAGGCTTTCGCAAAAGAGTGAGAAAAAATGTAAAAAATAATTTGAATTCAAAACGTTTGCCTCAGAATGAAACGTAATCAGGAAAGTTCTTCTTTAATGTCCCTAAAACCGTGACAGGAGGAAGAAACAGTTCCCCAACTTGATAAAAAATATTTGCGGACACTAAAAAATTTCGGCGAATTAGGTAAATATTCATTTCGAAGAATACTAAAGTTCTTTTCCATTCATCAGCGGTAATCTTTGTTGCAAGGAGTATTTTGTGAAATTGTGACAATCGTAATACCATCAATGACCGTGAAGCCTCAAGATGCATACTAAGCATAGGTGCATACAGCGACAGATTCATTTCGTTCTTTGTAAACAAATTAATATTGATTCATCAATTCCTAATGCCATAATGAAGTTCATTCCATTTTCAATAGTATATTTAATTTTTCATGTCCGCGTTATTGAATGAATATAATGTCGATGTCCAGTCATTACCCTACTTAACAGGACAAAAGATTTGACAGAAATTTTATTTTGTACATACAAGTCATTTGAAATTTACAAAACATATTATAATAAAAGCTAGGCTAATTAAATTTAGCTGAATTGAAAATTAAAAAAAACGACTTAACTGATATCAAATTAACTAACATAATTTAGCCGAAACAAAATCTAAATTCATAAATATCAGCAGAAAAAGTTAATTTGAAATCAAACTAAACGTCTAATTCTAAGAAACTGTGGGATATTCCGCCGCATATTAAATTTTAATGAAGTCATCCGCAAAATGTGCATTACAAGGCGAATTATTTTGCACTCTGAAACTGGTATTGTTAGCATCTAATGTTAATTCAGCAAAATTATGTGCGAGCATTCGCATTTCACTTTTGATATTTTTCATGTTGCTGAATTTCGCAACAGGATAAATCGATAAATAAGGATCAGATATGTAGGTATTTTTATTCTTCCTAGTTTAAACAAATACTGAGTAGTTTCTTTGGTTAGCGGTACTAAATAAATTACGCTCACAAAATTATGTATCACCGTTGTTCATCTTCACAGCTAGTACACAATAGATATTATTCAGCTGTTTTTTTTCTAAATTCGTCTTGAAACCTAGTTTAAAAGCAAAAAAAATGTATCATTCTAATTTTAGCTGAAAATACCGTCATATTCGTCTTCTACGACTATTCTCCTCTGTTTATGTGTATTTGAGACCTTGGAATGGTCTACAAGTACGTGTATACCTCAGCTGTCCTCTCTCGCCAGAGTTTTAACCTTGAATATCAGTATCCAAAGATAGAGCATAGGTCGTAAAACTCCATTAAAATTATTTCAATATCATTATCCATTATATATCCTGCGGAGAAACGGAGATTTGATTTTTTAACTCCTGGGGTTTTGAAAGCCCGATACAAAGAGAGCGAGCAAAATTGAAATTTTGCACGGTAGCCCCTTAGCCGGCAGCTTTGGGGGAGACATTGAGAAGTTGGAGGATTTAAAAGTGCGAGTTCGGCAGGTGCAAGGTCAAGGCTGGCCAGTTAAGAGTGGCGGTCGTTCAGTCTGGTGATTCTCACTTCCCAATATAATTAATCCACATTACTACAATGAATTTCATGGCTCAGTTATCGTGAAATCAAAATGTTTTACCGTAAATAGAAGAAGTATCTAATCGTAAGACTGAACAAATCTGCATTTAACTGCTGAGAAAAGCCTGATCAAGTCCGTAAAAATGAAATTGTAATTGAAAATTTTCTCCCATTAACGTATATGATTTGCCCTCTCTCTGTGAGCCTCGCATTAGTCGATTAAATGTTTGAACGAGATGATTGCGGATATTCCGCACTTATAGTGTTATGCAAATGTATAAAGTAGAGTTCTCATTTTATTTCCGCAATTTTTACGCTTTTGATCAACAATCATTGTCTGAAATTTACTCCATAATTTAACGGAAAAAGGTCCGAGTTGTAAAAATGCTGAGTATTTTCAGAAGGAGTTTCAATCATCTTTGTTAACCGACCACCGTGGCCAGAGTTAATTTTTATCCTACGGCATGTGATTCAGTTGCAAAATATCCTGTTGCTGCGAAGAAGAAGACCCATGGTACACACATTGACGTTCCAAAACACTGTCTCATATTTTTAAAAACATTTCATCAGTCGTTGGTCACTGGTCGGCATGGAGGCTCCAAATCACAGGGAACTTAGAGATAGCGATTTTCTTTCGTCTTTTTTCTCTCAAGAGTACTCGTTGATCGGATTGGTCGACGATGGGGTGATGGCAAGAGATATTTGACACGAAATAGAGATGAGGAATTGGAGTTCTGGAGGGAGGGAGGGAGGGATAGAATGGGACAGAGCCTGACATGTTGGCTGAGGAGAGTTAATTAGAGGTATGGGGCACGCAGAATAAAACGTCGGGAGGGGATTACTAGGGTATGTCCGGAAGGTACAGGGTAGTTAGGATGATCGAGGAAGCAAATGTTTAAATACCAATTCAGTGGTTGACGAGATGCGCGAGGGTGTAAGGAAAGTAGGGGGACAGAGGGAATGGAAGCAGTAGGAAGAGAAAGATCAAGTGTGGTGATGACTATTGACCCACAGAGGTGTGTCGGTCAGAGAAAACATTGCTGGACCATGTGGCCAATCAATTCTCAATTAAGGGGTTTTCATCTTTGCCTTTTAAGGGTTAGATCCCCTAACTCGAATTACATTAAACAGCATTTTTCTTAAGTTGACCGCAGAGAATTCATTTTCCAGAAAGGTATTTTCCCAAACGAACTATCTCATCGCGCTCATAGAGAAATTGGTGTCTTCTTCGCGAAATAAGCCAACTGTGCCGTTGCCATGAGCCCAGAGGCATGCACCACCACGGGCAGCCGGTAGGTGGAGGAGAGAATCTCCAGACTGGATCGAAGCGGAAGAAGGTGCAGGGATATAAGACTCGCGGATTTATTGGGGTGGGATTACACTTTCGCTCAGGCGATTTAAATTATACTGATTAATTTTCTCCATCTGTTGCTGCATTGTCACGAAACATAAGGATTCACTTAATTATGCTAGATTTAAATACACTGGAAATATTGTCAAAATTTGTAGGCATGAGTTCCAAGTTTTAATATTATTTAATTTGATTTCACTTCGAATGAAATCTTCACTCGCTAAAAAATCTAACGAAAATGTGTTAAGACAGAATCAAAATTTGCTGAATTGTATTCAATGAAATGACCCGTAAGTCGACTCATTTTCAAGAGCAAAATTGAGTCGGACATTCTATTACATGGGAAGGCCCAGAAGTACCCAGCCTGACCTAGAGAAGGTGTTAGTTTTTTTTCAAAAATATCACTGCATTAGGAAGTATGCAATCTATAAAGCATATGTTTCAAGTTTGAAGACACTACATTGTTTAGTATTTGTTTGGCAGCCATCGATAGGGGATGTTTTCAGTGAATTTGTGGAAATGGAGAAAATTGGTTTGAAATTGAAAGGCCTCAGTCCAAACAATATAAAAGCTGAGCTGGATTTTATTCTGGGTGAGTGTGCCGTAAAATTTTGATTAGCAAAGTTTAAACGAGGCCGTACGAGCTGTCAAGACGAGCATCGTATTGGTCGACCAAATGAGGTGGCACCTCCAGAAATGGTGAAGAAAATCTACAAAGTGATGCTGGATGATCGTCGACTGAAAGCTAGCAGACATAGTAGAATTAAAGTTTGTATTGCTACCGCATGCACCCTATTCGCCAGATTTATCCCCCTTGTATTATTTTCTGTTCGCAAACTTGAAAAAACGGATCGGTGGTCAATGAGTTTTCCAACCGTGAAGAAGTGATGTTGGAAGTCATTGGCAATTTTGAGGAGCAATACGACCCTTATTATAAAAAGGTTATCGGACTTCTTGAACATCGCTGGGAAAAGTGTATAGAGCTAAAAGCAGATTATGTTGAAAAATGAATACATTTTTTCCAAAATATTTGTATTTTTTTGAGTCGGATACTTCTGAAAATACCCTCGTGTTGTTAAAATGTAAATCGCACCAAATATTTTGCCCAGTCCCAGGACTATATACCATTACGATGAACATACTACCTTGATCAAAAAGTTCCCGGATTAACCACCGTGTGGCGCTCCCATCGTTCCGATTTGAGTTCTGTTTTTTTTTGTTAAATTGGTACATCTGTTGTTGATATTCCCTTTAAATCTTAGTGTCATAACTTGACATTTGCAAAAGTTACGTAGCCAAGAGTACATCTATCTCTGTGTGTGTTGGCGATTTTTTACAATTGCAGAAATGGATTTAAATTTGCAACAACGAACTTGTATTAAATTTTGCGTAAAAAACGGATTTAGTGGCGCACGGACGTTGGAAATGTTGGAAAAGTGTTTCGGCAACGATTCTCTAAAAAAAACGGTCGTTTACCAGTGGCACGAGCGGTTCAGAAGTGGTCGTGAGTCAATCGAAGATGATGAACGCAGTGGCAGACCATCGACATCGAAAGTCGGTGAAAAAATTGATAAAGTAAAAGAAATGTTGGTCAATAACCGCAAATTAACCATCAGAGAAATAGCGGAGGACTTGAACATTGCCTATGGATCCGCCCAAGACATTGTGGTTAATGATTTGGGTTTCCGTCGTGTAGCAGCAAAGTACCTCAATTTCATGCAAAAAAGAGACCGTGTTGACGTCGCAAAAGACATGATTTGCGAGGCTGAATCCGATCCCACATTCATCAAAAGGATCATTACTGGAGACGAGACGTGGCTTTATGAGTACGACACGCAATCCAGACATCAGGCAAGTGAATGGCGTTCACCAAATGAGCCGAGACCAAAAAAACCACGTCGTTTTCAGTCAAGAAAGAAGGCAATGCTGACGGTTTTCATGGATTACAACGGTGTAGTGCATCATGAATTTTTGCCAGAAGGCCAGACAGTAAACAAAGAGTATTATTTGGGCGTTATGAGACGTTTGCGTGAAGCAATTCGCCGAAAGAGACCAGAAATGTGGGCAGAAAACTCGTGGATTTTGCACCATGATAACGCACCGTCGCACAGTGCTATCATTATTCGTAATTTTTTGACGAAAAATGCAACAAATACCATCCAACAGCCACCGAATTCACCTGATTTGGCTCCCTGTGACTTCTTTCTGTTCAATCGAGTTAAAAAACCATTACGGGGAACGCGTTTTAGCAGCCGAGAGGAAGTAATGGAAAAATCGCAGGAAGCACTGATGGACATACCGAAAACCGACCGTAACTTTTACAAATGTCAAGTTATGACACTAAGATTTAAAGGGAATATCAACAACAGATGTACCAATTTAACAAAAAAAACAGAACTCAAATCGGAACGATGGGAGCGCCACACGGTGGTTATTCCGGGAACTTTTTGATCAAGGTAGTATATTGTCGCTGTTACGAGTATTAAATTTGGCTAACATGAGCTCAATTTATTACGTTTTCATGGCTTCTAAGCTGCATCCTTTTGCCAATTTGTACAATTACCTAAGCGAAGTTAGTGAAGAGACAGGTCACCAAAATGAGAATATCGGATGGAAGAATATTAAAAGCGGAAATAGGTAAGGAATTATATGAGAATGAAATTTCTCAACAGCGCTAATCTTAACCAGGCCATAAAACGAGCGCAAGTAATCGACATGAAACGACTTAAGACGGACAGTGGGGAAGAAATCAGAAACGAGCCGATGATCTAGTGTTTTGCCATGCAAAGAAGCTTTACATGTATTGAGGCAATTTTCATAACCAAAACAGTAACAATAAAGCTCTAAGAGTCTAAAACAAAAATTTCAGTATGAACAAATTATGATTCCATTTGTGAACAGGAATTAAATGACGATTTTCTTTATCGAACTTGACTTCTATGATAGCCAGTATCAACTCGATACTAAACCACTCTATATATTTTCATCAATTTCGTCTTTTATTCTTCTGGTTTTTTTACAAAATTGATCTTTTATGATTTTAAGAGTACATGGACTAACCTTCCAAGTGACGCATGACCTTCCTCTCCAATTCTTTTTTTATTTTTGTCATTAATTGCCTTTTGAATTTGTAGCAGTTTAAGAAGGTATGATTAAAAAATATATCTGGGAAGAATGCAATTGAAAAAATGGCGATAAAAGAAATTCATAAAGTAACTGGTAGGTAATTTAAAATGTTTGGCCAGCAACACGGTGAACGAACGGCGAATAGGGTTCCCACCGTCTTAAAAAACGGCTATCTTGTGCCTTTCAATATAGCGTAAAGTAAGTCAGCCTCTTCATTAAATTAACTAAATGAGAAGATCTTTGTCTTCGAAGGCGTGGCATAGTATTTAATTAATTGTGTTCTAAATCAGAGTAACAACAGTTCGTAATAAAACCACTGACAGGAGGGTCATAATACTTGGCTTTCGTTGATTCACCATAGTAACACGTGACCACAGGAATACATTCGTACAGCATTACGATCGATTTTTCCAATTCGCCTGAATTTCTTATAAAATAAAAAAACAAAGTATATGTACTCATGTAATAGCAGTTAATACGATCGGCTATCAAAACCGTATTACTACGACGATGGATGTTTTACGGGAATACCTAGAACCACTTGAAGTGTGCATCTCATTCTCGAGTTTTTCCTAGAAAAACTTTCACAGCGTCATAATAAAACAGAAGTTGGCCGGAGGAGGGCTTTTTGCAGAATATGCATTTCCTAAGGAGAGTTACGATCTCAAAGTACCTCAATCGGCGATATATTTTTGGCCCAGTCGCATAGAGGAAAATGATCTCATCCCATCCTCCCTGCCGCATCATGAGGTAGCACGTTTGGAAACTTGAGAGAAGGATGAGATCTTTTTCAATTTTACTAGCGCATACCTGTACGTAACCGTAATTAACCTTTATGGGTGATTAAAACTTGGTAATTTCATGTTTTTGGACATAGCGAAAGTGGCTACATTTTACGTGACACTTTCAGGTATTTAGGGAGTAAAAATGTTCAACTTACTTTTATAAAACGATAGAAAACTCAAGTTGATTTATTTAATGCGTATATATGGTCAAATTACAATGCAGTATGTAACTTTGAATGTAATTTCTTATGCGTCACGGATACCAAAATAATCAATTATGAGATCTTAACTATTGATATAGCTTCTATAAGGCTGGGGAAAACGAAGTGGCCAGATAGAGACTTGGACATTTTGAACCCCTTCGGAGAAAAACCCGTCGGTGAAAATATTGTTTGACGTTCTCGAAATATGTAGTAATCGCACTGAAAGAAAAGAGAAAACTCTGAATACTGGAAATTCTTTTATTTCTCGAAGCTGTTCCTCCCAACGCCAAACTACTAGGGCGTTGACCTGCTACCTCCGTACCGGCACCATCCATTGCTCCGTTCTTACATCATTGGAACAAGCAGCATCATTGAGCAAATGAACTTCTGCTTGCACTGACAGGTGTTCCCTGGCCGTTGGCAATAGCCGTGCTCTTCTCCGAAAGGCCCACATGAAATATTTCTGTGAACGCCTTGGTCCGAGTTAATGTGCCGATGGCCTCTTCTAACGCAGCCTACCAGAGAATTAATGATTTACTGGAGGGTGGACGTCCCCCATTTTGAAATTGCTCCTTGAATAATAACATAAAACTTGTGGTATCAACGCCCATCTTCCTTTGCCCTCCAGTGCGATCCTTATTTTATTTCCGACGCTGGCCTCAGGCGTGGAGAGCGTGATTGAAGGCAGCAATTTGAGGGGCGGCTTCCCTGTCTATCCGTAGAATGTCGTTGAAATGGAGTTATACTGTTTAGTGGTTATTCTGAAAAATTTATTTGGTTTGACATGCAGTTTAACTGTTTAATTTATGTCACCTGAATAATTGTCCGTCTCCGCCGCTGTCTGTATCCGCGGGGAATACATTCTTGTGAAGTGCATGTAAAGTGAAACCGCGGACATCCAAACGGCAATAATCGTTTACAAGAAAAGCAGTCAATGTACAGTTCACGCAAAGAAATGTGCTTAAGTTTCAATGCCAAATTAAAACGTAAAACTCAGATGAAGATAATTCATGGTCAGAATTTAAACACTGGCAAAATGAAATATATCAGTAAAACATGCTATGTGAATCGGTTACTTATTCTGTCTACAAAACCCAACATATATTGTGTATGTATATAGTATGTATAAATGAGAACATACTAAATATATGTATATAAATGTATGTATTCATATTTATGTATCGATAATGTAGAACTATTCGCGAAAGCAATGTAACAAGGGAGAGATGGAAATGAGGGAAATATGTATTTTATATATATATATATATATATATATATATATATATATATATATAAATATATATATATATATATATAAATGAGTATTTGTTCGCCGTTTGGCGGGAGTTCGTGTTTGAATGTGTGTGTATGTATGTATATATATATATATATATGTATATATATATATATATATATATATATATATATATATATATATATATAAGGAAAAGGGATAGGAACACGTATAAAGGACGAACACGATAGAGGTGGGGAAGGCGGAATCGAACGGATCACAAGAGTAAAAATATTTCCTCAACCGGGACTCGAACACCGGATCTTTCCACTTGCCGGGCGGATGCTCTTAACCACTTGAGCTATCGAGGATACGTATTTTACCCTGAGATCCGTGGGTCTTATATGTCGCCAAGCGCCCCGATTCTTTAGCCAAGAGATGGCGTCAGGGGGCTGTTTCACCCACCAAAGGAGAAATAGACAATACACAAGAGGAAAGGCGTGTTATGCGTGCCACGAAACGCACTGTTCTTTTCCTGTATGATGTTGTATGAATTCTAACCACTCTCCTTTCCTCTTGTGTATTGTCTATTTCTCCTTTGGTGGGTGAAACAGCCCCCTGACGCCATCTCTTGGCTAAAGAATCGGGGCGCTTGGCGACATACTATATAAGACCCACGGATCTCAGGGTAAATTACGTATCCTCGATAGCTCAAGTGGTCAAGAGCATCCGCCCGGCAAGTGGAAAGATCCGGTGTTCGAGTCCCGGTTGAGGAAATATTTTTACTCTTGTGATCCGTTCGATTCCGCCTTCCCCACCTCTATTGTGTTCGTCCTTTATACGTGTTCCTATCCCTTTTCCTTATATATGTTTCTGTATATATGAGTATTTATTCGCCGTTTGGCGGGATTTCGTGTTTGAATGTATATATATACATATATATATATATATATATATATATAGAATATATATATATATATATATATATATATATATATATATATATATAAATGAGTATTTGTTCGCCGTTTGGCGGGATTTCGTGTTTGAATGTGTGTATATATATATATATATATATATATATATATATATATATATATATATATATATAAATGAGTATTTGTTCGCCGTTTGGTGGGATTTCGTGTTTGAATGTGTGTGTGTGTGTGTGTGTGTATATATATATTTATATACATATTTTTTTATTTATTCATTTATGTGTGTACGTATTTATGATTGTGTGTGTGTGTGTGTGTGAATTGGTGTTCCTCAATGCATTAATGGGCTCATTACCGCTCAGTAAAATCTCGAGTTAAGACTTGTCTTCACAACAGAAGAAATTACCATAGCAGTTGCACAATTAGTGAAGCACCATCTAATTTCTAGTTAGTGTTTGAACAGATGTTTTCGGACTCCTAGGAAGAAGTGGCGATCGGAGTTTTTCTTGCATTAACCTATCAGTTCATATAAAGTCGAAGGAAGAATATCCTGATTCTAATCACGTATTTTCGTAAATTCGTCGGACTCTTTCGAATAAAGCTCTCATCTGTAAACTTTAAGTACGTGTTTGTGTGCTAATGAAGTCACGGCAGAAAAGCCTTTATTCTTTCAAAACTATGCTTCCCAATCCATTATGGCGAACCAGAATGTTGTGGTTTATCACACTTCGACTTTTAGTTGCTCCAAATATATTAACGGTATTATCAAGCAGTCTAAATAAATGACTCCCAAACGTCTTTCATTTGAGGCTACATTAACAATTAAACATTTTTGTCTAAGTACCTTGTGAGGTCATCTAATAGAAACTAAAATTAGTAATTATAAAACAATGAAGTCCTTATAATGTATTATTTTTTCGTTTTTAAGTGGGTCGCGGTAATGCAGGAGTAGATCGTTGGACTACTGACCTGAGGGCCCGGGCTCGATTCCCGGTGAAGCCTCTGGGCACCTTCAACTCCACCAAAGCTATTTGATTTTTCGGGTACTCAATCTTCCTGGGAAACCATAACCGTCACAGGAAAGGAACTGGCCCTCCTCCAAAACTGTGTGAATTTCACACCCAGTCGGGCTTAGTACTGGGTGATATTCAGCCCGACCCTAAGGGTATACTTTCATCACCTACCAAATCAGCCTTAGGGTTTATTATTGCGTTTATGGTTTATTTTTTATAAATGATTTGCAGATAGTTTGTAGCCGTAATAATAAAAAAATAGTATTGCAGCAGTAACGTTTACATTTTACTGATCAACGGGTATATTCCAAGGAAAGGGATTATTCATTATCCATCAATTCTGCCATGTGAGGTCCAACTAAAAATTTATATTAAAAAAATTAGAAAAATCAGATGTTCAATTTCATTATCATTTTTTGCTTCCTTCCCTGCTTCATGTCAGCTCGTTCCAAGCAATTCACGGTTAGGGAAATATTTATGTATTTTACAACTCCAGTAACTAATCTTAGGGCAAACGAAGCATTTAATCACGAAATGGGATTCGAAGCCGCGACCTCTGGATTGCTACACTACCGCCCTGACTGTTTTAAGTGCTATGATCCGTTCTGCTTGGAAGGGGGCTATAGTCGCCAGCTGCGATAAAGACGAGGTTTGCCCTCTCGTCCGTCCTCTTAGAATGGGAACCACCACCTCGGGTACCTTCCAAAATTCTATCACCTAAAGCGCCCGTGTGGGAGCGCCTTCCGACCGATTCTCCCGCGTGGAGTTCAGCGCGTGCGCGAAAGGGAGGGAGACACCACGTGACCACCCCCCCTCAACTTTCGTCCGGAGAGACGGCCGAAGTGAGAGAGAAAGCGAAAACAAAAAGAGGGGGAAGGCCTCCCTCCGCTAGCGATGTGGGGATCCGTTCAGTGGACCGCCGCGTAGCAGTCGAGACGGTCGCTCCCATGAGACTGGTGGTGGTCGGTTGGTGGAGGTTGCTCACAGGAGGGCGGAGAGGTGGTTGTCGGGAGACTAGCGCTGCGCTGACATAGAAAGGAGGCGTGTTCGTGTGTGCGATAGCGGAGGTTCCGGAGGAAATAAAGGGGAATCGCTTCGGGAGAGGTTCGAGCAGAGGGGACCTGCGATTTTCGCGCGGACTTCTGGAAAAAAATCAGCACGAAATAATTAATCGGATCATCCGTCTGCGATTGTCTCGTGGGCTCACGTGCTGGAGAGTCGGGCTTGGCCGCCTATTGTGCCTGGAAGAAGTGGGTGTCTAGCGCGGCGGCGGAGAACTGCTCCAGGAGGAAGACAAAGGAGCGGGGAGAGCGATAGGGAGGGTCCACTCCGAACGATAAAATACTGGGTCCCTGCTTCACTAAAAACATCGACGGGGAGTACATCCACCGCCGTCCTGCTGTGCCGAAGGGAGGTTTTCAGGGCGATCCCGCGCTCCTGGTCACCCGATCCGAAGGAAAACCAAATAATTATGCCAAATAGGTTTCATTCGACGGTCCCCACGGAGTAAAAAAACGTGGACTTATTCCTGGTCCAACCTTAGGCCTTATCAATCCCTTTAAATGCATAAAGGAAAACAGGAATATTTCAGGAAAAGTAACTTTGCACAAACAACTTTCTTAACCTTTACGGTTAATTTTTCCTGAAATTATCCGGTTGATTTCTGCCTTCGGTTGGTGAAAAATATTGTGAATAAAAGGTGCAGTATTAAGTGGTAAACAGCCAGTGCGTCGATGATTTAAGAAATCCTGTACTTCAAGGTTGCATTCTTCTTGTTTCCTAGTCTCAGTTCTGGAAGAGAACGAGCATTTCAGTCCTAAGCAAGGGCCATATAAAGGCAAATATTTGCACGTTTGTGACATATTTTAAGAATATCTTTAAATAACTGACAAATGGAGAGTATGAACTTTCCGCCGTCGTCAATTTCAATACGCGAATAGTAACGGCCTGCCCGCCGTCTACCCAAAGGCTCTAAAGGACAATTACTTCCAGTGCTCCAGGGCCACCTTGGCCAAGTACCTTCCCTCTCTAATCCCCCACCCCGTACCCCAACGGCGTCTTTCCCCTTCTTCTCTCCCCACCCCATCGCCCTGTTAATACACTCTCCCCGTAATCCCGCCTCCCTCATTGCGGGCATCGAACTTCCCTCCTTCATTTGCCGCCACCCTTCTCCTACCTCCCCATTACCACCCCCCAGCACCGCAGCCACACCACCTCGTCTCCTCCCCACCCCCACAACTCGCCACCCTATCGTCCACCCACTCCTCACCCTCCGCCCTCATCTGTTTCCCTTTCAATATCTTCGCTCACACATTCCCCGGCTTCCAGTTTCCTCGCCGCCCGACCTCCGGCCCGTCCTCCATCCCGTCTCTTCCTCGCCTCATCGAGCCTCGGCGACTCCGTCTTCGTCTTCTGCACCTCCCCTCTGCCATCGGAATCTTCTCAACCTGGCCACTGCATCGTCGCTCATCCCACTTCAACCCCTCCCCCCACGAGTCCGTCACGCGAGTGGGAAGAGGTAGGACGGAGGAGTGTTAGAGGCATTTGGGAAGGAGCAGGTGTAGGAAGTGCCTTCCCGCCGTCAGTGACTGCGAAAATAGGTGAGTTGAGCCCGGTTTTTATTAAAAAATTCTTTCGGTGTTGATTTTATTATTCATATATTGTTCGGAATGTAACAGGCACACGCAAAATATTCTCATAACTTCACTATTCTTTTAGTGTTTTTATTGGCTTTTCAGTGAGTGGCATAATTTACCTAATGCCCAAATGATGTTTTAGTGGGAAAAATGTTTTGTGGATCCCCTCTTTAAATAGTAGCTCTTGCGTCAATTTTCTTCCCATCACACTATTTACTCTTTCCTTAATAATAAAATTATGTGAGAAATTACTTTTTTCTAAGTTCTTGTACGCATGAAAATTTGAATGAAATGGATACGTATAGTTAAGGTTTCATTAATAGGTTAAGGTATAATTAAGGTTTCCTACCCGTCAATTTCAATTTTTTTTTAAATATTCTCGGAATGCTCATGGCTGGATTCTGGTTATGGATTACTGTTGCAGTGTTACAGTTTCCATTGTTCTGGAGGGGATAAATACTAATTAATTAGGAGCTAAGTAGACATTTTTCATGATAAATTATCAATAGTAACCAGTGCAACACAGTCGCAATATTATCGCTCCAGTTTGGTGAGAGTCATGTTTTACCTTGGGAAAATTCGAAAGAAGAGGCTTACTGACCTCTTTGATAGCCAGCGCTTGTAGGTTTGTGTCTAGAGCGCGAATACGGTATGTTTGTTATTTTAGGAATTTTCTTCATAAAATTTAATATTTTTATTACTAATTTGGAACAATTAAATGTAGAGATTTTTACCCGGGCGGCGTCGCTTGTTCTTTCCTGTGAGCTTTTTGCTGATTTTATAATCAACAAGTTATATCTCAGCAAAAATATCTTATTTCTATTTTTTATCAAAATAGCTATGTTTTCAAGAAATAATATTTTTTGCATTTTCATGTGCGATAGTTACTGAAGAAAAGTCATTTTATGAATTAAAAAAGACCTTACTTTTTAATGAACCGATAGTCATCGATTCATTAATGCTTAAGCTAAAATTAATTAAATAAACCCTGCATTGACACCATTCCTATTAATTTATCCATCACAGTTAGATGTTTCGCAACAAAAGGGCTATTTTTGGTTAAGCTTAGGTTCTAAATGCAGATTTTTTTGTAATATTATGCATTTAGAAATTCAGCTGCGACCCCATCGTATGCATTTTATTTTTCCTTGGAAATTAGATTTTTATAGCTATTACTGTTAAGGTGATTTGAATGGTGATTTTTCGTAAAAATATGAACCTATTTGTGCATCGGTTTTTCCTGGAGTCGATGGCGAAACAGTAGCAAAAAATTAATAAATAGAATTCTGCGGATGATGAATCCTGTGGTCTAAGAGACGTTGCGTTATGGGTGACTGGAACATAAAAACTGTGCTTTTTGAGCAAATTCTCTTCGCGGCCTATTTTCAGTCAACATTTCAATCAGGGCTATTTGGAATGATGCTCTCGAGTCAGTCATTACTAAGGAAGGGGATCGGTGCAATCCGTCTACTTTCATAGTGGATGGGGAAAGGAGGAGGATGAGACGATTTTCTTGCTCACAAATTGAGAAGTCCCCGCTTCAGCGAAGCATAAAACCTCAAGATAAATTCCTTGATGCTTCGAAGTTGGCCTTAATAGACTTATGGATTTTTTCCAGAGTGGGCCATTAAGTTTTTTAATGTCAAAGCTGTATATTTCATCCTGGATTCATTTTATAGAATGTATAGTCCTGGAGGACATGGAAATGGAACGCGAAGTGCCTCTTCGATGAACGAAATTCAAAATACAGCCAACATATCTGTGAGCCGGGAAGAGGTTCCTTATCTCTGCATCGGAATACTCAACAGGTTTAGAGTTTCTCGTCTCAGCCTTCTTCATTCAGTCGTATCATTTTGCTAATCCGATAGACCAGGGGTTTTGTAACCATTCTGATTGACGCTTCTCTTCACCTTAAAATATGTCAAATTCCCTACCCGTGCTAGTAACGCCTAAAATATCAGGGTTGCGGGAAGGCGAGAGCAATCACGATGGGGGCAATGTGAAGAAAATGATATAATATTGAGAAATGCGATACCGTCTTTTAAGGCTACAAAATTAAAGCAATGAATTGAAATTGGATTTTAGTAAAATTATAATTTATTTCAAAATAAGCACTCGGCCTATGCCTTCAACTCGGGAAAGATTCGTGGGAATCGGAATTATAATGACAATCAAAATTAACTTTTTCTATCATACGACTTTTTCTATATACATCGTATTTTTCTGTCACCCCACTGACGTTTTCGAGTGTCTCCTGAGGATCTCACGACGCGTATTTGGGGTAGAGTCTTATGAGCCTGTGATGAACGACACACATGTTAGTGTAATTTATGTAGTGTAATAGAAATGGGTGATAATAGGACGCGCAACCTGTCATACAACATCCAGAAATGCACCCTGATTGGTGTTGATAAGTCCGCGTATTATTTAACTTTTGATTTGAAAGAATAATGAAAAATTCTCTGCAATTTTTTGTGTCTCATAATTCGTGGAATGAATTTGAATATTGCCAACGTCATGAGTGAAAATGTTTTAATTAGAAAAACCTTGAATTTTTTTCCCAGACAACTTATCAGATAGTCTCATTGAAGGAAGGCTGCTGGGAGAAACAGACATTTCATTGAACTCAAAATCCTCGTTCTTCCTGTGAAATATCTCATGAATTCTAAGTAAAAACGAGCGAGTAACCCGAGAAATGCACGGATAACCTGAGCAATCCCGAGGGAGGGCAATCATTAAACAACATTGCCGCAATCCACCGCTCAATTGCCCCCTATCCGACTGGAGGAAGCGGATCAGCGGCTCCAACAACTTTCGCGAGAAGGATATTGGTCGTACGATACACATTTCCCTCTTTCCGGTACACACTACTTTCCCGTCATCGCTTCGGATGTCATCTGGTTTATCTCCCCCCTCCAGCCAATCTCTCTTCTCCTCACTCTCTTTCGGCACTCGCCTGATTCGGTGGAGTCAGCCGGCTGTTGCCCCGGAAATAGGCCACGGCCGACCCCTTTCATCCACTCATGTCCCCACTAAAAATCTTACCTCTGCCCCTCTCCCTTCCTGCCCCTGGTCCCCCTCTATACATTGCCCCGCTACATGAACGCACGCTCACCTCCGCACACACCCTCCACTGTGTCGCCGGGGTGTGGCTGCACAAGTCTCGCCTCCAGGACGTCTCCAGTCATAGGGGGGCTATCGACAAGGCCTCCACTTCCTTCCAGTCCGGCGCCAGCGAGCAGATTTTATGCGTTGAAAGTTATATAGGTCCGGTTACAAATACCTGTTAACCGTAACGTAAATTTACAATCGATTGATTGAGTATTTCCCCCAAATTTATAAATTAATTTGGTCATTTTATTTTAGACAAAGCTGATTCAAAGCGTGACCATCCTAAAGTTAATTTGGGCGTATTAGATTGACAGTAAATCCTTGTGAATCGCTACCGATGCTGCTCTTTCAGAGAATTATATCAGCCTCCCTTAGAATAACTCATCTACCGCTTATACTTCATGAGAATGAATATTCTGAATTCAAATCCCTATAATTCGAATATATATTTTACAAACTTTTTTTAATTGTTGAATTATTTGCATGGTATGCGGGTCCTGATATTTAAATGGATGCTTTTCTTCTCACTAAAATTTCACAACTCAGATTAGCGTCAATATCAATAATTATGACGAGCATCAGTTCGTTCCTCAGCGTACTATTTTGATATTTCAAGGGCTCTGAAATGCTGAATTATTCATCACACGACTTCTTTATGAGGTATATAGTATTTCAGCGTTCAACTGATTTAAAAGGATTCTATCAAAATGTTGTGCATGTGAGAATTTAGCATAAAAATGACCTGGGTGTTGAAGTTTAGACATGATTACCAGCACGTAATCGCAGGAGAAAACATAAAGGGTACCAGAGAAAGATTTCTTGAAAATGGCTGCGGGTCAGGATAATAATAAGGTTATTAAAGGCTCTTTCTACTCCGGATTCCCTATATGGATTGGGTGGGCTTTAGGGCCTTTATGGTATTTCGTGGGACATAAAATGGATCAAGATTTGTGGTATCACTATAAATGGCCAAAGATGACGATGATCCCCTGGCATCATTTGGGGTTGGGTTCGACAAATTAATTGGCGTCTATTTGTGTTTTGAAACTTGTTTCCTTCAATTCTTTTTACGTTTTGGTGCAGGATTTTCTATTCCGTGACGCACTGCTGAATTGAAGTGATAGTCTTGGTCACTGAAACAACTAGATAGCATTACTTATTATGATATCCATTCAACAATTCAAATGAACTTCTGGGATGAATTTTAATAGTAATTGGTCATCACATCGATAAACGGTGACCTCGTAGAGAGGGTTCAGCGCCCAACGTTTTTAATATTCTTTCTTCTCTCTCCTCATTTTATTTTAAAATTTTCGACTCCCTCTCTTCCTCCGGCTTGCGCCACAACCTCTCATCTTGCCTTACGCATTAACGCCTCCACCTGCATCGAGCCTCTATTCTAGATCTTTCATCTGGCAGCTGGTCCGAGGCCGCCTCTACCCATTTCTCTAAGGTGGAGTGTAAAAATAAAAGCGAACAAATTTGGGCACATTTTTGATATACAATCGCCCACGTGTGTTTGGTGAGGAAGACGCCTGGGGGACTTGTGAAGATGGTGAGGGGTGTCGCGCGCGATGAAAGTGGTCGGAGTTACGGGAAAGGGCGCATAATCTCATTGAAGAGAGTGAGGGATAGAGGTAGGGAGAGGGCGTGAGGGCTATGGGATAGTAAGGGGACAGGAGGGAGGAGGATGGTTTAGGCAGGGAAGGGAGATTACCCAATCGGAACCTCGGTCAGAATAGACCGACTACACCTTATTTCCCTGATGCATTTAGAATTAATTCAATTTTTCAAAATACGCGTATGTTACCTGAAGCCCCGCCTGTCAATTTTTATAGGATAGCAAGGCAAAGAGTATCACCGTTTCGGAGAATATTATACGCGAGGGGCAAGCGTGGTAACATCGCACTAACCGTTGGATGAAGAAAATTCAGAAGCTATTCTGTTGGCTAACTCTGTACATAAAAATAATGCCGTTGAAATGCCTAATTTCAGAGGTGTGGTTTAAAATTTAGAAGGTACACTCAGTAGAGTATTTATCAATAATTTCCGACCACCCAGCAATTTATCATTCTCCGTTCTCAACACTGTTTAGAGGAAAGGTAGGGCCATATGGCTTTAGTCATCGAAACAAAGACGAAGATCGGCCTCCTTACCGCTCACTTCCTCATGCGCCCACAGCGCAGCGCGCAGGGCACTTATCCGTCCCAGTCAGTCCTAAACCCCGTCGCGGTATGATACTTGCTCATATTTTACTCCCCCTCTTTATATACCTCTCTTCTTCTTTGCTATGATCGGGGTTATTACAAAGCACCGCTCCCATCAAATCTTTTGTTCCATTTCCTCCCTTGTCCTTTCCATAACCCCTCCCTCTCTCTCTCTCTCTATCCCATTGTTCCGTTTCTTCCTTGTGTCCCGTGATTTACGGCACATTCATCCATTCCCATTCTGGACCCAGTCGCATCATGATATTATTGTGCCTAGCAGTGATTGCGCGCGACGTGTTTTTGACGAGTTTTGCGCGTTGCGCAGGTCTCAAAGCCTTCTGAACCAACTGAGCGATTATAGAGAGAATGAATCTCCAGCTGTTTTATACTGATTTATAATTAATTGGAGGGGGCACAATTAACGTTTTTTGGAACCACGGCTATATACGAGTGGACCGTAAATGACTCAAAGCGAAAAGATGCATTAACTGATCTCAATTATATTGGAAGTTTCTGATGTCCATTTTTAAATTCTGACTTTTGTTTTAGGAATAGGAGATTAAATTATCGATGTATATCAATCCCGTATTATTCTATATTTAGTAAAAAATGTTTCTGGCATAATTTATTGTTTAGATAATATTAAGTATGCCTTCACTTCTAGAGTCTGATTGGTGTTTCACAATTTTTGGACTACCTTATCTAGACCAGGCGAATTTGGGGTAATCTTATGATATACATATCTTCGTTTCTTTTGTCCCCAAAAAATCAGGATTCATAATAGTAAGCAACCGTAGTCACTTTAGAAATATTAAAAATATTGAATATACAAGTCGGACCAAAATTAAACATTGCAAAGATAGTAGGTATATTTGTAGGTGCATGTGTATCTTAGATGGTGGTTTTGAGTGTTTGCATGTGTGTGGGGTGTATGTGTGTATTGCATGAGTTAATGCCATGCTTTGTTTGCAGGTGGTATAAAATTGTGGCTTTTGTATGCGGTTTTATTTTCTTTGTTAATGACGGGTGGTGTCTTAACACCCCCCGCCACACTCCCTTGCGGCGGCTTGCGGGGTATTCAATAGATGTAGATGTATGTTGCCAATTACCTTGCGTTGTGCCTTTAAAAAGTGAAATGTTGTATAAAATTTCATTAAGTCAGTTTATGCTTCGAAAACATATTCCTTTTAACTTCTGACGATCTGGAGCATGAATCTCCTTTACTTTTTGATCACGAGCACATATATGATAACCAGAATATGATCTCAAATGGTCAAATATAACAAAGGGACTCACTTGACAGGTTTCTATTTACATTAAATCATTCACGCTAAGGCAATTTGCTCCAAAAGACATAAGATAATATCTTTTATCCTTTGAAATGGAAAATTTTCAAGGAGAATGAATGATTGCTTTAAAATATGTTAAAAGAGTACCGAAACAAATAATTGAGTAGTAAAAAAATCACATAACGGATTTCATGTCACGTTCACCAACTTCGCCGCTTCATCCGCCCGAACCATTTACCCTCTATTTATTCCACCCTCTCCCTTCTCCCTCAATTATCCTTTCTCCCCCTCCTCCTTCCGCCACCCACTCGCGGTCCCAACCATTCTTGTTTCCTCTCTCGTCTCACCCTCGATCAAAACGTTCAACCCTTTCCTCCCTCTGCCCATCCCCCTTTTCCATTCCACATCACTTCGCTGCCTTCCTCCCTCACTTTTCAGCCCAACCCACCCCCAATAAAATGCAACACGCACTCGCCACCGCCCACTCCCGTCGCATCGGCACAAACGCGAAGAAGGGGAGGCGACGGAGTGAGAGAAGGATAGAGAAAGAGAGCAAGACTTCCGCCTCACACCCTTTAAAGGCATACTTCAAACCCCTTCTCCCATCCCCCCTCTCTCTTTCCATCCGCGCGACAACCGCCCCTTTCACTCTCCCTCCCTCTCTTTCTACACTTTGCCGACTACACTTCTCGTCCCCTCAAAGAGTCTTCCCCCTACTCGTGCTGTCTCCACCGCCACCACCCATCGGCCGCCGCGTCTGCGCCTAGATCGAAGCCTCCTTACCTTTATTTTCCTATCTGTCTCTTTCTGATCCTCTTTCCTCCCTCTTCCCTCATCATCACCATTCCTAGAACCCTCCTCATCTCCGTCTTCCTCCGGCCGCCGACGGACTCCTCGGTGAGTGAGTTCCTCTCCTACTTCACCGCACAGTCTGAGGAATGCAGCTCGCCCCAAGCGCACACTCTCTCTCCTCGCTTTTCAATCCCTCTCTCTCTCTACCAGCTTCTCTTCCTACCCTCGTCCACATCACCCCAACCGTCCACATTTGTCTCCCCGCCCGCCGAGGTGAGGGGCCTCTCTCTGGAAAATTCCGTTAAATTCCGTTCCGTCAACCTCCCCTATTGATGTGCAAACAGCATTCGATGCATATCTAATTATTGCCCGAAGATTGCATCCCAGTTATGTATTACGGTAGGGAATGCGTAAGCATCAGAACCGCACTTTTCGGGGGATATTTAATTATCCCGAGTTGTACAGGTATGATTGAAATATCATCCAGCCCGTAATGACTGATGCAATGTCCATGCTGGGAAGGAAGAATTAAAGGAATGAAGAAAATATTGTTCCTAGTGGTAGTGATATGTTGTTCTACATCAGTCACGGCCAGTCTACAGATTGTTGTGAAAGTGAGGTGGACACAATGAAGGCTCCTTGGACATAAACTTCTCCCTAGTTTTTTTCGGGAATGACATTTCCACATCCATGTAATTACCTACTCCTCACCACCTTTCCATTAAATTTATGAAATGTTTGTAATTAGCATGAGAGCCTATTTGCTCTATGCAAGGTTTTTACGGTGACAGATAATTTTAGAAACTAGATGGAAGTAATCACTTTACTGTTATAATAAATAAATAAATTTAACTAACCATATGCCAAAATCGAGGAGATTGCGTAAGACTTAGGTTTAGATTGCGTTAGACTTTGCTTGGACGTGTTTTGGCTTGTCTTAGATTTTTGCTTGTTCCAAAAAATGGATCAAAGAATCTGTATCAAATTTTGTGCTAAAAACGCAAGTAAGTGCGCGGACGCTTTCCGAATGTTGAGTGTGGCATATAAAGAAGCTACCTTGGACCGAGATAACGTTTATCGGTGGTACAACATGTTCTCAGAGGGCCGAGAAGATGTGAAGGACGAAGAGCGTGCTGGACGCCCGAGCACGTCAACAACAAACGAAAAAATTGATGAAGTGAAGGAAATAGTATTGGCCAATCGTCGAATCACCGTCAGAGAAGTTCCTGAGGACCTAAACATATCGATTGGCTCGTGCCATACTAATGATTTGGGCATGACACTGGTTGTCGCGAAATTCGTTCCAAAATTGCTCAATTTCGACCAAAAACAGCAACGCATTAACATTGCTAGTGAGGTGTTGGGCAAACGCCCGGATTTGTGTAAGAACAAAAGTTAGCTTTTTCGCCATGACAACGCCCCTGCCCACACATCTTCACTTGTGGGCGAATTACGGTACATACAGTAAAGTTCAAGTGATTAATAGCAAGTTAATTAATAACTCTGGTTAGAGCAAAATATAGGTGAATGATATTTTTTATCAATGATATTGAATTGATTCGAATTCAAATGAGAGCCTGAAATTCTATTGATATTGAGAATATCACGAAATGCCAATAAAAACCACAAACTCAGTACTCAACCTGAAGGTTGTTTTGGTAGGTGATGGCAGAGTTCACCCAGTACTAACCCCAACGGCGTGTGAAATTCACACATCAGGAAAAGGGGGGGGCAGTTCATTTCCCTGTGCCGGTTATGATTTCCCAGGAAGACCTGACACCCAAAAAATCACATAGCTTGTGTGGAGCTGCAGGTACCCGGAGTGCCTTACCCGGGAATCGAATCCGGGACCCTCCGGTCAGTAGTACAACCCTCTACCCCCTGGACTACTACGATCCACGAAATGGCAATGCGAATATGTTCGATATAATATTTCCTCATCTGTGAAAAAGGTTATGTGAATTTGAAAATTATATAAATGGTGATTAGTGATGGACAAATAACTAGAAGATTTAAACAATGGAAAAATGTACTTCAAATCAGTATAAATTCAGGATTCTGAGTTTTTTCATTCTATTACGGGCAAGCGAAAGGCTGAGCTCGAAAATATAATAGGCCTTCTGAATGGATTCCAAAAAATACAGTATCGCATATTTCACTTAGCGAGCACAATTAGGAATAGTTTTTCTGGTCGATTTTCTGTGCAGAGTTTTCAATGAGTCAAAATCTGTTTACAACTCGATTCTCCCGTTACACCCTTTATTTCCTATCGTGAAGGCTCATTTACTAGCAAACTGTTCATCAACCCAAAATAATACAAGATACCGGTACTTTTTATACAAACATTGTATTCGTCGGAAGATATAGATGACGATATCCTATGATTAATCTCTGGGAAAGCTACAAATGTTGTTAGTTTGATCTAAAATGGAATGAGATATAGAATTTACATAAGTATCACAGTATTTTGTAATTATTTACAAAATTTTGTAACCAAGTATTTCCATATGTTGACGAGAATAAAGAATGGTGACATTTCACGTGACAGTGTAAACTTATAGCATTAGCAGTAGCTCTTTTAGTATATGATTTTATGTATATCCGAAAGCTGAATTCGGAATTTTCACACAGTATTTATATAAATAGTCAATGTTAAGGTTGAAATTACAGCTCAACAGAAATTCTGAGGTGCTATTTGAATCTGCGATATGTGGGATGAACGCGCAAAAGTGCAAAACCCACGAGAAGAACTGTGTTGTGTGAAATTCAACAGGAAAACAATAATAGGCAACCATACGCAAAGACGGTGTCTATGTCCACTGCTCCGATGAGTGGTGGATTTGTTCAGTGACCGATTTTAATTCATTGATTTTAGTTTGTGGGGATCGTTGCTTTGAAATACGCTTAATCTATCACAGTACCTAATAACCTGTGGGCGTTGAGGGCACGGTTCACCTTTGCAGAGGACACTCCGCGAATTTAATTGCTACAATACAGTTGAAGGTTGCATACGCGCAATCATTAACATGTCCCCGTAATATTTATAGGCTTTCTCAGCTCTCGATGAACCATATGGTCAAACATTTCCATTGTACGCCCGAAATGAGAATTTGCATTAATAGCCTTGCCACATGAATCAACACAATGACTAAAATTACGCTTAAAGGGCGATTAAATATTTCTAATTTAAGGTGAGAAATCCGTTATCAACATCAAATGTCTGACTTGTTTGACACAAGGCAATACATTTTCTTGCATGTAAAAACACCCTATTAAATACTAATGCAAACTTGCACGGAAAACATTAAAATATTTATTTAGAAGTTCGCCAATATTTCGATAACGTCCATTTCATGAAATTCCATGACATACAATCGAGGTTAAATCAAATTCATGAGTAAATGTTTCCTGAATTCCTACGCATTAAATTTAAATAGCACAGTTCCATACCTATAAATTGCAAGATCAAATAGAGTTATTTAGATACTTTTTATTCTCACATTGGTAATTAGTCTTGCCGAGATTTTCTACTCCGTTAAGTTACAAACCAACTCTTAAATCCCGATCGTAAAACATTCGACAAGTTGGTGGCTGTTTCTGTTTTTCACGGCCTTTCAGTGTTAACTATCCATTTAGCCGTAACCGTTTAAGCCCGTGAGAGTTGAACGGCAATAAAATTTTCCCGTGGAGTAACTCAATAAGGGTACAAAATTTTGATCTTTCTAGAGAACGATGTCCAAAGAAATTCCTATCCCACACACGGGTATAATGGGACATGTTTATTATATCCTTCGTGTATTTTAAACAAATATATGCCAAGAAAAGTCCCTGAAAGTTAAACGGCTAAAGGCATCCCATAAAATATATTTTTTGTGAAATAAAATCATAAACGTTTGGTGAAAATTATTAAATCGACTGCTGTGCCATTGAATTTGTATTTATGTAAAAGAAGTTATTGCGCATGATAAACTTAATGATGTTATCCATTCTTAGCATGGAAGAAATACAGTCGTTTCGGGAGTGATTTCATGTAAGTTTGTACGCACGTTTGAGCCCAACGCTAAAATATCCTCATGTTAAATGTTTGTCATAACTTGTCGCTCGCTTTAAAAAATAAAACCGACCACATTTTTCGGCAACAGAAATCGGCTGCTAATGGTTAGCTTCAGGCATGGAGAAACTCTTTCCGTGGAATTTGGATCAGAATTTTCCGTCATAAGACTGGGAAGCAAAAGAGTCAGTAATTATTCCGAATATTCAGTGCGGTCATCATCTCTTGAACAGCTAACCATAAAGATCGCGAGTGGGGCAAAACGTGGTCTTCAGAGGCGTAAAAAGTTGGGGAAGTAGGGCGAGGAGGAGGAGAGTGAGACTGTAGGGTGGATTTGGGGTTTGGTTTGAGAAAGGGAGGCAAGCAAGACCACCCAAGGAGGACAGGAAACTGGAAATGACATCCGATAGCGGTGATATTAATACAAATATGGAACTCAAGGGGTGGGTTGCTGGTGTATTTGAGAGAGGGGAGCAAGGGATAAAAGAGGATATGAGATAATGTATGATGAAAGAAGATAATATATGCCGAAGGGGAGTGGTAAGAATGGTAATGCCTTTTGCATCATGTAATCTGGTGAATTGGGTGTGATTTGCGGCAGTGTTACAGTCACTAATCATGAAATCCATAGCGTAAATTCGACATTGGTTTCTCGGAGTATTTTGATTAAGGGCAATAAAATAATGCTACATTAATAATTTCAATATTTATATTGATTTTTCAAATGTTTATGATTTTATAAGTATTTTATTTTAAGTACTTATTGTACATTTTTAAAATGAAAGTTAAAAAAAAGAAAGAATTATGTGAACAAACTTGATGCCTGGTCTTATCGAACGATGTGGCTCCAATACGCAGCTGCTTTATGCTAAATAAACGGGATATTTATTTCAATGGCTCAGTTTCAGTGTTCAACTTTTGAGAAGTATATGAATTTAATATATTATAAAATTTTTATAAAAAATGTTTAAATTTCGTATAGCGCATGGAAGGAGAGAACTTGAGGAAAGCACGTATTCAACGTTACGAAGAATATTTTACTATTACAGCGGGATAAATACATGAATTTAGGACATAAGTGTTCTCTGCCATATCCATAGTTATATTCTGAAAGAAAGGTAGGCGACCCGTTGATGCATCTCCGGGATATTTCCTGTCGATAATCGTCTCTAATTCTGCAGCAGAAGAAGATTTTTCAATTGTCCCCGATGCGCGCCGTGCCGTATTAGCGGCCTCCGCTGAAAGCCATAAGGATCTCCAAAGAGGGAAAGAGACGCGTCCCTGGAACGGATTCCCTTCGGGTCGGCCTCCGACCGGGAGAGAGAGAGGGACTAAGTCGACCTGCGCCGGATCTCCGAATCTCCCAGGACGACGAAGACGGGATGGCGAAGGGGGTGGATAGGCGGGGAACCATTTCCTTTACCCACCGTCATTATCATTCGCTCGGATGATCATCCACGATTTCGCGCTCAAATCCCCTTTGCGAATGTCCTTGGATACGCTCTGAAAAGGAAGGGAAGAATGGAAAAAGACGGACATTGAGAATTGGAATTGGTCATTCCTTTCCTCTCCCTCTCTCTCTCCCTCACTCGATCTCCCTCTAATCTCTTGTCTCTCGACTCGCGATGGAGAAAAGAAAAGGATACGACCCAGCCTTAATTTTCGGACCAATCCGACTGTTCTCCACGTGCTCACCGAGTGTATAGTTATGCGCACTTGGGAGTTGGGAGATCTGCGAGCGTCTCTGTGTGTAAGGGGGAGAGAGCAACGATGGTGGGCGATAGAATGTGATGGGTGGGGCGAGGGGAGGGTACTGATGGCCGGGTGGATTCCGGCCATCGGCTCCAGGGAGTGTGAGGAGGAATTGAGAGGGAGCATTAGTGGTGGGGTGGGAAGGAGAGTGATGGGATATGTGGTGTCAGGTTTCATGGCTCCTCTGGAAAACTTCGGGAACTCCTCTGCGAATGTGTATGGATGTGGCTAACTAACTAAAAGTTCGCGGCTGACGCAGTCTTTTTTTGTTCTTATGCAGTTCCCCAAGGTCGCAGCGTTTTGGGCCCGATTCAGCAGCATCACTGTTCCCGCCCCGATGATACCAGTATTTGTGCCGAAGTTGTCGTCTCATCAACGGTGTCTTTAGGGGTGCCTCGGGGGTTGGAAGTGGTTGTTGGGGAGGGGCTACAGCATCCCTTGGAGCATCAAGCTATCCCTTTTGCAACTAGATGTGGACGATTATAAAGTTGGATTCCAGTTAAATTCCTTACATTCATTGCTGAATTCTTCGCTTTTTGGAAATATGAGCAAACCGAAACGAAATTTCATTAAGTTTTTCGCGGTGCTAATATTCCCAGTTCCCGTAGTTTGCAAGATTTGATGTATCTTTCTGCAACCATCATTAGGTTTAAACTGAAAGAGAAAGACAAACATATTTCTATCTTCAAACTCTCTTGGCAAAAAATATAAAATACGGCTTATTTTATATTTTTATCGTACTTAAATTCACTTGAAATACCCCTTTGGTATTAATGGAGTTTAACTTAGTTTACGGAATGGATGTACATATGAATACTTTTATTTTAATTACGAATCAATTTGCTAGAATCAAGCTCCACCTTTTTTAAATTTCATGATTCGATTCTATGTCATTTATGTAGAAAATCGAATCCATGGATTTTTGTCGCCAGTTCACTGCCATCTTTGTGTACATTCTACGGCCATTTGTAAGCCTAATAATACACCAATAAATTGTGGCATACTTGTAAACGGGTAATAAGAAAATATCAACCATTGATCGATTTTAGCTTATTGATAACTTTTTTAGGGGCGGAACAGTGAAATTAGTAGATACCATATTTTAGTTAGTCCAGTTTTTGTGCAGGAAAAATCTGCGATGTGACGTCCTCAATTTAACCAAGGATTATGGGGAGAATCAATCGAACAAGTAATTAAATATCACTATTTGTGGCACGTTTCTGTGCACAGTATGGTATTTGCTGCATAATTAGTCCTCAACTTTATTTGTTTGCATTTCACTGGCGGCAAACTATAGAAATATTTTTTTAACATTACGATGTGTTACTTTTCATGGTTGGCAGTTATAGAGAAACTGTATCTTTAAGGAAGCCGGGAAACGGGATGAGTGGGACCGTCTATTTTTATATCCATTGGATCCCTTGACCTGGATTGCGATGTTGCAGAAAGCAAGCGTGATTAATTGCGTGGAACGCAGGATGAGACAAAAGATGGTGAGCAAAGGCTTCCATTAGCTGGAATCATCCGAGTATAGCGGCCTCTGAGAGGCCACCACGACAAAACGCGAAGGTATTCTGCCGTTCAGGAGCGCGAGTGTTTGTAAAAATCTGCTTTCAGTGTTCCATTGAAGCGACTAAAAATTCAAATTTCTTAAATATCGTACGTATTAGATCTTAGCCTCTGCAGTCCAGGGATATTAACATTTGGATTAAATTTATATTCAACATATGTTCTTTTCTTGATAGCATCTGAAAAAAACCTGGCGAAGGAAAACGTTTAAATTTATTAGGGGGCACTAGGGTCACTTGATCCACAAATGGGTATATTGGGTACAATTTCTCCGTTAAATCAATCGCAATACACTCCATCAGGCTTTGGTAATTATCCCTAAATTTTTCTCACTCAATTTGTTCTCTCGGCAGCCACTCTATTCATTCTCCATCGTTATCAGTGACCTGTTTTACTTAATGCCGTTGGGTATCACGAAGTATTGTGTATTGAAAAATATATTTACATGCTTCGTTAATGCTTATATAAATTAAAAGGGATATCTGGTCGCAAGCATGTGCTCTTTTCCCATTCGTCTTGCCTTTTGCTATTTTTTCTCAGCAATAAACTCTCTAGCCACCCAACGGGACTTTCACTTTACGCTGAATACTGAATATATATAATGAGCCCGTCCGTTTTTGCACAATTCCGATAAAGTTCCACCTTCTTTCATGCTTGGAAAACCTTTTCTACATTTTAGTCTTGAATTGGCCAAGGGGCTCATAAGCTCATCGTGAACTCTGGTAATTTTTCTCAAAAGTTTCTCCCTTGCCAATATTTTATATACTGTCCCAGTTCTATATGTAGTTCATAGTTGGCTAAGAATTCCAAATAATTTAAGTAATTTAAATAGTTTGATGAGTAAATAATATTAGAAATACCCTTCCCAATCGTCGCTTCGAAACTTCCTCCAAAAATGAGGATAGTCGGTATATCAGGGATTAAACTCGGTAAATCCGAGTGAGAGTGTACAGAATCGAAATTGCGGCGAGGTTGGGGTATCCTGTTTAGTATAATAATATCGCCTTCAGTTGTCCCATCTTCTTTTTCCCCTTTCCACTTTGTCGCCCTTAAAGGCGCTGGTGACTTTAACGTGTGTCTTGTTTTTGAGCTTCTCAGCATCAGTTCCAGAATCATTTCACGCCCATCCTCTCGTCTTTTAAACCTTCATTTCATTGCCCAGCTCTACCTCTCGTGACTCTTTTATTCATTGCCTAACTATTCCCGCTCGCTTTATTTCGGACGGGATCAGCCGCTTTTTACCAAATGCGCCTCCCCTTGACGTCATGTATGGCAGCACTCTTTGTTCAGTCACATATGTCCGTGTCGGAGCGAGTGACCATGCAAAGAGAAAATTTGCATGAGTTTTTTCCCTTCATTTTATACTCTCTCTCTCATCTTTTTCTGGTACTTGTTTTTTCTTAGCGAAGATTAACAACAGCAGAATCGAAGCCGCTCTTAACCGAAGTCTTGTCTTTTTTGTTCGGCTAGCCTGTGAATAATGAATGGCCTTTGGAGTCTTATCGGTCATCAGACAGGACTAGCTTGCTTAAGTACGCGGGCTTCCACGACTGTGTCGTTTTCAGTAGAAAAACTTCCTTCTGTCCAATTTAAGAATGGTGGAAGGGGAGCATCAAATATTTCGAAGCACCAAGGTGGTGCGGTGGTTCACAGCAGGAGTTGTTGGAGTTATAATATGGCATCTGTTCGAGTCTCTTGCATTTACAACCCCTTTTTCAAAAGAGATCCATGAAGTTGTGGACTGGGGGGTACGTGTATGTTTCGTGTTCACCCAAAATCTCTTCAAGCATATTTCGCACCGTAATCGCTCTCCCACAGATTAAGGGGAGGTCCCAAGACTAGGAAAAAGAGAAGAAGAAAGTAAAGGAAAGTGGAAGAGAGATAATAGACACACAAAGATGAGGAGAACGCAAGAGATATGCTTGTTTTCTTTCAAGGTCGGCCGTCTTTGACCTTCATTTTCGGTGGAAGGGCTAATCGGGTTGATACCCGCGTAGGTTTAAATGTGATTGCTCCGTGGATTCGAATATTTATGCATTTTTTATTTGCAGCTTTGAATCCTATTTTGCGTTGTTTGTTTAAGGTTCATCCAAATAATTGTCATTTGTCAGATCCGGAAATTATTTTTGTTTTCACTTTGAGAGTTAAAACATCTTCGGCACCTTTCTTTCATATGGGAGGTTGTGCTTTAATTTCTAGACACCTGCAATTCTTAAAATGCTGGTTATATTATACCTATATTATTAATGCTGTCTAATTCAGAGACAATATATTTACCAAAAGCGTGGAAATATTATCTAATGCACGATTGTTATATTGTATACAAAGATACGTCCTAGGAAGCGTTGCACTACTAATAAATAAAGCCGTGTAAAGGGATGTTTTATAGAAATAGATATTTCTTTCTAATTAAGAAATTTGGGAATCAAACTGAAATGAAGAATTAAGGCTCGCCCAATGCTGCGACACTCAAACTTCATTTCTTTAGGATAGTAAAAAATGCTACAGAAAATTTTACAGAAAAAACAAGTTTATTGGCTTTTTTTATGTTTCACGTTTAGCGATCATTTAAAAAATATCTCTGGTTTGCAAGTAAATTATTCCTTTGCGACTCCTTGAAAAATTTCTTGAATTTTCCGGTAGCTTTGAATAAATTCACTAAAGTTGCGACAAAATGGGTGGAAATTATCCTCCGACAGCTTTATTTGATGAGGAGAATGGCTTGCAATTAGAAATTAGTATATAAATGTTGGCCCAAGTGTATAATACCTAATGGGGATTACTTTGAAGGAGACAAAATAGATATTCATGGATAAATAAATAATTTTTGAAAAAAAACAAGTCGTGATACTTTTTGAACAGACCTCGCATACAGGTATAACACTTGGACGGCACAACAGAGCACAAAATATAAATAGTAAACACGTAAAAGGGAACCCATATTTAAGACAGATAAAGCTTTCGGCCTTCTCTTAGGCCTTCTTCAGGTAAGACTGGACGGTTCCGGGCGGAGACAATAGCGATCTAGTGTTGACGGTTCAGTCCGGGAAATAAAAAAGCATTCGGAATGCTAATATTTACGCGGATTCGGAAGTTCTCACCTCTGTATTGGTGGCTGAATCGGGTAGGGATTCTGGGATGGTTAGGGAGAAACACTGGTCGAAGGAAAGGTTGTGGAAATTTGCATGTGAAGGGATAGGAAGAGATGAGAGTGAGGAAGAATTACAGCAACGATGGCGATTGTTCATGCGCATGGACAAAGGGGGTAATGAATTTGCCAATTTTATTTTGAAGGAATGTATTTTGTAATGAAATCCGCAATTTCACCGGAGCTTACACTCCACAGAAAAACAACCCCCTTATCTGACGCCGGACTCAACCTTTGCACCACCTATTTCCCAGGATCTCACAGCCTGAAAACCTTTCATAAAGACCTCTTTCCTGTTATATACGAAAATGACGCAACCTCATCTCTACCGCCCCAATACCCCTCCCTAGCATACAAATAACCTGCCAATTTCAGATACATACTGAGCTCCGCCAACCCTTTGGCCCCCCTGACAAATTTACTCATCTTTCCCCAATTTTCAACCGCCCCCGATGTAAAATGTCCGCTTCTCACATCTGCTCCCCTATCGCCACATCCCCTAATAGTCTCCCTTACCTCATTCCCACAATCATTACCTTTCCAAAAATGCATATTCCGGCATGCAATCGATGCTCATTCTGCATATATGAATGCATTATCCTTGCCCATTGAAATGAATACTCACCGTTATTCTTGTATTTTTGCCTCGATCTCTTCTCTTCCTATCCCGCTTTCCTCTCCTCCTCCCAGAGCGCCATGCGCTTCCACCGCCCCAGCCCTAGTATTCCCTTCGCCCGAAACCTTCCAGTCTTACCTGGAGAAGGCCTGAGAGAAGATTGAAAGCTTAAACTTCCTTAAATGTGTCCTTCTACGTGTTTTCTATTTATATTTATGTTCTATTGTACCGTCCAAGTATTATATTGCCCTCGTCAAGGAAAAATTTTGACACTTGTGATCTACTCGACTCCGCCTTCCCCATCTTTCCTGTGTTCGTCCTTTATGTGTATTCCTACTTCTTTTCCTTATATCTCTTTCCACGTGAATGATAATTTTTTCGCCATATCGCGGGTTTCTGTGTTTGAATGTATGTATATGTATATACGAGGGCAATTCGAAAAGTAAGGTCTCCAATTTTTTTCATAAACAATCAAATTTATTCTCAACTTTGCGTACATCGTTAAAAAGTTTAGACATTTAGCTATTTTTCTATGTAGTCTCTTTGACGATCAATCACTTTTTGCATCCTTGTAATCAGCTTTTTAATACCGGCGTCGTACCTTTCTCCCGCCGCGTCGCGAAGCCAACTGACGACTGCTTCTCCGATATAAATTCATCGCCATTTGGTGGAAGTGTTCAGTGAGAAGTGTATGGACGTCAAAAACGTGCGGAATTGGTGCAGGGAGTTTTTTGATGGCCGGGAAAACGTCCACGATGAGCGGCGGCTGAGTTTGCCGGAATCAACGGTGGCTCCAATTGACGAGATGGTGCGCATGAACAGGAGAACTCCCCTGAATGAGATAAAGGAAGGCCTTAATGAAGAGAGTGGCTACTTCTCCGTACAGAGTATTGTGTCGGAGGTCCTCGGTTACAACAAGATGTCTCACCAAAGGAGTGTGTTTGCATCATGACAATGCACGTCCACATGTGCCACATCAAACGACCACCCTACTCAATGAATTCGGCTGGGATATCACTGACCACCCTGCTCAATGAAATCGGCTGGGATATCAATGACCACCCTCCTTACAACCCGGATGATGTCCCAAGTGACTATCAATTGTATTCCGCTCTCAATAAACACCTTGTAGAACAGATATTCAAGTCAGACGAGGAAGTGCAAGAAGCAGTCGTCAGTTGGCTTCGTGACAAGGCGGGAGAAAGGTACGACGCCGGTATTAAAAAGGTGGTTACAAGGATGCAAAAAGTGATTGATCGTAAAGGCGACTATGTAGAAAAATAGCTAAGTGCTCAGCCTTTCCTACGATGCACGCAAAGTTGAGAATAAATTTGATTTTTCATGAAAAAAATAGGAGACCTTACTTTTCGAATCGCCCTCGTGTGTGTGTGTGTGTGTGTGTGTGTGTGTGTGTGTGTATATATATATATATATATATATATATATATATATATATATATATATATATATATATATATATATATATATGCTTTCGTAGACGTAACACGGAAGTGCCGAATAGTACAATACACAGTAACACACAATATATATGGGTCAATGTAGTCCAGGGGTAGAGCGTTGGACTACAGTTTGGAGGGTCCCGGGTTCGATCCCGGGTAAGTCTCTGGGCACCTGCAGCTTCACCCAAGCTATGTGATTTTTCGGGTACCAGATCTTCCTGGGAAACCATAACCGGCACATGGAAAGGACCTGATCCCCCTACCTTGATGTGTGAATTTCACCCGCCGTCGGGCTTAGTACTGGGTGAACTCTGCCATCACCTACCAAACCAACCTTCAGGTTGGTTACTGTGTTTATGGTTATATATATATATATGTATATATATATATATATATATATATATATATATGTGTGTGTGTGTGTGTGTGTGTATGGAATATGTCTGTGTATATTTATTTATACACACATATTTGCTCCACAACTGGAAGCATTGTCGATTAATAGAGTAAGTAGGCTCCCATTGCTTTAAAACGCAACATCCTTTCTTTACCTCAACAAAATATCAGATATTCCTGGTTATTTTAATTTTATTTTTGGGAGGAAGCCATCATAAAAACCTTTATCGAATTACTCGATCTTGTCGTCACGACGTGCCCGACGAAATGGTAAGGGTGGAAGGGATGGGATCTTTTGACGCCGGGCACCGGGCGAAGAAGCGTAGGCTAGTATGCGAGAAAATGAATACATGCGCACAAGTTGGCAGAGTAGGTGGAAGAGAATCGCTGACGGAATTTTCTTAAATATAAACTAGGAACTTCAGGGATTGGCTGTTTCAGAAGAGGAGGGAGTGTTGCAGCTGAACAAAAGATCAGATCATTCGAATAAATGCGTTCATTTAAATCGGGTAACGGACAGCTAAAGGATTAAGATCGTTATATGCAAACGGTATAAAATGTGGTAGGGATTGTATGTCAAACAAAAAAGAAAAGAGACGCGCATTTTGAAATTACATCCATTCATTTTCAATGAGTTTGGTTAACATTTAAAGAATTTTGATAAGCATCTGCTGCATAGTTTCATTTATGGAAAAAGGAGTTAGCTTAGGAAATTTCATTGATATACAAAATTTAATTACATTTCCAATAATACAATAACCAACAAGAAATGAAATTAAATTTTTAATAAACTCATACTACACTGGTTCACATACTAACGGTGTAGGGCTACTAACGTCCGGCCTCCACATCCTCGATTTTGGCAGAGCGACGCATGTATACGCAAACTCCCGCCGTTTTGCCTCTCCTTACTGCCTTTTCATTCTCCAACGTGCTCACCGACCGCCAACTGTGGATAGCGTGAGGGTATTTCGAACCTCATTAACAGCCTGTCTCTTTCTCTCCCTCTTCCTTTGCTTGCCTTCACAAAGTGACAGGTGTAGGAAGAACGATGCTTGATCTCTGAATCCTCTCCGACCACTTAAGCCACAAGGTTTTTTTCGCTCCCTCTCTGTGATCAGAAAACTAATCGACATATCCACGGTAATCTGTCGCCTTCCTGCCAGATTTGTTTCTTTTGCTCGCTCACCCACCTTTGCGCTGCATTTCTCTCGCTCGGCCGCTGTTACATTTCGAGCCTTTGCTCTCGTCAGCAGCAAACCGTCTTTACTTTCATTGTTGCATGTATTTCTGTTTGTAAGAAAGCATGAATAGGTAGTGTTATGACTTCTTCATGCCTCAGGCGGTATAGTATTTTGAAACCTCCCTATTAGGGTATCTCAGAATGAAATGAAAAGTATAACTACCTAATAAGCGTTCCTGCTTAGTCAGAAACGCTATTGTTATGAGCTACTGGGAAGCATCATGTTCGTTCATCCACTTATTAGGGGCATTAAAACGTAACAACTGGGAGGATAATTGGTTGACGTCAAGGATTATTTTTTGTGGGAAGACGTAAAAGAGAGGCTTCTGACCATGTCTTAATGGGGTAAGTTATTGTGTTGAAAAACTTGAGTGAATTCGTTACTTTAAATGACTGTTTTTTTCTTAATAGGTTTTTTTGGGACACTTATGTAATTGGTTTTTCTGTCACATTGAATTGAGTAACTCTATTTGAAAAATGGAGTGACTCCAATTTAATTGAAATATGATTATTTACCAACCACTCTCTTTCTCTTTTAAGATTTTGAATATTGGTAAAAATTCTATGTTCATAACCTCGCCTGCAAACTACAACAAACAGTTTTAAAACGTTAATGAAGTTGAATAATGAGACCAAATGCTTAGTCATACTTTAAAAGAAATATATAAGACAAGTTGACATCCTCACGGAGAATTGTCAAGAAGTTGCAAAATATTTTATTATCGTAAACTTCTACACTACAATTGGGATATATTCGCACTCCATGAAATAACCTGCCGGTGAAAGACTGTGGCGTGCATTTTTTCAAATTTTTGTCTAAATTTTACTCTCTGGTGCCTAACGTTACACTTTCATCGTCAGTTCGTCTTCGTCATGAGTAGTCTAAGGCTAAGCAAGCGGTGGCGCAATCCTCTTAACTGTTACTGACGACCTCCACGTTATGATCGGGTTATGTGAGCAGATTCTTTGTAACAGTTTGAACAATATCTTCCAATAACGTCTTTCAATTACGAGTACTCCTCCTCCATCTGTAGTTCCTCGTACTTTCTACTCCCTTCATACTCCTGAAAATGCGTTTTCTTTTCTTCCCTCTTTCCTTGCTGTATGACTTACTTTCTGCCTTTAATCGAAGCCAGTCGTCAACATATTACTGCCATTACTTCTTCCAATCATTTTTTCTGTCTTCTTAAAATTAACATTCAGTTATTACACCTGTTTCCCTACCTAGCACTTGTTTGTTTGCCATCCACTCTTCCTAGTTTATTTTATTCGCCGTTAGCCATTATTGCATCTGAAAATCTGCCAAGCTACGATCATCTTCTCTCCTTAAATAACTCGTTTCAGAACCATGAAAAGATACGCTTCATTTTTCCCTCGTGGGTTTTCTTCTCATAGTTTAAAATTCTTCATATAAACGCCATATCTTTGCCAGTAATTTTTTTTCTGGTACATATCTTCTTCTCATGTCCTCTTGCTATAACTACGTGCCTCCTGAACGCTTTTCTTAAATAATACTCATTCAATAAAGATGATCCATAAACATGTAAGACTTATTTGCGTATGGAACTATTTTCATTCCGACTTCTATGCGTTTATATGTTTCCGTTAAAATTCGAACGCATTGAGTTACGTTTCATTAAATAACATTGAATGTTTCCTATGTAGGTATACTAGAAGGTTCTTTATAAAGAAACTTTAGAAAGAGCTTTATTCAACCGTTTCCATCTATAATGTATAAGGTTTCTTATTTATTATTTACCGTGAAGCACATTCCCATACCATTAAGATATTTGAGTTATAGAATGATATTTTTTCATCAGCCGGTACTCTTTTTCATTGGATACAGTATTTCAATTTTCTCGGGATTAGCTAGGGAATCACTAAATGAACATTTGATATGTTCCAATGGAAAATATTGTTTTAAGCCAAAATAATAGGCAGTTTAATGGAGAGAGAATTTTAATTCGTAATTATTATTAATGAATAATAGTTTGAAATTAATCAAAAATATTCAAGTATAGCATAATCTCCATTAAACCTTAATAGATTCTTGCTCTGTGACATTAATATCAAGTAATGTAGTAAACATCATGTATTAAGTAAATAAAAAAATTTAATGCTCAAAGGTGAGGATATAAAAATTCTAAATTTCAAACATTTGTTTGAAATTATGTGAATGAGACCTAGGGTATGTTAACCTTCCAATATTTTGCCGATTCTGCAAAGTTGGAGGAAAAACATGTGAAACTTGTGGTGCTCCTAGTCGAGAGAGCTTACGCTTATAATTCAAACAAAAGTTTTGGCAGTGTATCCATTTTGCTGAACGATCTGCAAAGTCCCCCTGAATTTTCGTGTTTTGCAGGATACTTGTCCACATCATGTCTATCTTTCCACAATTCGTTCCCTTCTCCTGCCGCTCACCTCTCTACTATCGTGGTCCGTCCTCTCCTCCATTACCCTCCCATGCACCTCTCTTCCACATATCGAGTGCGTACCGCTCCCGCGTTTCCCTTCCCACAATTCCCTCCCTCTCTGTCTTTCCCTCTCTCCGCCCACCAATCGCACCCCCGGACCGGTTGCTATCAAACCGCAGCCTCCAAACTCTGGATGTCCTCCCTGCTAACACCACCAACCCCGTCCCCCCTTTCCTCCCGTCTCCGCCATCTCTCTCTCTCTCCGTCTCTCTCACTCTTCGACTGAGGTTTTCTTACCTTAACTCCCTCGACCGCTCTTTTGAATCGGCTTCCACTCACCACCCGCTCGCTTCCCACCGTCTCTTCTCCCTCTCTCCGTCTTCTCCCACCCACTCCCTCCGTCTAAATGCCTTCTCTCCCCCCCTCCAATCCTTCGCTCGCTTCTTCCTTCCTCCTTTTAACCGTCGCCGTCCACCACTCTCTCCCCTTCTCTCCCCCCTCTCTCTCTCTCACCGTCTCGGCACTTCAGCTATGTGCTGGCGCTGTTTGGCGAGGGGAGTGGGGTCGCGCGGAGAGGACCTGGAATGGATCATATGTGTCTCAGGTCCACGAATCCGCATATTTATGCCTTGTGTACGCCTTTGCCCGTGAGTGGGCCCAGGTCGTGGGACTTATGATGGTAAATTCTGGCGACAAATAATTAAACGAATCTTCCCCTCTCTCTCTCTCTCTCTCAACGACTCGACGAGGGGAGAGGAGCGATCGTGGAAGCGGGTTCGTCGCCGGAATTCACACAGACCGAAAGAGCTCTGGTGTGCGCACGCCGAACGAGGGAGCGCTTGACATCGTTTCGTGGGTTCGTGTGGTTGCGTGGGGATCGGCACCCATGCTTCCTTTCCTTGGGAGACGCATGGAATGCGATCTCAGAGTGAGGGTGATACTGAGTCTACACCTACACTAAACCTTACAACCCACCTCAAGGGCGTTTGGCGGAAGATGGTAGGGTACCAGTCAACAAACGTGGTGAAAAGGATGTGTTAACAACCTGGTATATAAACACCGAATGAGTGCAGAATGAAGAATCTTTATTAATCAGTGTATATTATTGACTCGTGCAAATTTTCAATTGTTCGAGACCACTCCTCCAATCATATTCCGTGCTTACTCTCCATGTGACCTTAATAAAATCCTTAGCACATATGGCACCACAATATTATGTTCAATTCAATTCAAAATACAATATATTTTATATTCCACTGAAACTTTCTCTCACAAACTTAATAATTTGAAAATTATTGAATATACTACCTTGATCAAAAAGTTCCCGGAATAACCACCGTGTGGCGCTCCCATCGTTCCGATTTGAGTTCTGTTTTTTTTTGTTAAATTGGTACATCTGTTGTTGATATTTCCTTTAAATCTTAGTGTCATAACTTGACATTTGCAAAAGTTATGGTCGGTTTTCGGTATGTCCATCAGTGCTTCCTGCGATTTTTCCATTACTTCCTCTCGGCTGCTAAAACGCGTTCCCCGTAATGGTTTTTTAACTCGATTGAACAGAAAGAAGTCACAGGGAGCCAAATCAGGTGAATTCGGTGGCTGTTGGATGGTATTTGTTGCATTTTTCGTCAAAAAATTACGAATAATGATAGCACTGTGCGACGGTGCGTTATCATGGTGCAAAATCCACGAGTTTTCTGCCCACATTTCTGGTCTCTTTCGGCGAATTGCTTCACGCAAACGTCTCATAACGCCCAAATAATACTCTTTGTTTACTGTCTGGCCTTCTGGCAAAAATTCATGATGCACTACACCGTTGTAATCCATGAAAACCGTCAGCATTGCCTTCTTTTTTGACTGAAAACGACGTGGTTTTTTTGGTCTCGGCTCATTTGGTGAACGCCATTCACTTGCCTGATGTCTGGATTGCGTGTCGTACTCATAAACCCACGTCTCGTCTCCAGTAATGATCCTTTTGATGAATGTGGGATCGGATTCAGCCTCGCAAATCATGTCTTTTGCGACGTCAACACGGTCTCTTTTTTGCATGAAATTGAGGTCTTGAGTTGGCACCAACTTTGCTGCTACACGACGGAAACCCAAATCATTAACCACAATGTCTTGGGCGGATCCATAGGCAATGTTCAAGTCCTCCGCTATTTCTCTGATGGTTAATTTGCGGTTATTGACCAACATTTCTTTTACTTTATCAATTTTTTCACCGAATTTCGATGTCGATGGTCTGCCACTGCGTTCATCATCTTCGATTGACTCACGACCACTTCTGAACCGCTCGTGCCACTGGTAAACGACCGTTTTTTTTAGAGAATCGTTGCCGAAACACTTTTCCAACATTTCCAACGTCCGTGCGCCACTAAATCCGTTTTTTACGCAAAATTTAATACAAGTTCGTTGTTGCAAATTTAAATCCATTTCTGCAATTGTAAAAAATCGCCAACACACACAGAGATAGATGTACTCTTGGCTACGTAACTTTTGCAAATGTCAAGTTATGACACTAAGATTTAAAGGGAAAATCAACAACAGATGTACCAATTTAACAAAAAAAACAGAACTAAAATCGGAACGATGGGAGCGCCACACGGTGGTTATTCCGGGAACTTTTTGATCAAGGTAGATCTGCGTAACAGAAAAACTCGACTCCATGAATTTATTAAATAATTTGCTTTAAATTCATTTTGACGTGATTTCAATAAATTTCATTTTGAATCTTCTGCTTTCCATGGGGTACGCCCCGAATAAACGTTGTTTATTCTTCCCCGATAGCAGCAAGGTGGTAGAAGCGGAAGTTATTTGCTGAGGTTCGTGAGCATTGAGACCATGTACACCTTAAAGGGCCGGCAATGAGTTTAGAGAAAATAGAGAGAGGATGAAAGAAAAGAGGAAATTTCAGCCCAAATCTGCTGATAACAAAATACGAGGTGCCAAGAGGTCTTACGAGTACTGTCTCATCCCAAGAACTGTGAACCGAAATTGAATTAATGACTGCGAAACAACCAATTTGGAAACGAAAGGACTGTATGCAGAAGCTGACGGAAACTCTCGCAATAAAGTTCCAGAAGACCGGCTTCGTGGCAATGGATCTCATCAAGTTAACCATCTTCCAAACATTGCGTGTTCTTCATTTACGTGATTCCTTACAACACACCAATGGGGTGTGTGGCAGGTGGTGATTCAACTCCAGGCATGCAAAATCAAAACTAAGTTTGTCTTAACTGCCAGTTACAAAAAATACGCAAAATAATCCAATTGTAAAAAATGATAACTAAATGTACATAAACTACGATATCTAAGCGTGAAATTTCTCTTTACACGAAAAAGACGTGCTGCTAGTAGGAAGAAGAGCAATGAACTTAGGTTAGAGGAAATAGTGACAGCATACTAGGCTCCTTAGAATGAAAAAAACCTACTTCCTAGCGCGGTCCATTACGGTTGTAGAAATCCCTCATCATTCGTAGGAAAATTACATCTGAAATCTATTAGTTCTACTTATATTCTCTCTTATCTTATTATCATGATCTCTCCTACCGTATCAGGGCTAATAATAAATTTTCAATATCATCGCTAAATAAACCCGCTTTTAATTTATAAACTATGCTTTTAACATGTAATTTAACCTTCGCTCCGTGAATTATTCCCAACCTCCTTATTGCTCTGAATACGCTTCTAATTTTACCAAAACAACTTATTGTAAATCTACCTCGTTTATGCTGCACTCAATCTGATATGCTAATCAAACCAACTTCATGAGGATCCCATATGCTATCAGTTTTACATTGTGTGATTCCACTTATTATATAATATCTATTGTGGTTTTAGTAATAGTTGCAGTAATTTAATTATTTTTTATGATTCTCCCCACCGAGGACTGAATATGAAACTAGCTTTTTGTCAAAAAATCACCATTTCAAATAATTCCATCTATTTAAATCTAGAAATGAAACTTCCTCTAAGCAGCTCAATCGAACGAAGAATTACAGTAAAAGTTAAAGTACCAGTTTGGGATACAGGAGCAAAGAAGAGCGGTGTTTTTTTCCTCAAATATTTTATGGCGCTCTCAGTCAAGAAGTCTTTGGAGTAGAGAATGCCTGATTTTAAGGCTGCTAAACGTGTTGGCCTTGTTACTCTTGTCGAAGGGCAATTAAGAATAAATTGGATAGTGCAGTGAGTGTTATTCTATTTTTACGACAGCGTTCAAGATTTCGTGTTTTCCATAAAAAACCACAGGCGAATTAATTTTTTTGTTTTTTTTCTATAATCTCTATTAGGTTTCAATGCCGATTTTTGATGGATGTCTTGGTGGAGGAATGAATAAAAATTCACTCTTTAAACTATTGTGACACGTTTGTGCTGGACGAAACATTTTTATTTATGCAATTTAGTTATATCATGAGCATGAGTTAGGAATCCTTGAGTGATTACGTCCATGAAATTTGGAGATTGGTAGGAACTTGGATAAATATTTCATTTTTTATCCTTTGCCTTTACGCCGAGTCGTTGTTAAATCTAATTTGAAAGAGCGGGTGCGAAAACTGCAAAAATAATTATCACTTGGCATAAAAACCCGAGGTTGTTTTTAAGGGTTCGGAAGGTCACTATTGCGTTGGCGAAGAAATTTAACTCTTAGTTGTGTTGCGCAATGTAAATAAAAGTATCGTAGATACTCATATTGAATTATTGGCATTAACAGTAGCCTACTTTATCTAGCATTCAAGGGAGGAAAGTCAAAAATTTAGCTTGAACAATAAAAATAAGCGTGAAATATTTCAAAGCATTTTTTATGCAGTGGAAACAATTAAGATAAATTTCATCATAGATACCAAAGGCCAATTTGAGTAGCATTCAAAGGAACAATTATACTGGCATCAGGAAAATACCACAGTGGCACATTATGGTAGTCGATTGTACTACTTTATGATAATCTAGTATAATCAACTATTTTTTAAAAATTTTGAGTTATTTATTCATTTATAATTAATTTAACTACGCTGGACTACACTTTAGAAGGCATCGCGATCATTGTTAACTGTTTATCTGCTGGCTCTCATTCTTTTCTACGCAAACACACAATGTAGTTTGATATGGATGTTAAATAATTATATTGAAAAGTTTTGCCTAAAATTTCATTTTTTGTAACCATTAATAAATCTTTTGGAAGCTGTAGTTAGCGTGGCTTTTTAATATCAAAATTTTCTTGTGTATTGCATACAAAATCCAAGTCCTATGACTGGTGGAGGAGAAAAGAGTAGTGTTTGGAAAAATTCAAATGTGACAGAAAAGTTGGATGTAGACCATTTTGATTAATGATGGAATGTTGAAGACTGTGGACGAGGGGAGAACTTCAGGCAAACGATGTAGGAGGAAAGGATAGGGATGCTGGACGGAATGGGGGTAGGTTTGTAAGTACAAGGCCTTCCTCAAAAGTAGTAGGACTGAATTTATTGGCAGAAGTGACACATTCACTCAAAAGTCTCTAAGTAGCACCCTTGTGCGTCCACACACCGCTGCCAGCGGGTTTTCCACGCCTTCTGGAAGGCGGCGCCCGGAATGCCGCTAAGGCCCCTCGTCACGGACTGTTGTAACGCTTCCGCCGAGCCGTGGTGACATCCTTTCAGCACGTAGTTGTGGCGGGGAAAGGCATGGGTATACCTTTCTCATACCCATTCTTTCGCCTGCAAGTCGATGCACATCACTTTTAGGTGTGCCAAGATCATCAAAAAGCATGCGACCACTTAGTCTGCGATCCCTGTCCAACAAAACCTTCACTCTTGCAAGATTTTTGTCACTTTTTGAAGTCAAATGGCGTCCTGAACGATCGGCGTCTTCAACATATTCTCTACTCTCTCAAAAAAACTTGTGCCACTCAAAAACACCCGTTTATTTATCACCCGTTCTGCCATGGGCATGTCATTAGCCTCTTTTCCGGTTTTTCCTAGTTTCACGCAAACTTTAACGGCGTAGCGCTGTTCTAATTACCGGTTCATGAGGGAGCGTAACGATGTCACTTTATAGAAGTTTCGTAAGCAAACTATCCGCAGTCCGAAAATGTTGGGAACTGGCACCAACCTCCAGCCTTTCAGGACACTGCCCTCCCTCTAACCAAGCCAGAGAAACCGCCGCCCGTCAGTCCATCAGGGTAAAAATTAGTCCCTACTACCATACCTTTGAGACAGACCTTGGGTGTGGAATTGAGAAAGGGTATTTTGTGGTGTACACGTAGTGTCAGGTTGTGTCCTATTCAGTAAGTCCTAGCCATGTAACAATGTCCAGTTTACGTCCATCCAAAGCATACCTCAAACGACGGATTACCAAATGGGTATAAAAACAAAGGTCCACTTTTAGTCTAATTAATGGTTTTGGAGGTCCAATCCCTTTAAAAATCATTGCAATGTTCCAGAATATTACCTCATAGACCGCTTGCTAAATTCTAGCTGTATGAATGTAAATCAGTATCAATACCAGTTTAAGTATTTCTAACTCTCTTGCGAGTATATTTTAGCAAGGATTAGTCAGTTACCGGACAATTTGATTACTGTTACTTAGACTAAATCAGCGAAGTAATGCATCTTATGAAATATATTTTGGATGGAGCTTAATTTTAAACTTTATAGTTATCAAAATAAGGAATTAACCGAAAAGAATTCGAACATAAGTCGTAGTGGAAGGATTATCTTCACTCACGGGCAGAAAAATCGTATGCCATTACACTTAATGTTAAAATGTCTATATTTAATATTCTATTCTTTCTAAGTGAAGCATCTATTTTATTTGTTATTAGGATGCCGGGTTGTCGGTATCTTTGAAAGTAAATCATGAATCATTCCTAATATATATAAGTTTATTTATTACGTTTTCCTAATGTAGTGGCTTGGTTTTCGTCATACCTTTCTATTTCCTATGATGAGGTGAAAACTCTTCGACGTTACATCACTGCCCTAGCGGAAAAATGAATTTTCAATTGTTTATATCTGTATAATACCCCACTAGCCACCACAGGGGCGTCTGGAATGTGATGATTAGGCACCAGCCAAACATGCACAACTATTAGTCCACACATGCGTTTGAATATACATTGGCTCATACACAAAAACACTCATACATTTATATGCAGCTTCGTTTACTGAGCCTTAGGGAATGCGAGAGTATTCTTTAGCCATGAATTATTATTACTCAATTACATATGGTAGCTTCTTTATCAACGGTCATATTTTTCTTTTCCTTTCAGGGAACGAACGACTCCAATCTGACTTCAAAACATGATCGCTGTAAAATACCCGCAATGGACTTTTCTCTCTTGCATTTTAATGCTGTCGCGCGTCGAACTCTCTCGTATCCATGGTCGTTACCATTATCCTCATAATAGGTTTTTGTTTCTATTCTCTTCCCTCTACCTTCCGCATCGGCAAGTTGGCCCCCAGAGTCGGGCGCGGCTTAACACGCCTTCCGTTCAGAGGCGATAAATAATTGTCCTCAAAAGGGCGTGGGTTACAGGCCACCATTGAACCACCCGCTGCTAAGCGCGTGTCATTTCGGTAAAGGATGTTGGCTGGATGCCTGCATATGAAATTAATTCGGGTGCATAGGGGTAAAGAGGCAGCGGTAAAAGACACCCCAAGAAAAAATGGAGGCGTTGGAAAATAGGAAATAGAAGGAAAGGATGGCAAATATTTCAAGACCATAGAAAAGGGTAGGAGTAGAGAAAAGGAAATGCATGTCGAATGGACATTCTGCCGTTGCTTTCGTTCTCTTGCGACAAGACTAGGCTCCAGAGCGGGATAACTTGTCACTTCCCGTGACATATGTAGCGATATATATCTCTCATAAATTTTGATCCAAACTTTTTTGAGCCCTCGTTAATAAAGGGATAACCTCTCTGACGCCGCCATAACGAGAATGTTCTAGAACGAAAGGCATTATTTTCGACTTCTTTCCCCCCCTCTCACGTTCCGCTAGCATGAAATGTGTAACCCAACGTTAGCTTAAGCCGACACCGCAATTGAATATCATTAGGATGAGTGAGACATCGTAGTACTTTATCGCGCAATAAAATCTTTCATCTGCATATTGGTGAAATGATGGCAAATTATGGCCATATTGAAGAAACAAGGGAGCTGGTAGTTAAATAGATACTAAGTAAGGATGTAATATGATAGTCAGTTGCTCGGCCGAATTCTTGTAAATGATAGAAGAATATAAACGAAAGTACTCAATTTCATCAAGTTGGCGTCATTGTATCGTGAACCGATTGCCACGAAATAACTAGCAGAATCTATACACGCGAAGAGTTGATTCCTTGCACATTATGATGCTGAAGGAGACATTAACGGTAATGAACTGAAATAATAAGATCATTTCTCATGTTCTTATTTTTCTAATTAATACATTACTCTGTTTTTTTCCAAATTATGTTTTTTCATCAATGACCATAATTTATACAATTAAAATCTGAAAAATACTTTTCTTCACCACGTCAAGCCTTCGATCTTCAAAGAAAATACCGACTGTATGGGTGCACAGGAAGTATGAAAACAAGAAAGAGATAGTATATCTTCTTTAATTCAACTTTTATGTGCGTAGAATGGAGAATTTCATCATGGTTTTGCATTGAATTCCAAAAATTCAAGTTATTTGATTCGAATATGTATCATAAATACGACTGAAGGCATTTCACTAAAATTGCTCCTGGATTTATTTCGCATTGATTTAGATGGTTAACATTCCAGGTAGCGACACCAGCAAATCAAAGTTTCATTAGTTATTTTCGCGGTTTTTCCAAAGACTATTAATTGACCCCGTGCTTCACAAATCTGTTTGACATGTACGTAATGTCGTTCGTAAATGGAGGATGCTGTAGGAATACTGTCGAATAGCGTGCAAGTACACAGTTGCCTCTGGATTTGCTCCGCCTCCGCGGGTGGGTTTGGGCTACAGGCTTTCTCGGTCATCGTCGTTGATGTATCCCGATCCACGGGGGTCGGATGGACACTCGATGATTCCAAAAGGGCGGAGAAGGCAAAGGGAGAGAGATCAGAGGGGTACATTCTCCGTAGCGTAGCATTATGTTATTTACTGCGTACATATATGCCTCCTCCGAGCGTACCGACCGCCTCGAATGATTTTTCATACGCCTTTTGAACGAACCGGGCGAATCTCACCCCCACTAGTCTGTGCTAGGGCGAGCGAGCGTATCTCTCAACAATGGCCGGAGATATCTTTTGCGCGTACGTACGTGACAGTGTGTGTAACTCACGTTCTCTTTCCATACCGCTCTCAAATCGGCTCTGCGATGCAAGGGTCCCCCCTAGACGCCGCGCTCTCTTCCTCCATCCTTTTCCCCTCACACCCTCTGTGTGCCTGATTTTCTTCAGTCTCCCCGTCCCGAGTTCGTGGTCAATTGTCAGTTGTCTCGTTCAAAAGCTGGGAAACTCGCCTCATCTCCCGAAACCGATCCGTTTCGCTCGTCTGGTCTTCCTCCTTTCCGCATCTCTCTTTTCACCTAGTCTCCGCTCACTCGTCTTTCCCTCTTCTCTCTTTCCTCCGCAACCATGGCCGCTTCCCTCTCACCCACCTCCGAGGTGTCACTTTTAGAGTAATTCCCCAAAGCTCTTTTCAAAAAGCTCTTCCCTCTTCCTCAGCACTCCGCCCGTACGTTTTTTTCTCTTACTTAATCTCATGCCCCCGTTCTGAGCGGTGCTGATTCGTGTAACGACCACTTAATGGTCCTCTCGTCCTAACATTTTTACCTTCGTCTCCGCGCCCTCTGATTTTTAAAGTTTTCGCCGAAATCTTTATCGCCACCTTTTACGATGCGGTGTTTAAAAATGATGAAAAGTATACTTCTAGAAATATATTTCTGTAAACCTTAAACATCTTGTTTTTCATTCTGGAAATAATATCGTTTTGTAGCATATTCCTTCGAAAATTAATAGGTTCTAGGATATTCTTTTTAAAGCTGCATTCCTGTAAATTAAATTTTTCATTTTGAGCAATCCGGATGAAAAAAAACAGGAAAAATGAAGCCTCCGAAGAAGGGCCTCCGAAGCAATTCAAAGAAGACTTACTCGTGCATTAGAATTGACATGTTCGATTCTTTTTTAAATTTGTTCTGTGATTCATCCACAAGTATTTGAAGTAGCAATATATGTCTATTGCTATCCTAATCATATTTTGGCCCAGACGAATTAGTTCCATATGTAACATCAATACACAGCAGAATAATATTTTATGTTTTATGTTATATGATTGTGATTTCCATTTCAAGAACATTAAGCTCTATTTTTTGTGCAGCAATTAAAAGAGACTGGGGATGAAAGATCCTTTTTCTTTTTACTTAATTGCTAAATACACTAAAAAATCACTTTTATCTGGTAAGAGGTACCTAAACCTTTTTTACTGTACTCAATTTCCTAACTCTCCCCTCCTTCCTTTCACCTCTTAATTCACTACTATTTCTCTCTATTTATTGGTATAGTCATTGTTCCTTCTAAGTGTGTGGTTATTCTTGTTCCTTCTATTCTTTCTGGTCCATTACAAAAGAGTGTAGTGGTTTCACCTTGGCTTAAGTATATCCTCAAGCCGAGGATTTGTATTTACCCTTTATTTAAGTTTCTTGCACACTCTCTTATACGGAACTTTTTCATCCAACAAAGCCATAGACGGAGTATCACGTTAGGATTCTCCTCCAATACCTGTTTCCATACTCTTCTTCCCCTCCTTCGCCGCCTATCGTGACACTGAGCATTATGCGAATCCTCGATTCTATTCCAATGTCCTTTTTTGTAAATCAATATCTCTCTGCCGTGAACGGATCCATGGTGCACGCCATTTGCATCCTTGCCCGTACAGGTAAATATCGCTCGGTAAATGCCTCGGAGGGAGGCCTCCTCTTGACAATGTCCAGGGGGGCATTTGTCATTCTTTGCCGTGTCACCGATGGTTTCGTGCTGAATAGCAAAAGACCGATTCCCCTTCAAGACGCTAGATGGTATCGAAAAATATTATAATCACGGAGAAGTTATTTCTTTTGCCATATAAACTGAATTACATTAATGGTGGCTTCAATTCATTTTTTAAAAACAATGACGGCAATTTTGAAGGACTCAAGAATTGAAATTTTTCGTTTACCACATTCTAATATAATGTACCGAAATTCATATTTTATTATTGGTATTTCTACTCACAGTAAATTATACCCTTTGCCACACGTCTCAAACTTTCATCCTGAAATTTCTAGAATTTAATTTGTTATAAAATATCCTCTTCTACTCACGAAAACGGAAGCATTCCTGGTGAAGTTTGATTCCTACACTGCATACAAGTCCATTTAAAAGATTCATAAATTTCCATTTAAAATTTCTTATGACTTCATAAGTTTGGAAGCGTCCGTATCATCCTCATGCTTGCGTGATTCTTTTTGAAACCGTTTTCGTGCAGTTTCGTACTCTACTGTCAATGTACATCCTTATGGGAGATGAAATGTTTGCATATGTATCTACTTTGACAGGAAAATGTAGAGTTAGACCCTTGCACTATTATACTTGATAGCAACAGTTGTAGTCATAGAACTGTCTCTATCAGTATATGAGAGGCATATACACACACGAAAAAAATGTGTTTTAATTATCTTGGTCTCATGGTTTACAATTCACCCGTCAAATCAGGGAGTCCATTCCGCCCCACCACGTAGTTTAGGTACATTCTTGCAATTTGATAGTTGTTTCTTAAGATTTTATTTCATAATCGTTCCATTAGCACAACGTCATCATTTAGTTAACTACAATCGATTGATTTCTGATGATTAGTCAACTTTCGTTTCGACATATATGGACTATCTATTTTTTTTCTTAGTACAGTGTGGAAAGATTGGGAACTCTATGGACAATATGTGAATTCATTTTTATAAAGGGAAATTCTTGCATAAACACTTATGTTAGCATGTTAACATTCTCGAGAAATATACTTTTTATTTAAATATCCATACATTTAGACACAAAAATCTATGCGACTTACAAAATGACCCTCAAGAAGTAGCAACGGCGTGTGATATATAAAATGGAACAGGAAGTACAGAATATGTTTGCATACGGAAATATTTACAGAAACAATGCTTCAGTGTAAATTTAATGAGAATGTTTCAACGAGCCGACCTTGAAAATTAGTCTTATTTCATGATTAGAGATGCAAGGTTAGGGAAATAATTGGTAAACTTCCTTCAATTTCTTAAGGGTTTTCTTTAATTGTTTTCCACTCGCCAAAGCGATATTTATAGAACAATATGAATTGATGAGAGTGATTTGAGTAAGAAATTGTTTACTACTGACGGATGTGAGACTTAGATATAAGTAAATTAAGCTAAATTCTATAATTTAAATCAAGTACGGAGACCAATTGATCTTTTCATCTCCTTCAATTAATTAAATTCTATGAATAACAAAGATATCTGCTAAAATAAGAAAAGTAAAATAAAATATAATTCGCACCGCAAAAATGGAGGATGCATACTCAAATGTTAATGAATTCCTACCTGAATTCTATGAGGGTTTGTGAAATTTTATGCAAGAGAGTAAAATAGGTTTAAAAATGCTCGGAATACGAGTTTGCTAAGTGTACTATTCCCGTTATATAAGGTTAAGAAATTTTGCTAATTAGTTTTTGTTTCTAATTTTTCTTCCAGATCCTTCGGACGACAATCAAATTCCTCTTCACTCTTCAGCTCTTCCGCGAGGTGCCTTGTTCTCCGCGACCCGTCCGCGTTCCTGGGTGTATGAGAGGGAGAGAAAGGAGCAGAGCGAAACGTATGTACATACATTATTGCCGTCCTTCCTCCTTGACCCTGACCTCAAATGCTTAGTTATGCTTTCGGGGCCGGGGGTGAGAGGAGATAAGCGAAATGCGTGCTGTAGGTTTTACTTTCACTTCCACAAGAGGGAGAGAGGGAGCGAGGGAAATCCTCTTGTGTTCTTTCCTCTCACTTTCAGCCATCTTATCTGCTCTTCCCCTCCGCCCGAGATACAAATCCCTTCCACACGTTTCCTCTGTTAGGCTCACTTTTCATTTTTTGCCCCGCGCCCACATATATCTGCCCTTCATCTTAGAGTGCAAGGTAAGAATGATTTTTCCCAAAATGCAAAAATATGCAAGGCTTCGGTTCCTGAGGGTAAGCGATCCCCCGGAGAGATTTTATAACATTCTTTGTACAGGTTTCGTCCTTGCGTGAAAGGTCATTGGCAAGTTTAAAACAGGTGTTCAGTGAAACATTTCATTATTTCCTCAATTGAGCTAGAATAGAGGTATCGTATTCTATTAATTTTCTTCCGTAAAAAAACTCGCGAAGCTTTTTCATCGACAATTTTTTCGCTGCCTGCGAGTATAAGCTTCTAATACGTATAGTATATCTGAATGAAGTTGCTTCATGCGTGCATCGGTATTTCAGGTCACGCCTTGCTTGCTCATGGAACCCAGCATCCTGACACCTTTGGCTTAGATCTTCGTGAATAATTTTTCACACTCTATCCTAACTAATATCATTCTCATTAATGGTCGTTTGGATGGTTGCTCTTCGGTCTAATAGGATAAAGTCCTCCACTGTATTCACTGTGGCAGCATCTTCCATGAATGACGATCCTCCACTTATTGGATCGTCTACGATGGATATATGGCGAGTTAAAAATTACTTTTCGACCTCACACCAGTGTCATATGACGGGCTTTATTTCCATTAAGAGCCATCATTTTGTCATGATTTTACCAGGCACTGCAAAATTTTAAATGAAGGAACTTAATTACACTGCGAGCGTATCATCTCCATAATGCGAATTACTTCAATCTACGGCTTCCTGAAACAAAAAAAGAAACATTAATAGCTGTAATTGACAACATTATGTACGCAAGGGTCAATTAATATGTAGAATAAATTTTACTCATACATCTCGGTTATTCCTTTGTAATTACTACTTAAAAACGATACATCCACGCAAGAAACAGGCAAAATAGAAAAGAAACTCACACGTTTTCGAATTTTCGGTGGTCAAGCCACCTTTCTCATGGAAGAGAAGGAAGGAACTTCATGGAAGAGAAGGAAGGATCCCTTCCTTCTCTTCCTTGAAGTTCCTTCCATGAGAAAGGTGGCTTGACCACCAAAAATTCGAAAACGTGTGATTTTCTTTTGGTTTTTGTGTGTTTCTGTGTTTTTGTTCGCTAGTTCATATAAATAAATAACTAAATAATTAAATAAATATATATATACACATATATATATATACACACACACACACACACACACACACGAGGGTCATCCGGAAAGTAGTACCCGTTCGTGAAATAAAGACACAAAAGTAAATATTAACAAACATAAAAAATTTTATTTGAAAGAGGATACTTTAAACTACTTCTCAACATAATCTCCAAGCAAATTAAGGCATTTGTCATAACGTGTGACAAGTTTCTGTATTCCTGCTGCATAGTCTTTCGCCGCCAGCTCATTGAGATACGCGAGGGAACCATCTTGCACAAATTTTTGCATAATGCAGATGGTGTTTAACAATTTCATGAACAATTGTTCGAGAAACATTGGGAAAATGCTCACAGATGTCATCAATTGTGACGCGCCGATCGTTCCTCACGAATTCGTCAACTGAGCTCACCAGTTGGTCTGTAATGACAGACGGTCTCTCCGAACGCTCATCGTCGTGTGTGTTCCCCCTCCCCATGTTGAAGTTGCGACACCACCGCCGAACAGACGACTCGTCCATTACATTGTCTCCATACACCTCCTTTAATTGGCGATGAATATCACATGGGCGAACGTTTCTTGCATTGAGGAATTTAATCACTGCCCTCACTTCACAACTGGCGGCGTTCTCAATTTTTTTAAACATTGTAAACAATCACAGAAACAACACAGGCAATGCTAGCGTCACGCAACTTGGCTCAGAGAAGGCAGGCAAGCCACTGAAGCTATCTGACCTCGTCCAGCGGCTACTCGCGTCGTCAGCACTTCATGCGGCACGAACGGGTACTACTTTCCGGATGACCCTCGTGTGTGTGTGTGTATATATATATATATATATATATATATATATATATATATATATATATATATATATATATATATATATGTATATATATATATATATATATATATATATATATATATATATTCAAACACGAAATCCCGCCAAACGGCGAATAAATACTCATGTAACTCTCCAATTTCGTTATGGCTATGATTTTACAGTATTTTATAATTTCTAAAACATTTTCTCGTTATTGCAAAATATCCGGAGCAAAATATTTCAAATTCGAAAGTCTAGCAGAACTTTACTTGGTAAAATTTATAATTATTTAATTGTTTTATTATTTGTACTGTCGTTAAAATAATTTCTTTCTCTTTTGATTAATTGTTAGAAATTTTAAAATTTACTTTTCCTTATTATTTGGGTTTGTCATTTTCAAGACCTTGTTCAAGAAAATTTTATACTTTATGGGTTAAATCTAGCTTTTCATCTTTTGATTAATCATTAGGCAAGGTAGAAAGTCCTCCAATCTGCGCATTTAAGACCCATACCTGGGCTGTTGTGATCACTCCAGTTCAAGAAAAGTGAAATATTTACGGCCGAAGAATGAAAAAATTAGATTTTTTTTAGTTTTTGAATTCTACTTTTCCGTGAACTCATAGTATAATATTTTCTCATAATTGCTTACTTATTTTTCCCTACATAAAATCATTACATGAATGACTGAGCATGTTTTGGAAAGAAAATTTACATAGAGGTGACCAAGAAATAATACTGTTTTTCTTCAAAATCTGTTTGACGGGACTGATAAATATTTTATTTACTACAGTTATTTATCCAAGACGTGAGCCTTCAGAAATGTCACTCTTCGCACTGTAGTAGAATTTCCTACTGCGGGCTTTCACGAGATGCAATGATGGTCCGCATGTGCACCAACAATTCTATGTCCATTCATCTACATCTACACAATGCCCCGAAACCACGGAAGGGTGTGTGGCAGGGAGTGTTGGGCAATATCCAGGCATGCAAAATTATAATATTAAAAGATTTAAGGTCTTATCGTCTAATAGTGTTACGTTTTATGCAGTCGGAATCATAATTCGCAGGCATCATTAAACACAGTTTCTCTGAGGTTTTGAAAACTTCAATTAATCAAGCACCATTCATGCCATTCTAAATTGAATTCTGAAAATATAAGATTGTAGAGAGATTGAAATGCATCATACAAATAAGAATTTTCCTTTAAAGCGCATATTTTTTATATTACACTGCGATGAATTCTCCCCCCCAACGAGATTGGCTAGGTTTTCTGTTGCTGCCGAATAGCGTGATTAGATAAGTGTGAAACTGAAGCCATTGCGGAGCATTGGAAGAAATTAAAGAAAACCTGAAAAAGAAAACTTAACGGAAAATATTTCCAAGTATTGCCGAAGAAGCAGTCGCTCAAAAATGACCTTAGCTGTCGGCCGCCCCATTTAATGGCCCGCACCGAGGAAACAGTTGCTTATCAAAGAGAAAATTGACCGTTATTGGATACTCTCCACCGTTTCCTCCGAAGAGTAGGTGACCATGATGTCGGCGAATTGATGTTGCACATTTTATTGATGCTGTTCCGGTCATAAAATGTTTTTTTAAAAACACATAAGTCTTTTAGAGATGTGGTATGAATACAATCGCGTTGTTACTTTTTCTAGGATTCAAACTTGTGGAGCTGTCATTTCCAAACCCCCTTATAAATCCCCATCCCTTTCTTTTCTTTCATGCCACCGTCCAACCGATTCGCCGTCCCACAAAAAGGTACCTTGGGAATTTTTAAGGAGGCATTGTTCCGCTTACTAATGGATTCGGAAGCCATTTTTTGAAAGTAACGTAACCTCAGGCGATTGTTCCAAAAAAGAGGAAGACGATGTTTCCCGGAGCCCTGTCTCCTTAGCCTTCTCCGTGACATCGAACGTGTATTTATTCGCATTCGGTATTTTTTCTTGCGCAGTAAAAGGAGGCAGGCCTGACATTTTCGGGGAAAAACTGGAATATGCAGAGCTGTTTTCTTCAGCTTTCTCATGAGAGATAGAGGGAAATGAGAGAGACATCCGGAAAAAAAGATAAATGGAAAATCAACTGCTCGTTTTGCATTTTCTCCAGATTTTTGGTGTCCTGCATTAAGACTCTGAGGATTCCAGTAATGTCATCCTTCGATTTCATTGACACTGTCTTTAAATTAACAGTAAATTCGAGTACATTATTTTCTTATTTTTAAATAATTTTATTGCCATTTTAAAGGTATAGAATCGAAACTACGTATTCCAATATTATCAACACTATAAGCAACCTTTTAGATCAAGGATAAATAAATGCACGCAAACTCTTTTGGGTATCATCTAGTGAAAGTGTAACTGTATGCCAATTACTAGTCACACTGGCAGCATAGAAAAGATACAAGAATGCCATAAAATTTACACTCATAAGCGTTACTTGGTGAATACGGGACACTCTCACAAAATCGGAATAAACTTTGCCTTAACAGGAATTACTAGTTGTACTCTAATTTTGTTAAATAACCTGTGGATCTTAACCACATTTAATATTAAACATGTTAACATATTAAAGTCGAATTGATGCGAACAGCGGAAACATTTTAAATCAACATTTTGGACGGAAAATGTAATTCTTTCCTTCTATATCTTTATATCTTATTAGATTTAAATAACACCCTTGAGTGAAAGTGTTGATTATTTTGTACAGTACAGGTATCCATTAATATTTACTTAAATCCGATATGTTACCAATAGTTAAAACTTATGTCGTAATTTACCTTCATTCCTTCGTAAAATAATTTTTTCCATAATATTGGATATTGCTCACGTAAGTGACTAAAAATAACAAGCTCCATATTTGTTTGCCATTTTACGTTTTCGTCTTCACCAGAAGGTTGTAATTAGCCAAATTATTAGGGATGATATTGTCAAATGTACGCCAATTAGTAAAAATCAATTGAAAAATAAGGAATAGCTTGATTATAAGAGATATTATTTCGGTGCCCGTTATATTATTTTTCCAGAACGGTTTATGATGTAAGACTCTTACTCATTCGATCATATCCACGGAATTATATGCTTCCTTATTTCAGTACAAAAAGATCCCGCCTGTATAATCATATTGCACTCCGTGGTCAAAACTGCCGCGCTTCTTCTCATCTCTTAATCGAATATGATAAACCCGCAAGTGAAGAGGCAGCCCATTCCGCCTAATGAATGAATGAATGAATTCCGCCTAAAATAATGCTCCGGTACCAGCTGCTAAAATTACGAACGTCCCGCCCTTTTCTTCTTGTCTGACCCACGAAAACATCTATTTATTTTGCCTTCTCCGACCGCGCATAGAATATTCCAGTCATGATCCGAAACAGGAAGTCAAGGGATTCCATATTCTTCCTCCGCCGAGACAGAACGGGAGAGACGTCAAGTGGGGTGGATAGGGAGGAAGATCCCAAACCCGACCTTTATTTCGTAGAAGGCGGTGCAGAGGAAGGTCGTCTGTTCTTTGTGGTTTTATCTCAACAATGGTCCACAAAAAAAACTCGGGACGGCAGGGTGACCGGGAAAAGGGTGAGAGTGGTGAGACGAGAGTGAAATAGGGAGAGGATCCAACGTGAATGTCGATTGAAACAAGCGGGAGATCAAAAGGGTAGATACTGCGACGTAGAGGGGAGTGGCGGCGGGTCTGGGCGGGGGGGGGGGTGTGGTGAGAGTGCCTTGAATTGGAAGGCAGGAAGAGAATAGTAAAGGGAGTTAGAGGCTTCATCGAATGAGATGGAGGTCGGGAATTGTACGGGAGATGTAGGTAGAGGGTTGTTCTTTGGAAGGGAGGAACAGCCGTAGAAAAAGTCCTGGATAAAATCAAGTCCACCGTCCTCTAATGACCGCAGTGTTATTTGAAAACGGTCAAGTGTCGGTAGAGAGACCAAATACCTACCCTTACTCTCTAGGATTTTGGTTCTCAAAGTTTGTTGATGTGGAAGTTCAGAGAAAAAAATATGTTCCATTCGACGAGCTGGCCCCTATCCTCACTCTTGAAGCCTGAGGCCCAATTATTTAGGGTGGGAATGAGCTGCAGTTTCCCGAACCTTAGGCGGCGTTTAAGCATTTTTTTCTGAAAATAACCTCTTTCCTGTGAAGGATTCCTCTCCCTGAACATGATTTCTACGTTTTTAGGAAACCCTTACTCCATTTCACCCCGTTTTGGCCGTGTAATTCATTGGTTCATAATAATCACAAATGGCAGTTCTTAAATCAATACAAGGGAATTCTTAAATCAGTACTAGGGAATTCTGTATAGCGCTGCCATTAATTTCCTGGAATTTTGATTTTGAGGCAACAAATTGTATTTTGTCGGTTGTATGTATGAATGGCAACATTCGTGAATAATTAATACTAGTCTTTTTTACTACTGCCCTAGTATATTCGACACAGAAATATTCTCCATTTAGTGGATTTGTTCTCTGCCTTACTTTTTAGAACCTTAATTCAAAATTGGCAGAGTTATTCCATATTCCCATTTTGCCTTCAATGGAGAAAATTAGGCGAGTGATGCTTTTCACAGAGAATCGTAATTACTTTGATGGAATATTTAATTAATTACTTTCAAATCAAAATTCTTATAAACAATTTATTATGCTGAATTCAAACTATGTCTCGGAAGGCAATGAAGAAATATTAAACTTAAACGATGGCAGGAAACGGAAATAGTTTTGTACTTGAAGCGATTGGCGTTAATTATTTATTCTCGTCGGAATTCAAATATTCTTATTCCTCTTTGTTTTCAAAATTATTATTTTTTCTAAATACTCTTAAATCTTAAAAGAATAATCGCATTTTAAAAGGTTAACAAAAGAACACCTGTAGTCAAGTTATTGACGATTGATGCCATTTTATACATTACTCCATGTATGCACTGCCTCGATACAGAGTCATGTAATTTTAATGGGATCGGGAATGAGAAATGTGTTAGAATATAGCCATATAAAGGAGCGAGTTTAAATTTTATCATAATACCTTAAAGACCCAAAGGCGCTACGTTTCCCTCCTCTGTTTTTGATGCAACCGTTTACTTTTCTACAGATAATGCGTTCACCTTGGTGGTCTGTGATTTAGTGACGATCTTTTAAGATGATATTTGACTAAGGTAATTGTTTTCTTAATGTGCACTCTTGATGGATCGGCCTCTCTTAAGCATCCCCAATATCAAGCCTTTTTTGCCTTGAAATTTAAAAATAGTAATAACTGTGACCAATCAATTTAAGCATGCACGGAAATAAACCGAAGACAGTCGTTCGTGCAAGGTGGGCGAGAGGGGAAGAGGAAGAGTGAAGGAGAGGCGAGAAAGATGAAAGAATGCCTTTAAAGGAAGGTTACTGATTTGAAGATGGATGGCACGACTCTCATGTAAAACTTTCACTCGCTCCTTCTAATTCTCTTCCTCCTACTCTATTCCTTCTTGTCTTCTTCGCTCCGTATTTTAATTCTGTCGGCCGAAAGGCTTTGTTCTCCTTTTTTTCAATCTCGGTGGCCATATATTTCAGGTATTCGTGTGCTGGAAAATTTTTAGGATGATGCATCACAATAAAGAACCTAACGTCCATTTTATTAATCAAGGAAGAAGAGAAACAAGATTGAGAACGGGGTGTGAAACAATTTCTCACGTCCACGTGTTTTTTTCTGGAGAATCTTTCCATCCCATGAGAATATTTTTCATCTTCTTCATATCCAAAAGGAAAAATACAGGCGGAACTCCACGTGCAGTCCATTCTTCGCCTTTTCTAGTTGTGGTCTATAGTATAAAGCACTATAATGAAGCATTAAGAGTCGTAGCAAGGGTCCTTCGTAACAGTTTTAATGATGTTTTTTAGAATAGAACAATGAAACTGAGGTGTTACGATAGTATTCGATTTTCAATGGAAAACGTTGCCGAATAATTAATGATTTTCATAGTCTGAGAAAAACCTGTATCCAGATATTCAAGCATGCCTTATTTATTATTTTAGTCCCTATTAAATTACAAAATCGGCTGTCATGAATCGCTTCATAGAATTGCTTGGAAATCATCTCTTCAGTCCACAGCTTAACGTCCCTGCCGACGGACGGCGTATTAACTCAAAGTGCCCTCCACAAAGCACCTCAAGTAGGCATCGAGATACCACTGAAAAATATTCAACACCGCCGGGATTTGAACCCCGGCCCTCTGGATGGGAAGCCAGTACGATAGCCACCGAAACATCTCGATGTTACGTCAGGGGCTCCCCAGGGAAGTGTTATCGGACTACATCAATTTTTACTTTACGTTTACAAGATAAACTCCATAGTCACAGTTAAGATACGTTTATTTGACGACAATGCAGTGGTTTACGTCCTGCTGCATAAGGAATGCCGAAATGGAAAGTGTAGAATCGATTGAATTATGTACTTAGGCGTTACCCCTACTCACTACCTATCCAGGTGAAACATACAGGCAACTGAGACCCTCGATTTGATCAAGCAGGCTTATGGGGACACTGCCTTAAGCCGTTCCACAGTATTTGAGTGGAAAAAGTTGTTTAAAGAGGGTAGGGAGCTCGTTGAAGACGACCATCGCTCCTGACGGCCGTCGACGGCAAGAACCAACACGAATGTGGACAGAGTGAGGACACTGCTGAACACAGACCGACGCTTAACCAATGAAGAAATTGCAGACCAGTTGGGTCTGTCTGCATCCAACGTCCAACGCATTATTTCACAGGATTTGGCCATGCGCAAGGTGTGCGCCAAGATGGTGCCAAAAATTCTGAGTGTCGACCAACAGCTCCTGGCCAAATACGGCGTTGCCACGTTGCCGCACCCGCCCTATTCTCCCGATCTGGCACCACCGGACTTCTGCTTCTTCCCCCTGATGAAAAGACAGCTCAAGGGACGACGTTTTGACTCGATAAAGGCCGTTCAAGAGGCTTCGACGAGGGTCATCAACGGCATCCCCAAAGAAAATTTCCAGCGGGCGTACGGGGAATGGGAGCAACGTTATACTAAGTGTGTAGCAGCTCAAGGAGCATACTTTGAAGATTATTAAGTCGATGTAAGTATATCGTCAATAAAATTCTTGTAAAAAAATCAGTCCTACCACTTTTGGGTGCGACCCTGTATATGGGGAATATGCGGACAAGCCAACAAAAAATTAGGATTTACTCAAAGAGTATTGATGAAATGTGACAAGTAGGTTTTAGAGCAGTGTTATCTTTTGTTTGCTAGGCCTCATTTGGGATATACTGCTAGTATGGTATATGAGATCCTCACAAAATTGAATTTATTGCCGAATTGGATCGCGTGCGGCGTAGAAGAACTCGATTTGTAAAATGTTATTATGATAAACTTAGTAGCGCATCCAAAATATTAGAGGAGCTAGGCTGAGAATCACTCAAAGTTAAATTACAGATTAAATCTCTTGCATTTTGAAAGGATGTCTCTTCAGCAGTGATGTTGAAAATCTATTATTACTCCCATCGTACTACGGTAGGAGAGATTATGTAAATAATATTAGGGAGATTAAGTGCAGAACAGATACATTTAAGATGTCATTATTGCCAGGAACGATAAGGAATCAGAATAACGAATAATGAATAACTGATTGAAGCACTCTTCCACTTGATAAAATTTTTATATTTACGACTGGGTTACGATGTATTACATCATCATCAGGTCAGAATCAGAATAACATTTTCCGACTGCGGTAAGGGTTATATTCGGGTCAAAATTAGTCTGGTGTGTATTCATCCCCTGCTACTGGTGTGTATTAATCCTAGCGGTGGCTTGCAGGATACTAAAATATCTAAAAAATATCGCAAAATTGTTCAAGAAATCTAATTAATTATTGGGACGTAGCACCGTGAAGGAGTGATATCTAAGACTAATGATTTGGATATTATAATTGTAATAGATACGCATATTTTAAGCTTATCATCTGAAATGTTTCTAAGGTAATATATCATTCGACTTTTCGGGGATAATTAAAACCGTGACGCTAACTTCTATTTCCTTCTCCAATATGATTTTTGAAGAGGTTTAAATGAACCTATCGTGTTCTAAACAGCTTTTTTGGGCAATTAAAAAACTGAAGATCTGGATAAATGATACAGAGTCAGGCGTAACATGGTGGAAATCCTTCATGATGAAAGAAGATACTTTTCTTTGCCGCATAGATTTTTTTATGACCTAGGTTTCGTTCTACATCTTCAGGTGTTACGAGATTCGTTGCGTAATACGTTGCGCTGCCAGATGATACCTGAAAATGTTACACTGTAACGAAACCTAGCTCGTAGCAAAAAAATTATTGTGGAGAAGCAAAGTGTCTTCTTTCATGATGTAGTTCTGGATATAAAATATTAATGAAGATGCAGATTTTCTTTGAGGAACGATTCCAACCTATTAATGAGCATACAAAGGAGCTTTACTGTTCCAATCATCACGTATCGCGAAAGTCCTGGTAACGATTTCGTCAACCAGAATACAGTCCATACAATAGGCATCGGGACTGGTTCCAAAAATCAAAATTTATTGCAGTCATCATTACAACTGCTAAATAATCTTCAAAATTCACTCCTCCTGCATCGATACACTTAGTTCAGCGCATCTGCCACTCGTCAAAAGCCCGCTGGAAGTCAGTTTCCGGACTACTGCTGAGAGCCTTTGTCATCGCCGCTTGAACCGCCTCGATGGAGTCGTACCGATATCCTTTGGGCTCCCTTTTTATTCGCGGAAACAAGAAAAAGTCAGGTGGAGCCAGTTCGGGGTTGTAGGGGGGTGCAGCAACGTTGCCACGCCGAATTTCGTCGGCAGCTGCCGCACAACAATCGCGACGGTTTTTGTTCCTCGCTCAAGACTTTCGGCACCAGCTTCGCGCACACTTTCCTCATCTCAAGATCCTCTTTTACAATTATATGGACGGTTCCGACTGAAAGGCCGGTCTCCTCACTGATAAGGGCGATGGTTAAACGCCTGTTAGAGTCCAAAAACTTTTTTACTTTGGCCACCTGAGCATCGGTTCGAGCGGTCGTCGGGCGTCCGACGCGGCACTCGTCTTTGACGAGCTCCCGGCCTTCCTTAAACATTTTGTGCCACTCAAAAACTCTTGTGCGGCTAAAGGTATCATCCCCATAAGCCTGTTTAATGAGTTTAAGAGTCTCCGACGCGAATTTCCCGAGTTTAACGCAAAACTTCACAGCGTAGTGTTGCTCGACGGTGCGCTCAATGCTGACTCGACGACCCGACAAACAATCACGCGTCACTAAAATCCACCTCCTGTCTTCACGCATGCCCGGAGGCGAGTGAACTTAAGTGCGCCTGAGTGGTGGGGGACCTCTCTACCGATCCACCGCTCCGTTGAGGCTATAGCGAACCAGTCGGATACCTATTGCACGGATCCTCTATCTCGAAATGGTGTTTGTGTATAATAAATGCACTTCCTTCCATGTTATCTCATATTTAATTCATTGAACCTGAATCGCCATGAAGTTGCCATTAAATTGGGGAATGGAATGGGCAACAGCCGCTCAGTTTTCCGAAAAAGCGAGACTAAATCACACCACAATTTGGCTGTTTTCCCAGAGGATTATTGTAACGATGCAGCGAAAAAGGAGCAGGGATAACTTACAGGGTCTGTATAGGTATCTGGACTGCTTCGCTGTAATTACGACGTCCACTCCTTCAACACCTCGAAGATTTATTAAGGATGATTTTGATTTGTAAGTATTTAGATTCATGTCCAAGATTTCAGTTGTGATTACCGGATTATATACGCTGACATTTTCCGGCCAACTTAAGAAGGTGTCGAGGTGCGCCTCTTTTCTAGAATTCAAACCTTTCTTTTCCTTCTTAGCGCTAATTAGACCATGTAGATTTCCCAGTCCCGGTAATGCGCTTAGTTCCGCTCAAATGCAGTTGGAAATAATTTGGACGCGGTTTAACCGCTTTAGGCAGCATGAAAGATACATAAAGATCCTTGAGTGAGTATAGTATGTCTCGGGGGAGCGCTGGGCGGAAATGGAGTGTTGAATTATGATTGGGAGGATCTTTTAAGTGGGAGTAGGTTAACGAGGAGAAGGGGGAAATAAAAAGGAAAAGCCACCCACGTAAAGGACACGCTTGAGCACTCATGGGTTTCATAAAGAGAAGACTTATTTTGAAGATGTGGTGCATAATGGATAATACAGTATTTTAAAGTATTGAAATGAAAATTATAAAGAAAACTAAAATTGAATTAAAATGCCTCCAATCTACTGTGAAGTCAACGCAATTTTGTCGATAGGTTGATAATGTGGGTGTTAATACACGTTTTGTTAGTTATGATTGGTGGCTGAGCGTTGTTTAAAAAGTGAGCACAACATGTATTCGATAGGGAAACATTATTTGAGCGTAATTAAATGATCCAACGTAAACATTCTCTAGACCCGATCTTATGAGGCTATGTTCTGTTTTTTCGTATCACTTCATTCATTTCTTAATAATTTCCCATCGTAGTGATTTCAAATACGAGAAACGTATCTCGCATCAACACTCTTGGCCTTTATTCTTAGTCTCAAGAGCCTTCATTCATCTTAGTTCTGGCCTTCATTATTTTTTATTACTATTACAACGTAAATCTGTAACCTACAGAGTAAACCTTTCACTCGAATCAAAATCTCTGACTACTTCTTAACCTTTCCTTTAATATTTATTTTCCGAAGATATCCTCATGCCGAGAATGGCAACGGAGCTGCTCTCAGGGAAATATGTAGACATAATAGGGAACAGTAGGGTGTGCCATGATCGAGAATATTTCAGGACCCAAAGAGAAGGTCAAGAGCGTTGCCCCTTCTTTGAGCCATATAAGGGTGATCTAGGAGCCTACAAGTTTGATCCTTCGCCTCCTCTTCCCGTCCTGTATCACGCGAGTGGGTTAGTTCCGCGAAGACATCCTAACTTGGGAAGAACTCGTTCCTGAATGAGATGCACATGACGTTGAAAGACCAATACTGTTAGCTATATGGAAGTAGTAAACGAAGAACGTGAAGAACTACGGCACGCTTTGTCAGAAATTTAAGGGGCTCGTATCTTCTGGAAAGACGCACTGATGAAGAAAAGAAAGTTGTTGTTTTCCAGAAAAATAAATGTGGGAGGAACGCTGAATCACGAGGACAAAGAATAAAGGGCAAAAAATATGCTTCAGAATGAATCCATTTACAGTGACTCATGTTGATATGGTGTCTCATGATACTAAACGAGTTTCTAAGTTTTTCATATCATATTCATCGTAGTAGGGTGACACCATTTGGTAACATAAAACCTGGATGGATGAGCTGATAAATTTTATTTTTAGCCATTTTGTGGGTGTTTATTACTTACTAATAAATTATACCTTTGAGACCCGCAAGAAAGGATCTGCAGTTTAATGGCCCTTATTTGAAGACATGAAACCAAAGGAATAACGAAATTCCATTGGACTAAAAAATTTAATGTATTTAGAATTAATTATTTCCTCTCTATTGGGAAAGATAGCTAATCTGCTCTAAAAGAATGTTGGTTGATAAATTTTCCATAATTATTTTACACAGTCCAGAAAGGATAAATTTTGTAGTTTGACAAGCGTGTTTATTTAAGGGAATGAAGTTCGTTAAACCAATACAATTAGTAGATAATTTATGTATTGAGTGCATAATATTCTCAATCAGTCAGTTTAATTGCGATAAACTCAAAAAAGTCGAACGCACCTTATGCACAAAGGGTTGACTTTTTCCAAGCATGGCAATATATCATCATAATACCGACGACAGTACTCCCAGAAATTACCCTGTAAGGAACAAGATGGTACATGCGTAAATCGACTTCTACCCACCATATGCTACTTCAGAATTTCGCATAAACTTGCGCATAGCCCAGACTACAGGGATAAGAGGGAAGCAGAATTTGCAAGCATGCATATGCATCGGGGGGGAAAAAATGATTCACTCAAGAAACCGCGAAGGAGTGACATTCACAATGTGTCGTATCTCAGAAAAATGCCTCGCTCCACCCACTGCACCCCCCTTTTCCATATCCTCGCTTTCCTAGCTCTATTCTTTCTTCCCCGTTACACGCCACCAGTATAGCGACCTGATGGCACTCTATCCTTCCCCGCCCCTCCTGTCAGGTCCATTAACAAAGGATATCTCTCTGCCTGTGCGGCTGCGTGTGTTTTCAATGTGGCGAAGGCCAGTCGGTAAGTGGAGGAAGAGTGCAGAGAGAAAGAGGAAAGGAGAGAGGGGTTGGGGAGTCGAGTTAACTTCAAGAAGGGAGGAGGCGTGGTAATGTAGATAGGGAGAGTCTTGAAAGGGAGAAAGCGGAGGATCGGGAAGGTTTTGTGGTGGTGGGGGTTGTAGGGAAAGGGAAGTGGGAGGGAAGGTCGTGTGTAGCGCGCGCGTGGGCGGAGGCACACACACCGGGGGCTCACCTCCACCTCCCTTTCCGTCTCCCTCTTAGTTAGTCTTCCGAGGGAGTGTACAATACGTATGACTGGCGGTGAAGGTGTCTTTCAGGAGGGCGGGCGGGGGACGTGGGATAGGGAGAGGGGAGGATAACAGCTGGAGGCAGTGGGGCGCATATTTAGCGGGTAACATCAAGGGCTCTTGACGAGATGGGCCAAGTCGGAAAAGCAGCCGGGGCTCTACACGAAGTGATGATTTAGGATTTTCGAGCCGGCCTCATAATGGTTTGATACGGACAATTAACAAAAAGTTGCCATTTAGGTTATTATTGGTTCTAAATTTAGACTGTATTCATGTGACCGAGTTCTGCGTGAAGTAGGAAAATTGTTTTAATTCATTTATTTAATTCTTGTGTATTACGGTGCGAAATACCTGAATACTTCAACGGCTTAACCAACGAAATGCTTATGCCCAACCTCTCATTAATTCCCATCCATGATGTTGCTTCTTTCGTGGATGTGTTTCATTCTTTCCCCCTTTTGACTTGCCTCCTTTCATTCATCTATTTTTTGTTTCTGTCTTCATGAAACAATTACTTTTTCTTTTGGATTTTATTCTTCCTTCTTCGCATATCCGTTGCAGCATATCTTGATCAACAACTTATCACGTAATGTAATCGTTGATATTTGCCCCCAGATACACGCGTCCATGCCTGTCCCTAGCCTACCAACGGAGAGAATAATTTGGAATAATTGCTAGTTTTATCGTTCAAACTTGGGAAAAATTTGTAGTTTATGAGATTTATTAAATATTACATTGGATGGAGTTAGTAATAGGTATGTTAAATTTCCTCCCAAGAAGGGCAAACCTGGATTCCTGCCACTCGATAATAATTCTCCCTAGTTGTATAGTAATTGGCCCAGAATAAATATGACGCCGTTAAAATTCATTGAATGCATTAGAATTTTGGTAATTAGGATATATGCTTAATGTGAGTTCTTCTGCGGAAGGAACTACGATGTTTCTATAGATGAAATCATATATTTGGAAAATTTTGTCATAAAAGATATTTACTTTCCCTTCTCCTAATGGACAATCTGCTATTCTGTTATCGAGAGAAGAGGAAAAGTATTTAGTTAACTCTTTCAGTGTTTTCACCCTACAATTTAAAAATAAGACCCTATCGAAGTTCGTCTAACTTACCTAAATTGCCTAAAAATATCAATGAATTGAAAACGTTTTATATATTATTGCTAAAAAATGAAATTTTAGTTACTAATTTACAATGCTAGCTCCGCTCTTGAAATATTTACCAATGAATAGCATACTGATTGCAAAACGTTTCATAAGGATATGCATAGAAAAACGAAAATATTGATTTTCACAAATTGCATTCCCATTACAATATTTATTTATTTGATTGAAAATATCGTATATATATTAATAAACGACTTGTGTGAACTCATCTAGAGCACCATGTGATAACTTATGATTTGCGAAGAGTTTTTTAGGCGACTTTGACTTCCACTCGGATCCATCTCTTCTCTTCTATCTTGCTCCTCAATAGTCGGTTGAGATTTATAATCAAATAGGGAATAATGGGGGCTGGCAATCGACTAACCTTCGAATTGATCGACAAATAATGGATGCATATCAGTTTCCTTTGACGCCGTTAGAATGTAATTTGAAACGACTCGATTTGAAAATAATCTAAACCCTTATAAATTAACGTGAGGTGTTATAAAATTCTTAAACTTCTTTAAGTAAAATTTAAGTTATTTCGTTCAATGATTTTGTAAAACTACGACTCTAATATAATCAGAAATTGGCACACCAGTTAAATATGATGGTAATTCTATTATCTCTCCCTGGCAAGGTAATTTTATCTACTTAAGTTGCAATGTGAAATTTAAATAATAATCAGTTTTCTTAGGTTATCGTTGAAATGGACGAATGGAATATGATCAACTGTAAACACGGTTTATTTCGCCGATGTAACATAATTGAAACGTGTTTTTCTTACATATTTTTCATATACTAATGTGATGGGAGAAATGAATTCATTCTATTAGCTTTTGCAAGCATTATCGTATTCCGAATGTTATAGTGACAATACGTCGTTCTTGCCGCAAAAAGCGGGAGTTGTTCATGGCGAAACTAAGATGAGAATGGTTAATGTATTAGTCATGAATTACTTTTATTGTTTTCTGATAGTTTTGTGTTTCTAAAATTCACTGTGCGACTTATTGCCAGAAAACAAAACAGGTCCTGAAGTATATTTGAATATTGAAATTTATGCTTAATGACAAATTAATATTAAGGCTTCGAAAATTAACAGATTTAGAAATTTCAGAAGATTTTTGATTTCCGAATATCGTTTCACCCAACCATAGCGGTGAAATCGCCCCTATATGACTAAGCATGAGCCACAGGCTCTTGATTGACGGTTAAAAAAATCCCGAGTGAGTAAATTTTCTCTGTTACATGCATAGCACATTCAGATGGACATGCGGCTTTTTTCATCTTTAGGCAGCTAACTCCTTGCCTCCGTGGAAGGTAAAACACCTAAGGATGTTTGCATTTAGACAATCAGGCTGGGCAATCAAAATCTTAAATCACGATGCCTTCCATTCCTTTGTTCATTCAAAGGAGATATGGCTCATGGAGCGAAACGTCTTCCGCGCAATGAACCAAGCATAAAGCCGGGTGGAGGAAGACGGCAAATGGATTGAAGGTTTTTGCGTTCCCAACTATCTGACGGGGAATGAAAAAAAGAGCGAAACTGGATGCGGGAGGATGAGACGCGGCAGGGATAGTGGCGTGGGCCGCGGTTAGGGAAGGGATGGGGAGGGCTGGCGGCGACTTGGGGAGGCGGCGGGGGTTATGGGATCGAGCCAGGGATCGGACAGAGAGCCCCCAGGAGCACGAGGAGGGCCGCAGAGGATAAAGAAGAATACGGGGGGAAAGGGTAAACCGGGGGGTTAGGATGGAAAGCGCGGGGGTGGGATGGAAGGGGCGGCGGTCGTCTCATGCGGAGGGCGTTGCGTGCGAAAGGACGTCAAGGTCCTCCTATCTCCCATCCCCCTCTCCACCCTCCGCCGCGACCGGCGTCATTTTTTTATTCCTTCTCGCTTTGGCGGGGGTTTGTTGGGCGTTGGAACGGGAAAAAGAGGACATATGGGACTCTCCTGCCCCCCCACAGCCAACCACTAACACCACCTCTTCTCTCTCTCTCCTCACGCCTCAACCCCTCTTCGTCTCTAATAATGCGTCATCCCTCTTCGCCGAAGAATTCTTGGCGACACCAAGGTTGTCGCACTCCTACCCGAGCGAGGCTCCTCCTCCTCTTCCTCTCCTCGATATCTTCCTCCTCGTTTCACGCCCTTCCCCTCTCCCAACCCCCTCGACCTCCTACTCCATTACCCTGACCCGTCTTTTGTTTCCCTCCGTCTCTCTCTTCCCGCCTCCTTTAAGCAGATGTAATAAGGCGTTTTGAGTATTGTCTACCCACGCGTGGATCTACTCTGCTCTCCCGCGATCGACTCCCTCCTCTCCCGCCGCGCAACTATGCCGCCACTCCCGATTTCGCTCCCTCCTGTCCCGTCCCCCTCTCCACTTCGTTTATTTCAACAGCAGAACCACCCCCCGTCTCCACCCTTCGTTACGGATTCTGTAGTGATTCAGTGAGAGGGAAAGTGCGAGTGAGTGGTGGGAAGGAGACGGTTCGGGTACGGAGGTGCCGTTTTAATTTCCATCTCGCATCCCTGATAACAATCACCCCCGTTACTTCACGCGTCGCCTCTGCCCCGCAACGAGTTGAGGGATGTCCCCCGCGGGGCGACCCCGGATGGGCGCGCCCGGTGCCTCCTTCCCCCGTTCCTGCTGACTCGGCGGTAAGGAAAGCGAGGACTTTCATTCTCGTCCGGCCTCTGCACGTCTGATGCGTTTCAGCTTTTTATCAGGCGTCGGAGTGATCTTGATGCTTCAATATTTAAAAGGGTAGTGGCGACTAAGAAAGGAGCTAATGCATTTCCACGGTGCCACGCAGTTGTGCAGGCATCGGGGCTTAAAAGGAATATGACGGCGGTTTTGCCCGTCTACTCCGAGGTTTCTTGCGCAGTGGAATCCATTTTATTATTATTACAGTTATTGTATGAGCATAATGAGGGTTAAATTAAAATAACGTCTGCTCTGTTATCATTTACGGCGTGTCTAATGTTTCTGATTGATATCTGTTCCTGTGAACAATTTTACACATTCATTTGGATTGTCAGTGATGCAATAAAAGACGTGCACATTTTATCTAGCATCGACCCTTCAGAATAAAATAATATATTTTCGTAATGGTGATAGGTTATTGTTTCTGGTGTTACACACGATCATGGTACCATTCTTTGCGTAGTTGATCCTTCGTATGACTTTTGCTCTTCACTTATGATGCACCACGTTGGTGAACAAGCTTGTAAGTATTTGTCTCATTTGGTAATATATTCGGAATTTATGGCTATTGTTGTAATTCGACGTCTTTACTTGTTTGATTAGATTTTTTAAATATAAAATAAATGATTAAATTCTATCAAAGTAAAAGAGATATGACTGTTATAAATATTAAATTTCAACTATGACAAACGGAACGGTTATCGTACACCATCTAATGTGTTGATTAAGTACAGTAGTAGTCAGTTTATTGAGATACCATCGTATCCTCCGTGCCTTTTTCAGAAAATATTTAGGCATAATTTTCAAGCTGAAAGGTTATTTTGGTGTCAAATGTCACACCTGAAGACCTTGAGAGGCATATAAGTACGGTGGATGTGCGATAGTAATGCACACTGTTTCACTTAATTCCCATCCATAAAAAAGCTCCATAATAGATTCACTGAGGTATTTTTCATCTGTTTGGAGGCTAATTGAGTAGGACAAAGTAGGCATGAAAAAGTCAGAAGAGGATAGTAATATGGAAAGAAAAAAATCCGGCGTGGACATCGGCTAAGGTGACCTAAAACATGAAACACCACGGGTTTCATACTTTGTCTCTTCCGGTCACGCATTTTTCGTGTATACTTTGTTATATATATATATATATATATATATATATATATATATATATATATATATACTGGCCACGTGAAGACAGAAAGGACTCTTGAAAAGCTATTCACGTCTAGTGATATCGTAAGTCATGTATAAAAAAATGCAATGCCAAAATGTTAAGCCAAACTCGTCATACACGTGCCAGATCTCGTTTCTTTCAGAGACAATTTTTGAAAACTTCAACAGCGGGAACATAACTAGATATTAAGAACCAAATGAAAAATGACCAGAGTTAACCTCATTATTATTCGACTCCTTTGATTGATTTCCTCAGTGCATGCTAGATAAAGGTTATTCGTACACCTATCTGATCGGCGAACGCTTAGGCATCTAATTTTGAAGGAAGTTCAGCTTCCTCAATGGACTCACTCCGTGGGATGAATCACTCCACCCTCCTCTCTCATCCTGATTCCGTACGAACAATGAATGGCACGACGATAGCTGTTTGTAGATTAGGGCTCCACCCACGAACTCAGAGCGTTCTGGGCGATGCCATGACAACGAATGATTACGGGAAAAAGAGGAAGAGAGGAATTGAGTGGTTTCCAGAATGTGAGGAAATGAATTTTTTTAAGCCGACTGGGCCAGGGGATATTGAAGCCTAACTTCCCCACTTGACGTGATAAAAGTTCCCCGAGAAACGTCTGAGGTGAGCGAGATGAGCAGTGTACGCTGTCTTTTCGGTCGTTGACAAGAGGCAGCAGTTTACCTCGTCTTATTCCCTCCTCCGGCTTGCCTTCCCATCCATCGCCTCGTCCCAAACCAATCCGGCGTGGTCATCCCCGGTCCCCAACTCGCGTCCGCACGTTCCTTTGGACCGAGGCAGTAATCCGTATTTTTTATTAACACCCGCATCGGACGTGATGCCCTTCCGCAGGGCTTCGGGACGGTCTTCGAAAGCGATCGTAAAAAAAGATCTCTGGAGTTGATGGGGAGGTTTTTTTTCTGTTTTTTGGTCTTCACTTCAAGATCCTTTTGTCCTATTCTCTTGTTTTTTTCCTTGCTTGCTTCGCGTCTTGAAAGGCGAATGAATGGAAAACTTGTGGGGAAATATTTCTTGCTCTTAACATAATAAACGTCTTGAGATATGAGAAATACCCTACGCATGACGGATGTTGAATAATTATTATTCTCTTATATTTTCGTTTGTGTGCATGGAGTCGTTTAAGGTTTTATGTGCGCTTAGAAATAAGAGGCTTAGCGGGGTTGTAAATGCGGTATTGGCTATTTTACGACAAGTTTCTGGGAGGATAAACGAGTTCTCAAAATCTATTGTGATTACCTTTGATTTTTATGTTACTGATTATTAAAATTATATATAAATATCACGACTGTATTCACAGGAATTGTCATAGTGAAGTGTATTTATTGTTTACATAACTGTAGGGACTTCTTCGGGGGCATATATTTTATTTCATAGTATCTGTGGTCGATATTTCTTATCCTATGTAGATTGCTTTACTTTAAAAATAGCTAATAAAATCACAGAGACCCTTTTATTAGAAAAATTATGCACTCATTAGTGTGGTTAAGAATATTTTGGAGTAACATCATAGTGGAGCGCCCACAGTTTAAGTGAGCACTCCAAAATGTTTTTGAGCGGTAAATTTAGGCTCTGTATTCATGATTTTACTTGGTAGTATTCATTCGAAAGCTAAGCAAAATTCGACCTAATTTAAATTAAATTTATGGCTGAAGTAAAGGGGTTTATGGAAGTGTCTCCAAAGACAGTATATTGTGAATTATTTTGGAAAGTGGTAGCTGAATTCCTAAAATAAATGCGACCTCGATCCTATAGGGGCCGATTGCGCCTCGCGCCGTCAGAATACCGACTGCTTCTATAAAATCTGATGGGTTTGAGATTTTATTGGCTAAGAGAGATGTCGTCAATTAAAATTCCCGACACCACGAAGGTAATAATTTCATTTATTGGCAGTCTCAGTTTTGGCATTAGATTTTAGTCTTATCCTGCTGGATTTTGTCTACAAAAATTAGGTATTTATGATAATGACGACAAATATTTGCGGTATGTGCATGGAGAAAGGGATAAGAACCCTCAAAAATGGGGTCTACAGTGATTTGGATTTCATTTATTGACTTAAATCAGCTTTGAGAGAGAGATTCCAACGCCTTAAGTTTCCACACTATGTCATAAATAGCATACCAGTACGTGAAAATTTATATGCTGGCGTGTGATTTTTGTGCATTCCCGATGTTACGTTCATGCCCTACAATTTTTACCCACGACAGCGTTTAGTAATAAAATGGATTAACGGGAATTTGGCTTTAATCGCGTTTATGTTGACAGGCACTTTCCTATTTCTAAAACAAGCTTAATCGCGTTTTAAGAGTGGATTTTAAGATTGGAATCACTTAGGATGTTGCTGGGTTGCCGGTCGGAATCTTCAAAGGCTTTGACGCTGTTCGCTCCAAATACGTGAGCGTCCTTTCGCAGCTGAGATGATGACTACGCCTCTGCGTCGTTCGAAGAGGATGCCACTCTTAGCGCGGTGACGAAATGGCGACACAGTCTATTTCTCGCCACCTTTCCACTCCTCGTCCTTTTTCAACCAACCTATAATTACGACGCCATTCACTGCGCCAGTCAGTATAAGTTTATGTACATTCTTTTTTTTCATCCATGAATCGCGCTTTACGGAAGCAGAGAGACGAGATGCGAGCAGGTTGAACTGGTTCCGCCAGGCGTCATTTGCAGTCCACGGTCGTTTTGCGAGGCGCTACAAGTTTTAACACTCCCAAATTACTGATAGAAAAAAACTTGGAAGTAAAAAGGGGTCACGAGGATGAGACCGTGAAGAGTCCCTCCTTTTTGGAGGCAGTGGGGGAACGATCCAACAAGTTTTGTATTTATGCTTGTAGTGAGTTTGTAGAATTTTTAATTAATCGAACCCTTTTTTTATTCCCATATTTCCATATTTTTTTCCCTGACGCAAGGTGATGGCACTGAGCGCAGAGGTCTGATTTTTAAAGGAACTAGTATTTTGAAGAAAAATTGTGATGCTTTGCTTTCCAAATTATATAGTATGTAAATAAAATGTATATATTATGGCAAAACATCAAACATTGATAAATTTCAGCCTGAGTCGATTATAAGTTTTAATACGATTGAATTTTTTATGTCTTTACTTATAAACATTTCAAACTTATCTTTTTCTCCAGCCTTTTAAAAACACCTATAATCTCAGCGATATACACGTAGTCGAGGCAGAATATTTTATTTATTCTTTTAGATCCAGACTTTTGGGTTTGCATTGCGAACAAGATATTTATCAATTCTGAAAAACTGCAGGAAAATATAACTAATCTCGAAATATATTTCCTAAAATATTTGAAATTACATTTGAAGGATTTCCTCCAACATATCTTCTTTAATCATCGTTTCGGAAATCATGTAATGTGTTCTTTTGTCATAAATTCGTCAAAGAGAATGCCACATGTTTAAAAACTGTATCGCCAGCAACTATAAGGGTAATATTTCACATTAATAATCACAGATGAAATTTTGTGAAACGTACGAAGTGTGGGAAGAGAAAATCGAAAGTTTTGGATTTTAATTAACCTGTGGAATTATATGAAATTTTTTCATTACCTCGTTTTTGGTGCATCAGAAGATAAAGACAGGTAAAAAAGTTGAAAATATCTGGTATGACTACCACATCGATATGGTATTTTTGACTGTGCTTTAGTTTCAAGCGCAGAATTCAGTTGCTAAATTCATCATTATGTGTTTAGTTATATTATGCGATGTAGTTTCTTGATGTCTCTAGATATCTTCAGATATTCCTTAGAGTGCCATTTTTTACGTTGGAAATTCATAATGGAAATAGCAGGCGATATAGGGAAAGGTACTCTAACGAGGGGTACTGTACATTCACCTATCCAAAAATAAATCAATCTTAATATATAAGCGAATTTAATAAATTCTTGATGCATAACCGAACTCTTGGTTAATTTTAATTATGTATTAATCGCTTGAAATTCATCGATCGTTCTGAGAACTAAATATTTTTTATGAGTATGGAAATGCCTAAGAAGCAGTCTATCGCAGAGGAAGTTAAAAGATGGCCCTTGGAAAAAATCCGCGTGTAACTTCAGTGGAATGCTTTGTATTATGGTTAATGTTTCCCTTTTCTTACCCAGCTTTTATTTACTCATCTATGACCAAACCCAACTAGCACGAAGCCATTGTTTTATTTTCTGAGGAGTGTTGAAAACATTCTAAAGCTACTTAAATAGATACATCTATAATAGCGCAACAAATTACGTTATATTTTCCCCTTCATTTTTTTTATTCCGTTATCTTGTTAATCCTTTTCATTGGTCTTTAAGGTTGGATTAAAAGTCGATTCCTTTCGTCTCATAATTGAAATCACGTGAAATAACCGGGACGGTACAGCATAGAGGGCATAAGCCAAAAGTGAGGAAATGCACATACCATTATAAGATCCAACTTTCAGTATCGATCTGTGAAATCTTCGTCCTAAAACTTGCGGACAGGTTGGCTTTGCTTTCTGATCATTAAATGTCGTTCCCTAAAAAAATGAGATCATCTCGCGCGCTACTTTTAGGAAGCACGGCGCACAGGAAGGTACGTAAACGCACTTAACTAATGCCAAGCCTCGGAGGCGGAGGCGTGTACGTGTTCCACCATTCGGCAGAAACGGCATTATTGAGGCGGTCCATTTTCGGGTCGATCGGTGCATCGAATGTTTTGGGGAGGGTGGAGCGCGCGCGGTAGAGAGCGTAACGACGCACTTCGTAAATCGCCTGGCTTCCTCCGCCAAACCATTCTGCGGACTGACGTCTGCTTTATTTCCCTTTCCATCGCATTCCCCCTCCCTCTTGTTTTGCTCCACCCCCTTCCCCTTCCTCTCATCTTCCTCTCAAGCGTGAAGATTAACCCGGAAACACACTTTGGCTGCATGATTCTTTGTGTGACTCTTCCCGCAATGGATTCGCTCCGTGGGAGCTCAACCGAGGCCCCACTCCATTATGCGTTTGCCTTCAGGCTCGACTTGTGAAAAGGTTTTCATCCCGATGGATTTTAATTTCGCGTGGCTCTGCTCGTCGGATTCCATTCCTCGTGTTTTATGTGATTTATCGGTCAATTTTTAAAGTCATAACGCCACTTTCTTTTTATTGGTATTATAACATTAATTTTTTAAAAAGTTTTCCGTCATAATAATGGTTATTAACAGTCAGGCGTAAATTCCTGAAAGTTTTTGATATCCGAAATGAAAATTACTTAGTTGCTTTTTTATGATATTTCGGCAGGGAAATGAGTGATACAGATTGCATGAGGTTCAGTCGCAAAGATCAATGAGTTTATTTCCATTCATGAGAACGAATTCGCAATTCTTATCGACCTTAGCAATCCAATAAACTTGCGGTCGTTGAGAAACTTTGTAGTTGATAATGGCACAACTTATTAATGTAAAAAAATCTTTAATGAAGTGCATGAATGTCAACTCTAAATGAAACAAAACCGGATTTATGATTGAATTTCGCCTGTGAAGTAATTCATTCATATGCACATCATTTTTGCAATTATATCATGATTTAATTATATTTTATTTTTGCATCTGCAACGAAGAGTAAAATATGTTCCTTGAATTATTTCTTCAACCACCATTTTCCGTTGGCATTCTTTGTTTACTATGGAAAGGCGATTTTGAATAAAATATTAATTTCATTCATTATTGCTGAACATATAAATATAGCTGTCGTTTAACATTTATCAATGTGACAATTCGCTTGGAATCTTGTTACGAATGCAGTAGATTTAAGGATACGTGATGTGGTAGTCTGTGATTCTGTTAGCATTTAATCCATTATTCAGTCATGAACAATACTTCTCATGATGCATTACATTTACCGCAAGGCTACGCGCCCACTGTATGTATTGTTGACTGAGGAGTTTGCATTTGCGTCTCAATGGAGGAGTAAGGGACATTTGGTCTTTTCTCTGGCAAAGTAAATCCATTGTCTCGATGCACTGCTACTCGATCTTACCAAGTCGTTGTGCTAACATATTTAATGCAAGTCACAGAATAAATAAGTGACTACGCATATTCATTGTATTATCAAATGATTTGAATCCACCGCTGGATCACATGTCGCAGGATAAGTAATTCACCTCAAGAACTCCTGCATTGTGTGAAGATATTTTTTGAAGTTCAATTAGCTTCTACAATTGACATTGCTCATTCACATTGTCTTACGTTGATTGCCGTGCACCAGTTCTACAAAAGTCCTAAAGAAGCAATGATATATTTCAAATATGTTTATCGCTGATGAGAATTTCGAAAGTAATTACTTAATTGATATATTTGCGTTCTTTCTGCATTATTTCCAATTGGAAGACTGCATTCAGCATCAGAGAACTGTTATTTTTTATTTAGTTTTGGTCCGAAAACAGTATTTTTGGTGTTTTTATCGGATTTTTAACATGAAAATAATAAGAAAGATAATTTCCAACACCCAAGCCGTAGAAGGAGGAAACTCACTTAGGTGGAAATCGAATCCAAGACCTCTGGGCTGGCAGGTGGAGACGGTACTCCGCCACCACCTTAGCCGGCAAATGTACAGATATACTATATGAGAATGAACACAAGCATCATCACTGTGAAGACGCGGAACACTGAGTTTTAATTATTTTAAATTGCCCCTTCATATAATTGCAATGAAAGTAATATTCAAGCGTTAGCATACGTTTTAAAATCCTATTTCGGCGCTTACACCTCTGACCATATTCTAGGAATGAAAAATTATTCTGATGGAACGAGATAAAATGTTTATAACCAATGGAAAAATCATGACCTAATGTTGCATGGTGTTTTAAATTTTTATACTCAGTATTGCTTTTCACTAGTTTTAATGATTATGTAACACTATTAATACTTATTTTGGCCAAAACTCGGCACCATAATTCTAATAGTCGGTTTTCTCTCTACGGGATAAAGGGTTTTGAAACTCATTCAAAGGTGGATGCAGGCATTACGGCATACAAGCACGTGTGTGGGAGTAGAATTTGATGCGTAGTTGGAAGTGACGGAGCGATTTAAGGGGCGGGCAAGGTTTTGAATTTTTGGGCCCGGAGGATGTGGTTTGGGTAGATGCATATCCACTGATCCCCTTACATGGCGCATTTAAATGGAATTCCCTGCATCAGAGTTAACAGAATGGAGCGATGGGATCTAAGGGAGAATATTTTTTTTTTCAATGGATGTGAAATTGACGATTCCGACTTATCTCCCTCTCCGCGTCCGAACCCTCCGTAATTTCTCCACGTGGATCCGTCCACTTGCGTCATTGGTCCTATTTTATTTTTAGTCGTCCGTCAATCAAAAGTTATTCTTTCCACTTTCCCTCTGGTTGTTCCTCGAGGGCGGGAAGTTTTCCGCTGTCACCTAACAACTCCCTACGCATACCGCTTAAAATCTGTCTGTTCCCAAGAACATATTCGTTCTCCGCTCTTCCGATGTAACTGCTGAGGTCACTTAGGTGCTGCAGTTCGTGAATTACTATCTTGAACGATTAATGATGATCCTCATCTGTGTGTATCTTTTGACGAACAGAAAAAAAAATTGGTATTTTCTTCTATCAGTGGACTACGCATATTTTTCGAAAGTGGCCCGCACGAACTGTGAATAATCCTTCAGATCATATCCAGAACTAAACTGGAATTAACCCTGTCCTTTAAGTCAGGCCATCCACCACGAGCGTCCATACAACAACCCTCCCATGGAATTATTCATAACAGATGGAATTTAAATGGAAGTCATTCCGTGCGAGGCGCTGCATTAGGTAGTCTTTGATCGTGAGTATTACGCTCTTTTATATCCTTGAAAGGATTATCCCAAGATACTTTACAAATCGTGGTTGGCATGCATCCGTTTCCATCCTTTGCACGCCCACTCCCTGACTTACCACATTCTCCCCCGCCATCATTCAGCCATTCAACTTTTGCTCAGTCGCAGGTGACTGTCACAACTCTTTAGCTATTCACGTCGGACGAGCACATCCCCTCGCACTACCACTCCATCTCTGTATCTGCCTTCCTTTCCCTCACTCCCCCGCTCAGAATGCACCGCCGGGACGATTTCCCGGCTCTTACTTATCTTTTCTATTACTATCGTCTCCCTCAGTGCTCACATTCTCTTCGGTCCATCGTCTCCGACATTCCCTCTTGATAGCGCATGACACTTGAAGTGCCTTTCCCTATCCATATTCCCCTCCAGCCTCTTCCCCACGTACGCCCTCATCTCCATTCCCTCAATCTCTCCCGATTAAGGCCTTCGATTCACCTATTCAACCCCTCCCCGCCCACCATCATCCTCCTCCTCTCCCCACAATGCATAGGGAAACTTCACCATACCCGACCCCGCCTCTCCCACCCTTCTCTTTCCTTCGGGTCCATGTATCTCGCGGGCGATAAGGACCGACAACTGATGGAAGATGTCGGGCGTTTCTCAGCAGGTGGCCGTGACCACGGCGGCAACAGCATTGCGACCAGGGGATCGGGAGGGGAGAGGGTGGGGTTGGGGAGTGAGGGCGGAGTCGGAGGCCCAGGGTGAGGTAGGTGATGGTGGAGAGAGAGAGGCGGGGCGCAGGGAAGTAATCCTTCCCGGGGGCTTGAGTTGGATACGGGAGAGGCGATGGAAGGGAGGATCGGAGGTAATTAAGCGCGATGTGCTTCCTCCTCCTCCCTTCGCTGCGCCCGTAATCCGCACTATTGCACGCACTCTTTTTCCCTTCTCCACCTCGTCACACATCTGATTCATCCACCGCCAATCCTCAACGGAGGGATTCGAAAGCCACCCCTTACAGTCAAACCCTACGAACCATTCTTCTTTCTTCCTCTCGCACCAGTTTAGACGTACGGCTTGAAGGAAAAACACGCCGATCACACCGAGATGATGATCGCAAAACATCTCGTACGCATGTATGCGCTGAAGGGGATTGTCGTTATTCCCCCCCTCCCTTCTCTCCCCCTTCCACTTATTTCCCGGTGTCTCTTTATCTCCATCTTCTCTTTTTCTCTTTATTTCCGTTTTATTTTCATCCTGCCATCTTATTAGCATGCCCGGTGTGGTGCCTCCAACTCGCTTTAATCCTATTACCCTCTCAACATCCTTTCCTCCGGATCCCTTTCCCTGCGTCATCGTTCGTCTCCTTCGCCGTTATTTATTTTCCACCGCCGGACGATCACCAAGTTTCGATGTCACTTGCCGTTCAGAAAATTTCTGCTCCCCGGATTCGTTGATTCGAAGTGATGCGGGGAATATGGGAAATAAGCTTATGAATGAAGGGGCAGCCCTGTTTGGCCACACTTCCTAAGTACCCTATTCTACAGGATTACTCTTCACTTCACTGTGTGCCTCTCTCATCATTCTATTCCGAAATGTAGGAAAGTTAGTACAACTCGGTCAATATTGACCGTAAATAGGCAAATGTTGTTTGAGGAAGTTTGATACGAAAAATGTAGGCCAACTTTCAAAAGATGAGATAGGTGTTCTCAATAACTCGGTTAAATTTCTGGTCGCTGAGTGCTCATATTATTTAACAAAGCTCTAACTCACCTATAACCCAGGCTATAAAATCTGTGCATATTATCTTGTATATCCTTGTTCAATACTAAAATCAATTATATAATCACCTGATCTTACAAGTACATTGCAGCGGTTTTCATTTAAGTGTGAAAATGGCATTCCTCATCTTCCATAATTTTTTAATGCGGTTTCAACTAAATCATATGGACATCATACATCAGGTAACGATCTAAAAAAATATTCATTTATGTACTCCACGAGGAGCATAGTTAATCTAGAAATGCATATTATTTTTGTTACTTCAGCAATAGTGTTCTTAGAAATGCTTAGCGGTGAAGAGCCTGGTCACATCTAAGGGAGAGCAGGGAAAATAAGCTAACTGATATCCAGAGTTCGCTATAATTCAAGAATTTATTGTTTCTTGCTAATGTTTTTTCAATTGTCTATAATGTTTTCCCTTTGCTGTGGTAGTAGGCATTAACGCGATGCCATCGAAACTCTGAGTCCAATGTTACCGAGTCGATTCTCTTTGTTGTGTCACGATTTTGGTTCTAGTTGAACTCACTGGACCCATAAAAGCAATTTATGAGGTCATTGTGGTCCGTATCAATAGGCATTTCTGATCCTTTCATTACACATGCCAGTGGTAGAGAAAATTTATGATAGATATAAATACATATGGAATTGTGAATTCTTTTTTAAGTCTTGGGCTTAAGTAAGGATGCTCAATCAATTGTCCAGCGTTGCGTTCATGAAGCAATTGGGATTTTCAACGATGTACGTAACTGAAACGTGTCGTTATCTGATATGCACTGATAAACTTTCGTTCGCCCGATTCAACGGATACATGTAAAGTAATTTACATATGTAATTGTTGGAATACTTTCTCAGGTATGTCACCCTATTTTGGATGCATGGTTATTATACGAGTATAATTCGATATTATATGCTCGTATTATCAGTGAAATGACCTAGGAACAGAAGGGGATAGCAAAAGTTGGATAAAGTTCCTTGCTAAATGAAAATATATCACTTAGCTTCGGATTGTAAATTACTCCGGATGATTGGGATTAGGCTATTTTTTCTCCCAAAGTGTGAGACATGTAAGCCCATAATCTATAGTAATAAAGATTTTCCAAAAGTATACCATGATGTATATGATTTTCTTACTTAGAGTTGTGACTGTGAATGTAATAATTATAAATAACTGGCCGGGTTAACCAGACGGAAAACGCACTGAGCTGCTAACCTAATGGTCGTGGGTTCTTCTAGTCCCTGTATTTGCGTTTTGCAAGTCTGGTAGTTAGGCCCTTGGAACATCTGATGACTAGCCAAGAGATTGTTGGGACCCCATGGGCATACCGAACACTACGTCTGGAGAGCATGAAAAGTTAACTTCCTCCACTTGACTGTCTAGGTTCCAATGTCACCAACTGCATTTTTATATCAATCATTGAGATAGAAAAAGGGACCGAAATTATCGCCCCCCGAGAACACAGAACACCTTAAGGAGCATTCCAGTTTAATTTGTTTTAATCCAAATGTTCTATTCTGCAAATAAAGAATGAATTTAATCTACATACAAAGCCTTTGGGAAACGGCATGGATCAGCGATCATGAAACAATATATCTCTTAGCTGACGCCATAATTTGAATCCTCTTGTAGTATCGGTTATAAATTTCGATTGTGATAGAACCGAGAAATTCGACTTTTAATAATAAATTACCACTTTTATTGGGAAATTCAGGTGAGGAGATCTAAAGTAGAAAATATCAATGAATCCCATACAATTGCGAAGGCCACCATGGACGCGAATGCTTTTTCAAAAAGTAAATTTTCTCCAAGAGCCTATCATAAACCATTAAACGTAACCATTAACATTATAAATGTATAGTAGGCCAACATTAAAAATTATAATTACAAGTATCATTTCCATAAATAATTTAATAAGTGCAATCTAACCATGGCTTATTTACACGAGAAATATTTCTAAGGGCCAGATAAAGAAATGCTATGCGCCGAGTGAATTCGGTACAGCACGCTTAGGCGGTCTTCTTTCCATCATCTCCAAAGTCTCTCGCTTACTTCACCTCATTCCTTATGTCCCATTCCTTTTTTTCATTCTTCCCTCGGCATTCTCGATTTTCACCCGTTCGCGTTAACGTATTCTCCCTCCCCTTTCCTAATATTTTTTTCCTATCATGCTCGGACGTTGAGCCACGCCCTTCCTGCGCCGAGTAAGCCAAAATATCAATCAAGAATCACTAGTCGTACTTAATGCCGTCGAAAACCTTGCATCAAAGTACCGGGAGACGTGCTATTATATCGTCCCCGGTGCCACCACTTAGGCGCATTCAGGTCGGAGTCAAGGGAGGTAGGTCCCTCCTCGCATCCCTCCCCTCGTCCTCGTCTCCTCCCTCCCTCCCTTCCCCTTCTACATCCATTCGGTTGATTTATTGCACTCGGAAGGAAAAATTGATCTGCTAAGACGCTTCACAAAAAAACCGTGTCCAAGGGGGCCTCTTTGAGGGAGCGAGTGCGGTGACGAAGCCGAAGGGGAAGAGAGCGCGGAGGGCATGAAATGGGAGTGGGAAGGGAAGAAAGTGATGGAATGGCGATTGAAATGGAGCAAATCTCAAAAACCGTTGCTGCCTCACCACTGAATGACAATTCTGCTCGAATGCAGTCAAGTGAGTAAGATGCGTCGGTTAGGAAATCGTGATTGAGGCGAGGAAGACTAGTAAATAGTTTTCTTAATGTCGGAGAGAGCAGCTGCGATACAATGAAATAAGCGGACATTTTTCCTGAGGGGGGGGGACAAATGTCCCTTAAGAGATGAAAGCGTAATTATAATATTCACCCCAAAGTATTAATAATTGTCACGTGAAGTAAATTGCATGGGTCGATCACTGATACAAAGATAAATATCTCAGTTCATTTTTAATGCAGCGTTTAATTTTTCATCAATGATTTGCATTCTGCATTTTACAAAACTAAATGGGCCCAAAGCTGTTAGTGCTTCTGTAGCCAATTGAGATGGGACAAAACCCTGTGATATCGGTATTTTCATCAGTCAGGTACCGTAGAAGGCTATCTTCTACCTGTACCAACACCCCTACATACTTTACCCGTTCCGATGATATAGTCGTATTAGCCTGGTACTCCAATGAATTGATATTGGAGAATTTTGTGTTTTCTAATATATATTTATTATCTTTATGGGCTTTTGGTTAGCATTCAGTTAATCTCGCACCCATCATCGTTTCACGAGAAGAAGAAATTAATGAGAGAATTATGGTAGTTTTGTTCACTTTTAGAATTTGTTGAATGAAATATCCTTATATATTTTGCATTTTATTTATGTATTGGTATGCATTGTTTTATTGGTTTGTAAGCATTATATGTATTATTTTATTAGCGCTTATTTGTGATTGTTTACCTTTTCTCAAGTGAATTAGTTAGATCATTGAATCATTTATAAACGACAGTTAATGGGATAAATGTTTATATGGTCATAACGGTAATTCTGCATCAGTGAATCTTGGGCTATGACAAGCGATGAACAATAGATAATGAGTATTTCCCTGTCTCGATGGAGAGCGAATTCCGAATTCCAATATAATGGGAGACTGCTTGTCTCGCGGAGTTCACTAGAGATGCATGTGCAATTGATTCCTTAGCTCATCAATATTTACCCGAGTGAAATGAGTTATGATTTGAAAATATATTTACAGATATCTATTGATCGGATTAGTTTGGCTTAACAGGGTTAGCTTGAGCTCGAAATTGTATCCAGCCACCAATTACAGAGAAAAACGTTGACTCATTTAGTTTCTATGCCAGAGTTCACACGCGGCCCTTTTGTTTGCACGATCGGTCATTGAAATTTGAGTTATGTCAGTGAAGTGAGTGGGTATTCGTGAGACTTACGTTTCAAAGTAGTTTCACTCTTGATGTTGCGGATATCACTCTAGTAAATCCATCAGCAGCATTTCAGTCCGAAGTTCGGTTGGCTGAAGCCTCCCAAACTTCCTTTCTCCCTATCCTCCCCTCCCTAATGCTAACTCACCTACTCCCTGATAGTTCTTCATTCCTACATCTGACCCTTTACTTGGCCTTGTGTCTCCCAAACATCCTCGTTGAACCTCGTATTCCTTCTATCCTCCCTTCCATAAATGCCGTAACTGCTGCATAACGAGTCATTTTATACCCAATTAGCCTGGTTTTTCTTTTCCTTAAATGTTTCCAAATTTCTTTATCAATTTCTGTATACTTTCCTTGGTCTCACGTTACATATCTAATTGAAAGTAGCATTTGTCTTTCCCGCCTTAATTTCCCAACTTCTGTGATTATCTGATCAGCTATTCCAGTGTTCCTGTCTCCTATAAGCAAACTATAGAGAGCCTTTCTGGAAAATACAAGCATGCTAAATTAATTATCTCATCAATTTAATGCACTCTATACATATTTGGTGGGTTAACAGTGCATGCCAGAAATGTTCAATTATTTATGGACCAGATTTCTTAACGGTAGATTGGCCACGTGAGGATGAGGGCGTAGAAAATGAGGTATTGCGTTATTTCAGTTGAACAAAGGGCGTTGGCCCTTTGTCTTATTTTCCTCATGCTATCTCTCTCCCACCCTCGGAGCTCACTGAAAAACATTCGAAGCTAATCACTGATCAAACAGCGGTGCTTTCTCTTTTCTTTCGACGTTTAGGTGCTCAGAGCTCAAGGAGGGGGAGAAGGTTCATTTCTCTCTAAGCTGCTGGCGTGAGTTAGGCTCTATCTCACTAGCTCGCTGCGCGTCAACAATGTAAAAGCAATGAGATAATTTATGTACGATATTCCAATTTCCATTAGGAGCCGCCATTATAGATGTTCGTAATTACCTGTACTGCAACTACAATGCCTTTTATGTTATTTTTATTGTCAAAATTGATATTTCGTTAGGAAATCGTTCATAGAGAGATAAATTAAGATTAGAATTTCACTACCCACATTGTCATCATGTTCTTGTGGCCTTATTTAAGAGTGTGAAGAAAACAAATAAAGTTCAATTTAACAAAGGACCGTGTGGTATAAAAAGGGGAAAAATGATTTCATAGTAAAAACGAATCATAGGGGAAACTGCGATACTTTACTTAAAAAAGTGCATCAATTTTTAAATCCCATGACTCAATCCCGGTTTCGGAGTCATAGGGTATCTGGTGGGCCTATACCATTTTTGGGTTGCATCTTTACTTAGAAATATAGTATTCCATAACGGATCTACAAGCACATTAATTGGAAAAAACAAATAAGAATATTTTTTTAGATTTTTCATAATTAAACGGAATTATTAGTTAAGAGCACAAAATTTCTAATTCTGAGGTGCTTCCCCCCATTTCTTTAGAATCATTAATTAGAATTTATATCATTAGGATAGTAGCTAGGTTAATATGGTGGCATCCTAAGTTGATGGTGATATTAGAAAGAAATATGAAAAACTGTAGATCTCATATAATATATTTTTTTACGTTGAACCATTTTTCTCAGCCTTCTGAGATAAACGAGGGTAGTCCGAAAGAGTTAATTTGTTGAGATTCGTAGCAGACAAGTTGAGTTTTCTAATTCTCTCTTTTTTCAGTAAGTAAATTTTTGTATCTTGTTTTCCGTCTAAAAAATATTTTCATCTCATCGATGTTTCATCATTTAAAATTTTCTTTTCGATCAAATTTTTAAATCACGTCAGCTGGAAAATGTACAACGAAGCCCACATTGGAAATTAACTTTCAATAATGCTATTATATTTTTTAGTTTATGAAAATATGCATTTGTACTTGGATGCGTAACCCATAATTACGTTAAAATACTGATAAATTTACTTTTTCGCAAACTTTGCAACTGAAGACGCCCTTTGAGCTATTTAGTCTTTCTATGTTATAGTGAGAGTCCCAGATGATGTAGATTTAATAAATGGTTTACTGTACTTTATTGTATAGCGACAGGCTATAAGCGGTCAATTTCAGTTTTTTTAATTGGAAAGTCATGCAAAGCCAAATAATTCAGGCTGTACTTTGAAACTCAGTAGAAGTAATCCATTATCATTAAACTTTTTCGGATTATTTTACTCTTGATAATTTATATAGTGGCTGAGAAAATATCTTCGCTATTTTCACACTTAAACTTCGCCTACTTTATTGCAATTTTGAATATATTTTCATGAAATTAGCCCATCTCGTACATTAAGTACATAATTGTTTTCGGCATATGGTAACGGAACATCATACGATCGTGCTGAAAAATATTTGCAAACAACGTTAACTTGGCAATCAGGTCAATCGTACAAGAAATTGATATAACTAGCATTCACTAAACTTTAGAATTATGTGAGTAGACATCAAAATTACGGAACACAGCCGTTTTCGAGTCGCCACCTGCTAATTGTTCCGTCGCTGATAGAGGTCTATTCGTAGTGAAATGGTGCGTAGTTGTGGCAAAAGTGCATGGATTATGCTCGAAGACGTGGAAATAGGAGAGATGGGTGGATTGATACGAGATGGCTGCCGTGTCGCAACTATACGTGTGAAGGTTGGCGAGGGAAGGAGGAACCCTTTTTTAAGAGATAAGAAGGCGAAGGAAGCAGACTCCCTTCTGCGAGAGCTGTCCAGTCGAATTGACCCAAATAATTGATAAGACATGATGCGTGAACGTAAGAAAGGGCGGGTTGCGTGCCGGCTCCGGGAAAGAGTCTGGAGCAGCATGAGAACAGATACCGCGGTCCTCTTTAAAAAATAAGCCAACAAGAACTTCCAGACGGTAAATAGAGAGACAGAGCTCACGAGACAGGGCAAACGAGTTTCTGTGCTTAAGCAAGCACAAATTCCGGATGATTTTCATTTGTAGTCTAATATTTGCTTTCCTACCGGTAATGCCTCGGTATATAAACTACATGAAGCCACGTGATAATGTTATCCAAAGCCATCCCGTCAGCTCTGCGAATTTTGTCCTCTCCTTTTCCAAATGCCTTTTATGCAGCACTATCTCTGTTGAACAATTGCAAGAAGTTAATTGAATGTTAGTTAAAGTAAATTTGATTTTTTTTACAATTTATGTTAACATAGTTCAGTACTCTCAATGCAGAATTGGGTCAATGCATAGACAAGAAAAGGGATTTTCTTAATTTTTGTGTCGTTTTCGGTTAATTATTTTTGACGAGAGGAACTATTCTAGATTTTTTTTAACGGGCACTCAATTAAAATTATTCAGCTGAGAGCAAAGTGTGAATTCGGGAGTAATGTTTAAATAGGTTGTGTTAGGAAGTAAGGGAAAGTTTAAATTTATACTGGAGTTCTTCCAAATACATAAGTAGAAAATTTTCTACTTCTTCACTATAACTGTCACACACACACACATGGATATTGTCAAAAAAGAATGCTCTTCAATGAGGGCACAAGGATAAAAACTTTGATCAAAGCGCATGATCATAGAAACACAGATACTCTCCTATTTAGTTTCGACGGCACGACCGTCATCACCAGAATAAATAAACAAAAATATAAAAACATGTATATGTGTGTATCAAGGTATTTAATACACAGTAATCAACCCGAAGGTCGGTTTAGTAGGTGATGGTAGAGTTCACCCAGGACTAAGCCCGACGGCGGGTGAAATTCACACATCAGGGTAGGGGGCCAGTTCCTTTCCTAGTGCCGGTTATGGTTTCCCAGGAAGACCTGACACCCAAAAAATCACATAGCTTGTGTGGAGCTGCAGGTACCCGGAGTGCCTTACCCGGGAATCGAATCCGGGACCCTCCGGTCAGTAGTACAACCCTCTACCCCCTGGACTACTGCGATCCACGAAATGGCAATGCGAATTTGTTCGATATAATATTTACTCATCTGTGAAAAAGGTTATGTGAATTTGAAAATTATATAAATGGTGATTAGTGATGGACAAATAACTAGAAGATTTAAATAATGGAAAAATGTATTCCATATCAGTATAATAATCTGGTATCCGAAATATCTGGTGGAATCGAACCCGGGACTTTCCGGTCAGCAGTCCAACGCTCTTCCCCCTGGACTACCGTGACCCAAACGAACACATATATATATTATGAATATACACCTGTATACACCGGTGTACACCTGTATATATATATATAATGTATATGAATTCGAAACCACGGGAGATTCGAAACCAAGAAATTCGAAAACTAGGGAGTTTCTTTTCTTTTTTGTGTTTCTGTGTTTTTGTCTTTGTTCACTAGTGCTAACCCTTTGAGCCCGTGAGCCTTTACTTCAGTTATATATATATATATATATATATATATATATATATATATATATATATATATATATATATATAATATATATTATGAATATACACCTGTATACACCGGTGTACAACTGTATATATATATAATGTATATGAATTCGAAACCACGGGACCTTCCGGTCAGCAGTCCAACGCTCTTCCCCCTGGACTACCGTGACCCAAACGAACACATATATATATTATGAATATACACCTGTATACACCGGTGTACACCTGTATATATATATAATGTATATGAATTCGAAACCACGGGAGATTCGAAACCAAGAAATTCGAAAACTAGGGAGTTTCTTTTCTTTTTTGTGTTTCTGTGTTTTTGTCTTTGTTCACTAGTGCTAACCCTTTGAGCCCGTGAGCCTTTACTTCAGTTATATATATATATATATATATATATATATATATATATATATATATATATATATATGCACGCATTCGCATTCTTTGGTGGAGTAAATGAGGAATGGTGTTTTGACGTATATTCCCTTGCATTCACGACTGTAAGACTAGATTCGGTGATGTTTCTGTCTGATGTAAGAAACTGAAAATATTACTCATCCCATCTCAATCCCATAAGCCTCTCATGCCATGTATATTCAGGGGGTTACAAGATGCTTAGTCTCTGTTTTTCCTGTCTGCTTATAAGAGTTTATTTGTCCTTTCAGTGGTTACGTGGATATATGTCTGTATATGTCCGTCAATGTATGGACCACATTTTTCCCCATTCCCTGGTGATCATCTTCCCTTTTATAAATTTTACGTAAATTTCAGGCATCACGCTCACTTTCTCTTCTTGTATATGTCGTAATGCAGCATTCAAAAAACTGCTGGGCTTAGATATTTGGTGTTACATGATATACTATATGATGCATGGAAAACAAAGTCTGCACAATGTAAAATAAGATTCCAGCCAATAAGATGGAAGAAATGAATTAGCAAATAAATCAACAAATACATTCGCTATTCCTGAACCTAGCACTTCAATTGGTAAACATTTTTCGTAAATGCCGCTTCGATAATGTATTTATTTTTACTTTGCTTTAATATTCTACTTTATCGGTGAATAGGGGGGGGACTTGCCTGGCGAGATGCCGAAAATCTTTCGGCGAGCCGTCTTACCATGGACTGAAACACTTGATACGACTCTATTTAAAATAATTGACTCGTGAACTTTTCTCAAACAATATCTCGGGCCTATTTTCAAAGTCGGTCCACCCCTGACGGTAAGCTTGCTGGGCGTTTTTCACTTAACTCACCGGAAATTTATATTTTCGGGATTTATGTTTCATGCACTACCTGCAGGAATAAAATGAACTGTACAACTTTTAGCTACGCATGCGTAATTTGCTATTATATGGGTCTCAACGAAGCTGACAGCCAGGATTTTGCAAGAAAAATTTGCTTCATTGATCGAAAAATTGAAGCCTCAATTAGCTTAGACTCAAGCATAAAATAGAATGGGAAAGACAAAATTGAGGGTATAGAGCATGCTTGCAGGAGTATTCTTTTACTGTTGCCTTATTTTGGAGCTCCGTGTAAACATCATTTTTTACACTAAGAACTCTCATTTTTTTGTTTCCACAATACGGTGTTGATTGATAGGCGAGGGTGGATCCAGTTAAATTTATCGAGAAATAATTACGATGAGCAGCGGTGGGAGCATGAGGAGTCTTGTCCTAGTCCAAATTATAGCGGAGTGGATTATTGGGCTTCTTTTTTGTCGTCGGCGTATCTTTTATTTTTCAACTCTGCCCCCCCCCAAGGGGAAACTAAAACGGACTCTCCCGCTTTCTTCCCCTTTCGATCATCCAAAGAGGGCCCTTTTGTGTTCCCCTCCCTCAGTTGTTTTTTACTTATGTATCCTAGCGTGTTTGTGTGTGCGTGTGTGTGACTGTTCCATGGCTTGGCTTTTTTCTCTCCATCAGGTTCACCTGCCCTTCTTTTTTTTAACCCCAGCTCAGTCTTTAATTGCATGTCGACAAATCACCGTTTCTCATCTCTTTCCTCGAAGGAGAAGGTGAAAGAGAGAAAGTGATTTCACATGAAAATGGTTTAAGTTAATGGGGTAAACAGAAATTATTAAACAATTGGCGGTCTCGTAGGCTTGAGTTTGAACTATATGCTGGTCGCCTGTATTGATTTTAACGTACCTCAGGTTCTTTTATTACGTCTTACGTTACGTGAGTCTTCTCTCTATTCATTGAAATTCCTAATGTCGGATTTTCTTGTAAACATTTTCTCCGATCAATTTCATATTGATATAAATTCAATATTCCTGATTCCCATAACCTAGACGTGATCAAAAAGTGGAATTTATATCTATGCGTTCTGAATACAACGGACCTTTGATTTGCAATGACACGTTAATAGCAGCTCAATGAGTTGAAAATGTATCACGTATTTATTGGCAATATCAGGAAATCTAGATTAAATATTGGCGATACAACTTATGAAGCTATAAATACACAGTAATATAAGTACTAGACTTAATCTTAATTTAAATTGCGACTAGAGTTGCAGAACTAAGGCTTTGCCAATCAAAATTGTATAATTTTAGATGGAAGTACTATATTTTAAGTATCGAAATATTCCACGAAATAGTTTAATTAATTATGTACTCATTTCATTGTTGTTCCTCTTTTTTTATTATTACTTTGAGCAGCAAATTCAGGATTGATGTTATAGGGAGCAGAGATTATCCTTTGTAATTCAATAATTTTTAGAGTTTAGTTTCTTTTGGATCATGATAGTCCTTATATTTTGTATTCGCTTTTTCAGTCCCGTTTCCGGACTCAACATTGTTTAAGTTTTCCGGCCTTCGAAAGGGGAGGATACCAACAGGCCCTGCAGGAATCAGAACCGTCTTTAAATACGCTTTTTCTTCCTTTTTCCTATGCTCTCTATATTTGGGGCCGATCTGGCTCACGTATTTCATAAAAAAGTTAGTCATGCGTCCCAAATATTTCCACTTATGTATGTCCTCCAATATACCATTTTTCCGGAACTCATCGGGTCTATTCCATTTCTGATATCCTATCTTATTCACTTTCATTATATCGTACTCACTCTCATTTTTTTCTCCATCAACTTCTGACTTCTTATTTTTATTCTTCACTCCATGATCCTTTATTCTATTCGCATTTTTCCGCAGATGTTCCCTCCGTGAATTTTTTTCTGATCGATATTTTTTTATGTCTAAAACCTTACATCAGCGTTATTTCGCTGCCATCATTATTATGGCTCCATCTGACTAGATGTTGAACTTGTCAGACTAGTCCATGTATTAAATTATTGTTTTCTAAGTTAATAAAGACTAGTATATTTTAGGGATGAATTTAAATAATGTAAAACCGGAGTACCTGTTTGTTGCACCGTGAATATTTTTTTGAATTATTTCACTTGAGGGATTAGTAAACAACAGTATGGTTATGTTATGACGCTCAGAAATAACATAAATTTTCGTCCTCCGTTTAAATCCAGAACCCAGAATACCATCTCTCACTCGTAGTTGTTTTTTATCTTTCTCTTAACCTCTATTTCATGAGCCTCCATATTTCCTCCGTCCACACTCTTTCCCCCTAGTGCTTAACTCTCCCCCGCTCTTGAACAGCCCTTTCTTCATCCTCACATTCTTTCACTCTCCATCCCAGTCGTGAGCAATCAGCTTATTCGTGCGCATCATTCGGAGAAAGATCAGCAAATGGAAGTACACACGAGAGAATGATTTTGAATTGTTTTCAAGGTCGTCAGAGGGGACGGATAAGTGCTGCATTATTGCTTGTATGTCTTTCCGGTTCCTATGTTCGTCCGTTGGGAATGGTCACTCCTTTTTCCATTATACCCTCAAATTCCACGATCCAGTCTATGAAGGAGACACAAAAGCATTCTTCTTGTCCATCGTGCAGGAGGATAATGCACGCAGTACGAGTGGGAGCTTGGATGCAGGGTTTTGAATCGATTACGGCGGGGAATGGTGCACGATGAAAGCGTGAGTTGCCCAGAGGGGGGAGGAGTGGAGACGCGGGTCAATGCTCAGCCCGGCCTCCATCGCACGCGTCTTCATAATGGAAGGGGGCAATGACGATGATGGTTATGCAGCTAAGCATTTAAACCTCATGAAAATCTTAAAATATCTGTTGCGTACTCATTAAAATTAATTTAATGGACACTAGATGAAATTACCTTGAAGCCTTTGTGAGTACGTTTGACCTTACTTCCTCTGACAGAAGAGCATAGAGCATCTTTCATTCTCTAATTTATATTTTTTAAACATCTACTACATTCGAAATTGAAGTATACTTTGAATTAAATGTAATAAACCATACATGACGTTGAATTAAAATATTTTCATAATTATCTCGTAAATAAGTTGATATTAGCTTAATTTCAATTAGAATTCCCCTTGAAACGTGTGCACAGTAAAATGAGTGTTGTCACACCAAATTAACTATGATTTTCATAAAACTATTATTATTTCCATTGATTTTTAAAGGTTGTTTTTAACTTGGGTAAAAGTGGCAAGTCAAGAAGAGGGCAGAGGGAAGAAAGCAATAAAGAAGAAAAGTAGTGATATTGCAGAAATTTAAGCAGATATTGAGGCAGTTGCGAGTATTGTGAGAATATGTGTAACAATACTGTGGAACATGAACGTTAGTCAAATTCACTGGGTGGGTATGATAGAAGGGGTTGATTAAGGGAGAATTATGTCATAACAGCAGTTAGAATGCTGAAGAATGAAATAGCGGGCAACGGACAAAGTTTAAATAATTGTGCTAAGTTGGTTTGGTTACTCTGAAAGAGTGGATGAGAGTCAAGTTACTAATCTGATATACCAGGGCAGTGTAAACGATAGAGAGGAAAATGAGGGACCTGGAAAGTTACTTTTTTGAATGCAGTTGATGAGACCTATATGACAGCAGTCTCAGGTACCGATGAGTACGTGTGAAATATTGCGAGAATGTGATAGAAACGAAATAAGTGACAATGACAGAATATTTTGGGAGAAATTGATAAAAGGTAAGGTTTATTAAATTAAATGCATATCAGGTATTTTTGACTTTATATGCACGAGGATGTATGTATTTAAATGAAGGAAAATTGATGGAGTCACATTTAAACGTATCATAAGAAAACGTAAGGGTGAACTTATTTTTCTCTTTCTCCTTGGAACCAAAACAGGAAGTTAGTCTCTGAAAATTCAAGGCTACTCGGAGCAAAGAATTACGGCTTTACTCTATCCTTGCCTTCAAAAAATAAAAATAGTTCATTTATAATCGTAAGTTCCCGTAAATGACACATTTTTGTCATTAATCGTTATTTAAAAAAATGAATGATTCTAAGATACAAACAGATTTATGAACGTTAGTGTACCTACACTCAATATTGTCTTCATTGAAACCATATTTCTATATTAAATAATCATTTAACAGAAGCGTATAAGAGAAAAATTTCTTCATTAGAAATAAGATGTGAAAGCTTCTTTGCCTGAATCTTAGACAACGGGGCGAGTAATATCTCAAGGCTTACGTCTGATTTTGGAAATTCTGTTTCGTTTTGTTGGTGAATAAATTATTCCCTGCTGAGACAGAATGGGGAATTATTGGTTGGTATAAGCAGGAAGTATTTATTGCTTGATAAAAACGAAAAAAAAACACTTTTCCGTGAAATATGACGAATGTATACTTTTTGTACAACTCTGGAGACTTCAACGACCGGTTGAAACGGGTGCCTCTACTTTCGATGAATTCGAAAGAACGAGAAAACGGGTTACGTCCATTTTAGTGTCAAAACATTTCCCACGCAAACGGCAAAAGGATGGATATAGGTGGTTTTTAGAGGCGTACTCATGCTGAAATCCATCGACTCAAAGTATCTCTTTTTCCGTTAACGTAAAAAGAACTCCTTCCTTGAGCAACATTCTACAGCAATGAGCCCAGTATGACTATTTGATGTTACCCCTCTCATCAAAACATTTCAGGTCCTTTTTCCGCCGATCGCTCCAAAAAAGTCGAGTCGCAATGTGAGGGCATTGAATTTTTCGAGTCGTCCCCTTTTTTCCCTCCGAGCTCCGTTACGTTCCCTCCTCCTCCCACAGACATTCCACTCGCTGCGTCACAGGAATCTCCTTTCGTCTTCGGTAACCCATTATTATTCACCGCCCTTATCCTAAGACAACCCCATTCCTCTTCATTACTATCTCACTCCTCTTTCTCTCTCTCCCACTGGCATCTTCTCCTCAAACCACTTTCCCTCTCTCCCTTCCCTTCTACTTCTGTCATCCCTATGTTCTCTCCTTATTTTGCCCATCCATCTGTCCCCTCTCTACCTTGGCTTTCACGCCTGGAATGACGTACCTCCTACAACTACTTCTTCTGCCATCGGGGGTATTTAAAATTTAGTTACTCCAGCCAAAAATTTTACTACTAGTGAAACTGCTTAAGATATCAAATTGTCGAGATGTCCGATGAGCATTAATCTCAGCATAAACATTGAAATAGCAAGGCCCAATGATCATTTCGTTGGTGTGAAAATGAACATTTATTGCAATTAATATTGCGTCATCATCGTGCGCTATTTATCCTTTTTATTGTATAAAAAGATATATTTCTAGACTAAATTGTGTCATCACTCTGACAGCTGTCAAGGTACAATAAATGGAATCTCAAAATATTTGTCTTTTTGTTCTGCATTTGAAAGCTGCAGAAAAAAATTCGGTCGATAAATTCACTCTAGAAAGTTCAGTAAAGGAATACTACTCAAAAATTTTCCAAGTTCAACGATTTAATTGAGGAAAATGATCTGACTACTTGCAATTTTTTGTGAGGTGAATAGAGCAAAACGTTCATATTGATTTGAGTGGGTGAAGACTCAAATGAAGCATGACATGCTAAGTTAACATAATCGAGGATTCCCTGGTTTAATTGATGCCACGAAAAGATGAAATTATTATTTTTTTGTATTTATTCATTGCATTATAAACCTTATTTCTTATGTAATTGGGGTGGTTGTCAGTATGAGATAATTTTATTTTATTTTTCTTTGTTTACAGTGGTAACTGTTTCTGTAATACATTTATCTACGTTCTAGGTGTGCTGTGATAACCTGAAGGAACTCTTACGTTAATTGTGGTGTCTGTAACCAGCTTCTGGTATGTATTTGCATGGAAGTAGTTTCTGCCTTCACTTATTTTTATTCATTTAAAATAATACGACATCATAATTTTAGCATGAGGATAATCTCCATCTACTTATGAAATTTATTGGATATATGCTTTTTATTCTGGAGTTAAAGTTATGTTACTACAGTTACCTGTGACAAAATCCTGATAAATTATTTAGTTTTTTCTATGGCACTAGAGGGTTAAGATTTATTATTTAATTTATCTCAATGACCGTCTGCTGATAATGTCTTGAATCAGTGAAAATTTTCAATCATTTTTTACCTATTTGTGAGATGCTGTTGTCGATGTGAAACGATTTAAAACTTTTATTTATTCTCTACTGATCGTAGTACCTCCGATTTATATCACCAATGGCATGAATTTGAATATTTCTTTGAATAGAACGTTACATGGCCAACTTATTTGAAGAGTTTTAAAAATTTTATTCAAGCCACAAATTGTAAATAGAAAATAGGCAAGAGGTTAAAAAGTAAATAATGGAAAAAAATAACATGGAAATAGTAACATTAGTATGAGGAAAAGTCATTTTTACGCTTAATAATAACTTACATGGCGTTGATAATTCCTAATGATTAAATTAAATTCTTTTCTTCCTCCCCTACACTGTTTTTTTGTCTTCTTTATTCATTCCGTTGTCTAACTTGATCATTTATATATATTCTACATAAGATTCATGCTCACTTCTTCGATTTTGTCTCAGATTGAAACCTTCTTTTGTCCTTTTTTCCCGTCTAGCTCCTCCGCGGTCATCCATCCCTCGCTCATTTTTATGTACCCCCACCCGTTTCCTTTCTTTTCCTCGAACTTCAATTCCCTCTCTCTCCTTCGCAACGGACCTGCTTCCCAGTAATCCCCTAAAATTATTCTGGACCGACCACTTCCTCATTCTCTCGCTTCCTCTTCCGACAGCCTCCTCCCAGTACCCCTCTCCCACACGCTCGTTCAACTCCCTCTACCGCTCCCATTCCTCTTCTTCCACTCTACCACTGCTCACCTCCTCGCTTCGCCCCTATAAAAGTCCTCCTTCTCAGACCCCTTACGAAACTCAAAGAGTTCTCTGTCTATTCTCTTTTTTATCACCTCCTCCACTCGCTCTCCATTGTTTCTTCCGCGGTGCGTCACCTGTTGACCAGACCGGTCGTTACTCTCGTTTTCCTTCCCCCCTCTCCTCCCAACCCGTTTGCTCACATTCTAATTCATGTCCCGAGCTAATCTCACATACCTTTTTAATTCCCCGTCAGAAATTTTATGCTAACGATATTCCTAGGTTTTTAAATTTCGTCTCCCTTCTTCGCGGCTTGTTTTGAGTTGGTGGCCAGGGAAAGGATTTCGACGAACTGGGAATTTCCTTGACCAGTTCTGCAGGCTTATGAATATTCTGGAGGTTCTGTGCTCTCAAATATTTTACTTTCGTGTTTAATTTGCATATGTGGCACAGTTGGTCGTTTCAGAGTACAATAACGTTTGTATACAGAGGGACTGGATGTAGAAAGTTGACATAATATCATTTCATTGATTAAGCAATGCAGGCAATGAATCAAAATTAATAGCCAAACGGATTAGAGGTCGGTTTTGGATGGTCCCGGGAAACTACTAGACGAGGGCTTGTAAGTATTTCCTCTCAGCCGGAATTGTTGCATGCCCTTCGTTATTTCGTTCTTCAGATCTTCATACCCCCTACCAAATTATTACAAATCAAAAGGTTTATTCTCTTTCTTCTTCCTCGAATAATCTACATTTTCCCTAATATCGTGTCATTTAACATTATCTCTCACCGCATCTTAGTATCTCTTCTATTCACTTTTTCTTCCTTCACGTTCTCACTTCTCCCAGAAAGCTCGCTCATAAGGTGATCGAGTTTCTTCCTCTTCACGGTCTTCCTCCACCCGTGTCTCAAAATACTTCTGTCTGCATTAATCATCTTTCCTCAAGATCCAATTTTAAATAAACTTACAACGAAAAGTTTCCGTTTTAAAGATTTTAGATGTTTTCACAACTCTTAGGGCAATTTTACCTTAAATGATTAAACTCAGCCGAACCAAATCCTCATTCCTTACCAAAGGGCAGTAAAACTGAGTTTCAGGAAAAGAGGTCAAAATCTTTTGAAACCACATTATTAAATAAAAATACAATTAAACTGCTGGCGGGAACATTTCTCCACGTCTTAACCGATTAAGTCTATTTTAAATATTTACTGCGTATCAGTAAATACGTAATTTGGGTTTTCTTTTGATAAATCATCCCATCCCACCCCAAGGGTATTTTCCTGATTAAGATTTTGCTAGTCTTTTTCTCTCTTGTTCTCTTATGTTTTTCATCCATCCCTTGTTATGAGTCTGTAAGTGCCTTTCGGTGAGTCTTTGCATACCTTCGGCGACTACTTGTTAGAGCTATGAGTCTGACTTCTTCTGCTTGACTTCTTTCTCGATATTCTCATAATTTTCCACTTGGACGGGAGTGAGAAAAAGGGAGGAGGGAAGAGAGTAGGGCAGAACGGGGGATAGAAAATGAATCCTGTTCCCCACGCGGCTCTGCGGGACTCTTCGACCGCTGATGGTCTCCGGGCGACACTCGATCTTTCTGGTCGCCCTCTATCTTTGCCATACACGCCTCTCTCCAAATCACCCTATCTCAGGTAATGTTACTGACCAACCAAGGCAACGGACCTCCCTTCCGTTCTTCGCCGTACCCACCACCGCTAACCACGGACACCACCATTCCATTCTCCCCATCCGCTCCACAAACTTGCAGGAAAAAAGGAATCTTCTCTCCTCCATATATGCTCCATTACGCTTTCTATCCCTTCTCTCTCCCTTTAACTCTATTTTGCCCTCATTTTCGCCCCTCTTCCAGCGAACAGCCTTTTTTTATTCCTTAGTCTAAATCTTACCTCCATCGCTCCTCTCCTCCACACGCTTCTTTCTCCCACTTCGCGTCGGCATTTCGAGTATCCTCTCTGTCTCCTCTCAACACATCTCCTCACTTCCTTCGGGGCGTTCTCCCTTCTTGTTCGACAGTCAACACCCACGCAACCACCTACGCACCTTTCTCCTCCTCCCTCTCTTGCTCCCTTCGCCCGTCCTTTTCTGCTTCCAACAGAAGCCCACACCAGCGTGAAACTATCCCACGGACATTCCCTCTGCATTGACCCCACGCCGTGGGTTCACCCGTTTGTTCCATATACTTAGTGGATGGATGTTGGAGGCGTTGAGCCCCAGCATATACATACATCTATATAATGCATCAGAAGGGCTCTCAGGCTCCCGTTTATACGGGCAAGCATATTATAGATAGTTCATTCACTGCCTTCCTACATGTATGCCCCCGCCCCCACTTTTCTCAGCCACAGGTTTTTCAGTGGCGTCAAGGATGAAGGATTTCTAAAAAAATCGAGATAAAGCAAGGGGGTGTCGTTTTTCTCACCGTTCCGTCCTGTTGAGTATTTTTTCATCCATGTTCAAGTTTTCCTCATATTTTCCTGCTCATTGCACCCAGTAAGGGAATGAATTTCCGATTGCCAAACTAGTGCTGCATCATTCAAGTTACATCGCATTCTTGAAGTTATCTAACTTTTATGCACTTATCAATTTACAGTATCAGAGGTGTGTTCAGTAAATAACCGGAATTTAAGTTATTGGAAAACAATTTATTTATTCGTCTGTATCAATGTTATCACCTGAATAAATATGCCCATTGCATATGATATACTTATGCCAGCGCTTTCCTTAATCCCGGAAACACTTCTGGAACTCGATCTTTGATGTAGTTTTCAGCTTTCCCACCATTTTATCTCATCTATGATTGTAAAACGACTGCCCTTTAAAGTTCTCTTTATTTTAGGGAATGTAAAAAAGTCATATGGGGTCATATCTGACAAATATGGAGGTTGAGACATCATTATCGTACTTCTGTGCTGCCGTGGGCCAAAATCACGAACAAATAGAGAGCAGTGCGAGCAAGTGCATTATCGGGGTGCAAAAACCATGGATTGTTTCGCTACCAATACGGGCATTTTGTCGTATTACTTCGCAAACGACATTGAACTTGTAAGTAGTACTCTTTATTGATCGTTTGAACTTGTGACAAGAACTCAGGGTGTACTATGCGAAATAACAACATTCCCGTTACCTTTTGAACACACCTTGTATAAGTACATTTTTATATTTTTCTAGTAATGATTTTAGCGATTGAGTGCATATTTAAATAAACTTGACTTTCAGAGCTTTGTGCAGTTATAATTTTTAGTTTCTTAGTTCGATGGATTAACGGGTTATTAGTTTGAAAAATCACTTTTTTTGGGAGATAACCAGCAACTGGTCTCGCTTGTAATTTTCGAGAGACTTTCTGAGGCCGTCTTAATAAAAGCCGGGGTGGCAAAACTTAGAGATATCAAATTTCAGCCATTTTAATCTGAAAATGAAGTGCTTGGGGACCAAGCAAGCCGTCATAATTAGTGTAAATCATTAAAGATTATGTATATTAAGAAATTTGATAATATTTTAGTGCTATTAACATTTTGGGTTTCTGGTCTGGTTATCGTTTACGTACAAAACTTGTGAAATTATATGTTATTGCAATAAAGTTGTAGGAAAGCTATGTAAAAACAATCAGAATGTAAGAAAAATATTTTAGACGATAAGGAACGCTATTTAACTCTTGAAATGAAACGCCTTTCCAAACTTTGTATTAATGACATGGTAACATGAAGATTGCAAAACGATTTCTCTACCACCATATGAAAATCAATATTGCTGATTTTCCTCAAAGTATTTTTACCCTAGGTTTAACTTTGCTACACTTTAAAGTGAATTCACTTCAGAGCTATACAATTTCAACCTCATGATTTTAAAGCAACTTGAGCTACTGCATTCACAGTAGTTTGAACCTACTTCTTCATGCATTATAATATTTTACTACAGTAACTGAGGGTGCAAAAAAGTAAAAAAATACAGAAACCGCAAATCAACTTGCGTATTGTAAACTACAAAAGAATTATCAAAGAGATTAGTCCGTTGAGGATGAAAAGTTTCTGGATGATCCTTTGACAAATGGAATTTTGGAAGGGAGCATCGATATTCTTCTGTAGTAATTTTCTACCTCGAAAGACTTTAAGAGCAGCATGTATCCATCCATAGCCTTGCTTTGACTCCTTTCTGCCGGAGACATTTGCCGAAACCTCTCCCTTTCCTCGTAAAGTCTCCTCCTCTCATGAGGCCACTTATTTTACTATCCCATATCTCAATCCTTTCCTCTTTTCGCTGACACATTCACCACTCCTCCTCCTATTCCCATAACCCCAGCTTTCCCCCTCGAGCAGTCTGACTGTCACACTCACCCTACGTGACCTGTGCCACTCCTTTTCGCGCTAACGAGGGCCCACTCCGACGCTCCTTCCTCACCGTCCTTACCCTTCACTCCATACTCCTCCCTCCCCCAGTGAGTCCGCCCGCAACCTTTTCCCTCCCCCTCTAAAGTTCTCCTTCCCTCGTCGGGCACTCTTCCGCCTCCTCCTCTACTCGCCAACCCTCCCCACATCAACCGAAGTTTCCACTCAGATTCACACTGAGGCGATACTCCGTCCGCCATCTACCACGCAACTCCCTCCCTCACTCACCAATACACGCTTTAATCTTCTTATCCGCCGGTAAACGCTCACTCATCCCATCGCTCGCATCTCTACAGGTTTTGGTGGTCTAAATCCTTCCATCATTACACTGATCTTATTCATGCACGGAATTAAATAAAAGCCTCAAAACCGTCCGCCCTTGTATTATTTCATATGTTTGTGTGCTTCATGAAATAAAGGTAACTGATAAAAGGGAAAATAGATGAAGACGAATTCTTACAGGTATGTATTTAAGGGTATACCTACCGCGATAAATAAATTTGGAAATTATATAATGAAGGTTTAATTTCATTTATGTATTTTTAATAAAATGATGTCGTATTCTTAAATAAATATCAGCTCTTCAAGGTTTTGGAAACAGCAAATACAGGGATTATTTTCTTCATGTTTTCTGTTTTGCCCAACATCTTAGTATTTTATGTCTGTTCTAATTTATCCTCATGTGGTTATATGACAAATGTCTGTCTCAAATTGCATTTAATATCCAGTTTTGGGCGATAAAGTTACGATAGTGCCTTATGCTATCAAACGCGATCACACCAACCTTTGTTTTGGTCATTTAATAGCCGGAATAAGTTTTTAATTATTAGTAACGTCGTCGGCCCATTTTTTCGAGGGTCTACTTTTTCTGAGGCGATGTCTATGGGATGTTATTTGTTTATGGGTAAGTCAACCATTAGGATATTTAGCTATTGTTCTTTAATTTATTAACGCTAATCTTCATATGTAATATCGTTTTTGATAAGTACAACACCTTAGGTCATAATGTTAAATTGAGTTCTGACCTTGTATGTTTGTTCGACTTGTATAAGAACTGTGTTTTTTAGCTTCAGAACAATGAATTATATTGTGTATGCAACGTGAAAAGATTCCTGTTATTCCCCCGAATACTGAAAATCATCTTGCGTATTCATTTTTACTTCAACTTTACTACGTCTTAGTGATTAATTTACGAGGTTACGGTTAAAGGAACGATTGGAATTTTCTTAAGACTTCTTATGTAGTCCCGACCAGCCATTCAATTCAATCTTGCCTTGGATTCGTCCGGTTTGTCGAGTTAGGTTATTTTTTAATCGTTTTTTCATATATTTTTGTAATGTTCAACCCTTCGCTTGACGCCCTTTGCTGTTTTTTACATCGTTTTAGATTTCTCTTCCGGTGGCCAGCTTCTATCTTCTTTCCGTTGTCTTTTTATTGTGTGTCTCCCACGATTAACGTCATCAAGTTTTTTAAGCTGAAACAGGAAGAGCTCTCCCTCCTTTGTCACTGAAAAAATACTTCCTCTTCACCTACGTCTCCCCAAAGCTTCCTTGATATCTCGATCATTCCAGCCTATAACACTTCCCTCGGACCTGCCAGTGCCTTATAGATATTCCCATCCTTTTTGGCCCTTCTTTCCCTCGATGCTGTTCACCCTTTTATTCAAACCTCTTACGTCTCGCCGTGCGCCAAACTCTCGTCTTATTTTAAAGCAATTACGGAGGCGTTTCTCTCTATATATCTCGCTCCAGTATTAGCATTCATTTTTTATTTGGTCAACATGCCGTCCTTGATGGCGAGACGGTCAGTTGACCGCTTTTATTACTCCCGAGACGTGTGTACGAATTCCATACTTCACCTCATGAAGAAGGAAAGGGTTGTCTGCTTCGCCGTCGAAATACTAGGAGCAGTGTGGCCCCAATTATACAGAGACATCTTTCAAAATCATCCATCATGAACGCAAAGGTGTTTAATAAAGTGTAGAATATTTAAGGATGAGGTTACTGTGGGGTTTTGTACGTGGTAGCCCATTGGGTTGAGCAAGGAGCGAAGATGGACCTTACTTATCGGAAGGTCCGTCTTCAAGTCCAGTTGGCCGCCCAAAACACGACCCACTAAATTCGAATGTGTGAAATATACTGTCTAGTATCATACTGTACTAGAGTTTTCTGGGTAGCCGCATGCGGCACAGAGAAAGGAACTTTCCTTCACCTCCTTAAGACAAATGGGTGAATTCCACGCGATGGAAGGTTTAGTAACATTCAAGCTCTAACATCACCTGTCAACCCAATTTTCCGGCCTTTGGCTTTGCTCTTTTGTTTATTATGTCGAGAGTTCTTTAATCTCTGAGTAAAAGTTTATATAAGGCAACAAGGGTCGCATCTCCAAGATCAGATGCGTCCACAAACAGTTCGCGACTTATTTTGCGTGGTCACGAAAAATCCATCACGGCGAGGTAAAGCCTATTGCTCCATCAGGGGCATCTTAGGATGCTGAATTGAATGTTCCACAAATTAATCAACGTAACTGCATGCAGGAACCGGTGCCTTACCACACCACCCCACACATACCCTTACGTCAGTTATCACATATTTCTGAGTGAGTAAAAACGTAAATATTTAAAGAATAACTGCAATGCTAATTTCTAAGTCAGGTCAGGACTGGATGAATGAGCCTCCAAATGAAGAGAATCTAATCTATTCTCCCCGCTCGACAAAGATTAGCCCGCTGGCCGCTGCCCTTCTTTCCTGTCAACGTGTGTGTTTTCAGACTTAAACGAAGCCTTAAATTGGGTTTTCATGCATGGGGACACAGTGGTGCGGAGGCCTATTGCCGAATCATTATTCGCACAGCTGCACCGTCGAGATCTCTTCTCCTCATTTATTGAACGGATTCCTTACTACAATCGAAAAACGCTAATGAAAACCCAACCTTTTTTCCCGTCAAGTCAAATCAATCCATTACTAATTCAACCAATACATGTACTATCTTCGGAAAATTTGAAGTTTGTGCATTGTTAAATATGTAGATTCCGGTGGAATTCTAAACAGCGAGCGGCAGTGGCAAAACAGCGATTCTAGGTCGTATTAGGTATGAAGTTACTGAATACACCCTAGACACACAAGGGTTATGTAAAAATCATTTTTAGTAGATACCTATTCATAAAACATGGAGTAAAACTTTTACAAAACTCACACATTTTTACTGACATCGAGATATCGGTGATAAACTGGCGTTCAGGAGCGTGAAATATATAAGAAAAATCAATGCTGGTAAAAATGGCTGATTATAAAACTGCTTAATATGTTACGGGAATTAAAATTTATCAGCTGATGTACTGATTTCATAGTGCGCTGATGACCATCATATAATGTTATTTTACTGAGAAAATAAGTCAGATAGTAAATTTTGAATGTTTTCTAAATAAAATGTGATTTGTTTGGCTATTTTTAAATACAGAATTACAAAATTAATGTACGAATATATGATGGATAATACGAAGGAAATCAAAAAGTTAATTATTTGTTGTCGGTATATAAAATTAATTTGTCATTTAAAGAAAGTTTAAAACCTACATGAAACTACCTTAGTGGGTGAAAATGCGTTTCAAAAACATGCACTGATGAACATTAGAAATATTATTCATTAACTTGCCACCCCTCCATTAAAAAATAAATGATTGAGTGAAATTCGCACCAACTTACTTTCTTTTCTTTTAAGTTGGGAAAACAGCACACTTAACGCAATTCCTGAATTCCCTAAGGGCTATCGAAATGAATGCGACAAACCCCATAGCATTCATATTTATTGTTATTAGTTTCTGGTCTCTTGTGAATTTATAAGTAGCATTAGTCTTCAGCAGAATATACGATTTTGGAGATTTTTTCCATAATCTTACATTAATAACCTACACGCCATCCTCCTATGCCACCAGCGGGCAGGATGACAACTAATCTTTTCCTGTTATCGGGGACAAATATATTTTAACATAAGGAAAACATCACATTTCACCTAGCTTGAAAATTAATATGGAGTTCCTAATATAATTGTTGAATTTAATATACGTTGCAGGTCAAAGAGTTGTATTTCATTTTGGCGTCTTATCGCTTTTCACCGCCTATTTTTTAACGCTTGTGGACGTGGCGGATATAGATGTATCCTTTCTTGCTTGCTAAATTAAAAGGCAAATAACATACGGGGAATATGCACAATATCATTATGAAAAAATATTTTTCAACGATTTTTTTAAAGTATCCACTGTTTGGTTGATCTTTGTCACTGTAATCATCTTTCATGTTCAAAATTGTATTCATAATATTGATCCAGGTATTATTTCATTCATAATAACAATAACCATTGATTCAGAATAAAGAATTTGTCCTTTACAAGAATTTGACATTATGTCGTGTTTTTATAATAGGCATCTACCATCACCACTTGCATAAGTAAACCATATCATGAACTTTGCGAAATTGAAATGGCCAATATTTTAAAGGAAGAGCGTCTTGGTTTGTTTATCCGAAGACAGGATTATTAATCACATCCCTTTCTTACCAATGTAGTCTTCTTAGCCAGGAATACTTCTATGTTTTTAATTGTTCCAAGCTTCGAATTAGCTAGCCTGCGGCTCTATTGTCTCATTCTGAATCAATACTGCCATGTTTCTTATCCTTAAAAAAAACTCCTATCTACGTTCCCCTGTAGTCACCTCCGATATACGAGCTACCCTATTAATCACTCGTACCATACATGGGGTAACTACTAATTTATAAGAGATAAAAACAGGTCACATACTCTCATCTGTTTGCATCGATGAAGATACAAGCATCTTAATATACAAGGCAGTTATAATGAAGTTTCTTTTTCGACTTTAAAGCTTGGCCACATAGATATACCTTTTTTCGATCATTCTTACTTGAATGAGATCTGTTTCGTCCCCCGCTGAGGGCTGGAAAAATAACTCTTTGTAATATAATTGAGAAATGTCACCGCTAATAGTGACTAAATAACCGCTGTTACCGAGGAAACTATTCCTATCTATACGCCGATAAGATTTTAACAATTCAAACTCATGTCTGTCGTCAAGCTCTTCAAATATGATATTTAATATGATTGAATCATATCATGCATATAATGTTTATTTAATTTTAATTTTAAGCCTGCTGTAAATTTACGCGTGCATCCGCAAAAGAATGTGGGGAAGGTTTTTACAAGTGTATCAAGTACAGATAGCAAACATTATAAATCGGTGGATAAAATAGGTGAAGAATTATAGAGATGTAAATAATATTATCTCCTTGAATCTTTACGCTTTTCTTTGTTTGTTTTACATGCGAATCGTTTCTGTATCACAATATATAGGGTGCATTATTGTGCTAGTAAATTCCTTACAGGTTTCTGAATTAAATGCCAATTCAATAACGTGCAGGAGAAAACTTTTATGGGAGGTCAAAAATTTAAGTTACAGTGGCTCTGAGACTAAATGCTCTAATCGTTTTGCGTAACAATCTCAGAATTATGGTTAGCTCAAAGAATTTCATTTTAAGATAGGAGTATAAATCATTGCAATTTAGAAATAAGTTAATACAGATACATGGCTGAATTCGCAAGGTGGTGAGAATGGCATAAATCTCCGCTGTAAACTCAAGCAAAGAACGGGGTCTCTATGGCTGCACACTTTCAAATAAATCCTTCGGTTCGGGACTATTAGTCATGGAAATGGGGTCTTCCGTCATACATTGAAAACGAGCCGCACATGTCTTCTACTCAAATTTCATACTTATTTATCATATTCATAGTCCAGCGGTAATTATCGCTTCGGGTGTTTGGGAGCGATGATATAAACGGGGTTCGTTAGATAAATGGCCTTTAAATCATTTTAGCCAATAGGGTAAGGAACAGTTTTTCGAGAATGACGCTGATTGAATTTTGGGAAACTTTATAGGCCTTTGAGGCACGAGGAGGTGCAGTGTTTATAGTCACTGTCCTTGGCGATGTTGGATGGGGACGTTTGTATTTATGCATTTCTCGTGTACATTCATCTCCATTATAAAAGTTTACTTACCCCCAAATTTTGTTTATTTTTTCCTTTTCCAACATGGCCATCCATTTATAAAAAAATCTTTGGAAATCCGGTTAATATCTGTATACAACTGTATTGATAATATTGTCTTTGAAAATAAATTATGTGTAGTGTAGTGATTCACCAACTTCTTCTTAGATTGAAATTGGCTGGTAATTTTGGCTCTAATTCCTATAAAGGAATTTTTCTTTAATTTAGAATATGATTTTCTTCACCAATTGGGGTTCCTATTTTACACTACTGATCAGTGACTTCACAAGTATATTCTGCGTAGATAATTTGGCATAAAAAAATAGGCGTCAATAAATGTACGGCAAATCAAGGTAAGCGGGAATTTTTGCAAATCTTATTTCTTAATATTCTGCGGAACGTTTAGGTTTATAATGCCATTATGCTAATGAGGCTTTGAATAGTTATTTATATCCTGCAAGTATTTTGATACCGACGTCATCAAATTTTGGTGTGGTGCTTCTTACGAGTTAGTCTACATGGATAGCTATGATGGACACAGTGTTTTCTAATGCCCATCCACCCCTCATTCGCGAGGATTAGGAAACTCATCTTCACCGTCTTAAATCTTACTTGATGAACCCCTAAAGCTACGAAACTTATAATTGCTTTTTGGCATAACTGGCATTCAAGCCCCCTTTCTGTGAAATAATTAAGGCGATTCAATTTGTAGAAAATCACAGGTTGTGGTCGAAACTATGATATATATGCATGTTTATTCTATTGCAGGATTATAAAACCAATACTCCGGTCTTGAAAATTTCTAATTTCTGCGAACAACAAATAGAGTCAACTTTGATAACGAATTATTCTCCAAAAATCGTTCATTTTCCCAATTAAATCCGAAAACGTAATGAAAACTCAAAAGTTAAAATGTTGGAAAATTATTTAGAATAATTGTCCTAAATATATATGATTGTTTTTTTACTAAAATGTTTGATTTTTATATCTAAATGGAGCTCGAAAGGAGAATACCTTGTGTTTCAACGATAGTAACACGCCCCGTGAAGTGTTTTGCATTGTTAAGGTTACCGCATGAATTCAAGGAGCCCAACATGTTCTCTTTGGGTACGGGAACGATGGGAATGAAATGTTTGGCGATACAAGATAGTGGTAAGGGAGCTTGAATCTAATCAGTTTGAGGTAAATATTTGTAAAACTTGAGGCCCGTGACCTCAAGTGATGACACCGTTTAGGGTCACCTTAAGTGATATTCCTCATCATCATCACCAGACCCGCCATGTTCATCCGAAATAAGTCTAAAACTAGTCCTTCCGTTAAATGCATTTAAAACAGTGTATCATTAACGACGACGCGATTATCACCTAGAGCGAGTCTCCCCTCGCGTGTGGCCGATCTGGGGAAGGGGAATCCCACCGGCCCTGCATCCCCCGCCCTCTTCCTTCCCGGGTCCACACCCGACCATCCTCGCTCAGAGCTTTCCGTCAAGCTGCTCTGCTCACTCCCTTAGGCTCCCGTGGAAGTGAGTGGTCGAGTGGGCGAGGGGGAAGAGGGGGAACGGAGGAAGGAAGAGAGCGGCTTCCCGCTGCGATCCCGGCGCGCGGTTGAAAATTACGGCCCGTCAGCGTAATTTCGGAGCGGCAATCAAGGCGGGAGCGTCCGTTCGTTGCGGAGTGGATCTCTCTCCCTTTTCCCCTCACTCTCCCCCTCCCACCCCATCCCACCTCCGCCACATCTCCCGACTTGATTTTCTGCTTTCGGTTATATTCGACTCAAGGGAGCGTTGGCTCCTTTCGTTGCTTATCACCCCACCCCCAGCGTCAATCCATCTATCTCTCCCTGCTGTGGTGGATTCAAACTCAATAAATCCCGCTCCTTGGCACGAATTTATCTGTCTTCGTCTTTCTTCTGGCTACCTTCAGACTCCCCTGATTATTCGTCACAACCACCACCGTATGAGCGATCTCGAATGGTGCCATTCACAGAGAATTTTATGCATTCGAGGATTCCCACGTAATTTTCGAAGTCCACATTTGTGCATGCATCCCCCGAGCTATGTGTCGTAGATGCTTTTTTGATGGCAAAGTTGTGAACAAGGAGATTACGTCTTTCGTATTTTTTCAAAGCAATGTGCTTAATCATTAATAATTTCTATTTTGTATACGTTTTCTATCACCAACACTTTCTTCGATAATTATTTATTATGAGAAAATTGCTTTTGTTTCATTTTTAATTAATGAAACTAACTTAATTATTGTAATCATCTCGAAACATTCAGAGCTGTTTCCTATTGTGGTTTCATTGAGTTAAATCTTAAAGGGGTTGATAAAGCTTTAATATTCACTATTAAAATAAAATAAAAATTTTTCAAACCATCGCGATGATCTTATACATATAAACCGTCTGATTCGAAGTTTATAAATTTTCCTTGCTATTTTATACGTGATTTTTAAAAGAGAAATTTTTTGTGCCTCTTTAATCGCGTATTTTTCCTTTCTCTTAACTGTGATCACAATTGCCTACATTTTGAACACTTGCCAATGCTCCTGTAAATATTTTAAAGGAGTTCATTTTGTTACTGAAGTCCCTATTTGCACAATATAGGTGTTTTAATTATATAGAAGTAAAAAAAGATATTTCATTTTCGTTAAATATTTTACTCATACTTGGGCCGGTACAAAAACAAGAAGTACATGCGAGACCCGACACATTAATTATGATCTGGGCGGATGCAATTTCATTTTCGGGGAAGACTTCTTGCAGTTATTTAGCGTTTTTTACTGTGATTTATTGGCCACTTTATTTTTATTAATTACTCCTGTAATTCCTTTAATTTAATTCACATACTTGCACTTTTCCGAGTAGATACGCTTGTAGATACATTTTTTCTCCTTAATATTCACGAAACTAGGAATCATAATATTAAATCAATACATAAAATTCGAGAAGAGCATAAACTGATTTTAGTTTCAGAATTTGAGATAGAATTTTTGAAAGTTTTCTTCCAAAGAACGACTGCCAACAATCGCTAAAAATTTCTTGTCAGGGAGGTAGAGCCCATTTCGTTCGTTTATAAGCTTTTTGTTTTTGTTCACTAATTTTGATTTATTTTCCAATTTCCCTAATCCTTATTCCCGAAATCCGTGCTCCTTTAGAGTAAGCGAGCTGTGTTTTCGATCCGATATGGATTTTTTTCTGGATTTTCAAAAAGATGCTTTAGCAAATTTATTCACACTCGCTCCAATTTTGAGACGAAAATAGAAAATATCAACAAACTGTTGCAATGAAGTCAGGCACAGAATGAAACTCTTTTAGCAAGTCTAATAAATATAACCCTTTTAATTTCTGTTTTCTCCGATGTACTTAATTAAATTAACACCGTAACGCTAAGAAGATATAATTACACTCTCAACATCATCGATGCCTTTGATCTAAAGAAAGTATTATAGATCACAATTCCGTCGGATAGATTCCTTTGTTTTTACGGTTGAGACCCGTTAATGAAAGGGCAACTTCTGAAAAAAATGTTCTTATCTGGTACAGGGGAGTGAAACCCTAAAAAAGAAGTGCCCGAATAACCATAGATCACGATAAGCGTTTCAGTTTGCAAGTGAAGGATTTAGTGTTATGCCGTCTCCCTCGAAATTCACGTCTCCAAAGTGTCTTTTTAATCCAAATGAGAATGGGGATGTTTGTATAATACCTTTCGTTAAATTCGCTGCTTTTTTTAATGAATCAAATATGTATGTCATTATAAGTATCAGGATAACTTACTCTCCCGTTGTTTCCGCTGCATCTTTCATTTTAATTAATGAAACTGTTCATAAAATTCAATGCTCCCACCGTTCAAGTAAGCAGTTATGTTTTATTTTAGCGAGATAAAAATTAATCTTGTATCTATAGTTTCCAAGAAAGATTCTGAACTTTCAGGCGTAACGGAATCGGAAATCCACCATTTATTTTGTCAATTAGAGTGGGTTAAAAATTATCTTCACTGATTCGAAATGTTGTTTCAGGCCATTAAATGACAATTAAACACTTTCTAGTCCCAAATCTCCTATTCTTTCGGTTTTCGATTTTGTAATAGCCAGATTCTGTCATTTGATTTTATCGATAAAAATTGAAATTTCATCCATGATACATTATCACGAAACAAAATTATGATACACAAATATATATTACATTAAACTTACTACATACATAAATATATTACTATGTATATCAGTACATTGATTAAGTCGCTCCCATATTTACTGACATGTCATTATTCTAACAAGCCTGATGCGATGTTAACAGGCAAGCCACCGATATAATTCCAAACAAACTAAAAGAGGATCATTATCATTAAAACTAATTTTTATCGAAATTTTCTACGTCGAATGAAGCCGTCATTTTGTTTCTTGGTAATATTTACGTTTAACCATTTAAAATGTTTGTAACACATTCGTAACCTCTGGCTATTGCAGCGAGAAGATCATTTTCTTCAACATTGGAGTTATATACTGCAGGCTTTGAAGTACGTTCCTACTCGGCACTCAACCGGCGAAGATTATTTCTCTCGAGAGATTAAAAACAGCTGGGATGGCGTGTTTATGTTTTCTCGTTTAACTGGAATTCCATTCGCATCTCTTCGGGCATCACCAGGAAATTGAATTTCTCGCGCTTGAAATAAATTAAAAAGTTGGTGACCGAGTGAAATAAACGTACCTTTGAGTCATCTTTACGACGACGGGAATCGTGCTCTCTTACACAGTTACTCCCGAGTTCCGACCCTTTCAAAAAAAAAAGCTAACTTCTATCACATGGATGGAGGTGATGGAAGTCTCTTTAACAACTTCTCTCAAACTCTACATTTTCTTTAACGCCTGATTTATTTATTTTCTTTAGCTGTTATCCATGTTACATCACGCTACTAGTATTCAACCTAGCTATCCTCTTTGTTCACTCATATAGTGCATTGTGTCATAATCTGATTTTTTTCTTGGTTTCCAGCTGAGATCAGAAAATGAAGAAAAACGGCCTCATTTAAGACAATGAATTAAAGGTGTATTAATACGAAGCTTTGGCTAGGATAAAAATAAGTGATTTTTGAGATCTTTTTTTCAAAAACCAAGAAAATATTCATTAAAATAAATATTATCAAGCATTAATTGCTTGTTCAAAAAAATCTAATTAGAATATAATGTTCAATGTATATGTATTCACAGTGTTTCCTGATTAAAATAAGCAATTTTTCATTATTTTTCTAAATATCCAAATCAATGACAGGAGGTAGCCTACTAAGACAGTATCCTCTATACCTTTCCCCTGGGGTTCTTCTTACGTTAAAATACCGTCATCTTTACCTCATAGGATGTAAGAGCTTGAGTGGATTGCAGGATTTCTGTATCTCAAGGCCATTAGTTAGCAATAAACTAAATCTTAATTTACGAAGCCCTCTGCAGGTAGGATGAATATTATTGGGCTATTTACAAACGTGTTAAATGCATTGTTAGAACTTATTCATCCAGTTATCCACGCTGGCTTATACGTGTTATTGCTCGCATCGTAAATGATGAAACGCTTTTTTAGAATCGTTCATTTTATGTTTTTGGCACTATTATGGACAGAGTGGATATAATCTATGATAATTGCATTAATATACTGCTCCATGAAGGAAATGTGGGCATCTTTTCCTATAAATTAAGTAAATCGCTAATTACGTGTTTATTGTGATGACAAAGGTGAGAGTAAAGTTGCTGTTCAGGAGTTATTCTGTATCGTAATGTGCACATCGTAGAAATGAGAGTAGATGCCATTTGTATATACTCTTAATGTAGACGCACATAATTGATTTTTAACGCCATGTGGTTAACACTTATATTCTGTGAATATTTTGATTTAGGACGGACTATACGCATTTTAGGTGTCAAAATATTCTTGCTAATTCTAATGACAGATACCCTCGCTTAGTATTACTCAGGGACGTTGTGGCGTGTTGCACCAGGTGGGATAAGTGCTTAAAGATGTTCGAATACACATGATGAATGGAAAATAGATTTAGTTTACGTATTTCTTCGTACCAATTGGTGCTTGTGCGATAAACCATCATAGTCGTTACTACACCATGCCCATAATTTGTCCGTTTTCATTTTTTTTATATTTAAATAATAAGTTAATATAACTGTTGCCCTAATAACCCTCGGAACCTACCTTCATTGTTGCATGTAGGGATTGTGGAGGTGAGGATGAATAACGATTTCCACGTAATTAATTTTACTTTGCTAGGGTTGTGACACATTCAATATGATTCAGCATGTATTTTTTTTATATCCTAGGTCACTCATTTAATAATTTTTGGAGATTTTATCTTCTGAAAGCATTTATTTCTGTTAGATTTTGAATTGGTTGATCCTGTATTTATATTATTGCATGTAAAGTATGTTTTAAAATCTAAGAGATGAAATTATATGACCTGAACGATGCATATTTTCCTACCTGATACGGAGATAATAACATTCGAAGTATGAAATTAAGGAGCCTGGTCTCAGGATGATATGACTAAAAATTGAGGGTTTTTACATGTTTAAAGTTCCAGTTGGTATTTGAGCTTATCAGTTATGACTGTCAATGATATGTCATTAGTTAATCTAATTGACATTCTTGACTTGAAAACGTAACTAATTTTATGAAAAACATTTGCGTGAGAGTTACGGCATTCGTAGATTTCTTTGGTGTACAGATCTATCCAGTCTGAAAGAAGTCATTTTGAATCTCTATTGTTGCTCTGGTTTGCCTGTATACGAAATGATTTTTAAATTGAATGAAAATTCCTACGTATTCCTCATTTAAGCTAGGATGAACAGGTCTTGCGAGTGATGTTTGCCATGGAATGTTTATTTTTCCCTTAAAGACTATTCAGTAGAGTTTTCTCATCTCATGAATATTTTATTAGAACGGAAACACAATCGCAAGTAAAGATATTTATTTTCAAAATATGACTGTGAGTCATCTTTCGCATTTTTTTTGCTAATGATTTTCATTAAATTAACTAATTTCTGGATCATCGAGGAAGAAAAGCTCCGCATATTGTTTATTTATTTTCAGTTTCAATCACAATATCCATAAAATTCTCTCATAATAATCGTTAAGAGAACGCTTCCTCTAAGGTTAGAAAATGGTAACTGATGGGAAGTGAAACTTAATCGCAGCAACCTTATGTCCAAGTTCTACTTGCAGCGGTCTCGATATGATTATTCTTTGTATAAGAGCTCCAATTATCATATTGAAATAATGTACGAAATGCATATTCTAAAAGCCCTCTATCTGCTCTGCATCCATCTTATTTAATTTTTCTATGCCCCCTATCCTTTCCCAGTTTCCTTTCTCTGACTCGCGAATGATGGCGTATAAACACTTTCCCGTTTTTCCATACTCTTTTAGGGATATGTTGCATTGAATAGATACAATCTACTTCCGTGGTTACAGAAATAGTGTGATCAATTGGTAGTCACAACTTCCAACGACGATACCCTGTCACGATGATTGCTTTTTGTTAAACTTGTAATTTAAATTTCAGGCACCTTATTTTTTAATTTATTACTTTCCGAAAGTGGAAGTTACCATTTACTCTTTGCCATTCTTTTTCATGCACGATGACTTACAGTGTACAGCAGGGAGTCTTAAAGCGTTACTTGCGTGGTGAATGTCGGCTAGTGACCTCAAAACCTGTGCATGGATTCTGATTGCGTGACTTTGAGAAGCCTTTTTACTATCTGAGTTAGGTGAGATGTGTGCACGTAGTGCTAGTAGATGTAGCATTAGGTTGACATGATGCTTGTACATACCTACTCGATGAGCTTGAAGAAATACAGGGAAATGAATTTTTTAAATCTCTTTTCCTGCATATACTATATTTTAAAATTTAATTAATTAGAACATACTTTTGAAAATACAAAAATGTGGTCGTTATATTTTGTTTGCAGGTTTACTTTGGGATTTGACGTTAGGTTACTTCAACCTCTGGAAAATCAATCATGTCTCTGTATTTAGATGTTTAGGAAAAGTGTGGATACAAGGCATTGTCGGCTTAAATTAAAATATAAACCATTTTAAGAAATAAATAAATATAAATACATGTAAATATTTTACATATATATACTTGTGTACATATATACATACACAAGGTTTGTATAAAAAGTATTAGTCACAACATTTTCCTGACGTAAGTTTGAATTTTAATTTATAATTTTATATAGCATAAATGAACCATGAACACAGCAATCAACCCGGTTTGGTAGGTGATAATAGAGTTCATCCAGTACTAAGCCCAACGTGGTGTAAAATTCACACATCAGGGTGGGTGGGGCCAGTTCCTTTCCCTGTGGTTATGGTTTCCCAGGAAGATCTGCTACTCGCAAAATCGCATAGCTTGAGTGGCGCCACAGGTGCCTATAGAGGCATGTCCGGGCCCTCCGGTTAGTAGTCCAGCGCTACCCCTGGACTACCGCGACCCACTATTTATATATATATATGATTATGTATATATTTCTATTTCTTGCTCATTCTCCTATTTATATATGTAATTAGTGTCAAGTGTTTCTTAGTTTTCAACATGAATATTTGTGGAAGGTCCTGGTTGATAATGGAAAATTGTTATCATTCAGGTATTTTTACTAAGGATGTATTTCGGTTCACATGTGGTTACCAAATCTCCATTTCCCTTCCCATTTCCAAAGATATCATGCATTTATTCCATGATTGGCCTTCCCCTCTGAGATCTCATTGCATCTCAGCAAGTCATGAAGTAAATCTTTCTCGATGTAACGAGCCCCAAAGCCATCGCCCTTTTTCGCAGCGATCCTCTTTACAAGGCTGGGATTTTATTCGCGAGAGAGACCAGTTGACACCCGCCGCTTTCACCCTTCAAACGCGAGGGAATTATCCTCTGCCACTTGCGAAAGAGAGCGAGCGATAGAATCATCGCTGCTACTTTGCACAGCGTTTTGCACTGCCATCATCGATTGCCGAGTCGATGGACTAGAGACAGCCGGAGGAGAATGGGGCGCGCGGATGAATGCATCCAGGTGAATCGGGGTCGCGCAATCCGGGTGGTATGACGTCACGGTGTGTGATCACCGCCCATTCTTTTATTATTTTTTGAATCTTTTCATATAATACGCCCACGCACACACGCCGTATTACCGATGGACGAAAGGTCGAGTGATGGCCCACGTCGTTGACACGAAACGGTCAGAAAGGGCGTGAGAGGACGAGGGAAAAGTGTTTGGGTGGGCTTGTCTTCAAACCATAACTGGAGCTCTTTGTTACGAGTGAAATGAGAGATGAGGATCGTAAATAGTTACGTGCGATTATATTCGGATCGGCGTCCTCTGTGAAGGAAAGGATGGCGGAGGGGACCAGGCGCCTCCTATCCGCCCCTCCCTGATGATTTTGGATTGAATACGGTCCCGAACCAAGAAATTTATAGTAAACAATTGTTGGGAGGAGGGAAGAGTGTGGATCGTCAAATCAACTTCTTCGAGAGATACGCCCTGGGAAAATGTTATGCTGTGCGCCTCCTTCTTCCCTCGATTTCCCGCAGTCTGTTGCCAACGCGCATAGACAATGACGCCGACCCTTTGGTCGTCTCACCGCCACACTAGTCGCAACCTTCCCGTGTTTTCGGATACTTCAGGCAAATAGTTCCTTGTGAGGTGGTTTTTTTTTCGCAAGTCCCTCCGTTGGGAGCATCTTATTTGAGCATCTTATAATAATGTAATGGTCACCAGAGATCTCGCGGGATGCATAGATAGGTGGCATCAATCAATGAGAATATTTCCAAACGTGAGAAAACAATCATTTGCACCTTCCTCTTGTTTTATATTTTAATGTGTTTTGCATTCATGCTTCACACATTTTATTTTTACATCAATCATATAAAGTGAAATTTCGAGAAAACTCGGGTTATTGGGCCTCGGAATGGAAAACTCGGGATTTGGATAGATATTTTAATCTTTCTCGTAGCTTTTCTTCTCTCAAATGGGAACAAAGTGGGGACATGGGAATATTGAATTAATCTCTTACGATATGTTTAATCATTAGTAAGTATTAATAAAACAATTGCTGTCTGTCATTAGATCTTTAAAAATCGGTTGTCACTCATATAATAGATATTTCTTAGAAAAATTTGATGGCGCTACCTTTAAAGTGAAGAGATTACTTTTCTCAAGTCTCATCACTGTGAACATAATTATTATTCACTAGCATAACGAACACCAAAAGAGGATTACCGTTGTTTATAATGAAGCGTGGTGAATGTAATCCACTAAACGCATTTGCAAGAAAGATAACAAAATACAGGCCTATCTAGCTCATCGGAAAATCTTTTGACCCGATTAATGAATTGCACGAAGTAACAAATGCAAATAATGTCTGCCTAAGAAGATGAAGCTTTTGAATTACTCGACAAAAATGTGCAGTAGAAAATAAGAACAGTTTTTAACATCCCAAGACGAAGCTTCAAAATCCAAGCGATTGCAGGCGGGATTCAAAGACAGCATATGGGAAAACCTTAGCGGCTCGTTCTTGACCTCCTTAATTAATAGGTTGGAAGTTCCGCGATGTGATGAGAATGCAAATGCAAATAAGGCACTTACTACTTGTGATATAATAGGCCTATGGCTAATAATTTAAATTCATAGATGTCCTTATTTCTCCAAACGTTTCAAATGTTTTCTTAATTTTGTTTGTGTAAACTTCTACTATTATTTCTTGAATTCTATGTTGGCAATATTGATTTCTATTTTATATTTGAACGAATACTATATATTTATTGAAGAATATTTCATATGATATAAAAATTGTACGCCTGACTCAACTAGAATTTTAAGTAGGTGTATTATGTAAGAAAATCTGTAGAAAAGCGATCCATCAGCAAAGCACGAAGATATTGCCGTGTCGGTGCTAGGGATGGATGAAACGATCGGTCAAGGGGAAGGAAAAGTGGTGACTCATTGGGCGCAATGAGTAAGGAAGTCGGAAAAACTCGGATAAATTAACGAATGACTATGTAGCATAAATATTGATAAAATATAATTGATCACATATGACTCAACAGTGAATGACTAAACAAAGAATGTTCAGATACTCAAGCTATTGTTCATAGAAATGTTATTTGATTAACCCTACGTAATTACCACTGTCTTTTGAGCAGTTTTTGTCTTGATATCGAGGGTTTTAATTATCCCAGAAATTCCGGGTTTGGAATACGACCACTTATTGGCTAACGTAGGGCGTTGACAGAGGAAGAGAGACGGTCATTCATTTCCAAAGATTACTTAGGTTTCAATGCCCATAGCATTCACGACTTCTTGAATTCTTCCAAAGAACCACGGTGTCATTAACCAGGTATTCATGATACATATTGTTAATTTAATATAAAATATGATTATTCACTGCTATCCGCAATGTTTCCAATCTCCTATTTTTATAATATCCATGTAAATATCCAAGAAGGAAAGGGGAATTTTTTCGGTTATCCGATAGAGAGCAGAATCTCGGCAAAAGAATGGGGCGTCGGGGAGAACTGGAATATAATGAGGCAAAGAAAACCGTAAAATGCCAAATGGGTTTCCTTACCTCGGCATGGCATGGGAATTCATGACGATTCTTCTTATTCAAAAAGAAAACAGCCCTACCTCCAGCGTATTATAACACGAAGGAAGAAGCCTTTATCCTTTCATCGCTCTTCTTATCCAACAAAAAAGCAGGAAGCTTCTCACGCTATTCTGAGCGAGGAAGGCTCAAGAGGCGCGGCGGGGAACCGCCCACTTGTTGAGGAAGTGAAAGTGGAAGGATTTGGATGGGCAAGGTGGCAGGGGGATTGGAACAAGAGGAGATTTTAGGTCTCATAGTCATTTAATGATTACCAGGAGAAATAATTAATTTACCGTTATGAAAGGGAATGCGCATGTCATTACTCTCTAAGAGGTTCTCATCATAATTTTTTACTGGCTGAAATTTATACCTAGGTAATATTCTTATTGAATGAATTAATACCTTAATATTTTCTCTAAACTTACATTGGACAATATTTTAAGCTAACCATTAAAATTATATCCAGCTTTTACTTTTACAAAAGGTTCCCCCGCGAATTAAAAAATTGCAGTTAACAAAATGCATGTAGTAGATACATATGACTTAAATGTTAATTTTAAAATGCTTACCGTGTACCTACGGTGAAGCACGTAAGCGTAGCATTTTTTGAATCCCATTATTCAATCCAGTTACTTCTAACAATTTTCCTCCGTGTGAAATTCATATATCAGGGTAGGGGGACCAGTTCCATTCCCTGTGGCGGAAATGGTTTCTCTGGAATATCTGATACCCAAAAAATCACATAGCTTGCGTAGGGGTAAGAGTGCCCAGATACGCTTGTCCGGGAATCAAATCCGGGCCTCCAGTCAGCAGTTTAACGCTCAAACGTGGGAAACCATAACCGGCACTGGGAAACGAGCTAGCCCCACTACCCTGATGTGTGAATTTCACACACCATTGGGCTTAGTACTGGGTGAACTCTATCATCATCTACCAAACCCACCTTCGAGGTTATATGTATGTGTATATATATAAAGGATTTCGTCGAAGTAACACGGAAATGTTGAATAAAAAACTTAGATAGCAACAAACAACATAAGAACACATAAAAAGAGCACACGTTATTTCTTGATAATTTCGATGGAATTTAGCTCCGTCTTCATCGGAAGAAATAGAAGTACTGACTCAGTCAGTACTTTTGTTCAAGAAATAACGAGTGAGTGTTCTATTTATGTGTTCTTATATTGTTTGTTGCTATCCACGTTTTTTATCTTGTTAGAGAAAAATATGTCGCGGACCCCATTTCTTTTTGCAGTTTTGTTCTTCTTAGTTTTAGTCAAAGCTAGTGGCTCTGATACAGCAAGTCCATTTTGAAAAATCCTTAAAAACGGGCGAAAGGGAGGGTTGCATGTTCAAATATCTTCCTGGGGAAAGGATCATCAGATGTCCCTGTGAAAACATGTATATTCTCCCGTGCCGTGAAATTCAGAGGTCACAAAATATGATCCGCTTTATGTTCCGGGCTCTATATTCTATTACAATGTCCTTTAATATTGCACATATAATTCTTTCGTGAATATCGAGATACGTGAAGAGAATAAACGCATAACGATTGCAACTGCACCCCTGCTTGCCCTTCTTTCCCCTACTCTCTGCTGATCGCTACCCCTATCTTGCTCACTCTCTCATCCATCTCCCGTTCCCTGCCACATTTGACTGTCACGAGCTTTGGTTTTGTCTATCTCTCGTATATCCCCCTTTGACGGCAGCATTTTTTCTACTATAGGCAAAGTACATTGGTTTCAAACTAACTCTCGGGAAATCATCTCCGTTCTTGGGCAAGGCAGCTATTAAAATGCACTTAAACCCAAGGATGGAGATATTAATTATACTAAATTTAATTATTTCACGTCAGCACTAAATTCCATCAACCGCCCATTATTAATGCCATCAGCTATTGTCATTTGGGTGAGAATCTTGAGAAACAACTTCAGTCGTCTCAACAATCAACTAAATACAGCTCTAGTGAATCGTGTGTGCTCATCGCCTTGTTCACCATTGGCCAATAGCAGGAAAGTATGGAGATACGATTTGTTAGAAGGGCAGAGACTTCATATCGACGTCACCGTCTGAACAGAGGCGTCTCACCTAAACGGTCGACGCTGGAAGTGATAAGTGGGCTGGGTTGGACGAGGGGTGGTTTAACGAGAAGGTAAGAACAAGTAAAAGAGAATGGCATTCCTAAAAGGTGTAATTCCCATTCCTTATGGTGTAATTCTAATTTAATTTCAATGTTACCAATAGGCATTGCCTGTCAGTATAGTATTCCTCCTTCAGTAATGTTGAATGACTAGGCTCACTTTAAAAGAGTTGGATCGTGACTGCACGAGTCAATGTGCCACCTTAATTTATCTATAAATGACAATTGATTTAATGTACTCGTAATTCAACATCCATTCATAGGCGTAGTTTGTAAACAGACATGAAAGAAACGTGCTGTTTTTAAGCAGTCGTAAGTTCTAATTATTTTTTAATGTGCTTTAAAAATTATTTTGAACTGGTCCTTCAGAGGCGGATAGTGCTGTCATTTAACGTTATTACAAGTATTACAAGTCGACGGTCCACATAATATAAATTTTTCGTGAGAGCGACAGACATTTTTGCCCCATTTTTTCATAATTCTTCTGCCATAATAATTATAATAATATTCCATAATTTTTCTTACATATTAATTCTTGATAGTTTCCCACTGCCATTACACCATACATATAGCCTCCTATTTTCGATGTCAATATTGATGAAAACTTACCCAGGAAAATTATGTTTTATAATCATAATTTTATAGGGTGCAATTAAAGCTTCAAATATAGGAAGTTTGATTAAAATTGCAAATACCTTTCATCTCTATGGAACTTTATTAACATCGAAGGCCTAGGTGAATAACCTTTTTTTCTCGATCCGAACTGCGATATTCTGTAGGGGCAACAGGTCCCATGTATAATTAAGTTTTGACTCCAAAGGAAATTTAGTACTTTGTTACCCATATGAATCCATTTTGACTCGGCGGTCTAATCAAAACGGAATGCTAAATATTTTTTATTCCACCACCGTTGTAAAATAAAAACATTCTCAGTAGTGATTCGAGTATTAATATTTTTGGCTGTTAAGAATTAATGCATTTAAAATCAACTAATGTAATGAAATATTCTGTCTCTATTAAAAATTCCCATGTTTATTTAGGTAAAGCATTGGAATTCTTGAAAGAACGCATTAATCAGAGATGTATTTACCACGTAACACTAGTTCGAGTTATTTTTATCGCGAAGCTGGCCATACGTATATCAGTAATGAAAACCAATTGTGCAAACCCTGAGTTTGCATGGATTGCAATGTATTTTAATTCGAAAAAATTGAATAATTTTTTAGAAAACTTAATGGAATGAAGAGGTAATGATTAAAATGTAACATGATGTCACTGGGCTATAAAGAGGGGTAAGTTATATTTATGATGTATGGCAGCGATCCGATCAGGAAGGCACTTAAATAGATTTCTGTAGGCATAATTCCAGTTCTATTTAAACTGGTCATATGGACATTCAAAGTAAAGGGGTTATGAATACTCAAGGAGGTACGGTGTGCATATGCTCATCGCGAGATTAGCCACAATTTACTGAAGGCCCCAGATCTTAACCTGCTGTTATATCACTGCACTTAAAAGTACTTATGTGCTGCTCATTAGTAGAGAATAAAATAGAGTGCACATCGAAATCCATCGGCGTCCGCCACTTCCATTCTATTTCCAAAGGTGGTAGGTGGTGCCAATTGTAATCGACTTATTTGTTTTAAGTGAAAATTATTGTTGTATCGGAGCTGTAGAGTAATAGAGGAGCAGGGAGAACGAAGTCTGAGCAAATAAGAAGGCTTCATTCTTCGGCCTCCGGAAAATTTTCTCTTGTTTCTGCTCATGTGGGTACCTTTCACGTAACTTTCGCTCTCCATTGTCTTTGGTGTGTTTTTTTCTTCCTCTTCCACGATCAAAGACTGTGCCGAGATTAAGATTCATGCCAGGTTCTACGGTCCGCTACATTGGTTGCGTTAATCTCGATTTTTTGGTGATTGAAAGCTTAATGACTAAATATTGTAGACTTATGGTCTCCGAACGAGTTTTTGACACAGTAGTTTTTGTACTCAACGCATAAGGTCGCTCAATTTTCTTCGCTAAGCATTCCGAACAAGCTAGAACTGTTTCTATAATTATTCAGTTGGTTGATTTTTAATTGATAGATTTTTCTTTTAACTTGCTCAAAATATTTTAAGAGGCTGTGAAATGTTTTACCGGTAAAAAATTTCGAAAAATTGATTCTTTCGCTCTTTTAGTTACATTTTATGTGAGAAGAGGGCATTATGGCAGCATTTATGGGTTTAAGGCCTTTTAGTACGCTACTCATGGCGCTACCTCGCTCGATTTTTATTGATTTTATCAATGCGTGCTATCTGTTCTACACGGTTTCCTGACTCCAGGTTCAACGCTTCAACATTTTTTTTATACGGCCATCTTCTTCCCACGGATCTTTCGCCTTCACGGTAGACTCGATCGCTCCAACCCTCCATTTACCCTATCCCTTCCTGTCGACAAAGCGGAATGTCGTGGAGACAGTTTGGCAGGGATCCCAGAGCGGGATGTGGGGGAGGAAGGGAATTTTTGAGGCGATGGGAGATGGCGAGCCGGGAGATCGCCTCCTTCCAAAGGTTTCCCGCTCTTCGGGCTGATTTTTCCTTCTTGCTTCAATCTCTTTTTTTCATGTTTTCTCAGTCTTCTTATCCCCTTATTTTCCGCCCTCCTCATCTTTCCCTCTCTGCCTCCCTCGTTTCATCGTGTCACCTTCCAATCCAGCTAGTATAGTCGGATATTTACCTCCCTATTTCTAGTCTTACAAGGAGTAAATAATGCTTTTGCTCCGTCGTATTTAAAGATGTCTTTGGTTTCTGAAATTCTGCTAGATCGCCGGGTATTGGTAGAGTCGTATGATGCTGCAAAAAAGCTCAAGAGCGTATTGCTGGAGAAAAAATGTTACTCTAATCAAAGTTTCTCCGACAGCCTTTTTAGTAGACAATTCTTTGGGAGTTTATTCATGTCCATGGATTATAAATCAGCTACCCTCTGCATTTTCCTCCGTACAACAGAACACCAATCTCTAACTCGTTCCCTATTCACAAACATAAAGACACCGTTAATTTCTCCAGTCATCGATAACAAGATAGGTATAATGTAAACATTACGACGGAAATTATTTTACATATCATCGTACGCTCTTTATCCATGTAAAAACGAAATCAATGTAAATTTAATTGATGAAAATTAGGGTAAAAAGTTAGTCATTCCTTTGGCTGCAGGACATGCCTCCACTGTCCTCTGGATACATAATTTTTAATTTCTGGAACTCTATAACTTTCTTGGAATGATAAAAATGTCTTGATTAAATTCTCTTCGATCAAAATTGGATTTTATTTACGTCAAATCATGCATTTATACCTAAAATTAAATCTGATGACTTGGAAAATATATTTTTCCTAAATTTGCTGGCAATATATAACTTTCAGCGGTTGGCTGATTCATTGATTTGGCGACGGCTGTTTCATAACGCCAGTAATCACAGTTGCTAGGCAACGATGCTTCGTTTGAAGATATATCCCCCCTGAAATTGTAATGAATACGAATCGAAAGGCGACCTTTTTTTTGCTTACATTATTGTGGAACATGTGTGGGATGCAAAATCTAATCGTCCATCTGCCAAACCGGTTTTTTCTCCTGAATTCACTTATTAGGTGCTCAACCGTTTTCCAAAGTATTCTTTTTTCGCCTTTTATGTTTCTCGTATTATATCCAGCGGAAACGTCTGTCAAAAAAATCCGTTCTCATAACCCCTAACCTTCTCATCTTTCCTGGGCCTTGCTATGGAAACCCAGTAGTTGGTCTCTGTCGTTTTCTGTTTTTTCTCCCTCTCTTTACACCTCCCACCTGGCATCTCTGCCCCTTATGACTGCCTCAAGCAGTGAGTAGGCCCTAAGGATGTTCAAATGAGCTGGTCCCCACGAAAGCTGTCGCCTGCATTATGCCATTGCCCCGAAGGAGATTTAATCCTCTCATTCATATCGCTCCTGGGTAGGAAACGGCAGCACTTGTCGTTTTAATTTCAATATTTATAGGCAAAATTATTTTCGTGTCATAAAATAACGGCTGTATTGCATTAGATGCGTTGCAGTTGTGGATAAAATCAGAAGCTGCATCAATGATAATGCAATAATGACATGCAATTAGATTGATAATATAATCTTAGATTATTTGCACACAACGCACTGGTTTACAGTTAAATGAGCAAACCACGAGATGAGGGGCTACGATCTTAACTTAGACCCAGATATCGGTGTGATGTAAGGAAATGAGAGTATAATTAAGTATCAGAAAATTTTCAGAACTGAATTTTTGGAATAAAGGCAAGAAAAGCAAAACGTTAATTATAAAAGAGATGGAATCGAATTAAGAATCTCAGAACAGGTCAAATTCTTACACCGACAACGAACCTTTCATGGGGTCCTCACGTCAGAAGAATATGCGGGTCAGTCTTAGCTAGGTTTCAATGGACGAGTTGTTGGAAAACAAATTGAAAACTAGGTGTTACCTCGCTTTGGTTAGGCCATATTTGGAATACACGGTAAGTATATGGGATCCATGGAGGCAAACAATCTCTAGCAGTGGAAAAGAAGCAGAGAAAAACCACCAGATTTCGTTAAAAATTCATTCGAAAAGAGAGTAAGAGCGATTAGAATGTTTGAGAATTAGTCTGGGAGCCACCTAATCCACGACAAGAGCAGACAAGACAGACTTTTTTATAAGGGTGGAGGTCACCGGTCCCATGGGATTAAGTTTTCTTGCGACAATTTGGGAATTATTATAACACCAATTTATGTTTTAATTCATCCACCAAGATAAAATAAAAGGGTTAAACACTGTCATAGACAGATTGCAAGACTCGTTCTTCCCTCCGTCGATAAGCAATCATTACAAAATCGGCCCCAGCACTTGACTATATTAACTTAAAGACAGATGCTTTATCATTGAGTCAAATATTTTATTATTTACATAGGCATGTGTATGTTTACGAGTGATTTTTTATATGAGAAAATATATATCCAAATTGATGAATGAACTAATTGTAGTACACGTATTACTAGTCCCCTAACACTCCCCGCCACACGCCGCCCGGGGGGGGGGTATTTTATGGATGTAATAAGTCTTGCGCAAACAGAGATGATGTATATAGCCACAACTTGCTTAGCTTCAAAAGTTTTTCTTACAGGAATATTTTACCCACAAGATCTAGTTATTTTTATTTGACATATATTCAGAAAATTTTTATGGCAAATTATAATACAAAAAGCACCTATTTTAAAATTTCCTTTCCTCTATCTTTCTAATTCCTCTCATTTGAATTATTTACATGCTTATCGTTTTTTCTCAAAACTTAGAATTCGATTGCATTTAAATTCCTCTTCAGAGTTTTTGACTCCCACAAAACCTTTTGGTGATAAGTACCGTTTCATTAATAGATTTATGAAATAATCTAGGATAAATTGGAATAACTGAAAACAAGTATTTTGAATTAAAACATTAAGAATAGTTGAAATACTGTGTGTTCTTCAATTTTATATTCTAAGCCAGAAAGTTCCCCATTGTTTTCGAGTGCCACCAATTTATTTTCTAATATCCATTGGTGAATTGATGAGCCATAAGATCCGTACTTATCCGAGCACTTTATCCGTACTTATTTAAAATTATTTTAGCTTTTTCACATGCACATTTGAGTCGAGGGACACTTAATAGCCTTCATTTCCTCGGTCACCTATTTTATATCAACGCATTTATGACTTAATAATTTCAATAGACTCTAAAGTCTTAATAATTAGGTGCTGAGTCATACGTTCGTTGAACACCACATGCGATGAAATGGTGAATTGCACTCCCGGTTTGAGATGCAATAGATCTAATACGTTTAATGGTAGTGACCCCGATGATTCATCAGTTTCAAGTGGAGGCTCGAAAATATCTTGTGCAAGGGGTTCTGTTTGCTCAGGGGAAATTTGGAGATGTAATGGTTCGTGCACGTCATCTCCCGTGGCTTAGTCACGCCATAATTAGGTTCCAAAGATTCCTTGTTGCCCGGCCCCTTTCATGAATGGCTCCGACACCACGCCGGTCACTCATGAAGAACTCCTCCTCCGAAACCCTTCTTCATTCGATTCAACTCTCTCTCTCTTTCTCTCCATTCAATCACCTCACTTATTCTCTCTTCCCTCCACAGCAGGTTTCCCCTCGGGCATATCACCGATGATCCCGCGCACCCACTCTTCCTTCCCTCCCCGCTCTCAACCACCTTCCCGTCCTCTTCCCAAGCTTTTGTGGTGTCGGCCTTGAATGAGTGCAGTGATTTCCCTCGTTTACACTTTTCATTCCAACATGCCATCCCCCGCCCATCTCATTGCCTCTCTCCTTCCCGAGAGGGAATTCGGAATTCCACCCTCCTCCTTATATAGCCTCTCACATGCTATAGCTACACATTTCCTGAGCTATCTCTGAAAAAACATATTTTCCCTACAGGTGGCATATGGTAGAATATCATTCGTTTTTCTCTGTGCTCTACTCCAATGCATTCACCAATTTCTTTGCAAGTACGAGTTAAGAGGGCGATCTCATCACTCGGAAAACCCCGGGGAAATATAACATTTTCAAGAAATCAACCTCCAAAATTACATTGTATTACCCCCTCCTAAATCCATCAAGGGAGTTTTCCTGAACTCTTTTGTTCTTTTTTTTCATCTCAGTACTAGCGCAGCAATGCATAATTTTTCTCGATTACCGAAAACTGTCGAAAAATAGTGGCGTCGTAATTATAGCTAAGCTATGTGGAACCTTTCGACATTCATCGGGATTTTGCAAGTATCGGTTTTGCGAACAAGTGACGGATGAATGTCTAATAGTCCGTACCTTACCTATCCCCATTCCTCCCCACCTAACCATCGTAAGCCCCCAATGATCTCCCGCGCCAAGAGCCACCTCCTAACAAAATTCTGTTTTCAAATTTCCGAGTGGAAGAAAAACCAATCGGCCGACGGATCCCACTTCATTCCGGACTTCGTTTTATTTTTCCTCCCTCTCTCTATCCCTTTGTAGGCGCGAGGGTCTTCGGACCGGGAAGAAAATGGGGGTGCGGCAGCGAACGAAGGTGTGTGATGAGGGAGGTCCGGCGCTATTCGAAGAGCGGTTGTGTGGCATTGCAGGTAGAGGGTGGGTGGAGGGCTGGAGTGCTGGCCGCCACGGGGGGGATGGGGAAGGCGAGCGGGAGAGTGAGAGGGTCGGGGCACTCAGATTGAATGGAGGAGGAGACTGGACGATGTACAAAGGGAGGGGAGACGCTAAGAGTCGGGAAAAAGCAGGGAAACAGAGGGTATAATTTATTCCAATCACGGAGATTTTTTTTTACCTCCCCCTCATTTGGAGGTTACACCTGCTCCGAAACACTGAAGGAGCTGTTAAAACGATTTCGTACGCTTAAAACTGATCGATGATTGGTCAATTACTACGCACCCATACGATGGTAGGCGATATGCGGGGTGGTTTTTCGCGGGCCATTGTTTCTTTGCACCCTGCCTCTAATCAGTAATTGTGGGGTTTCCCATGTATTGCTTGGGTGCATGTTGCGATTACTCGTCCATATTCAGCTGTTGTTCTGAATTTATCGCAGATCGAGAGGTTGGTATCTTAAATTTCAAGTAGCGGATGTCCTACCGTTTCTCAAAGCCCCATGCGTAAATGTTTGCCCTTGAAAGATGCCATTGATTATTTTTCATGATTATGCACGGAAAAATCCTACTACAAGTTTTCGTTTCTCTTTTCTTGCGCATGATCCCTTTTGTCTCTTCATTTTAAAAAAAAAGATTGAAAGTTGTTCATTATTCGGGCGATAGATCGAGTCCTAGGTCTCAATTTTTTTTACGACTTTTTCACATCCCTTGATATTTCGGTCCTCATAATTTTTGACAGGTTTATTTACAACGCCAGGTGACCCGCATAGACATTCAAAACGATTTTTCGCGTTGCACATGGGGCGAGACCCGTCGAATAGAATGACATGCGTATATTTTCAATATGCAAACTACCATTTTCTCTGGTCTTATGAATTAGCTACGGAGTGAATGAAAATTTCAGATTTTTAAATGATTTGTGGTTGATTGATTGTACAGTTTTTTGTTGTTTGTATCGTATTTAAAGAATTCGATAACATTAGATTATCTCTTCCAAATTCATCGCTACTTTAATTTGATACCAAGCATTAAATTACCAGGAAGGAGAGTACTCGTATCTTAACACTTACAAATTCAGAAACAATTATTTAATATTTACAGGCTGTGGTAATTTTTTAAAATTAAATTATAAATTATTTATCGGCATTTATTGATTATCTTTTCACATTATTAATTATTTCAACTATTTATTAATATATTTATATTTAATTAATTTATATATTATATATTAAATTGTAATTTTACTAATTTATTGAAAAGTATTGATTAAAACAGTATTCTGATTGAACACTTGATCGAAATGTAAAATTATATTGCTCTAAAGCAGCCTCCATTAAATATTTATTTTTGTGGAATTTATGGAAATGACTTTTATGATGGTTTACCTTTGAATGTAATTCTTGTTAGCATAAACTGATTGAATTCGTTCTCCAAAAGGATTATTTATCTACATACCAGAAAATTCCCCTGCAATGGACATTTTTTTAAATCATAGGTAGTGCCTTGCTGCCAAAGAATTGCCAACGCTTTTGAGCCAAGCGAATCCTCCACCTCAATTGCCAACTTAAACCCAGAGAATTGTTTGATTCAATACGTGTTCTGTTCGATTCACGAGTTTCGCAGCGATGAAACTGAACGAGTCTTGAGTTCTCCTTGCGGTGCGAAGGCGACTATTAACTTTTCAATGTCCTGAATGTTTTGCGAACAAAGAATTTCGGCAGTGGACCCACATTTTCATCACTCACTCCTCCTTTGTGATACCCGTCGTGTGTCCTCTGGCCAAGGCGGAAGGGGGGAACTTAAAATTTGCTACGGTTTGGACTTTTAAAACTCTATTGCCGTTTTGCTGTCCCCGGAATCTTGACAAGACGTGGCTGTGCGAGGGCTTCGTCATCGGCGGCCCCGGGGTTCCGTTATTCGGCCCCTCGAACAAAAGAGTTTCGAGCGACCGAATTATCCACATCATGGGTGGGCGGCAGAAATGGAGCGCGACTGATTCGAGATTATGGTCTCTGATTTTACCGGCGACAAGAGTCACACCACCATTCGTTTCGGCAGTCCTCAATGCGGGAAACAATTGATTTACAGTTAATGGAAAACTCGTGCATCGCCAGAATGATAAAAAACTCAAAAAGCCTTTAATTACTTATTAAGTGTGGTCCAGTGTCAAAAGAAAAGGAAATTGTATCGACATAAACTGATGGTGCTGAATTATACAAGCCTCTGAATATTTTACTTATTTTCTCTTTTCTTCCAAACAGGACTACTGCTGACTTGCTTATTACTCAGAAAATTCAATCTTATAATTTTTTTAAATTTTATTGCTTTTACACCTTGCAGCGCATAGAAATGTCTATCTGAAAATGTAATTAAATCACTTTCCTTTTTTAATTTAAATAAACTGTTGGTTTACTACGTAGAATATAAGTTGTGAACATGTCCGACAAGAGTGATGGAGGGGATAAGCTAAATTCTGGCGTATGAGTAATATTAAAGGTGCATGTGCAATAATCTTCCTACTCATCATGGCAATTGGCATGGCATCAAAAATGAGCCATAAATAATATTAGTACTCGTTAATTCGCGGTTTTTCTTGCTTCTCCCAAATAATTTTGAGATATACGTGTACTTGTACTTGTTTCACAGTTTGGAAGGAATGTTTTTTCTTGTTATTTCGTTCGCTTAGCGGTTGGAGTGAATAATATTAAATTGATTAAACTGATGGTTTCTACCTTCTTGTTTACAGGAAAATTGGAGGGGAAATAGTAGCTCCAGATCTTTAACTACCTGCTAAGTATTAGCCCTGCCACCGCCGACTTTTTCATCATATACCAAAGTAAGCTTCAACGGTTTTACTTATCCTTAACCCCAAAACAGAAAAGTTTGTGTTTTTGCTGTCATTAAGTCATCCTATATCATTTGCAACTCTATTAACACACATGGTTATGCCGACTGTTTGACGAAACCGGTCGTTTTAAATGAAATTCATTATTATTTATCAAGTTTTTCAAATTCCATCATGAAGTTCCATAGGGTTGAGCTGAGTGCCATAGAAAGCACACGTATCCAGGATCAGAACTGTCTGGGGTATTGTTCCGTGAATAGATCACGGAACAATACTTCTCCCGGAAAACTAAACAATAATAGCCCAAGTCAGATTCAGCGTGCGACCTTTGGGGAATCCTGTGATTTAACTAATATCCAGGATGTCACTACCGGCGGTAGTATAAGCATGTGATTATTAATGGTAAACAAAAGATTTTCTATTACTAACTAATGAAAAAAATCAATACCCTATAACTTCGTCCATTACTCAATAAAATTGTGTTAAGTTGAACTAGACAGGATGAAATGCAGTGAGTGTTATGAGTGGTGACGTGAATTACATACCTCCGACATTAGTCCATTCCCGACCTTTCATAAAAGTCTAACTTGGTGCGTTATGTTAAATGCCGTATTTTTGCTAATATTGCATACATGATAAAGATATCAAGACTGATGCGCTTTTAACTTCGGTTATTTGATGATAAAAGTTTGTCTCTTAATAATTATGATTTAAAATTTAGCTTGATATGTACTCTTAGGCAATTTTGTTAGTTGCGCAGCCATCTAGGAATGGTGGCTAAGATATACACTCGACTTAGTTGGTGCTGAGTTTCTTAATGCTAAGAGGATTTTTTCCTTCCTGCGGTTTTTTGGTAGTTTTCACGTTCATGGAAGAAAAATGATACCAGCACAATATTTACAACATAATGATACTTTCGTTCCAAAACATATTTTGTACATTTTATTTTCCTGTCTCAAAAATACGTATGGTTTTTTTGTAGAGCTGCTACGTTCGTTCAGTGTTCGGCTTTGTTGCTTTATGAGTGAACGTACAACCAATGCCAAACGGAAAAACGTTATGATTGACAGCGGAGTAAAATTCAGTATCACCTATATCCAATGCATATCTTAGTCATTCCTAACGTACTGGCTTCCCACCCTGAGGGCGCGGGTTCAAATCCCGGCGGTGTTGAATATTTTTCAGAGGTATCTCGATCCCTACTTGAGGTGCTTTGTGGAGGGCACTTTGAGTGAGTACGCCGTCCGTCGGATGGGACGTTAAGCCGCGGACCCCTTGGCGCCTTTCGTAAAGAGTAGGCTAATGCCGACGCCGGGTTTCTCTCCACCCTTCATCCTTTCCTGTCCTTCCCCTATGGCGCAAATGACCTTAGCTGTCGGTCGCCTCCCCTCAAAACTACTACTACTTAGTCATTCCCAGAGGCCATGACGACTAACACGGTTGCAAAACGTTACACATCGATACTAATCCGAATGATTAAGAAACAGCCATTTATCATCAATGAGTCAAAAGTTAAAAGCAGATACAAGCATTTGTAAGTATTTGTATCCCAAACTATGTCGGTGATTCCTTTCTATTGAGAATTTGGTCAGTTTCCTGTGTTGAATATCCCGAACAAATGGACTGGCAACAGCGGCCAAACATCCACTGTAAATTACGCGGTAATATATATCTATCCATCTATCTATACTCCAGTTCCTTAGGCGTTGACTTCTCACTCCGGCACCACCCCTCGTTCCCCCTTCTCCCTCCCATCTGGCCAATCTTTCCTTTCGCTTCTCAAATCCGTGAATCGAAATGCAAATCAACGCGGCGGGGAGGCCAACTCGAACCAAATCCCATCCCTCACTCTCTCCCTATTCTCCCTTTCCCCTCTTATTCTCCTCTTTCCCACTCTCACCCCACTGCTAGTCGCCGACCTCTCTGTGACTTCCCTGTCCACTTTCTCCACGCTGCATGCTTGCCGCGAGTTCAATGCCAAGGTTTCGGAGTTGGTGCAGTGAACTCCGGCGTCGCGATGTCGACCTCTTTGCTCGTTAGCGAGAGCTCTTCCTCGCTTCCTCCCCTCCCTCTCTCTTGCTCGCACACGGCTCTCTTACGGTGCGGAATGGGTTTCGGAAAGCGGCAGTGGGGGTGGCGATGGGAGTGTGGGCGGGGATGCTGTGGAGAAAACTCCCATACCATGGAGAAGAGGGAGGGAGGAATGGAAATCGAGGCGGGACGGGAGAGACTACGGTTCGAGTACTGAAGTGCTGTCCGAGGGGGGAAAGAAGGATTGGGTGGCGGGGGAACCATAGGGTGTGGAGGATTGGACGTAGGTGGCGGAGGAGGTGGTGGTGGGTGGAGGTCATGATGACCCCTTATGTGGAGAGAGAGGGGAAAGGGACCGAGGTGAATGTAGGGGAGAGGGTTGTTAACGAGGGATGTCGATGGCCTGGGTAACAAGTGCCAATTCTCCTTCTCGTGCGCTACTGGAAACTTCCGCAGTCGTTATCGTATCCTTCGGGTCCCCGTGTCTGCAAAAAAGGGAGACAAATGACTGTTGTCGGTGAAGTGGCAAGAAGCCCTTTTCACGGCGCTGAATGAAACATTTGCGTGAAAAAATCTTCGGACGTTGTTTGCCATTTTTTGCCGTGCGTCAGGTTAATCAATGAAAGTTGAGAGTTGATAATGCGTTCACGGTTGGTGTGTGGTAGGTACGTACCCAAAAAAACTGACAGGCGATTTTTGTCAGTGGTTAAAAACTCTTCCTAGGAAGTGATTTACCCGTGCTCGTCTATTTATCCATAACTTATACTTATTCGATGATTCTCAGCGTTTCACCATCGTGTCTCATAAAACATAATAAAGCACCTCTTATGAATAGATTTATGCTCTCTTGACTTAAAATCCATTTTCATCGCTCGTAACAGACGATACTTTAAGAACTCTACATTTTTTTAAGTAGGTCCGCTATTTAAAAAGCAATCATTGTGTTTACAGAATTTTCTTCATAATCTAAAGTCATTACTCTCAGTGAACGAAGAACTTAATTACCCACAAGCGTTCTTTTCATAAAACTTTCTCTAAGCACAGTTCATTGAACAACTGATGGTATATAAAATAAAATAAGAAGCAATAAAAATCCGAGGAAATATTTCCTATGTAAGAATAGTTTTGGAACTATATAGACCAAATAAACTTAAGGAATTGGCACTCAGAAGCTCTATAAATTAGCTCAAGAGATCTCGACGTTTTATGGAAGAGCATAAGGCTAGACCTGTCGGCAAGAGAAGTATTAGCAATGGTTCTCCGTGAAGAAATTCCTTGCACTAAGGAAAGAGTTGGACGCTTCGAGCGATAAAATCAGATTAATGAAGCGAGAAGCAACCTCTGCATGGGAACTATACCGGATCTCTCCCACTCCATCGGCACGTAGAAAGGCAGGAAAGGAAAGATAGAGAGAGAGACGGCCGTTTTACTATCGGTTGAATCAACAGAATTTTTAATGCAATCAACCATTCCAATAGTCGCCTTGGTTTCCGTCCCGTCGATCTCGACCTTTTCCACCACCTTCCTCGCTTTTCCCTTCTCCTTCCTCCATCCCTTCATTCTGCCCCGATCTCTCCAGTGTATTCCTCCTTTTGGGAATTATCCACACGACCTCCTCGACGAATCGCCGTGCTCAGCCACCCTTCCCGCAACCTGGAGGCTATCGGCACGCCTCTTTAAGGATGGACAAGGCTGGCGGGGGCGGAGGAGGGGGAGGTAGGGGGTTGGTTCTTTATACTCTCACCCTTCTTTATTCGCAACCGGCTCGATCGAACTTTGAAAGGTGGTGGAAAACCTTGGGACATCTCACGGGCAGGAGGGAAAGGGGATCGTATTGTATTTGTTAGCTCTTCCTTGAAGATCTTCTGAAAATGGCGATGGCATGGTGCGAAAAAGGCGTGGGATGACATAAGTATTGGCGGAATTGGAAGGCTGGACACTGTGGACTTAGTGCTTATCAACGATCAATCAGTACCATAGTTATTTTTAAAGCTGTACCTCTTGTACGATACAATATTGCTATCGTGATTGCTTCGATGAATTTAAATATAACGCGTTTATTAATATAAAATATTTAGTATGTTTGCTAATGTGTGGTGAAAAAAGCCCTAGTTGGGAAATCCATGGTAACTTATAGTCCTTGCTGCACACAGACGGTCTTATACTGGTATGGCTGAAACTTTTGCCTATTGATTTCATTAACGTTTGTGTTTTCTTACATTTTCCATAGCCTCTGTAAGACTTCGTTCGTGAGAGTCATCTCATTAAGCCATGACTGAAATAATGAGGCTTATTGACCTATTCATGTCCATTCTTTAACTATCCTGCGAAGAAAATGCAGTAAAATCATATTTACACTCGCTTCAGTGTTATAACCTAATCCTCTATCGATATAAATCGATGACCACTATTCTTTCCCTGCGCTCCAACCATGATGACGTTTGTATTGCAGGCCCTTTTGGCACTTCACAGGGAAATGCACGCTACTGAGAGGGAACTGAGACTAATATAAAATGAATACCTAATCTTTTGTTATCCTTGAACCTTCCATAAAATACTACTCAATAATCAATTCCCACTCAAAGCGTGTAAATAAATATATGCCAACATTTTTGGGAACTTCGGAAATAAGCACTGTTTATGAAGAAATTCTATAGCCTGTTCCTCTCATATTGCAGTGGTATTAAGGATTACTGAATCTGACGCTACAGCTGAGCCCCTTGGCTTACATTTTTGGAGAAAAGATATATTGTCATGGCCAAGAGTAAAAACGAAGAACGTATTCACTCATTCGGTCCAGCCAGTCCGTTCCATAGGGTTCCTCTGCCGCAATGGCTCAAATGTCGCCCGTCCGCCGTTCAACCCCCTTGGCTCCATCGGCGGGAACACCGCCACCCTCTTTCACCCATTCCTTCGCCTCGGGAAGGAGGAGTGTGGAGAGGGGCGAGAGACCTTGTGCACTGCGGCAGTGGACGACAGGTGGGATGAAGTGCGCGCCCGGGTGTGTGTGTGTGCGCGCGAGTATTCTAGGGACGTCTGAAAGGATGGACTCGAGAGAGAGAGAGAGAGAGAGGGAGAGAAAGAAAGAGAACGAGGGGGAAAAGAGATCGTCGAGAATCGTCCGCTAAGGGCAGAATGATGAAGTGGATGGCCTGAGGAAAAAATAAGGTGGTGGGGAAGAGGAGAATCGCAGATGTCAGGAGCGCGACTAAAAGCTTGGAAATTAGCCAGGGGCATGTGAGAGGCACAGTTTACACGGATGCGCGCGGAGAGGAAAGCGAGAGTGGAATCACGAATGGCTTGTAGCGAGTGATATCCCGAGGACTTTGTGGGTGTTAGATGCACCGTGCTAAAACGGGAAGGCCAGATGGAAAGAGGTGCACTACAGTGAAGAATTTGTGTATGGTAGATTGGTGAAAAGTGTTTTCCAGAAATGACTACAATAATGTCACATTTTACCGAGAGATCACCACAAATAGATATTTTTGGAAATGTAATTCCAACTTGCGGCCAAATCATTGGCGGATAGTTAAAGCTCCACATTTTTTTATCGGTATATCCCAATGAATAACTAAAATAAATGGCAGGAGGCCATACATCTCACCTCATACTTACCAAATTATAGATGCTGGTAATGCAAAGGCTTCAGCGCAGTTCAATACTACCCGAGTACTTTGCGAAATTAGGTTGCTCAAAGATGAGTGTTAAACGTTTCTAACACTGTTTTTCTCCTTCATTCTTTCTTTAAATTTTGTCAGTGAATAGAATATTGAAGTATTACAAAAATAAATTTATTTCTTTTCAATATGCTAGTAGGTGATTAGTTACTCTTAATGGCAGCAAGATTGAGCCGACGAGAGGAAGTTGCTTTCTCCTAGAGCTTTTAAAAGGAAGCTTTTGGCAGATGAGAGGGAGGATGTGCATTCACCGTTGAGGACAGGTCGCTTAGCCATATTACTGCCAAGCCAGTCCTTATCGGCGGACATGCGTTGACTGAGTATGGGACACGATGAAAAGTACGCAACAAAAGCCTCAACAAACTATCCAAAGGACCATAAATCGCAAAGGTTGACATGGATGCGCAAGCCATGCTTATGCTTCAATTATAGCCAAGCAAGAATTTAATCTTGATTTATTCGCCATTCCGTGATCATTAGATTTTTAAAAGAATTTTGCCGAGAAAATATGTGTATCGGTTTCACATGTTTTCTTTATTTCTTATCTTTATGATAAATCAACTGATACATCCCATACTCAGGTAAATTTAAGTTCACTGATTCTGAATTCCTTCAGAAGACTTTCAAAGTGAAAGGTTATCGCAGCAATAGGCACCTAATGCACCTCAAGGCATTCTAACCTTTTTCCGTTGATAGATAAAGGGTATATGTATCTTTTAACAAATGAACGATGTTTTACTCGCCTAAAAATTTGTTGATTCTTTATTTCAGACCGCAGAACTTATATTTTTAGTATCTAACTAAGAATTATAAGGAATGCGGTTATTTTCGTCTAGATTCCCTAATCGCAAATTATATGTGATCGTATGCAATTACGGAAAATTCACGATGTCATGTAATGGTTAAAGAAGTCTACATGGTGCTCTCTTGCTTTAATTCGACATCCTATCCCATTAATGTGATTCCCCGCAATTTAAAGTGTTTTCTTTTCTTGGAGATGCATTTTATTTTTTGTTTGATTTTCGATTGTGCTGTGCGGCTCGTAGAGAGAGCGAAGGAGGATAAAGTGGAGGAAGATTAAACCGTGACATTGGCTTGTTGAAGCGAGAATTCCCCACTTGGACTTCTGCAAAGTATTGGCCGCTTTTTTTTGTCATTAATATGAGAATTCCTCTGTTGTCGGGGAACTTTAATTTTACCGATCACATGGAGGAAAGGAACTTCCTTTCTATGCAAGTGATTAGAAACGTTGATCCATCGCTTACTAAGCATTCCATGCTCGAGCACTTCTAAATATTTCCTGGTAAAATAATACATCCAGTGATTATTATTGCTTCCTTTTCCTGTTGGGTTGTCCCCTCTTTATATAACATGTAGTTTCTTGTTAATTCGTCTTCAACAGTAATATTTTATTATAAATCAAGCTTTAAATTCAGGCGTTGTTTCTGTGCTATGGGAAAAATAGTAGCGAACATTATAGGGTTCGTTTCCTCCCTTATACCAGTATCATTATGAAAATCATACCTGGATATCATTAAAAGGAATGTATTATGCATCCGATGTTAATCAGTTCCATTGGTTTCCGTGAGATAAGGAGGGATGCCGCTGAGGAACAGAAATAAAAAGATGCTCGCGGGCAAATCCAGTAAGCCAACCAGCCGTGGAAGTACGGTATCGAGCATTTCTCACAGAAACAAACAAAATCGCGAAAGCGATCACGTGAAATTCCCTTCGACACCCCTATAGACCGTGAAATTGAGGGAAATTAACAGATGAATGAAACAGGCGGCTCGATGGGTGTAAAAAAAAGATGGCCAACAGAAAGTGCGGCGCTGGTAAATCAGCAGCGCCATGCGGTCGCGGAGACTGATGGAGAAAGAAAGGCAGAATGATAGAGAGAAAGGGAAGGTAGAGATGGAGGTGAAAGAGACGAGCATAGAGAGTGGGAGGGACAGAATTGGAGGAGAAGGAGCTGAAAATCCTGTCTCGGCTGTACGAGAATCATGCAGCAATGCTAGAAGGAGAGAAGTGGTTTAGAAGTAATGGCGAATTGGGTGAGAGGGAAGGGAATAGAGAGATGGTTTGTAGAAAAGTAAAAGGAGGGAATCTGCTTGAAAGGCTGGTGGAAGCGGGAGTTTGGAGTGTGGGTGTGGGTGAGGCATTTCGATGGACGCTCAGGGGGAGACAGGGAGCATGGCGAGGGCGGATGTACCGCATTAACTCCTTGGAGAGCTTGCTTTCTCGCGAACGGAGAAGGGCAAAAAGTTATTTTCTCCCTTGCCTCCTCCATTCGATTTTGTTCTTCTCTTTCTTCGCTCTGTGTATACTTTCCTTCTTTCTTTGAACTTATTTTGATTCCTTCATACGTAATTGTATGTATTTTGGCTGTATGTATTTTGACTCCTTCATACGTAACGAATCCGGATAGTAGAAATAATATCGCCTCCCTCAAATCGAAGTGTTTTTCCTTAAGCTCTCTCGTGACGAACGGTTCTTAGTACGATCATGCTTTCTCATTTTACTTATTTCTCGTCATTTTCAGATTTTATTGCTTCGCTTATCATCTCTACTGAGAGTGTCTGCTTGTATCTATTACTTTTAATAACCTCCATAGCTTCCCTTAGGTCTTCAGATTCCTTAGTATTGTTGGCTTGCGAGAATTCAGTGCGCGAAAGTGATTAATTCATTGAGGATCACCGCAACAAAAGTAAAAATATTTTTTTGCTTTGTGGTTGAAAGTTTGAACAAAGTTTTTTGGAAGTATCGACGCATATTTTCATAAAATCAGTAAATTACATTGGCAGTATTGAAAGTAAAGTTCCTCTCGATCGCGTGCTTCATTGCATATTTTCTAGCTAATGTGATTAAAATGCCATTGAAAAAAAACACTTTAAATGATGAACAATACGATGCGATTATAATATTTTTAAATGGAAGTAATATTTACAAATTAACTTAATGAACGAGAGATTATGAAATCCAACTGGAATTCGGCACATCTCAACTAATTTACTCTATCGCAAATAATAACGGCAAATTGTCAATAAACTCGATGTGAGGGCATTTGAAGAAACAGTAACAATGTTTCTTTCAAAAGTACAGTACACATCATGAGGATAAAATCCATTTAAATGATATTAATAAATAATATTGAGATATAAAAATTAATAAAACAGTAGTAATGAACCGAAGTAATAAGTACAGTTTGAAATGAGACGTTTCTACATTACGTATATCGTGGGTGGATCGTTTTGTTTTTTCTGATGTATATGTCGATCCGTAAAGGTTCAAGTGATTCAAATTTCAGCTATTTGACTTCATATAAAAAATTATTCTTCTTGCATAAAAGTATTCCCTTCCCTTCTTATTATATCAGACTAAAAACGAAAGTAAGGCCGGCAAATTACGTATCTTCGCCTGCAACTATGTTCAACATCATTTTCATGTCACCTAAGAAGTGACCGGTTATAAATAGCCATCCTCTTTCTTTTTTACCAAAGAGAGCTTAAAAGAAACAGTTGCTCGAGTCGAAATTAAACGTAGCAAATCAAGAGTAAGGTCAAAATGACTTTTAATGCCCTTGATGATAGTTCCTTGCGGATGCGGTAGAAGAGCAGACGTTAGCCAGGTGTCCATGGCTCTTATGCCGTGGGATCCTTAAAAGAGACGCTTTGTACCCAGGTCTCCGTTTTCGTGATTGCATGGCGAGAAGTTCCCAGAGGGGAATAAGGCATCTCGTATCAAATTCATTACATCCATCTCAAGCTGTCGGAAGCTCAAAGAATAAGTTCCGGAAGTTCAGAAGTAGTTATGCAGGGTACACGAGAAATTCAACCCAGGCATGTTTCCCCTGTAGGTTTCTTGCCATTTTTCTTCTGTGATGTTCTTTGTAACTGCATTCCATGGTGGACTAAGCATATTATGCCGTTTTTTCTTAGAGGAACTTTAAATATATCAATGGCCACTGTGGTTCCGTTCCACCAAGACAACGAAAGTAATAGCTCCGGCTAAGAATGTAGGGCATCATGGAATCGTCGTTCATCTTTCGTTTACACTCATTTATCATTAAGATCTTATGATTTATATGATTTTGAAAGGCGAAGAAAAATGTGTGAATGTGAATATGGTGAGGGTAATATTTAATAGCATAGTGACAGTCGTGACAGCTTCAAATATGAGGTTTGTGGAAAGGTTCTTCCTTCCCATGCGTCTGTTCTCTAATTTGAGGAAAGATTTCGGGGGTACTTGTGCATAATTACAATAATAACGATATCAAAAAACGTGACCGAACAAAATGGTATTCACATGAAAATTCCACATTTTAATGGCTTCATGCTATTATTTGAAGTAATGCACGCAGAATAAAATGTATTTTCTTTCGCTACTTGCTAACGTTAATCATTTATTTTACAGTTGGGAACGGGTCACATTCCCCCGCACTTTTAATAATAATTTAGCCTTCGGTAGATAGATTTCTACCTTCTCTCACGCTTCTCCGTCCGGGAAAGTGCACAGGTTGGAATAGCCCGCAAATAAAAATTCGCTCTCGGAGCCGAGTCCGCCATTATTGCTGCCCCCTCGATCGGCCGTTGCATGTTCCTATCGTTTATGCGCCGCTGCGGTGCGTTATCTTCTCCTCTTGCTCCTTGACACTCTTGCAGCGGAGCTTGTTGCCCGCTACCATTTCCATTCTCGCCTTCAATCATTCTCCCCATTTATCCTGCCATCTTTAACCGACCTTTATAAAGTGCATACCCCCATCTCTCTATCTCTCTCCCTCCTCCCTACCTATCCACCCCCCCCCCCATCCACCAACCAACCTCGCATGTACGCTCCCTCGGGAGAAAGACCACCACTTTTCCCGCACATCCCCCCTAACCTCACAACCAAAACATCTTCTCACGCATTCCAACACCTTTTTTACATTGCCATTATTCCCGACTTCTTTTCTTCCCGTTCGCGTTCTTTTCTTTTTTTTACGTTTCCCGCAACATCCTTTTCATCTCCGCTCTCTCCCTCTTTTCCTTCAACCGCCACCCTCTCTTTTCCCGACCTCCATCCACCCCGCCTTCTTCGCCGCGTTTCCTTGTTCGTGGCGGACAAGTCCATCTCCCGACCCCCATTCCCTTGCCCCCTTTTTAACCCTTTATGCACGCCTCGTGCATCCCAGCCCTTTTCCTCTTCCCGCCACTCCAGCCTTCTTCACATCTCCCTCTCTCTCGCTTCTCTATCCCCGACTCAGAATCCTCTCAAAAAATTGCTTCCAGCTCACTGAGGCCATCGCCACGGATCCCACTACCGTGTGGCCAGTGCACTCCACCAGAGACAAATGAAGATGGCGTGTCGCATATTTTTCTTCCCTCTCGAGCAGCCTGCATGTATATTTCTTCTACGTTCTCCTGCTCTCTCTCTCTCTCTCTCACACACATACATACACAAATAGTCTCTAACTCTCTCTCTCTCTTTGGTGGCAGGCAAACGCTCCGTGACCCCTTTCATTCCCATCTTCATTGTTCATGAGGAATCCCAGATCACAAGAGGTGTCTAAACCTGTTACTGCTGGAATACGAAAAACCATATTAATTTATTTTTTTGTCAACGACCGACAATCCAAAATGCTAAAATCAGCATATTATATGGTCAAATAGAAATCTTGGAACAATAATAAGTAGAGTAGGACTGAAGTACATTTAAAAGCCACCAATCATTACTCAATTAGGCGATAAAATGATCTGTACGTATAGATTACTGCGAAATTGCATGCATACCGTAAGTAGCTAGCGAATGATAAAGTAGAAAACACCATTCATTCATAGAATACTTGAAAAAGTCGTGTTCTTTCTTATATGTTGACATTTAAAGGAAGAAAATATATTTACTGAGGGAAACTAGGGTTTAAACTCACTAGAAGGGTTACTCATGTAGCCCCTATAACTCATGGATATCATTGGAGGTGAATGTATTTAGCCTTGTCATTCTCGAAATAGCTCAAGCCTTCGTTCCATTAGTCGTTTATTGAAAAATGTAACATACCCGCCTTAATCTTTTGTTCGTAGTTGAGAACATGAGAATTGGTGAAATGGAGAAAAACGTAGCAATCAATATGATTAATGCCGTTCAAGGAGGACAAAAATGGGGAGATAACGATTCTGTGAAATGGTTCTTTTTTTCCAACTGGCGAACCAGGATATTAGACCAAGTATATGGGAACAAGAAGGACAGGACCTTGAAGGAGCAAATGGAGGCTTGAACTCTTCTCATGCTCGTGAAGGTTGTTGCTGTAATTACCCCGGCATTTTCCCATCCGCAGTTTCACATTAGAGAAAATCTTTTCTCCGATGATACGATGCAAATAAAGCAGGCTCAACGTACAAAGTAACTCGTTTATTGCGGTGAGGTCTCTTTTTTCTAGCTGTCTCAGGGAGCATCTCAAATGTAAGTAGAAGAGCAGCTCACTTGTCGAGCCGTGTGGCAAAAAGGCTAATTTTTTAATGCGAATTCTCATTCCGATCCTCCCTTCCCCCTCTGTTCTCCCTCTCCATCGGTCGTCAATTCAATGTTTCCTCGCATACTTCATCTCCGTCTCATCTTCTTGTTCGGATTGGAGAGTGGCTAGCCATTGCTCTAATGCGCTCTCTTCTTGTCGGGAGTTCCTTTAACGGCCCCTGCGGGTGTCCGTTCGCTGACGACGGCGTGCAATATTCATGCGAGGCGTCCACGGGATGTGGTCTCCTCGCATAGGAACGCAGTGATGTTAAGGAAGAAAGCTTCCAGGGGTTAAAAAGTTTCTCCTTGTACCTAGTTAGTTATCGGTATTTTAAGAGCTTTACTCTTTAAGGAAGGTTGGTTATAATAGTTCACTCGACTTTGATATGACGATGAAATTACTTTCGGCTCGTAAAAATTAAAACTTTTGGAATCGTACTATTCGTTTTCTGTTTTTGTTAGGAGTGTGTTCCATGAGAGTTGCAAGGAGTGCAACAAATTCCCATCGAATGTAATAATTTTGTTCAATCACCGAGTTAATGTCAGAGTAAAGAGTTTCCCCCAGCTGATCGAGAGGACTAAGTACGAAGCTTGGTGTAATCACGATCGTGAAGGATTAGCAACATTTGAAGTGCTTTAAGTTTCATGTCGATCTTTAACATCTACTTTCAACGTTGCTGACCTTTAAACTACCATCAATAACAGCGTATTAAAATTATAAAATTTAATTGATACGTGTATCGATGTACACGTATCAATAAAATCTAATTGATACGTGTACATGTACACCATGCCCCACGAGCCGGTGCAAGTGCGTCCGGTGGTAGGGTACCAGCCATGCATGCACAACTCTCAGTACATTTTATTGAATTTATTTGGTTCATTAGTTAAATACTCATTTCAAGGTATTTAGGTATAATGCCTAGCATACGAGTATATTACAGAATAAGTATAATTTTAAAAAATTGCTCATACTTCCTTTAATGTAACCAACTTTCTGTTAACGTATCAATGAAAATATTTCGAACGTGCCTTTACGGTTTCAGTCCCAGTATTTAGGTGACACCCAGATATTTCACGGTCCGCGATAGAGGTATCTAATTGTGCCAGTCGTAAGTGTGATGCGATTTCTTTGCCTAGAATTATGTGACGGCCAGTTCTTCCCAAGGCATCTAGCTGGAAAGTCGTCCTCACGTAAAGTCAGGCAATAGTATTGTTTAGTTCGCTTAAAAATAAATAGGAATTGAATTTTGTTTCATCACTAATACCTTTACGGCCATGGCTATCACCTAAGGTCGTCTCATCAAAGGATAACTTAATTTTGCTGTTTATGTTAGAATGCAGATCATTAACGCACTTGAGAAATGATGATGAGCACCGATGACGCATCCGTGGTGGTCACTGGAGATTGCTTTCACAAACTCGAACCGCTTCAGGTAATTATAATTTTCAATTTTCTCAGGCATTCAAGCAGAAAACCTCAAACGCAGTATTCTGTTTTGCCTCTAACTCCATGGGGTTTTAGTTTTTAGTATTTTATTAATAGTTAATGGTCAGCTGTTTTGAAATTGAAAAAAAAACCTATTTCGTTCTTCGGTTCTTCCTGGTTCAGGTCCTCATGATCGAAAAAGTGAAGTTATTTTTTACTTATACTGTTTCTCATTCTCTTTCGGGAATCGTCTTTGAGTCTATTTTTAGCATATGTACATGTAGTCATAGTTTTAAGATCAAGGTTTTACAATTAGATGGAGACACAAGGTATTGGATTTGATTATTTGTAGGGTTATTTTTCCGCTTACGTTATACGTCGGTGAAATGGGTTATTTTCCACTGTCATTCAGTCCAGCACTCAACCTTCCGAAAAGGTCTTAATGAACTTCTTCTCGGTGCAGTCTGGAACCTAATTTTTTGGTACTCGGGAAGACTTAGCTTCCAAGAATTTAATAGCTTTGATGTTAGTAGCTGTTAAATCAGCGGTTTATAATTTTGCAACTTTTCATTATTTTTAATGTAAGGGTAATTTTACATCTTTTTGGGTTCATTTTCACCTTCTAAATCGTTCTTAAGGAATTTTTATTAAGCATTCTGTTGGTAATTGATGCACAATTTCATCCTTTAATGGCTCAATAGCTACTCGTTTAAATTCCATGATGCATTTGGTTCGAGGTAATTGGGCTTAATTTAATGTTCTTCATCTGCTAAATATCTGATGCCTGTTTATCACGATTATGCGTCGTGACACACCTTTTAGCTTCCGATTTGAAAAAAATAGAAGGCGTCTTCGGATATAAAGACCTCAATTATTTCTTCTAGGTTCATAAATGAGCATTCGCTGCGGGAAAAGGAGAGTTATTTTTTGTCAATCTGTGGATTAAAATAATTACTAACCTACCCCAAATGTAACGGATCAATACTTTTGACCTTAACTAATAATGTTTATCTTTATGATGGATGTAATATACTTTTAGACTAAGCCTAATTTTTATGTTATGAAGGATTCCACATTTTATTTTATTTAAAGTTTTTTTACGACCATATATTTTAGTTAGGTCATGGATTATTGCTTGAGTAGTTTGAATTATTCGAAACTGTGATGGAAAGTGATGAATTATACCCCTAGTGAAAAATGAAAGCCACTTTGATTTATGTTTTTTTTACTGTAATCGTAGACCTATTGAAGAGGACTAATTTTATATTTATACTCCCTTCATTCTCAGTGACAGCTGAAACTCTGCCCTTACGATTTTTGCGATGCTATATTTCAAGACTAAGTGCCTATATAATGGACTCTGTAAAGTGATGGAGGAAGAAAAGTGCAGTAAAATTGTAAGCACGACCGGATAAAAATCCTCTGGGCTGAGTTTATTGCTTTTCGTATATTTCGATTCCATACTGTGTATCGGGTGAAAGAATTATCTATATACTCCAAACTTACTTCTTATATATATATATACATATATATATATATATATATATATATATATGTATATATATATATATTCCTTCCGTAAACAAAAATTCATTAAATTACCGAAAATAAATAAATACCGAGGGAATTCAAAGATGGGAGCAGCGGAGTTGAAAGCATTCCGCTACCCCTCTAATAGACCCCATTTAAAGGCATGAGTGCATAAATTACGCGGATTGTATGGCGGGGCAGCGAATGGTTTTAAGCCTCGGTCATTAATCGATGCGCGCGGGAGAGGCAGGCTTCGCGGATGGAGGTCGCGAATGCTCCTCCCACCCGTGGCCAATATTATGCCGGGCAGAGACTGCTTCGCCGCTGCGACTGTTTCGAACTCGAGGGGAAGGCAACCGCGAGCGAGCGCCGTTCGCAGGTGACACGATGCTGCCAATTAGTGTCCCGTGGGCCCCTTCGCCCAGGGATTAAACCTAAGAAATCATAATTTCCTTTCAACTCTCCCGGCCCTTAATATCGTTTGCTCGCGGGAGTCCGAGTCGAGCCTACTATCGGTCTCCCTCCGTTCGGGATGTCTATTTATTGGCATGTCTCCTCCGCGTCTCTTTTATCGCTTTGCATCCCTTTCGATATCCGCTGTCGTTTGTTTCTCCTCTCCCGTTTGTTTCCTCCCTCCCCGTCGCGAACCACCGTGTGCCTGCCTGTCTGAGGAGGCCCCTTAACGCCGTCGTGCTCTGCGTCAGTTCACCCGTCACGCCACTTTTCTCTTCCCCTGAGCTTCCTTTGTGTCACTCCCATTCACTTCGCACTATTTCAGTGCAAATACAGGGCACACCGGTCGTTCCTCATTCCTGGAGTGATGAATTACTTGAATGGGCTGATATTTTACCTAATGCCTAGGGTTGAACCTTCACTTGCGGGTATTTTTCATAGGTAATCATGGGATTTCACCATTCTGAGGGATATGTCATTTTACCATTCTGTCTATGCTGTTTGGGTAACGATTGTTTTTGTATGCTAACATGTCATTTCAAATAATTGCTTTGCTAATATATTCATCCTTATACAATTAGATCCATACCTACTGAAGACACAATCTTTGCCGAAGGGCCTTACAAATTGAAGAAATGTTATTTATTGTATGTTTCAAGTTCCTTTCTATAAAGAGGCACGAGCTTATTAAGCATGCGTTGAGTTATGCCTGTTCAGTAATTCTTTTTGATTCTCCCAGAGATAATTAGTTGCCTTTCTAAAGTAAATTCCCCATTAAGTCTGTCATGTTAATCTAAATAAATCATTGATGTTCCTTATTAATTGCTATCCTGAAAAAATTAATATTGCAAAGTTCATTATCTACTGGTATAGGAGGAAGTTTTCATGAAAAGATATGCCTTATTCAATATTAATATAGTTCTCATTTTGGTTGTCTGTGTTTCCGATTATTTAATTTGGCTTTAAATATTTGCTCTGAGCTTATTTCCCGTTTCAATAAATACGATTATTATCTTCTAAACATATTCTGGGGTGGTTTCTGATCATCAATATTCACGCTCTCTCGCAAGGACCTTCCAGGGCGAACCGATGTGGCGAAAAATGTGGTAGTACTTCATGCCTCCTTATAGTAGTTTTCTCTCTTAGTTTTCGCTTTCATCACTCTAATAATAAGCTATTCATTCTCAATTCACTAGTAATTTATGAGGACTGTTAATCCAAATCTACGCCATACACGCTTCACCAGTCCACTTACTGTTTCAACTTGCCAGTTTCATTATTCTTTGCCATCCACCTCTCATCCTACTACCTCGTCCCGTCCTATTTATGCCCTCCAATCCTTCTTTCACTCTCGTTCTAGAATCGCCTCTTTCGTCCTCTTCCGCAGACTCCCCGTCGGCATTTCCCTCTGCCCTCGACTCGGCCTATGAAATGGTTTCCGCCGTCTTCGTCATTGTCGCCACTCCCTTCCGACCTCGATGCTCGTGGGAGCATCTTTAATTGCCCGTCGACCAGGCAGTCGAACGGGGGTGAGTGAGGGAGGGGCTCGAGGGGGGACGAAGTAAAGTACGACCTGGATGGTAGCTTATGGTCGTCCATCTCGAGGAGGGGTCCGCCAAACGCTCACCCCTCAAGAAGACCCCCCGCCACCGAGACGGCTGAAGAGAAGACCGCCGCCGGTACGCGTTTGGTGCATCCCAGAGGCTCCTTCGGCAACATTTTATGCATTCAGATTGCCATCTAAGATAGTGAAAATTGTCTCCATAACTCGTCGTCGCGGTTCGGGTCTTATCTGTCAGCTTCATCCCTCCTCGCCGCTCCCGGGCCTTTTTCTTTCATCACCCGACATCGTTTTTCGATCGCTCCCGCCCTCCATCAACCCCTTCCACAGGATCAAACATACTCCCCGACTGAGCCTCACTCTCTTGGATGCCTCACCGTTTTTGTGAGAATCAAGCGTTTCGTCGGGAATCATTCGGTATGCTTTTTCTTCCCGATATTAATATTTTGGCGACCGGTCCAATTTTGTTACGGAATATGCTTTTTCATTTCTCTGCAGTCACTAGAACCATAAAAGAATTGGTTTTAAATCATCCCTCCCTTCCCAATTCCCTTTATTTCAGGTCGAAACGCGTCATTAAAGCCTTATTTCTTGCGCTAAGGCGGCGTACTACTAACTGCGAAGATCAAACCTAGCGTCTTGGGCTGTTGCGAATGCCACACTCGGAGTGAATTCATCCGTTAAAACCCTCAAAACTAACCGCATCCATATAGTGTCGGAGGTGGTAGTTGCGAACCAAAACTGGATTATCCTATGGCACATTATGCAGCAACATGCGGATATTTTGAATCAACATGCATATTTTGAACTTATCGTAAATGATTACGCGCAGTAAAATGTCGCTCTCCCATGTCATAATCTGTTGATGAGGTAACTTCTTGGGCTATAAAATAAGAAGACAAGAGAGATGGATCGAGAGGGGATGTTGCATTAATGAAAATACGGCAAAAAACTCGAGCTCTGGTCACACCAGTTCTCTCTTTTAAATTAACTAGCTCCTCGCGGAGTGATCTAAGGAGAAATCTCATCAGGCGACATAATGAAGAGTGTCGGGGAGGGTAAAGGAAGGGGGGAGGGGAAAGGAGGAAATAAGGTGGGGGATGGAAAAAAACAATAACGATACGCACATTATAATGAGATCGTTACACCAGATTGTCCCGAGGGTGGGGAGGCGGGGAAAACATTTAATCGCTTCATACCGCCCCGCTCCTTTGCATCGCTTCCTCCGTGTGCAGCCCCGCTCGTCGCTTTTTATCATCCACCACCCCCACCGCCCCTTGTTTTCCCCAACATCTCTCGCCGCCGCCGTCCTTAAAAACTCGCATCCCTTCCGCCCTTGCTCCCTTTCTTTTCTCCCAGCCGCCGCAACCATCCGCCACCTTCATCCACACCGCCCGCCTGCCCCACTCCGTACCCACCCGCCCCATCCTGATTCTATCTAGTCCATCCGATATTCCCCTTCACGCCTCTTTTGATTTATGACCCATTGAGTACTTTCTCCTAGACTCTTTTTTCCCCTCTCTCTTTCTCTATCCCACTACTCGCGTTCCTTTTTTTCATTTCCATTACTCTTTGTCCTTGTGTGTACCTCCCTTGTTCTCACCTCTGCGTAGTTGCGTCATCCATTCTTTCTCTCTCTCTTTTCCCTCTCCTATTCCCCATCCCTTCTATGCCTCGTCGCTGCTTAACATGCTCCGATACTCCGAACTTTCCCTATCATAGAATAGGATAGAACTTTTATGTGTACATAAGCGTGTGCGCAGCTCTCCCTCCATCTCTTTCCCTCGCTTTCTCTCTCTCTCCCTCTGGGGTTCTCTCTTTCACGCTCTTCACTCTCTCCATCCCAATCCGTCTGTTGGCTCCGAGTTTCCCTCTCTTTGTCTCCGTTTGACACCCATTGCGTGCATTCCACCCGGTTTATGTGTGTGCCTGCCTGGTCTTGAGTGTTCCAAGCATTACGCACCAATTCCTTGCTCGGTTTCAAACTCCTCGTTCTGCAAACAGCAGTGTGGAGGGAGATGAGGGAGAAAGAGTTTTTACTTCCAATTATTACCAAATCTACTACAAGATCTCTCTTTTTCTCCACCCTTCACTTTCTCCGTTCTTTCCCGTCTTCACCCATTTTTTGAGATTCCTATTTCATAAACTCATCGAATGCTCCTGCTGGTAACAAGACCGCCCTTCTCCCCTAAGCCTTGACGTAAATGGCAGTAAGGAGAACTTGAGGTGCGGGTAGGTAATCGGTTTTTTTTATTATTCCCGTACGTAAATGTGGCGTAAGTATCAGCTAAGTGGCACTTTACGTGTCGGCAAATGCACATTAAAGTGAGAATTAAGTATGCGAGGGAAGTATAATCCAAGGCGTATAAGGGTGTAAAATAGCCGCATTCGTTCGCCTTATAAAATCATTTACCGAATAATGCATGTATCTGCCCATCTCGAGATGACCATTGAATATCCATTGATTTTATTATATAAGAAACGTCTTGAATAAATTTGAAGGCTTGGAACTGCGATTCGAACGGCAGTAATGTGCCCTGAATGAATTTTTTTTGATGAATCAAAAATGAATTAATGGAACGCACGGTTTCATGCTTCACTCTTCGAAGTTTCTACAGAGCTCAGAGGAAAGGGAATAACATATTTTTAAATTAAAAATAAATGTCTCGGTGTATTTACAGCGGTGTATTCTCCATTAAAAATGGCAACCCTGGTGTGAGACAAGAGCTTTTCGGTCTAAAAAATATTTCTCCAATAATTTCACTTTTTTCTTGTTAGTGGCTTTTATCATTACGTTAAATTTTCCCCTTTTAACCTTTAGATCACAAAATTATCACAATTTTAGCCCATGAATTAGCTCCATACGTGCCTAAATGCAATTCTGAATTAATGAAAGCATAAGTTCGGGCTTAAAAAAATGTATGATAGTGCAAATAAATTGTTGGAAGTTCAAAATAATTTCGGTAATTTCAACAGCTGTAACTTTAGTGCAATCACCCGCTTTTATACACAAAAAACGCGAAATGTTACATCTGAAAAATTATTCACCTTGACAGGGATTCGAACCCGGCTCGGGATCAGATTACTTCAGCATTGTGAAATTTTCTCATCTTTCATAAGTTTGCAGTGATCTCCTTATTATTTAGCAAAACATTAAAAGAGCGGGGAATGAACAGTGAAATTTAAATGGGTTTTTACGCTATTCATCCTTGGATAAAAATGTTTGAAAACTATTAGTTATAGATGATCGATTTACGTTAAATTACAACTTACTGGATGCAACCTATTTGTTTTGTTCATTTTAAATTGAAGATTCCGTTGTAATGAAGAGCATAAAGGAACAAAACCTCTTGAGCTGTAATCATATAGGAGGCTTATGATAAGTGTTGCTACCTATTCTTCAAACGAATTCCGAAAGGACTCGGGCCTTGTGGCAATGGAACGGTGACTGAGGGAGAGTGATGGAGGTGACCATGAGATGGAAGTGGATATCTCAACACAAGAATGGACGAAGAATACGAAGGAAGTGCATGGGATGGAAGGAGCGAGAAAGGGACGGGTGATGAGGAGATTAGCGTGAGCGGGAGTTGCGAATGGGGAGAGGAAGGGGCGCACTCTCGCAAGAGGCACGGATCATCCAGGGTCGGGGGCGGAGGCAGCGGGAGGAGGAATGAGAGAGGGATTGTCGAGACTGCGAGGCGTGAGTCACTGACTAGGAGCGAGAGTGAACGACCTTAGACCGCACTCTTTCTTTCCTGGAACACCATCGCAGGGGTTTTTGTTCCCTCTCCCGTAATTTTACGCATTTGCAAGCAAAAAAAACATTCAATAAGTCGTTCGCTATTCTCTGAATCATCCCTGAGAAGCGATCAAAGTAATAACGGACATGGAAGAACGGAACTTTTCGGGGATGCTCTCCGCAACCAATGGACTCGGTGCTGTAATTCTTCATCCCATTGTCGCGCCATTGTGTAGGCTTCCTTTTCGGTCTGATCGTCATTTACGGTAGCACGCAGCCGCACGTTTAAAGGGGTGGTATTGTTCTGCTATGATGTCTTCCATATGCTCTCGTAAAAGTTGTTTCCTGCTGCAATCTGGTTGAATAACTTCCCTTTATAGAAATGTTTGAACATATGTGTGCCTTCTACTAATCGTAAACATTATTTAAATCATTATTTTGTCGCTTGATATTTGTTGATATTGTAGGTGTTGATGTTTCGTATTCCTCTCGCGTGCCGTGAAGAAGAAATATATAAGAGTTCGCGGAGGTAGTATTGTGCAATGAGCAAGCATCAAAATATGCGGTTTTGACTTAATTGGCGAAATATTTCTTTAGGAATAGTAATTATATTTTCAATGCTCCTGCAGTGGAACTGTGATGATTGTTTTTCATCATTAATCAGTCTTTATTTGAACTGTCTCTCAGCATCAATATAAGTTAGTTCATGTAATATAAATTATATTATTAATATTCATATAACAATATATTTTAGCTATTTATTGTGTAGTTATATTTTTGTATCGAAATATGTCTCTATGACTTCATCTATATTAAAATCAAGTAGACCAGTACTCCGAAATCGTCCCGAACTCTTTGGATGCGAACAATGATTCAATTTCGTTTATGAATACTTATTTGGGTTTGAACCTAGTACGCTTCTGCCATCCCTCCATTTAGTTTCAATCCGTTACCTTTGTCCTCCTCATGGATCTCGTAACATCAGTTTCCCTTTTCAATTCACACAAAATGTTGATTGTATTTAAATTCGTCTACACTAAACTGGTACTCCTCCTTTTCTCCATTTTCATCCATTTTACGACACGTTACACATCTTTCCTTTCAGCATACTATATGTAATTAAATTCCATGCTCATCAGAAACTAATCAGAATTCATAACTTTTTTGAAATTTAAATCTTAGAATGAATAGAATAGTGGTAACCTATCACTTTCTTCTTATTCAATTAAGCAATTTTTTAGCTAATAGTTTGGTTTATTACTCTTATTTGTAGGAGCCTGAATAAGCGATGAATTCTTGAGCTTTAATACCCGATGCCATAGTTTTTCGAAGCTTTGTTGATTTTGAAAAAATATTAATTTATTTAATCACGAAGAAAGCGATAGGTTACCACTGCCTATTAATTCTGAGTTTTCAATTCCTGAAAAATTATGAATTTTGATTAGTTTCAGGTGCATTTCGTGCGATTATATTTCAAGACAACTAAATTCAAGGAAAGAAAAATTATACTCAAAATAGACATGATTTCGTAATTTTTTAGTTTCCTTGTTTTTAGCAATATTATGCGAGCACAGATCATATTATTAAAGCATTATGCATTAATACCTTAGTAATCATTCTATTTTGAGGAATTATTGGCCCACATAGGACTAATATTATTTCCTAACACTTTATAGTCACCACAAATTTTCATTACTATCTCTTACCTCATAGTATGTGATGAAATGAGCATTTACTAGTGTTACAAGTACAGTTTTTGTTGTTTGTCACCGGAACTTGCTTCAGATAGGCTAAAACACGTTTATATTTAATTTTACTTATTTCACATACTGTTCATTTACAACTGCAGTTCACCGATTCTAGTTATTTAAAATGTCTGATATTAAAAGGTAGCTAATTCATCGGTTTCATTCTCGAAATACTGTATAAATACCCTGAGTTACTTTTAATGTACTCACTTCATCATTGAGCCACGTTTCTCCATCTTGCCGGTCCAGAGTTAGCTGGGAAGTAATTTATCATTAGCATCTAATCCACACATAACTTCAATTTTATGTTATTTGGAGTCACGTGTATTAAAGAAAGTTTCATATATTTCACGCGTCCTCGTCCTTAATTAAATGCTTATAAAGGGGTTCTGAAAAACGAGCATTTGAAAATGAGTGTGAGACGATTATCTCTTCCTTGAAGTGCTCAAAAGATTAATTTTCACCATCAGTGAAAAAAATTACCATTCAACTCTCACCGGCTTGCTCCCGCCACCGAACACTCGCGACAATTCGATATCGTCTAACAAATGTTCTCGATAAGTGTTACGCCTGCTCCGCCAATCGGTAATTTCAACGCGTGAATCGTCCTTTGATATAGCCGTCCACCATCCTTAACTCTCCCATTGTTAGAGCCCCGATCCGAGAGACCGTTGTCCTTTTATCTCCCGGGGATTCTCTCTCTCTCCCTCCCCCTGACCCTTGTACTTGTTGCTGCCGTTGTTGTGTAGCAACGGCTATCTCAAGCTAGCGCGGAGAATATATTTTTTACAACTTTCCCGAGGATGGAAAAACTGCATTGATCTTCGTACAATCGAACAAGCCGAAGAAAGAAGAGGAAGCGGTTCGAACGGGGAGCCGTGTGCGCGCAGGTGCCGCTGACGGCCTATCACGTAGTGCAATGGAGAGAAAGAGCAGGGGAGGAGGGAGCGAGTGAAAGAAGAAGGGTAGTGCGAAACAGGTACAGAGAGAGGTGTGTGTGTGTGACTCGCGTGTAAAAAAAGAAAGGGGTGGTGAGAGGAGGAATAGGACTAGAGGTTGCATCTTCGGCGCCAATTGCACCGGCCCGGACCTCTTTCTCCAGCGCGCTCACTCCATCCGGATCGCAGGCCGAAAGATTCCATCTTCACAAACGTCTCACTCCTTCTACCCTTTTCGCCCTCGCCCCATGCTCACCCCGACCGCGAGCATTAACTTAAGACATTTGTGCTCTCTCGGCTCTTACGGGCGAAGGTTCGGACGAGGAAGGGAGGACTAGGGTGGGTAATGGGACCGGGTAATCCAGTCACGAACTCCCTTATAGACAGATACCCGACTGAGTAGTAGAGAGAGGGAGAGGAGGAAACAAAAGCAGACGGAGCAATAATGGTGCAAAGAACCCACTTCTTCTCCCCTCTCGATCGTTCGCTCTGTTCCGGAAGATTACGTGTGCTTGAAGTTAGTACGAATGTCAGACGTAACCATGATTACAGAAAGGACGTCTGAAAAGAGTGCATTTCAAATTTTTTTCGATAAAATGCAACCAATGCAAGAAAAAAATGTGAGTTTTGCTCATTTTCAGTCATAAATTGTCGTTTTTTTCTACTATGTGATTCAGAAAGACATTATTTCAATATTTTCTCGCTGGCAAGTGACTGAAGAAATCGTGGGATCAAATTTTTTAAGCAACCGTCCAATCAATTTTAAGTGCATTCAAGACACTGATATCATTCTTCTTTTTGTATTTTAGTCTATTTCAAGTATATTTGGCCTTTTCGCTCCAAAATATAGACTTAAAATTAGCTTTAATGTAACAGTAAATTTTAAACAAAAATTCTGGAGTACTTCAGAAATAATTTTTAAAAATTTCCTACCAAATAAATACTAGGAATCCTGTCCGTGAGACTGAGTAAGGCATTTCCGATCCTTTTCCAGCTAACATTCTTCATTACCTTACACGACGTTTTTTTCCGTGAATAATTCCTCCGCTGAATTCTAATTCTTTTGCTTAGCTTCCAAATTTTGAAAGCATGAATCATTTCCTTAGTACTTTTTCTCTACTCCCTCAACTGCTCAAAGTGTTAGTCGTTATTTCTCTGAAACAAATGCACCTTTCTTCCTCAAGGAAGCACTCTTATTCATTTCAATACATTTTTATTTGGACGCAAAACGCTTATTTTGAAATTAATAAAATTAGTATGTATGGTCTCAAACAAATCAGGAAAGCGTGAGACCATCAAGTTAGAAGAATTAAATTTATCTATTATTATCTTAAAATATTTGATAACCTAAAATGCTAAAGTGTGGTATTTCTTTTTGTTTAATTCTTTTTCAATGTGAAATAGACTTTAGATTCCATATAGTTTTATACCCGTAAATTTGGTTTGAGTTTATTTCAATTCCCTACCTTTATGTTTTTAAAATGACGCCCGAACGAAGTATCTGGCTCACATACTAATGCGTTATTAATGTTTTGTTTAATGCAACGATATAATCATGAGGGGGTATTGATTTGTAATTAAATTTAACTGACGCCTATATTATTAACAAACGTTCATTTATTTCACTGACTATAATGGAACTAATATTAACCTCAGATACTTAAAGCTAGAGTCCTGACGCTTCATACTAAATTCGTTATATGCACTTAAGGTTAAATACGTCCCACGTCTCTCAAGGGACTTGGTTTCCATCCCTTTCCGGGGATGTTAATGTTCCTCCATTCCTCCCATCCTAGTCGAATATGTACGTTTGTAATATGATAACGTAAAAGCCGTTGGTGCTCAAGATGGGTTTTCCACGTAGCACAGCCATTGGCACAATAAATAAGCTTTCCTTACAAAAGCCGTACCGCACGGAAGACGCCTATTTGTGATACTCCTTGCACTTTCCTAACTTGTTCCACGTACGTACGTCGCATTCCCCGCCTCGTTTCCTCTCCCTTCTCACTCCCGGCAGCCTTTGTTCCTTGTTCTCTCTCCTATTCCCCTTTGTGGGCACCTCCCTTCCCACTCCTTCCTTTCCCCGGCCCATCCGCCACCTTCCTCGCGAATGCCACCCACACTTTCCTCGCCTCCGCGCATCCTTCTTCACAGCTCTGCCCACCTTACCTTGCCGTTTGCCTTCCATCTCCCCGGTTTTTTCAACCTTCTCCTTGGATTTCTCACCCCTCGTAAGTAGGCACCTCTCGCTTTCACCCCTCCATGCATTCCAGACGTTTATTTACTGTTTTCGTGGACTCTCTCAATAGCTCTAGCTCCAGAGTCTCTTTCACCTGACCACTCTCACTTTTGTCCTCGCCCATAATTTTCTTTTTTGAATAATGCATCGGCTTCCTTCGCCATTGTCGATTTAATGTTTTGGGTGAGTAAAGAGTGATTATTACTCTTTTAAGGTGAAATGTTTACTTTCATCACCGTAAACCGGAGTATAAGGCTTTCTTTGTCGTCTGGTTTTAAGGAGTTGGTTGGGAACTCTTTTTGTAATCCGTTGGTTGTGACTGCGTTTGTTCCGCATCGTTTAATGCCTCGAAAGTATTTTTTACTTCTAGTATGTTTTGTAATTGTTTTTTTTCTGTGCTAATTTACCTGATGTAGGAGTTTAAAATGATTCTATAATTTTTGCAAAATAAACTGAAAAGGCTGAATTCCACGCGCTGTACAGAGATTTTCCCTTCTTTAATTAATGATTCATACGGAACCTGTTAAATCTGTGTGCTGATTCTATCGTATAATAAGTTTATGAATGCTTTCCCCGGTTTATGAACGAGAAAAATCAATGCGGCAACTTTCTGAAATGAAAGAGAGGAAAAGAGGTAGAGTGAGAAACCGTGACACTACGGTCGTTTAAGTCTCCGTCCACCAGCGGCGGTGGAGTCGCGATGAGACGAGTGTAGTTGGCTTCATACAAATGCTGCGAGGATGTCCCTTTACCTGTCACCTTCATCACATAGTTCTACGTATCAAATTATGAGAATAACATTTCTCATATGTCCATTCCTTTTCTTCAACTTTAACGTACTATAATTCTTGCCCCGGAGCACGCTTCTACCCTTTCTTTTCTTCCTCGACGGATAGCATTTAGTTCCTCACTATTCTCAACTTCTACATTCTTCATAAGTTTTAATCGAAAAAAAAACTTCCTTTCGGCCTCTGCAGCCGCTAATTCCATGTCGCTTCAGTTATTCCACAAAACATCGCGTTTTATTATCATAAGCTCTAAGCATGTACGTTGCGTAGTTGTACAGCTATATAACGACTTACTTTGTCTTGTTTTACCGGTTAAATCGGCCTATCCGTGGTGATTTAAAAATCCCCATGGTTTCTAAAGCCGTGAAGATGAGTGGATTACTTTAAAAAATTCCTAAATTTTCGTAAAAATCTTTACTAATAAATCTAAATTACTGACCATACAATCATCACATAGATTTTGGGATTTGGTGAGAGTAATCCCACTCATGAATATGATCAAGTGTTCATAGTTCATCAATTTATATAAGTGTCTATAATATGAAATATTTCATTAGTAACAAAATATGTTATCATGAAGCTATAGAAGTAATTTTTTTTCCGTCGAGATTTGATATTTCTTATTCCTTTTAATTCTATGATAGAGTGAAATTAGACCTCTAATAATTAATTGCTATGATTTTCATTGTTAAAAAAGTCTCATTTCGTATGAGAAAGACCAAGCCCTGCTTATTAATCTTTTCATTTTACTATTAAAATTTAGTTGTGACACATTTTCCATAGGGTAGAATTGCTCTCAAAAATGCATAGTAATCAAATCGAAGGTTGGTTAATAACTAAGCGTAGGACTGATATAGTAACAAGTCTTGCGGTGTGTTACATTGACATAGTCAAGTTGCAATTTGAATGCGCTATAAAACGTCATCTTTGTCATCAATTTTTCATCATTGTTCCTGCTTGATGATTTTAGAGGGAAATGAGTACATAACATCTAAGCTCTAATATCATATGGTAAATGCTGGTAAATATCATAACATATTTTTTACTTGGGTTATAGTTGTCATTTCAAGAGAGCTAACTAAATAAGTCATACGTTAATTATATTTTAAATATATATCTCCCTTCTGGTGAGAAAAAACACGACCCAATTATTTAATGATGGTCTTTGCTTAAAATGAAAAAAATAAGTAACGTGAAAGTCATATTTGCATATTAGTTATTTTATTATTGTATTCATTATCATTGATAAAATACATGGGCGCTATATATAACTCCAGTTGATTGGTCGCACCCGGTTTCCAAATTTGAAAGCGAGAACGGTGAGGTAACTGTTTTCATCGTTGTTGGATATGACAAATGGATCATTCGGGCAACCTATGACTTCAAATTAAGCAGATTGTTGAAAAATTAAAATGTTTGTCGGGAAAGAAAATTGTAACAAAAAATTTCGAAATGTTATATACCAACAGCTGCTAAAATAGTTAAGTAAATTCATGACCTTGGAATTCGTTAATCCTATTTTCCACATATTCCTCTTGTATTTATGACATATTCTATTATATCATCCTCTGGTATCAACTGTATTATATACCATGGGACTTCTTTACTATGGCTACCTCTCCTCCCTTAAACCCTTGTTCATCCCCCTTTATCCCTTTTCTGTAAAAAGCTTAAATCAAATCAATCGTCCTGTTTCTTGTGGCGATCAAAGCTTCAATCTACCCTGCCTGTTATTTTAATAATTCCTATTTTTCTGCATGAACATATGTATCTCCAACTTTTGTACGTGCGTCAAGAGTAGTCTGGGCCTCTCCTGTCATGTAGCACTTGCCTGAAAAAACGTTTATCGCCCTAAAAGAATTGTTTAAGAAGAGTTATGATTGACATTTTAATTAATTATTTTCATTAATTAATTTCTGCCTGATTCATAGAGTGATAGGACGCGATTTGGAAATCTTGACAGTTCAGGGTATGCATTCGTAATGCATATGTGTAATGTCCTCAACCCATTCCTACTTAACACCCTCATCCTTTTCATTTTTCTGAACAGAGAGTTAGTTATCATTGAAAAGTCCTGCCACATGAAATATTTTTCAATGCAAGTATCCCGGTGAAAATATGTCCCTTAGGGATTCAAGTGGCATTGTAATTTGAAGTACTAATTACTTCCTAAAAGCTATCAAACTCTCCTGGCCGAATGTTTTGGCATTTGTAATTTCATGTTTCATTCTATTCACAAATATCTGCCAAATATTTTTATCCTGTTTTACGCATGGTGGTAACTACATATAAAATTTTCATCGTCACTTATTTGTTGCGTGCTCTTTAGTTCTATGACTGGCGCTGTGCCATGCTTGGCTTGGATGTCACACGCTATATTTTATCCTTTTTAGCGTTGGAATGACTTCAGTTGCTAGCTCCTTTCCCCACCCTCCCCAATTCCCCTTCCCCGCCCCCCCATTCCCCTCCCTCTTTGTCTCCTGTATTTCAAGCGCACACGCAAAACACCGTGTAAGTCCCGCGAGCCTCTATCCAACCTTCATCCCATACTCTTAGCTTTCTAATAATCTCTGTATCTCACCTAACACCTCTACCTTTTTTAGGGCGACTCTAACCACTATTTTTCTCTATCCGGGGAAGCTGTTTAATTTTTCACATTCTGCGTACGAGGTGAAGTTATCCGTCAGTGGAAAATCTGCTTACATTTCCCCTCGTAGCACTTCCCATCCTTTTCTTTCGTTCCAACCCCTCGAGAAAATCATCCATTCTTTGTTTTTCGTAATTAGTTGAAGGTTGTTTTTTTAGAGGGAGAGAGGGAATAGAGGAATGAAATCGTGTCTACATTTGAGAGTTTATTTGTATTAGTTGCGTCATTTGTTACTATTAGAGTAAATGAAAGTGTTATCTTTTTTTAACAATACCATATGGAGTGTTTTGCCATAACTCAATCAAAAACATTATCATTTACGATTGTTTTTGTTTCTAAAATCTAGCAACTTTTCATTAATATCTTTGCGTAACAGTGTATCCTTACTTGAATATTAATTTTCAAGCACCTAGGAAAATAAGAGTTAGGCACAAAAATTAATTTTGTTCAAAGGCCATTAATTTTTTAAAATCAGACATTTTGGGATTATTAAAACTTTCGGGCTCTAGTGCCTTTGTTTTTTTAATCGTATTCCCTTTTCGCAACAGAATGGGATATAAATCCAATTCTGTTTTTATTGTTCTATATATCATTGTTATAAGTCCGGTGTAAAGACCAAAGTGCTGTTTTCTGATTTATAAATAAATAATAAATGAAAATAAAGTCGCTTATCATAATCGATAAAAATAATTTGATTCTTCTATATAGTAAAATATTCAAACTTAAATATTAATTCCTTTTTCACACATTCCCCTACTAATTTCTCCAGATTTCATCTGAGATCATCCTCCTTAGTCCTTTCCCGCATTCCTTGGGTTTAACAAGGTACAGTTACTCTAAATTTTTATGATTAGTGTATCTTTTCCTTGTTCTAGTAGTTTTACGTTTTCACTCTTTCCGTCAGTAATATATTTTTAATCATTGGGAATCGAATACAATGGTACTTTTTTAATCCGTTGCGGTTCACCTTAATTCAGTCTCTCCTAGTCTAACATGAAAAACCGATTTTGATGCATATAAATAATTTTTTATGGCTATTTAAATTAATCCTTAACCTAAAAAAGTAGTGTTCAAAATAGTTTTTGCCAAAAACGCAAAAATTCAATGGTATATAGTGTCATACTTCAAGTCCTAAGAAATGTTCACAAAGCAGATTTGATCCTACGACCTTAGCTTTACAAGGCGTTTACTCAAACTGTTCTTTTTCTAGTCCGTCAGTCATTTAGCTCAAGCTTTAATTCGTTTGCTGGGAACTTTTTTGGGTTCTGAAACTTTTCTTTTATCCCTCCGCAGTGATGCACTTCGTTACCCGTTATGACGAACAGAACAAGACTTTTTTTTGTCGTCGCTCAAGCGACATTCTCTGCCCCGTTTCACACTTGAACCGCACGGAGTGATGATCTCCGTGTACACTTAATCGCTCAAACAAAAGAGCGTGACAGAGAAAGCGAATCGCCAAATCGGAACGTTATTTTGGAACGGTGCATTCGTAGACCTCGATCTTGAATTTAGCGTAGTACTTAAAATATAACGAGAATGTAACTCGGAAGCCGGGAAGAAAGAAAGGAGATGAAATCACAATGAGGTAAAGTATGCATAATGAAGTAAATATGTAAAGAGCCAAGAAATAAGAGCAGAAGGGGAATGGTATTGCAGTAAAAAATTTTGATTTTTAAATAAGTTACTTTGTTTTGGAATTTAGTTCAAGCCGTTTAAAACCATCTGCTCGAATTAATACACATTCTCATTAATTCACCCCATGGCTATATATGTACCTTACGGTTTATTCTTGAAAATTTGATAAAAGGTATTTGGATATATTATTCAAAATATAATTACATTGTTAAATAATGAGTACTACCCTAGGAAATAATCAAAAGACGTTCCCTGTTAGAAGCATGACCACTAATGGGATTATCTTTTGCTGGTGACGAATTAGGTAACTTTGCGATATAATCAATTGAATGAATCTGAGAGAAACTAGTCAAACACAGGACTGCATTAGCACGGAAGTAAAAAAAATGCGTCTAGCTGAGCGGGGAACAATCACGGAAGACGCGCTCGAGCAAAGTTGATAGCCACTCGCTTCCTCACGTAGGTATTTTCTTTGCTCCCCTCATATTTCTTTCGTTGGCTCCTTCAAGGTAGCACCTAACTCTTTTTACGATTTGTTCATTATTGAAACCTTTTTTGTGACATGAAATTAAATTTGCTGTTAAGCCAAGTGGCCGATAACAGCCATGAAGGCAGACAGTCTGTGCCATGCACTTACGTGTAATGGTATTTTCGTTTCTTCTAATGTGGAGGGAGAACGTAAATGACTAAAATGGTCCACAATAAAGCCATAAGGTACCTCATGTTTTAGGATTCAGGGGATATAGACATTAATTTAAAAATCAATTGTTGCAGTGGGAAACATTCCCATCGGCCGGTTCAAGGGCCGCCTAAAATATCAGTGTTGTGGACCTTAATAATGATTTTCTTCCATTGTTTTGACCGTGAATAATGACTTATGGAACGAGTCCAGTGTGTAACTGTACTAGACTTTTAAAACATTGTCATGTCAAACTGGGTAGCGTATCAAAATTATTAGAGGAGCTAGTTTGGGAATCACTGACGGAGAAAAGGTTAAATTACACATTGGATCTCTAGCATAAACTGGAAGGATGTATCTTCAGCGATGATCTATGATAGCTGAAAATGCATTATTAGCCCCATCGTACTACTGAAGGAGAAATCATGTAAATAAAATTAGAGAGATTAAGTGTAATCTGTGCCCCCCGGGCCCCATGCTTTGGGGGCGCAATTTACCACAACAAGTAATTGCTAAGAAACATAACTAATTAATTATCTAGAGTAGGATTTTCACGTATGAATAACTACGCATATTCAAGGAAGAAGAATACCAAGGTTGATTTTGAAACGGAAATGCATAATGAGTACCTTTGAAGCTCAGTGAGAATTGTAACGACGGATGTACATCGAGCCAGATATCGGTGATATGATGTGAGTTTCTCAAATAGTGTTAAATATCCCACTAATTTTACCTTTACGTCTTGTTTCCTTTATTTTTACAGCAAAAATATTTTCACAAAATGTTTCAACTTTATTATTTAGGCATGTGTAAATTCTTCTTTCCTTATCGCAAACGGATATTGTGATCCAACATAATCTAAATCTTAAAAAAGCACATGCACTTATTACGATTCCACTATGTCAGTGGGTGTATTACGAAAATGATCCACGGACTGTATTTTACTCATGGACTATCGTTATGTCGCATAATGCTATGCGCGTAAGTAGCGTATGCTGCCTTACCAATTAGGAGCTAGAATATTTAGGAATCAAATTTAAATATTTTCTTTGAGGCCTTTGGTTAGCGATATTTATGTTCTAACAAAAATTCCACTGGAGAAAATTCTGCGTTGGCTCACTGAATTTTACCACAGTACTTACTTGAGATTATCTTTTTCATCAGAATGACTTGAATAACAATGGACAGTGTATGAATCACATTAAATGAATAAAGATTATGCTGAATATTTGTTGTCCTCAGAGGTACCAATTTGCAGTTCAACAATTGGGTATTCCATGTTCGAAAAGTCTCAACATTTTGTGGAAAAGTTTAAATTCGTTTAATTAGGCCTTAATACTATATTTTAAAGAATTTGGAGGCGTTGACCTTTCCAAGAGGAACTTAAGGTTATCGAAAGTTCCCTGACCTTGATGGCCGACGCCGCTTCTCGCTTGCATTCCACTACATATTAATCACAATATATTCTTTAAGTTTGTTTAAAGGAATTGAACGTTTCACTTTTAGCCCCCGCTTTCCAGAACTCTCTACGGATAGAAAAGTTTTTAAGGCCGCTGTTAAATCCTTATTAGCATGCGGCCTAAATATGAACACCGAGAAAACATGCATATGCTGCTTAACCAACGGTGTCCTCATTAATCTACAAAATTTAGGACACAAAAACTTGGGACCATAAAACTTACTCGCACGTGCATATGAATCATTCTTGAGGTCATGAAGGGTGTTACTTGAGCACATTTTATATGAGTAGTATAACAATGGGGGCAGCCGTTGTGCATTGGTGCCTACTTTGCTTTCGTTCCGTGATACTCTGGTTCTATTAGCATCTCGCAATTATCAACCTGAATGTTTGTTTGATAAGTGAAGATATGGCTTTACTTGTGTGATGCCCCATGGTGAGTGAAATTCACTCATAGGATAAGAGGAAAACTTTCTTGCGCCAATCTGTTGTGTCTCAGTAAGATCTGGCATACAAAAAATCACACTGAGGTGTTTTATCCGGGAGAGTCAAACACGTCACGCGGCTTTGAGCACTTGACTCTCGGCTCAGAAGCCAGTTTACCTGCTATTTTCACGCTGCCCTCAATTCTGTACTACCGTTATTACTCTATTTGCATTTTAGTTATATATACACATTCATGATTCTTAATTAAGTTATCCGAGAATCATAGTTTATCTTGCGTGATTCCTGTTTTGCTCAAGGAGACTGTGTAAGTCTAACACCATTTGAAACACTTCTTCATCCAATGTTTTTAGTAAGATTGTCGGTATAATTTACCGTCTTAGTTGATCCATCGCGTAAAGGCTCTCTTTTGAAATTCCCATAATCACTTTTCAAAAGTCGTCATTTGTAGACGTTGACTTCATCACCCCAATCGCAACTTCATCACCCAAATTCTTAGGTTCTATTTTGGGCACAAATAACTTTGTATCCATTCTCACCAAAATCATATTATTCGTAACCTGATTCCGACGAGACATGATTACCATGAGGTTCTACTTTCAATCGTATTGTGACTATATAAATATTTGAGTTGAAATAGATCGGAAATTATTTTTGCCCAATTTTTGTACGTTTCGTCCAGAGACGGCCAAGTCCGTTTATTTTATCATCAGCTCCAATTTTAATCTCGGCTATTTTTCAGTCTATCCCTCCACTGCCAGTAAACCTGCGTCAGTGCGATATCTCTATTCAGGTAAGCCGCTAATAAACAATCAATTAAATTGGCCTTTTCAGGAGAGACCAAGCTCTGATAGCGTATAACATTTTAACTGCATCAAGTACGTTGTTTACTCGTCTCTTTTTCAACATATCCTTCTACGTATCTTTTCCAGTTTCTTTATGAATCCTTTTTCATTATTTATTTTAGCATACACTTTATATATTGTTTGAGGAGTATTTGATCTCATGGCAGCTTTAGTGATACTGTTCCCCAACAAAATTTAGATTTATAACTTTCTCCAGTTGGGTGGCGATTTGATTTTAGAACTCCGGGAGATCTCGTGGTATTTATCAACTTTATATATTCGTCAACTCGCCAAACGATGAAATGGGGACGTTGCGCCACGCTTAAGATTGACTATGCGCAAATAATTTAGTTTCACCGCTCTTCCAATGCCTCCCTCAATCCCTCCATCCCATTCGTTTGTGACTTCCTCTTTGCATTCTCGTATTTATTCCCTCACTCACTTCATTTAGTATTCGCTCTCCAATCGTGTTCACCCGTTCACTCCCAACCGTTCGATCCTTTCCGACCTCTCCCTCCTTTCCGACCTCTCCCTCCTTTCCGAGCTCCCCCTGCCTTCATCTCCCTCCCTAGCGTCCCCATCATTGTTCCCCTAGCCTCCCCCGCATCTGACCTGCGTCGGCCGGTCCAGCCTCCCTCCCTTTCCCCTTTCCGCTCGCCTTCCTCTCCCCCTCGCTCCCGCAGCAATGAATTCCTCCCTCGCCTCCATCTCTCTTTCACCTTTGCTCCCTCGACGGCACTGCCTCCCTCCCTCCCACTTTCTCCCTGGTCCGCCCCGCGGGGGATGGAGTTAGATAGGATAGGAGGAGAATGGCGCTGGGGGGGCGAACTGAGGAAGGGGAGACCGGCGGCGAGTTCCGTGCCGCAGATTGAGCACGCGCTCAACGGTAGGAGAGGCGAGATGGTGCAGGAGGGGGAGTAGAGGAGTGGGAGGGGATTTTGGGGAAGGGCAGATAGACCGGAGGAGGATAGGGGGAAACGACGCAAAGACGCCGAAGGGGTGGCGCCGACGGGGAGGATGTCTAATAATATGGAGGGGGAATGGTTTGGGCGTGAGCGACAAAGAGACCGAAGAGGGAGAGAGAGTCTCGAGGAAGGGAAGAAGACCACACCATATGGTCCTCTGCAAGGCCCTGGTGCTCTTGGTATGGTACAATGAGCGATGTTGATGTTTCGAGATGTCTTTCAAAGATCTCACTGGGTACCCCAAAAAATGAAATTGTTCATTTGTTTAGAAGGGAGGATTGGTAAAAAAAATGAAAGTAGGAAGTAGGATTATTATCTGCAGGTGCATATTTTTGGGTCTCAGGTACCAATGCTGTAGTTTGTGACCCTCTGGATTCTCTACATGTCTTATTTGATTTTTCTTCGCGTTCCCCGTGGATCGAGCCACCAGGGTTATGGAACATTCCAAGCGCGAACCTTGCGTGGGATCCATCCACCAGACCATTGAGCCTCTTACTGTTTAGTTATCCCCTAGACGTTCCATATAGTATAACTTCAAAAAAACTATTTGTTTAAGGTGATTTAAGCTAAATTTATGATACTTTTAGCGAATTCATGTTAATATATCTCCAGGGAAATGGTTAATTTTCTTGCTTGATTTCTCCACGAGGTCATGTAAATTTTAAATTCTCTAAGCATGAGTGTAAATTAAATGCTTCTAGCGATACATTTTCGGAATGATAAGGAGGTGAAAAAAGATGAAATGGGAACCCATTCGTATGGGATAATAACACTCAGGTAACCGGGAACTAGGGGAAATATAGTTGTGAAAAGCGTGATATAGGTACTGAATTAGCGTCGCAATTAAATCTCCGAGTGAGTCATTCTGAATTATTTTACTATAAATCGTCCAAGAGGAAAAAATACCGTATCTCACTCTCAATTTTAGACGCACACCAGGACCTGATTAGCTATTTAAACAAAACTTGAGAATTTAGCAATAAAGCAGCTGCGAAGAAGCCAGTTATTTTATGATTATTTCATGTTATTTCATAAAATTATTAAGATTCGAATTAATATTGTTGGGCATGTGAATAAAAGCCCTGGAAGGAACTTTTATGCATGGTTTAGAGATCTTTTTGCTTGCTTCAAAAAATTTTATTTTTCATTACAATATATTAAAATCTATTTTAAGTTGGTAATTAACATGAAAGGAAATAAGAGCAAATGGAGTATTTGGAACATGATAATGGAACTTAAGCTTAACGTCCAAATACTTGAACGCAATCTGATTTGTGTGGCGCATTTATCAAAACTAAACCGTTAGTAGGGTAGAAAGCAATTTCAGTATTTTCTGTGAAAAAAGTTGCCTCGATCCCGATCGCTCTTGATCCAATTCTTTGTGGTCATTCATCGAAAATTTGATCGTCCTTTTGCTAAGCCACTGTGCGATATTACACTTTCAAACAAACTAGGTATTTCAATTTCTTATTATGTTGTATCAAACTAATCTCTTAATGATGGCTTCTAAAACTTTCCAGGGGAGTAATACCTTCGCGTTTGATGATGAACGGTAAACGGCCATTTGTCAGAGCGTATTCTGCCCGATCACGACGAAATCTTCTTGGCGACGCAATCTTTAAGCGGGGAAGGAAAGCGTGAGGTGGACGAAGCAGCGAATGAAGTGAGAATTAATTTCTATGTGTATCGAGAGTACGGTGGGGTTGGCAAGGGAAATTAAAACGGGAAGTTGGGACGGAGGATTGGGTGTGGAATGAAGGGGGAAATGACGGTCGGTGGAAGGGAGATTGCGGATTTGTGAGAGAAAGAGTGAGTGAGCGAACGTGCGCGGGTGGGCGGGCGATGATGGTCAGTGGGCGGACAGACCTTCGGAACCAAATCCATTTGCATTCCGGCACGCGCAACTACCGCACGGAGCACCGCCGGGGGGACTGAGAGAAAGTGTGGTGGGGGGAGCTATAGGGTTGTGCGTGGAGGGGCGTACCAACGGTGTGTGCTGGGGGAAAGGATCGAAGCAGGGGGGGAGGCACGTCTTTGATGAGGCGTGGGGGAGAAAGGAGAGGAGGAGAGGGAGAGTGAGGAGAGTGGAGGTCGAGAGGATGGAGAGGTGTAGGAGGGAATTTTTAAGAGGGAGTTAAAAGGGGATGGCGTTGATGCAAAGGGTACATGGTGAGGGAGGTGTGGAGAAACTTTGACGCGTGGGTGGGAGTGGTTGTGTTCGCTGGTGCGACGGGGAAGAAGTAAAGGGGGTGTGGAAGCATGGAAGAGGAATCGGAAAACGACACGGGGTCAGCGCATGGGAGTAGCCGAAGGGGGCAATAACTCTTTACCTCCAAGGTAGGGGGGGACTCCACACAGATATGAGATACGGTGAGAGCGAAGGAAGTAATTTTATTATGAAATGGAAGGGGAATTTAGAGTAGAGAAAAAGGGTTAGCCCTAAAAGTATTGAGAAATGAGTTGCAAAAGGATGTAGAAGTATTGCAAACATAAATGGTTTGTCTGCAAGAATTGAATTGTTTTACTTTTAGTATGGAGAAAAAATATGAAATATAGTCAACTTTCCTAAGCGATTCCACTGTTAAAATACAAGTACAGATGCATGTATGCCCACCTCCTTGGTAAAAACCTACTTCTTGTAAGCATATCACAGGGAGCACGTTATATGTGCTAAAAAGAAAATGGATAATTCAGTTTGAAGATATTTGAATAATAACCCACGACATTATTGGCAACATTAACATAGGATTGATCTCTTTCTCTTGTTAATTTACAAAAACGATTTAAAAACACGCACGCAATTCCTTTCCTCAACCTCCTAAAAATATGTAACCTTTGCTCTCTTATTTAAATTTACTTCTTGGTCTGGTTATGACCCCAGAAGTCAATATTAAGTAAAGATTACTTCCTTTTTGATCTATACTTAAGGTTAAGCGACCGAATCGTCGATTCAATTGATAACTGTTAGAAGATCAACGAGGTGAATATTCTGGCGGCGGGCAAATGATTAAACGTTTCAGTTTACAATTATCAGAAAAATTGTTTACCATTTTGCCAATATTTTCATAATGTTATCATGTCGGGGAGAAAACATGGTGATGGCGCTACTAGGGGCAATGAAAGGATGGAAATTCCGATGGAGGCGAGAGTGAGGAGGATAGAGAAGAGGGATTGCCACGAGAAAGGTTGTTACGGTGGGATGGGGGATGCGACAGGGCAGGTGTGGGTTAAGAAGGGAAGGAGCGACGGGCTTTGGGAAATCGTATGATGACACGGAGACAGAAACATGAAAGTAGCCGGAAAGAGGAAACATATTGAATATATGGCCATATATCACTCCTGAATGGGAATGCGTGATTGCTGGGGGAATACTTCAAAAGTGCAGAGAGAGAGAGAGAATGAAAAACTCGGAAATACATAAAAGCATGTAGCTGGTGAAAGAGTAGAAGGTGCCTTTTATAAATGCCTTTGGGTGAACATGATGAGCTTTACCTGAAAGTAAAGAGGAAGATTTAATGCAATATGTAATGGAGCGAGAGATTTATGTGTATTAAATTATCGGTTGTAAAGAGCATGTAATTTGTGAACAGCATGTACTTCTGTCTACAATTACATGCTTTCCCGATACGCTGTTCAACTCTAACAACTCCTATGCCTTTCGTTTTTTGTGTTTATTTCCTTATTGATTGCATAATGCCCATAATGTTTCAAAATATACATGTTGCATCGTTTTCACATGCAGTTTTCATCTTTTTTAGAAGGGTCATTGCTAAGTGCAGTTACTTTATCATATCTAAAAGTTTTGCATATTTGAGCCACGATAAAATTTTAAACTTTCCTAATTGTCTTATATCCGGTTTCGAAGGATCCCTCAAGTGAATTTTCTGAGACCTTAAATGTAACTTCCACAAAAATTCGTTCCACTTTTATAGACACTCTTCATAGGCCCTTTGTTCATTTTAAATAACTTTTTGCCGAACCTAATTTTCCTTACTTTGCCTCTTACCCATAGATCCTGATATCCACAGAAATTACCTAATTTACGGCCAGCTTTTTTTATAATTACCTACTGAGGCGTTAATTTTCATCGAATGATATTCAAACGTTTTACTTTGAGATTAGGCAAGCTAGATAGATACATTACAACGATAAATTTCTTCACAAAATACCCATATGTGTTCATTAAATATCCGCACGTTATGTCGAAACTTCTTATTTATCAAATTTAGTGGAATTACGTGTGATATGATTTAGTGGCATGCTTCGGCCCTCACAACCACATGCACGGCTTCTGCTTCTCCGCTACGATTGTTTTTCTTCTCCATTTGGCCTCCCTTCTGTCCTTCGTTTTTTCCTCTTTTTCCTCTTAAAAAAAATCCCACCTCCCTTCAACGCGTACGCGATTTCTCACTCGTGCTTCGGACACCCATTATTATTGCGTCTTTCACTTTCATAATCGCGAGCGTTCGCATCATAAATAGGCAATTAGCAGCCGACTTCATTAAAGAATAACAATAAAAAAGTACGCGTTTCGTCACCGTGAGTCTCTTGTCGTCCATCTTTGGGTGAGATCCTTCTTCCGTTATCGCAATGGAAGGCGTGGAGGGAGATCGCGAACGGGAAATAAGGAGGGGATGTCTGGAGAGAGAGAGAGAGTGTGTGTGTGAGAGTGAAGGAGGCAGTGACCGGCAGGTTGTGCTGAGGTAATGGATCGCTTGGGAAGCGCGCCGAGGAGGAGTGGGAGAGTCGGAGGAGAGTGCTGGAGTACTCGAGATGAGGAGAGGTTGTGCTATCGTGTGAGTGTGCCTGTGCGTAGCTGGGGTTGAAAGTGAATGACGCCACATGAGCGTGTGCGTGGCAGTGGTGGAGTGGGTGCGTGGCAACTAGCGTCAGTTAAGGTACTGGTCGAGAAGGGAAGTAGATAGAGGTCTTACGTTGGATTTGGAGAAGCTGGGAGCAGAGCTCTTTTCATTAGAGACGTATGAGCTATAATTGGGTCATGAAAACGAAAATTTTACATTGGTACGTTAGATAAGGTCAAGTTTTGTTTTTAATATTTTTGCTGTTGCTATTTTCCCATGTCGTTCTTTTTCTCAATATAATTGTCACTATGCAATTATTTTGCTGTTTTTTGTACTTAAAATATGAGTGAGAGAGGATTTAACATTTATTTTACGTTGATTTTACATTGTACATTGGTTTGTCAGTTTTTAGTCCAAAGATATTATTATTAATTTTTAATAATTTTACTGCCTTAATGTATCGTAATAAATGGTCTTCTTCGTTCTTGTATTCCTGAACAAGGAAATGTCAGCCCTGTCAAATTCTGGAATGACCGTAGTGGTTGCCAAAGCTAAGTACTACTTCAACCAGTTCAGTTGTTTTAGTACCTCAATACCTATTTTAAAATTCTTCGTATTTACTTGACGTGAACGCTCACTTAGTTCATCATATGTCTGCCAATATTAGAGTTCTTGCTCAACAAAAATTTGTCAAATGGGATAATCAATCTGTTCCATTCATGGTCGACTAGTTTAAATTGGTAAATATTTTAAGTCAAGAATGATTTACTAAAACACTATCCATTGATTTATTTTTTCAGGCTGCAGCATTATTTAAATTAACGTGTTTCGAAGTGGCTTCATTGGTTCACTGATATTTATTCTATGTTCTTATGCCTTATCCCGTGGATAAGTTAAAACTTAGGTGCAATTAGACCACCAAATAATTAATAGACCAAAAGGAAGGAATCAAATTATTAATTCGTCTTAATCGTTCTTACATTTGCAAAGAAAAGGAAGTTGCCAAATTATTTTTCTCCTCATTTCCCTATTTACATGTAAAGCATCATTTCAATAAACGTTTACTAAATGAGAAATTTACGAAAATATGTTAATTACGAGGGGACAACCCTGATTTGGTATGTTTTACAAAGATAAATGAATGAGTATAGTATCTAAGAATTTTTACCTTCGAGTAAGATGATTAAAATCTCATAGTGGGTATCTTAAAAAACAAATTACTATGATAGTTGTGACTGGAAAATGTTAATTAATCGTAATTCCACATACTAATACACACGTTTTTTATGAGTACCCCCAATTAAGAATTACTGGGACAGATGGGGGATTCGGTTTAAAAGGGCAACAAATTCTCAACCCTTTTAATATAAAAGAAATTACCTAATCCTTTGGGTTCAAGCTTTTTATTTCTAGAGCCCCACTTCATTTTTCAGGGAAAAGAAAAGGAAAAAGTGTTGTTTTTCTGCTGACTCTTGACGACCTTTTCTACAGATTTAAAAGAATATCGGAACCTTCAGCACTTCTTGTCAACGGTCAAGCCCTTCTCCCTCTTGGCCCTTTGCTTTTCATCTTCCTCCATCGTCCCTTTCTTCGCCCCTTTCTTCGGCCCTTCTCCTTCTTCGAGATTCGAACGGGTAGATAAGGATCCTCGCATTTGAAATGAGGCGGCGGCGGCCCCGACAAGCATCTGGCTCGGAGTTCTCACCGCCCCTTTTGCTAACACCTCCTCCACCGTGTCCGTCCCACCTTCCTTCCCTGCCCTCCGCTCCACGTAAAGATTTCCTCCTCCCATCCCCTCCCCTCGCGTGCGCGCCTCCCCTTCTCCAGCCCCTCCTTTCGCTCTCGTTTCCCATTCTTGTGGGAGCGCTCCCGCCCGGCAACGCGAGCCAGTTTTCGGTAGATGATCCTCTAAATCATTGAGACACTTTCGTCAGCTAATGTCGCAAAGCTATATATGTCTCCCTCCCATCACTTTCCTACAAAATGGGGATATGAGTCAGTTTTCATCTGTATCTTTCGAGGGGACCTGTGAGAACTCATAGTCAATCCTATTCCTGAGTTCATTTCACATGCGTCTCTCTTACTTCTCTTTCGTTCTCCCATCCTTATCACATCTTCTTAATTTCCTCTCTCCCTTTGTGCGACCCTCATGCGTCACGTGGGGTCCTTCACTATGTATCAGTACTCTTAAAAAATGTCTTTATAGATAGTTGAGGCCGATACTTGGTGGAATTCCATTGTAACGAAAGGGAAGTAACACATAAGACTTTGCGTTTCCACAGAATAGATTTTTTTGCCGACTAGTTTTACTATGCTAAAGCATTAATGATTTTCCTATAAATTGGTCTAGTGCCAATGATGCTACAGATAAAGGAAACTAGTCGGCAATAAATATATTTTCCTTGGAAACGCAAAGTCTTTTAATGTGGCATTTCACTTCCATTAAAATATCTTCATCAACTCGTCTGGCATTATCTTCATTCAATGATTTTCCGTCACCTTACTTTTATCCTACCCCTCAGATTGAAATTATTCACATTCCCTAACCGATATGCATTACGCAAGTCAGTCCTGCGTTTTACGAAGACTTTTGTGTGGGAAAAATTAAGTCGAACCTCTAAGTGCTCTCCTTCGCATATGTTTCCATGTTTCCTCATCCCTGGACTTGGTACTTTTAACCAGCGGTGAATCCTACCATCCGTGAGCCCTCCTGCTGGGATCTTGGGAAAATATTTTCTGTAAACTTCTTGCGAGAGGATTCATTGGGATACGTTCAGGTTCTCTCGTAACTCCAGAGTTAAAAGCAATGCCTCTGAGGTAGGGAGACGTCACTCTTGCAGCAATGGATTGCCAGCGTGCGAAGATGAGTGGGTAGGGGATCAAATGAATGTGGTCGGGGGTTGTTAAGAAACTCTAATTCCAGCATTATCCGAGGTACTCTCCAGGGCGAAGACCCCCGCCGAAGAGAGAGTATCTCGACGTACCCGTAGAAAAACACCGCACTTCCGAAGCGCCTACCGTTCATTCAATGAAAATGGGAGATGGGGTTAAAGGCCGAGCCAAGAGTTTGCAGTCGTCGAAAGTCGAGACCTTAGCCATCGGCGGAGGGATAATATTAACACCGGCAGCGACACTGACCGACCCCGTTTAATCATTCTCTTTGAGGCCTCCATCGTTGAATACCCCCTTCATTTTTCACCTCCTCCTTGTTTATCTCTTTCACTTCCAATCCCTGACCTCAATTATTAATCAACTGTCTCAGCCGTCACCATCCAGCCGCCGTTCTCACCACCTGCCTCTGGTCGCGGTTCTTCTCCGTTTGTCTCCTCTGTCTCTATCTCCCTACCCCTTAACTTCCTTCCCTCCCCTTCTCCCCATCTCCGTCGCCTTTCCGCGATCCCCTTCATCCTACCTCGTACTCTTTCGTCGTCCTCCCACACCGCCGCTGAAATTTATCTCCCCTGTCGTCGTCTTTTACACCCACTGCTTTATCGTGTCTTCATCACCTTCGCCGGTGTTGAGTTTTCTTATCCTTTCATATCCGTGCCGTTTTTATTCCCTTCCCCCTCGCCCTCGGCCTTTTTCGTCTCTCTGTCCCCTCGTCTTTTCTTCCTTCCTTCTCATATTTCCAACGTTGCCAGGCTTTCCATACCTGTTCTTATTTTTCCTGCCACAGAAATCACTTAACATCTATTCTGTGAAACAGTCATTTGTTGACAAGTTTGGGTGTTCTCAAGTATTTTCAATGGTCATTGCCGCCATCAAGGCTACGATTCAATTTGAATTAGAACAGAATATGTGCCTTGAGACAGCTAAGAACCCTCTTGGGCTCTGGTCGCAGATCGAGAAATTCAAATGCCTGCTCAAACGACTTGCTATAAAACACAAATTTAGATGATTTTTTCGCGAGGAATGCTTATGAAACATGACGACATCGAACTTCTTTTGGTGCAAGAACACAGCGAAAGGGAAGGCAATGCAGCGGGTAGAGTACGAGAAGCAACCAAGAATGCTGTGAAAAATCGTACAATTGTAATAGATGATGTAGCTCCGTTAATGTGATTAATTTACATCAGGTTAATGATAGTGAATATGCCGAAAAATAATATGAATCTGCGATGCACAGCGTCTCTGAACTCATTGGTAACTCTACAAAGCCGCGATCCATCGACCGACATGGCCTGCAATCGTGTCCTGCACTAATGGACTGACACGTTTGAGCTGAAACAAATTGGAGGGAACGTTTCAAGTGGGAACTAAATTCCTACTCCGTGTTTTTCCGTTCCCTCCAGATTTCTCCCGCCCCTCACCCCGGCAACTTCCTCATCTTCCGCGCACAGCCCCATTGCAACTTCCAATGCTCCTTTACCTTTTCCAGCAATTCCCCTAACGAGTGCATTCTATGCAAATGGGAAAATCCCGCATTCACCCGTGTCCCATGCATGTGCGGATTCTTTTTAATTGGTTAAGGGCACTGTCTCACTCAGCCATTATTTCATTAATTGCATGATCCCTTGGGTCTCATTATTCTTCGGAAGAGGATTTACGGTTCACTCTAAAATCTGTCTCCCCTGCATTGTAAATGCGCTATTAACTTTCAGCCTTCGGAATAATTGGCGTGAGTGTTAGCTCTGCAGCAGGATGTGGCTTCTGTTTGAATGCTGTAGTCATGATTCATTTCAATTACGGGATGACAAGAGTCAACGCCTAAGATTCTTATTCTCATGTGCTACACCAGGGTGTTGCCGCTTCGTGTCATTTCGTGTTGCAATCTTTCGCAGACTAGATTCAGCCACGTAGTCACGCTCGACTAGACCAACACTGCCTCTTTTAAAAGAACCTCTGTTTTAATGGAACGATAAATCTACGCCAGATATGGTGGTTATTCGCTATCATACCACCTTTTGTCTGTAAAATAAACTAAGGAGATGGTAATGGTTCTCCTTTTCTGATCGCCCTAAGAACTTGTATACACTATTAATCGGAAGATGATAACTGAAAATTTTGGAATTTACTGATACTCTTCGATTTCATACATCCGAGAAAATTTAAATTATCAAATTCGGGTAAAGATAACAAACAACGAGTACTTTGAGAGGAATCAATCCGTTGTAACCCATAATGTGCCTCTGTGGGTTATACTGTAACTGCCGATTTTTATGAGTATTTCGATAAACCCCTAAAATTTATAAGCCTACTGATAAGAGTAACAATTTGATTTAAAATTAATTCTTCTGAAATATATAGACCGTAATCATTTTTACTCTCACCTGATTCATAGCTGACTGACATCGGCCACGAATATCAAAATAGAGCGGGAACTATTAGGAAATATGGCTAATTGTTGCCGACTCTGCGAATTCCCCGGAAAGGCGGTGCCCTAAATGACTAATCTTTCTCATTCAAGGCGGCTCTCAGACAGCGAAAGAGAGAGAATGTAAGGAAGGGGGGTTTCTGTTTCTTAGAGAGAGAAAGATGGATAGTTACTTCTTGGGGAGCACGTGTTAACGACTTTGGCGTTAAAGTCGTGCGGGTATATTTGTCTCGTGCTCAGAATACTATTATCTTTACCGCCGATTCAACGTCATGTGAAACAATGCGGGAGAAAAACTATGGCGATCGTGGAGGTCGAATATAGATCCTTGCCGCCCCTCTCCTCGCTTTCTTCCATGAAACTTCTCCGCAACTCCGCCCAAACGTTGGCCCCCATCCCCGTCTCATGCCGGCCTCCTTCATTTCCCCCCTGCACTCCAGTCCACCCTTTCCGCCGCCACTGCACTCACTCCCTTTCGCTTTCTTTTCTCTTTCTGTCTTCCTGCCCCCTCGAGGCCTGTGGAAGCCGCTGTTCCGCGAGGAGTTCCTTAATAGCCTCCCACATTGAGTGTGCGATTGCACACTCACTCCCCTACGGCACCTTCGCCCCCAATCCCCTTCCTCTACCCCCGCGTCTCCGCGCGCCCACCTCGCCTCCTACGCCCACTTCATAAAAATCCCTTTGCCCCCTCCCGCTATCTCCTCCACTCCTTGCTCTCTCTCTCTCCCTATCATTGTTTCTGCCGCTTTCACCCTCCCCCCCTTTGGAAACCACGCCCATCAATATTTATGAAGATGTGCTTAAAGGGTGTGGCCCCTGACAGCACACTTCAACAATGCCTTTTGAGTTCTTTCTTTTCACCCTTAAATATCGTTCTCTCTCTCTCTCACTCTCTCCCACCAATTACGCGCAAAGTTTAGAGGCGATTGCCCGCGAGAGACATACATTCCATCGTACGCTCTCGCCCCTGTATCTCTCTCCATCTTTCTTTCTCCCTCTCTCTAAACTCTTACCGTAAAGCTTCGCATAGTCTAAAGTACAGGGGGTGTAGGGGTGATTGCTCGCTTCCGTTTTTGCCTTTCGGGTCTCAGATACTCACCGACTCTCTCTCTCTGGTGGTGCTTTGATATTTCTCTCCGTTGTCTTATATTTTGGGTTTTTCAGGTGCTCCTTTTTGTTACGAAATCTTACTTTCCCCAATTTCCTTTCAGATCCATACTGAGACTGCGAAAGGGTGGAAGACAACTCCTTTGATTATTTAGAGACACTTCACCGGAAATAAGGTAAGCCAATTAATTTACTCTCTTTTCGATTAACTTTCGATTAACTAATTAATTTGGCTTGTTCAAAAGTTTCGTTTTTCACCTTCTAATTAATACCCTATTAGTCTCAGTAATAATCAGTTGACTTCAATTTCACGCATCACGGTCCAACTATGCGTTCCATTTTGGTGGCAGTTTTAAGTTAACTCAATTACGGGTATAATTCCACTGGAAGCTGAAGTCAGTTTGATATTTGAAATTTGTCTAAAGAGGAAAATTTCCTCATAGAAATCGCGGTTAATATTTCAAGCGCTCCTCACTCGTGCCTTCCGGGATTTTATGGTTGGATCATAGTAATTCATAGTATTATTCTCATTTTGGAATAAAAGAAAGAAGAACATCGTAGAGATACTTATCATTCAACTATGAGAAAATATCTAATGCCGACGAAAGGAAACTTGTCTTCTGTTCGATGTTCAAACGAGTAAGATGTGATATGAGAACTCTTCGCGGGGTTAACTGAACAATGTTACACCACTGAATAATTCTTCGACTAAGGATTCCGAACCCTGGCTCCCGCATGGTAGGCTAATATCCAAGATACCGCATCAGTCCGATTCCCCTCTGGGTTACATGTTACCTAATCCGTGACTGTCTTCAGCTCGTTGCGAAGCAATGGTGTGAGTCTCAGGAGAATTTTCGCATTAGCTTCATATGAAATTACGCCCCCTGACTCGGATATAATCCTGCTAACCGTAACCTCACTGGTTACCTTTGACAATAACCCAGCCGACCATAACTTGCTCCCGTACTATATCCCACGGGAATGGAATAAGCGGTTTAGTGTATCCTGGGCTCTCGAGGCTCTTGGCAACATTATCCAACTCGCGTGATCTCCCCTCGGGCAAAGGGGCCGTGGTCGACGACCGTACTAACCGTGTTCAGACCTAAGTGTCGGAAGAGAGCTCAAAGAGTGGAACCTTTGCAGAGATAAACTCAACTGTGTGCATAAGCACATCCCTTCTCTCGCCTGCCCCTACCTTGTTCCCCATTTCACACTTGAGCGCAGGATTCTCGCGACATGAATAACATAGTATGCGTAATTATTCAGACGTTTATCGATGTGAAATCCTATTAAGATGACAGCGTACGGCTTTATCAGCTGAACGATCATGCTTTGTGCGTTTGCGTCCGCAGTCACTGTCATCCTCCAAGCTGTTTCGAAACTGAGGGGAAATGCTTCTCTAAGCTCCGATTTGTTTATAGATTCATGATAGACCATCTACACACTACTGTTTTCCAGCACCCGTAATGCTCTCGTTTTTTTTTATTACTTGACTCAAAGGCAAAGTTTCGCTCAATCTTAGATTAAACAAGCGTATTAAATGCTTTATTTAGAATGTAAAAGGTCACGTGTAGGTGCTATTTATTTCTTTTAAACCTTTCAATGCATGCCTTAGAGGAATTCTCTACAATAACCACTCAAGGTGGACGATGAACAAAATTGAAAGTTGCTGGTAAAGGCAAGTGGTTGTCTCCTGAGAGACCGTCAGCCTCGTAATGAAGAGAAAGGAAAAAAAACACCTCAATCCAACGAGGTTTTCTGTTGGTATTTCTGAAAATCACAGGCAGAATTGTAGTCACCTCTAAAAATTCCCTCGCAAACTGAGTTATCACAGAGCGCCTCTCTAATCTAAGGTCGTTAATCAGGTTTTTCTGCTTCATTGGGTTCAGCTTCCGAGTGGTGAGATGTGGAGGGAGGAGGAGAGAACTCGTAGAAGTAGGAGGCAGTGGGTGAGGTTCGAGGTGGGATCGGGGAGAGGGGGAAGGGTAGGTAGTGGAGGGGAAGGCGTTCTCGCTGGGAAGTCGCAAGTTAAGGGCAAGGATTGCGGACTGCCAGCCGTGCGTTTGTGCGGCGTCCGTAAACGTGCATCAGTTCCGTAAATCACGAGAGGGCATAGTTAGTGGAGCTGTAGATGTTCAAATGAGGAGCCGGAGTTAATTAAAGCCCCGGGGCCAAGCACAGTAAGTACACAAAACCATTCCGCTCACACTCGCGCACGAAACTCTATCCATTTTCGTCCAGAAAATAGAAGAAGGGTGGGGATCAGGAAGGCGGCGGTGGGTGTCGGGCGGCCGGACGCGGCATTGGAGGGGGTGAGTACAGATCCACGATTATGCGATAAGTCGTATTGGGCATAATATCGTCCGCATCTTTCAAGTCTGGATCTTTGAGAGAGGCCGGACCTCTCTTTCTTTTTCAAGTTTCCCCTCACCCCGTATAAATGAAGCGGTAAGGAGGACCTTATAAAAAATGCAGATATTCATGCAGTCTTATACCGTCTCAATTACGGCAAGTTCTTTTTTTTATAGCCCCGTAATTTTATGGTTTCCGCTAATTATTGGAGCCAGCTCCTTTGCCATTTTCGTTGTTTCCCAGAGTAATTTAAGACAAGGTAAGGATGTAATGGCAAAAACACTAACTGCTCCGAAATTTTTTCTGCGAATTTTAATTAGTAGTCCTATTTTCCGTTCAGAGGCTGATTGAACTGACGATCTTGCTCAGTGGTGGATGTCTTTCGAATTATAAGGCCGTTTTTATTAAGAGCAAGGTGCTGCGTTTTCTTTGAGTTAATATTGTGAAACATAAATGATATTCGTTCCAAATACAGAAACTGCCAAAAGTATATTCTTCTAGCTTTTGTAATTATTGACTGATAAGTTTAATTAATTTATGTAGATTTTACTTCATTACAGAAAAAAAATATATATATAAATATAATATAATATGTATGTGCTATGTGCAGTAGATAAATATACATACATGCATCCACATACTTATACTCTTACATATAAATAAATAAATATATATATATATATATATATATATATATATATATATATATATATATGCCATTTGCTAACATAGCACACATATATATGTATTGTGCACTTAGGTAATATTCCGAGAACGTATTAAGTATGATGTAAAGTTCTTATAGGGTGAAAAAATGAGCTCCAACATAAAAATATGAGTTGACGAAGTCTGTATGTGTTTGTGTAAATATGCACTTATTATGTAATACGTTAGGAAAGTCAGCAACAACCCATTTGAAAAAAAGTGTAAATCAATTTAGCCTTTCCAGATTTTCTGCCTATTGTCATCAAAGCAATTCACACAGGTAAAAATTGAAAATGGAACTTATTCTCTGCCTTTCTTATTTCACCCCCCTAAGTAATATTTGTGGATTAAATTCCTTAGCCATGTCCGTTTAGCTGATCATGCGTTGTGGTGTTCCCTTGTTGGGGGTTCTGTGCCCCAATCACGAGGCAAACACGCGTGATTACTTTAATAACAGAGGTGAACCTTCTAAGTAAAAAAAATGTATTAATTCTTTTGAGTCTTCCGTGTACTTATAAATCGATAGAGTAAACGGCAGGTTAATAAACTAATAATGACTTATTCCAAGTTTGCATGGCTCACCTATGGCCACAAATAATAATCTTGCCGCCTCGTGGAAAAGAAATGAGAGCTCAATTTTCACTGCCCACCGCGGCGAGTAAGTCCCACAATCAAAACCTTTAATCGCCTTTTACATCCTCCAATTTGAACTCACGCTCCAGCCATTAACGTCCGAAACTTAATGAAACATAAAGTCCCGATGCGGCCGTTTGAGGGAGGTCAGAAAAAATTATACTGTAAAACTTATTAAAAATAACTGCGTAACTGCACATTAGAAATTGCCACGAGAGCAGAAGAGAAAGCGCTTGCAAAGAGAAAGATGTAATAAACGCTGCGAAAGGAGAATAATTAAGAGCACTCATATGAGGTGCAAAGAATGCAGAACAAAATCTTGGCATGGTAAAAATGACATGAGATATTGAGAGTTTATGGGAATGGGAATGTCTACTTTGCCAACTTCAATTTATTATTTGACTGCCTTTGAGCTCGCTTTGACAATTACGTAATGAGAAAAGAATTAAATTCAACTCCATACATTTATAGTGAAAATAAAAAGCTTGAGTAAAAAGGTGACAAATAATTGCATAAACATTTTTTCGAATATTTCCACTATTTCAACAACAAGAGCCATGCGTATTGCACAATATTTTATAGACTATTTGGCTAAAAATGTTTTTGTAAAGGATTGACAGATTTAAAGTTAGCCTAACTGAAAGTGGCGTCAACCAAGCCTACTTCGTTTTGGCTCGATGCTTTCGTATTACCATAGGTATTCATTTACCATAATCGATGATGAACGTAGCTTGTTTCTATCTGGGCCTCAATCATATTATTATGCTAAATTTGTATCCGGTATTTTATTTGTAAATGGCATAAAAAATTGTCCGTAATAGGTTAGGAGCACTCTCTTCGCTATTCCGTGAATGAACTGCATTGTTTTCATTTTTTGACTCAGAAGTCACTTGGCACGAATTCGACGAATCTATTCATTGCATTTACATAACCCATGCAACCTTTGAATGAATAATGAATAACTATAGATGTCACTGCGCATACATTCCGAATACGCTGCGTAACGGTATGCGATGAATTCAGAGTGGATTAGTGTTCAGAGCATGAGGAAACGCGCACAATGAGAAGGAAGTCGACCTTTCAAGTTTCATTTGTGCACCGAGTTCCACCGTGGTGCCGCGAGATTACGCGTGAAGAGGAAAGCGCACCACTCCCCGTTCCTTCGCCGCCAGACTACGTCTCAAGGACTGAGGGAAGGAGCACAGCAGTGGCGCTTCTGAAACGAGGGTGAATCGAGGACCGGCCGACTCGCTGGGCGTCGTCATCTCTCGGGAAAAAGGAAGAGAGGAAAGGAAGGAGAGACGTGGAGGAGGATATGACGGAGGTCGAATAATGAAAGAGAGGGTGTAAGGGGAGGAGAAGAAGAGGGAGGTTTATTCCCCCGTGGTTTGAGGGCCGGGAATGTGAGAAAGGAAGCCCACGCGGTATGGAAAAAAATATTTTTTTAAACGCCCGCATAACTCACGTACCGTTCTCGTTCCCTTCTCCCCTCCATTGAGGTAAATCTCCCCGTGAGAATGAAATTGGCGATCCATGAAGGGAGGAAAAAGCGAACAATGTAAATGCCAGACGTATGTGCGCTGATATGCTTTGCCCTGCTGTGTGGAGGCTTTCCCGCTACACCTAACGACCAATGGGCCCCTCTATCGAAAAAGGTACGAATGGGTCGGAGAAACTTGCGAGTATATTTTTATTTTCTTGTAAGGGCTATGGGCGAGAAAGATGCGATGACGGAAAAGGTGGTAAAGGAATAGAAGGAAAGACCGAGTGAGTGGAGAACTGGAAAGAAATGACGCATAGAAAAGAACAGGAATTACGGGAAAGGTGGAGAGGGTCAAAGCAAGAGAGCTGAAGGGAGGTGGGGATACTATCAGCCCTGAGGTCTTGTGCATCTTGAAATAGTTCTTTCACGCGTGGGAAACTTAATTAGATTTCCTCGAAAGCTTTATGAAAATGTTCCTCGCTGAAACTATTCCCGTTTACCTCTTCTTCATTTCCGAGGGAAAATTAATGGACCGAAATCATTATGGAATGGCAAACATTCAAACCGTAATTATTAGTTTCGAAGCCATGTCCGCGCTAAGCATAATTTGGAGGTGCAATCAAAAGTTCTGATTATGTGCCTAAAATGAACTAATCATCTAATGTTTTTCATTTCCACATGAGTCTCCACATCTCATGTAGTGTGTATATGAACAAATTTTCTCCGAAAATTAGTGTAGTTTTCTGCTGCATAGTAAAATTTCTGCTGTAGAATCCATGCTAATAATTAACTCACGTGTACTTCGAAGCTGAACTTAATACTTAAAATTTCAGGGTATCTTTATCGAAAGATATTACGTAAACGATTGTGATTGAAAACCAATGAATAATTTGCCGTTGCCATTGTCAATTTCCGTGATTTTTTCTGACTACCGTCAACATTAGTTACACAATATTAAGAACTCCTAGTAGTAGTCATTTTTGAAAACTAGTTCAAAAGCGGAAAATAACGATAGTCATCTAGCGTACTATACACCCTTGCGGAGCATAGATTGAATGCAATTGATTGTATCACAGTTATTTAATGTTGACCGTGACGATTTGCTAGTCATTAAATAAAATAATACGATAACATTGGGGTCAGCAGAAGGCTTCTTTGATGGTAAGAGACGAAATTGCTCTATAATTGGATCAGGATACGTCTAACATAAGCCAAGCGAGTTCTCAAAAGCAATTACTTTATGTACTTACCCTAAGATAAAACTAACGTATTTAGAAGCGGAGTTTGGACAGTTATTTAAGCTACGGATTCCTTGATTCAACGCTATGAAGTGTGTTGATAATGTCTCTGAGCATACACCTATCGGTAAAAAAAGTCTAAACATTTTATTTAAATGTAATTCATTAATCAGGTGCATATGTGAGCATACTTCCTTCCTTGAGGTTGTATTTGAAAGACAACATATATATTTTACTTTTACATTGCTGAGGATTTATTATTTCACAAATGTCGAGCGACAAGGCTCCTAAAGTCCGCAGCACCTATGGTCCTAGACATACATAACTGTGCCACGAACTACGGACCGTACGATAGAGGACTCATCACTATCCTGCGTAAGCTTTTCCGACGTGCCAGCTCAAAAAATCTCATACGCAACTTCGCACGTCAATTGCGCATAAGTTCTCATATTTTATTGGTGGGCAAAAACATCGTAGGATGACCGTTCTCACATGCAAGATCTCGCTCTCCTCAAATATTGTCCTCTCATACCACCGAAGGAGAAAGAGAGAGCCGATGAACGAAAAAAGGGCTCGGTCGCACATTCTCCCTTTTGCGACACATCCTCTGGAACACGATAGCCGAGTTCCTTCATAAACTCCACCCCTCACCCCTCTGAGGCCCCTCTGCCCGTCTTAAATACACACACCCTCCGAAAGAGTAGGAGAGGATAAAAAAAAACGACTGGCAAGGGGCAAGGTATTTGCCACCCATGTCGCCGCCGCGTGATGTGTTGAGGTTTTTAAGCGGCGGAGTGGAGGGGATGGCGTGTCGGCTGTGGGGAAAGGGGATAGGGTGAGAGAGGAGGTATGATAGAAAAAGGCAGGGAAGGGGTGAAGAGGAATGAGAGTGTGTAAAGGAGAAATGAAAATATAATCTCGCAAGGAAGAGTTGTTTTCAAGCGGGCTGAGTAGATTTCTCAATAAATGGTCTCGCTTAAGATAATGTGCTCTCAATCATACAGCGATCATATTTGAACCATATCTCGTAATTAGAATAAAGCCTTTAACAGATTCAAAAATGACTTATCCATTCAGACCCTCTGGTGTGCGAGACATCGGCATTGGTTGGCGATTTCTTCTATCTATTGAGAGCTCAAAAAATATTTGTCTTTTTCGTAACACGTATCTGCAATGGGAACTATATGTGCTTCACTCTAGTACTGAATAGTAATCGTTTCTACATAACGTGGAAAGTATTAATGATGATCACTTTTCCGGACTTGGTTACGAGAACTCGAACATCATAGTATAGTATAAGAATTATGATTTGTTATATTTATTTAGATTGGTATAGATGGGTCTCTAGTGCCCTTTCTTTTCTTAAATTATTTTCAAAATAAATTTAGAGCACTTATATTATATAACACAAAATATATGAAAATTACCTGTGCATTGTCTCAATGATTGCTTCAATGAAGTGGTAGCTAATGCTGCTTGTAATATTGCTCGGCAAGGTAAAGCCGTAAAAACGTAGTTTCTTTAAGAGTGAACTGAAAACCAGGAGCTAGTTTGGAAATAGGGGACGGGAAGTCAAGGGAATCACATGCCGTTGGGAACGATGAGGGGGATTGCGCGGGGAAATGGGTGAAGCGGCGTGGGAGTGGAAAGGGTTCGGAAAATGAGGAGGAGGTCGGAGAATGAAGAGGATGGAGAGGTAAGGAAAATCACATGAGTGGATGAGAGAGGATATGGTGAAGAGAGGTGGAGGGGAGGTAGGAGGGTCGGGGGCGACGGAGTAGCGGAAGGGGAGGGGTGGTGATATAGACGGCGTCACGGAAGTGGGGTGAGGGGTGGGTGGAGGAGGAGTCGGCGTCGGCGCCCCGTTTGTGCGTTTGCGTCGAAATGTGAGGTGAGTTGAACGCCTGTATATGGGTGGTTGAGGGTGGGCGGTTTCGAAGGAAGAGGAGAAGCCGTGGATGGGAAAAAGTACCTAAGCCCCATGCTTCGCTCCACCCTACCTCTTCCCTCCTCAACCATCCCTCTCGCCTCTTTCTCCATCTCCCTTCCTTCCATTCCCCCTCCACCCATTCCCCCACTTCACCTCCCACTTCCCCTTTGCTCTCGCGTCACTGCCTCGTAAAACGCAGCCTGCTGGACCGGTGGTGGTGGTGGTGGTGGTGGTCCCACCAGCCCATCCTCTGCCGCCACACACACATTTCTCCATTTCTCTTTCCCTCCGCCCCCGCTAGACGTGCATAAGTGTGTGTGCACGTGTGTGCGTGCGTGCGAGTGGTTTAACTCGCGGCCAAATCCACCCACCCGTCCCTCCAGCCCCTTCCACCCCGTCCTAATCCCCCTCTCCCCAACTCACTTCCTCACTCATTATTACCTCCATCCCACCTCACCACCCCCACCCTTCCCCCACTCCTAATTTCATTCTTTCGCCCGTTGCAACACGACCCGCTATTTCCACGTCTCCCTCTCCCACCCACCTCGCCTCCCCCTTCGTAACTCTAATCCATGCGGTCGTTTTCTTTCTTCTGCTCCACCCTCCCCACCACCTTGACTCTCCCAACCTTCCTCACGACCGCGCTGCCTTCAAACGCATCAACCCCAGCGGCCCGGGACACCCCGACCGCTTCTCCATTATGGTCATTCCCTTCCTTTCCTCGGATCCAGCGATACTCCCATCTCTCCGAGTTTCATTTCTTCGTCTACCTTGCACTGCCTTTTCGTTTTGTTCGGTTTTTGCCTCAACCCACCGATCTTTTTGTGATTGAACTGTGTTTCATCGTATTGCTGTCTAATTTCCGGTGGATGAAATCATTTATGTATTCCTCTGAGCGTGATCGTTTTTACTTTCCACCGCTTCCCGGATCTGTAAGGGTTTTTCCTTAGAGATGCCTCGTATTTCTTACGCAAATACAATGGCAGCGTATCGAGCGCAATCTTTTGATTTCATTTTAGTTGATAGCAGTTGTTGCTCATTCATGGGAAACGAGAATTAAGTCCCTAAATCTTCAACCGAGAAGAACGTAAGAAGCGTCATACACTGACATACATGTGTGAATTAAAAGTTTTAAACTAGTACATCATATTTTCATGAATTGGTATTTCTGGGCACTTCGGGAGAGCTCAGAGCTACCTTAAAAGTATCCATCTACAGCTATATAATACCCCGAAAAAACACCGTGAGGGCGTGTGGTGGGGAGTGTTAGGGTACCAGTTATACATGTAGAAATATTAGTTCATACAGTCGTTATAGTATGTACATATATATATATATATATATATATATATATATATATATATATATATATGTGTATATATATATATATATATATATATATATATATATATATATATATATATATATGTATATATATATGTATATATATATATATATATATATATATATAATCTAATGTCCAAAAATACTCATACGCATACATTCATTCTTGACTAAATGCATCGTACAATAATTGTTGTTTTTACCAAATCATTAAATATCGTCCATTGTTCAAACGTGGAAAATGACTACACTGCTAAAGATAGCATAAACAAGGCCAATATAAATTATTTCTGCAGAAAGTCTTCACCAAAAATATTATTGCACAAAACCAAGTTTCTGACATAGCTAATAAGATCTAAGATCTATCTCATGAACCACATATTATTGTCTCAGAACATAATAGAAATATAGCTCCGGATTTCCTATTATCTCTGACCTTGTAGTTAATGTTCTTTAATATTATTCGGTTAAAATATTATGTTGCACGGATGAAAATTCCCGTTTCAGTAATGCATCATTTTCATGCTATTCATGTTGAGTTATTGTAAACAATCAACTTCCTCTCTTGCTTTATTTTGGGCTCTTCGGCAATCACGATTCCTTTGAAATTATGGTTCGCTAAGCTGTCTCAAACTTGGTTGCATATAAAGGGGTACCTAAATATACTTGATTGATTCTCTTTTTACATCTTTCATTACTGAAGGTTCACAACACCATACATACAAAATAAAAAAAGTCTTTATTTATTGTTAATAATTAATAAGTATGTGAAATAATTCAAATAATGAAGATAGTGTAAACTGCAGATACATGTTTGGCGGTATCAAAGTGTGAAATACTTCTGCATGCGAAAATACATACGAAACAGATGCTAGTGAAAATAAGGAAAACTTTTGATAGAACAATTTAAAAATATTTATGAAAATCCATATGTCTACCTCTTGGTTATTACCCATTATGTTATTCTACCACTATTTTATTCTAAACATTTTTCCCAACTATCTATTACTACTACATGTGTCATCTATTTGCATCACATCTAGATAGTAACCCATATTCCAACTCAGGAGCTTATAATAAGAGTTGTTAGAACGACAGCGATTTACATAAGTAAACGTTATATTGATGACTATTTGGATAAAAATCATTTAAATTTGGTAACAAGCCAATATGATTATTTCGAAATAAATAATCTAAAATCACGCAAGGAAAAAATTAAAATGTTTTAGAGTCAAGTTACATCTTATGAGTTAGGATGCGATAGACACGCTCCCAGCATTAACTCTCCTCAACAAGTCTCTAATACCAAGCATAATGCTCTGACTTTTCACAGTAATTATTTTTCACAGCCTATTTCTGGAGCAGTAATGGCACCAACTCTCTACCGAGATCTATTCAATCGAAAGGGCAGGAAACCAACTCTTCAAAGATTAAACAGAAGGTGAGTGTCAAGGGTCATTATCGGTGGACACGTTTTCTTGTGTTCCTTTATGCATTCCGGTGTTAGGTGGGCATAATTTCCATTTTTAACGGATAGCATGTGGAAATAGGAATTATGGGAGGAGATTAGCCGTGGAAACCTGGCGTTGGTTCATTGGAATAATACACCCCTCAAATAAGCTAGTTCTAGATTGACTACAGGTTACTAAAATTAACTTTGGACTTCTTACACCGCAGTTTTGGTGATACTGCCTATTGTTCGAGGAACAAGGACATTCTAATATCAATCTGTTTTGATATACCTTTATATTTTCCATATGAGAACAATGGTCCGCAAAAATTAGCGAATTTATGAATAATCACCTTCACTTCAGACGTGAAGTCGCATTTTACTTCAAATAAATTCCATTCAGATGCATCCTTATTTCTTCCAATGATTGCCAATCCAGGTCTTCAAGAATTTTAGTGGCAGTTTATACCTTATAATATCGTGTAAAAAGGATAGGGCTTGCCACTAGTGTCTCTTCCCTCTCGTGTTCATCCGCTTTCTCCTCACACCTAGCCTCTTCTACGGCCTCTCCTCCCTGCTTGAGTCCTTTTATCAAGAGCCCGCAGACGCCCATTCCTGCGGTGTCCTCCCCTCTACTAGTAGATACTATCGTGTTGCCTCGCACATGCAACTATTGTGGGTGGGAGCGAATACCCGCCTTGCCGTCCAACGGCATATTTTAGGTCCCATGATTGCTCGCTTAGTCTTTCTTTGCATTATCCGTCACAGATTTGAGAAGGATACAATACACGTACTCGAATGAGATTTATTTTTGAATCAATACTAATTCATATTCCGAATGCATTTGTCATTATTCCTCCTACGCGAATATTTGATTGGCGTAGTCCCCCAATATTACCGATCTAATGCTAATTATCCTGAGTTCTGATCACTTTTCTCCCTGTCATTCCTCGATAACTAGCTTACGTGCTTGTCCTCTTGCTATGTCTCGTGAATTTTTCCCATCTATTCCTAAAATTACTAACAAATGAGGTTTAACTTTTCTGAATATGGACTTATAGTTTTCCCCAGATTGTAATGTGTGGTCTGTTCCTCTTCTACTCGTCCGTATGATTCCCCTTTTCTCATTTTATATATGCATTTGCTCTTTCGCGTCATTATCTACCACTATATTTTGGAAAACGATCCCGCGGCCTTTGAATTAGCAGGCGAGGACGTTACCATGTCGCCATCGAGACCGGCAAATTAATTTGCAGCCAGCCAAAATTGCTCCAAATTTCTCAATATCTCTTAAATTCAAATCTCCGCCTCCTTCACGTACAGTCGTTACGATCGTGGAATTGGCCCCCTCTGGTTATCCAACCATACGGCCTAGTAGTTTTTCGTAACTTTATTTTCAAAAGAACTTATGGGTGACAGAAATTCTTATACCTCGCTCCCCCAAAAAGTTATGGTGCTCTCACTACGTTACGAAAGCATTATATACGATATCTGTTATTCCAATATCAATATACTTTGCGTTTCTTGGGCAACCGGCTTGCCAGGACTTTCTAGATGCTCTCAAGCGATAATACTACAATGAAAACCTTAAAGTGATCCGAAAATATCCCTCACTCGTGGTTTCTCGTGATACAAAAAGGACTGGTCTTAGGTCACGTTCATTTTTACCTATTAAACCTGGTTATTTGTTCTCCTCCTTCCAAATGAAACTACTGGAGTAACCCTTAAACCGGAGTCAACTCTGCCTGCAGGTTTAGTTGTCACTCTTTGTCGGGGCAAAAGATATCATCGGCGTTTCCCCCAGGTCTTATGCCTTTGAGACGCATACGTGTATTGATTTATATTGGTACCAGGGACTCTACATCGGTTTTTTAGCTGCTGGACTTTATTTCGCTCCGTCCCCGCCCAAACATTCTTCCACTTCTCCCTCCCCCTCAACTCCGTCCCCCCGCGGAGGCCACCCATGGAACATGCAGCCCGTTTCGCCATCCGCCTATTCGGTGCAGCGCAAGAGTTAAGGCAATTGGGTCGGATGCCCACGACTCAACCGACCGGAGATAGCAAACATTGCGACGGCGTGTATCAGCTGTCGCCTCAGAACGGCAGTATGCTTCGCAGGAACGAAAGAATACCACCGTCCAATGGGCTATGCGTCTCACAGAAGAATGAACAGGCGGAATAAATCATTCTGAAAAGTGCATTGTGGGGCGCGGTAAGGGACTAAGGGTTATTTTCGTGACGAGAATGTATGAGGAACTTTATTGTTTTCCCCTTCAAAAGGAACATTGCAGCGAATATAATATGGGAGCACATAAAAGCGTCAAGAATCAAAGCTTAAATTCCGTCGGTGATTGCTTTATTCTCGTAGTTAGCTGGAATATCTTTTATTCATAACGAAGATTTTATTATCACCCACCCAATTGTGCATGATTTCTGACTATGAATACTATACTTTGGAACTTGAATTGACCTTTTATGAGACGTCTAACTTCTAGTTTCTCACGGAGAATGGTTATTTTAATTTTATCGCCATCATTCCATTTGTTTATCCAATGAAATTCAGTAATATGATTCGTACCCAGCATATGAATGAAAGGCCACCTCAATGATACCATCTTCGTTACTTGATCTCAAACATTAGCGCATGTATACGTTGGTTCAAATTAAAATTGGAAAAATTATGCGACTATAATGGGATGCTTCACGAAGATGATCTTCTCAAGTCTTAATCTGGCTCCCAAACTCTTTCTCTAAATTGAGTTAGTTAAAATTCCCTTCTTATATTAAATAATTAATGGAAGTTTACAAACACGTGCTCATATTGATAGGGTAAGGCAGCGAAAGTACTTTATTTAATGCTGCCGTTGATTGAGCCTTCCTTCATAGATGTAATTGAAGCGTTTTGATTTTTTTTTATCTACATTTCGACAGAATGCATCGATATTTCTTGATTTGATTCTTTTCAATTTTATAAGAATATAAACCCTACAGTATTACCTTAATCATTAATTGTAGCACGAGCTTCAAACCCATTCACTTAAGGTTTAGCGAGAATTTTACGAATTTCACTTTAGTTCCGGCAGTGGTTATTTTTCACCGCATTTTTTGGGAGACGCACGCTCGCAACGAGAGACTTTTGTGTCACTCACCCTTGCCGTGTACTCGCCGTGCCCTCTCATCTTCTGACCATTGGCCTTTTTATAGCGGGACTATCGATAAAGACAGTGCGAGCGTAAGAAAGAGGAAGGGGAAATGGTTGGGGAAAGAAGGATAAGTCACGCTTGAAAATTTCCATTCCACCTCACTCCTCGTCCCTTGGCTTGGCATCTGTTATTACTTCGCAACCCAAAAAGGACTCATATTTTTTTCTGTTTCCTCTTTCATTTCGCTTTCCATCCGAAGAGCACGCTTCGTGGTACGGATATCATCACAACGGCACGAATTCTTCGAAAAACGTCGCTTCTACTCCTTCCGTATTCCTACATCCGCCTTCTTGACCCTCAAACGCATGTTGGGAGGTCGCGTCCGCTCACCTGTCTATCCCCACGTTTTTGTTTTAGACAGCATCAGACAGATTTTCATGTATTCCACGTTTTATATACATATATATATATATAATATATATATATAATATATATATATATATATATATATATATATATATATAATATATATATAATATATATATATATTATATATATATATATATATATGTATATGTAACGTAGCTTTCTCCTTCTGGCTATGCGTGCCACGAAACGCACTGTTTCTATCCTTTATGGCTTTGCATGATTGCTTTCCTATGGTCCATTTCCACTTGTGGGTCGTCTATTTTCTCCTTTGGTGGATGAAACAGCCCCCTAACGCGATCTCTTGGCCAAAGAATCGGGGCACTTAGTTGCAAAAACCCCCCGCAGATTTCAATGAAAATTACATTTCCTCGATAGTTCAAGTGGTTAGAGCATCGGCCCAGCAAGAAGAAAGATACGGTATTCCAGTCCCGGTCAAGGAAATATTTCCTGCTCGATTCCGCCTTCCACACTTCTGCGCTGGTATTTTATATATGTTCCTATCCCTTTTCCTTGTATCTATTTCCATGTGAATGAATATTCATTCACATGGAAAAAGATGTAAGAAAAATGGATAGGAACACATAAAAAGGATGAACACGGGTGAGGTGGGGAAGGCGGAATCGAGCAGACCACAAGCGTAAAAATATTTCCTTTGAGTGTCCTTTCTTCATGTCTCTATGGTTTAAAAATCTACATGTACACACACCTATATATATATATATATATATATATATATATATATATATATATATATATATATATATATATATATATATATATATATATAAAATCTTCGAAATGGAACGCTCTTCGGCGACGCACAAATATATAAAAACACAGATGTAGAGTTTTACAATATAGAGACACAAAGAAAGGACACTCACAATTTGTTATTTGACGTTTCGACAGCACGGCTGTCGTCTTCAGAATCAACATAGAGACATCAATCAACATCAATATAGAGGCACAAAGAAAGGACACTCACAATTTGTTATTTGACGTTTCGACAGCCGTGCTGTCGAAACGTCAAATAACATATTGTGAGTGTCCTTCTTTGTGTCTCTATATTCTAAAACTCTACATCTGTGTTTATATATATATATATATATATATATATATATATATATACTACCTTGATCAAAAATTTCCCGGAATTTATTCAGAAAATTAAAAATACAAGTTTATTCATCTAAATCTATATTGTCCCCTTCAAAGTAATCCCCATCGACTGCAACACACTTATGCCAGCGCTTGATCCAATCCTCGAAACATTTTTTATATTCGGTTTTCGGTATGTCCATCAGTGCTTCCTGCGATTTTTCCATTACTTCCTCTCGGCTGCCAAAACGCGTTCCCCGTAATGGTTTTTTAACTCGATTGAACAGAAAGAAGTCACAGGGAGCCAAATCAGGTGAATTCGGTGGCTGTTGGATGGTATTTGTTGCATTTTTCGTCAAAAAATTACGAATAATGATAGCACTGTGCGACGGTGCGTTATCATGGTGCAAAATCCACGAGTTTTTTGCCCACATTTCTGGTCTCTTTCGGCGAATTGCTTCACGCAAACGTCTCATAACGCCCAAATAATACTCTTTGTTTACTGTCTGGCCTTCTGGCAAAAATTCATGATGCACTACACCGTTGTAATCCATGAAAACCGTCAGCATTGCCTTCTTTTTTGACTGAAAACGACGTGGTTTTTTTGGTCTCGGCTCATTTGGTGAACGCCATTCACTTGCCTGATGTCTGGATTGCGTGTCGTACTCATAAACCCACGTCTCGTCTCCAGTAATGATCCTTTTGATGAATGTGGGATCGGATTCAGCCTCGCAAATCATGTCTTTTGCGACGTCAACACGGTCTCTTTTTTGCATGAAATTGAGGTCTTTTGGCACCAACTTTGCTGCTACACGACGGAAACCCAAATCATTAACCACAATGTCTTGGGCGGATCCATAGGCAATGTTCAAGTCCTCCGCTATTTCTCTGATGGTTAATTTGCGGTTATTGACCAACATTTCTTTTACTTTATCAATTTTTTCACCGACTTTCGATGTCGATGGTCTGCCACTGCGTTCATCATCTTCGATTGACTCACGACCACTTCTGAACCGCTCGTGCCACTGGTAAACGACCGTTTTTTTTAGAGAATCGTTGCCGAAACACTTTTCCAACATTTCCAACGTCCGTGCGCCACTAAATCCGTTTTTTACGCAAAATTTAATACAAGTTCGTTGTTGCAAATTTAAATCCATTTCTGCAATTGTAAAAAATCGCCAACACACACAGAGATAGATGTACTCTTGGCTACGTAACTTTTGCAAATGTCAAGTTATGACACTAAGATTTAAAGGGAATATCAACAACAGATGTACCAATTTAACAAAAAAAACAGAACTCAAATCGGAACGATGGGAGCGCCACACGGTGGTTATTCCGGGAACTTTTTGATCAAGGTAATATATATATATATATATATATAGGTGTGTGTACTTGCCTGTACGAGTACATATCGGGACCACACAAGTGTGTGTTTGTATAAACCATAAACACAGTAATCAACCCGAAGGTCGGTTAGGTAGGTGATAGTAGAGTTCACCCAGTACCAAGCCCGACGGCGTGTGAAATTCACACATCAGGATAGGGGATCCATGTATGTATGTACATATATGTATATATACAAATTGTGGTTTTTGTGTATTTTTGTGTGTATGTACTTAAGATTTGATTGGATAATTGGATTTAGTATGGGAATCGGGTCGTAATGTTCATATTGATCTCAGGATCAAACTGGAATATTAAACCAAGTTTCAATTACTGTTTTTTCCAGTAATTTAGTATTCTTAAAAGTTAACTCCGAGGAAATTGCCATGTGTCCATTTTCTTATATTTTATGAGGTACCCGATAAGAAAGGGGTTCATGGTTCTTTTCCTTTTATATAAACGTGACTTTTCCAGAAATCTTTTTTTGAATCCTAATTCACAAGTTACGACAAACAGTGATGAATTCCATTCTAGCGTTTATAATAAAACTACTTAAATGAAGCCACATCTAAAACATGAAGAATGTTTCTTTGCTTGTAAAAATACGATTCGTTGAAAATATAATTAGTACTTGTCACCTATTGAAGAGATGAATGACATTCACTTAAATTTTCTTTATTCATAGTAATTTAGCAATAGGCCATTTGAAGAGCATACAAATTTTAAAAAATTAGTAATTGTAATTTTTATTAAATTATTTTGTTGGAACGGGGGATATTTGACCTACATGTATCACTGTATCCTTTCGTGATTTTAAATTTTATCTCATTTTATTAAGAACTTTCATAATCATAGGTAGATCCCACTCCTTTGAAGACTATGGCTAATTTTCATGGCGCCATTAACAATTAATAGAGAACCATAACATGAATGAACCCTAGCTTCAGCACCTAATATAGACTAACTACATGCTGATACTGTCTTTAGGCTATAAAGTAAATACATTTTTTTCCTAACAATAAATACAAAGGGGGCATTTGTACTACTACATGTATATCTGAGCTCTAAGGCCAGAAATCCTTTTTTAGTTTAGCAGTTGTGGTTTTCTTAGCATGTTACGTTTACCTTGATATATATTTGTTATTATTATTGCATAGATCTCGTTGAAATTAGGCAATTGTCCTGGTAGCAACGGTCAAGTCTGGTCAATGGTCACTACAACAAGGCACATATATACATACATGCACAAGAAGAATAGATATGAGACAGAATGCTCTTATATTCATTGGCAATTTAAGATTACCAACCACACTTTTACCATCACACAAGGGTTCGGTTCAAACCATAAATAAAACGCTCCGTCCATCGCCGCACTCCGTCCATAATCACGCACTCTTCAGTTTCATACACCGTTCAAACTTAACCACTGTTAACACATCAATCGTCATGTGTGGTTTTTTATGGAATTTTATCTCAGTCGCTTTCTGTTGTATGCGTAGTATTTATTAATAAAACCATTTTGCGGTAATTTATTGCGACTAATGATTGAAATATTACCCCATTTTCCGTGGATACCGTCAGCCGTTTGCAGTGAAGGAATAGCCAACCACTTCGCTTTCCTCTGTGGTTCAAAAGAAAGTATGACTATTATGCTAAGCGAGCCACGTATTTATTAAGTTACTTCTCCTTTTTTCCATCAGTCCAAGCCTCATCGTTATAGTCCCTCGTTTTGCGACCCTCCTCGTAAACCATGCATTATGCACATTTGTTTTCCCGCCTGCTCGAAACCTCCCTCTCCGTAGTCCTTCCCCGATGCCTCCATGTGCGGCATTTTATATATCCTCAACCGCATCTTCCCCTCAGGGTATTCCTCCCCAGCACCTCCCTCAAGTCCTTGTGCTTGAGCTTAAACAGTAAAATGCTCACTTACACTACTTATGACCGCAAGAAGATTTTACGAGATGTCAATTTCAAATCTATTTGTGTCATTTCGATTAATAATAAATTCCTTCGCTAGGGCCGGAGGATTACTAAATTCTTTTAAATAGTTTACGTAGTCTTGAAATGAACGCATAATATTCATATTATTGATTAAAAGTTTACTAAAAATGTAATCTGCGCGTAAATTAACGGTACCCATGCCTCAATTTTTTTATGCTATCAAAAATAGTTTTGCAGAAAATTATTTTAATGAAAAAGATATAACTGGAGGTGTATTTACACAGTAGAGGATATGCAATTGAAATTATGGATAAAGGAAATACTTTTCATTCTTCTGTCCTTTTTCGACCATCTCAACTACATCTACATTTACATAATGCCCCGCAAGCCGCCGCAATTGCGTTTGGAGGGGATTGTTAGGTCACCACCCGTAAAAGAGAATAAATCCACGCACAAAACCAACATATTTATGCACACTTACACTCACAGTGACGCATATATTCATGCAAAAACCTTTTTAAATTTCATGCATGCAAATACATAGAACTATCAACTAACCTACAGTTCTGAACACCAACAGGATACATTTTATAACTATTTTGCCAACTGAGGTTTTGAGAATATGAAAAATTTTATGTAACTTTAAAAAACTGCTTTTCTGTGTTTTATTGAGGATTTGTTCCAGATCGAGACCGCTGTGTTCGAATTACAACTAATTTATTATACCTGTCTTCTTAAAATCTGTCAACGTTATACCCGGCCAACCACCATGAGATATGCACCAGATAATGCTAGGTCATCTGCCTTCATTAAATAATTGTGAGTGAAGTTTCCATGTAGGCTTCCGCGGAGATTATTGATGTAGGAAGTGGTTCTTTCGGGTTTTCTTCCGCGTGTATCCATAAAAAATAGACAGTTCCAGCAGTCAGCGGTGGCTGAACATCATTGGAGTGGACCGACACATAATATTGAGTTTGACAACGCCACTTTATTGAATAAAGAAGGCCGCTACTACCCAAGGATCATCAGAGAGGCAATTGAAATTGCAAAAACGCCCAGAAATTTCAACCGCGAGGACGGCTACACCCTTGCCAGCGCGTGGAAACGTGTCCTCAAGGATTTCAACGAATCAGAGCACACCTCCTAAAAATAGGCGCCAAACGGAGGGTATATATATTGGACCAAAACCTGCATCGGCTTTTCCGCAAACGCTACCCTCTTTGTAACCTGTCCTTATTTATTTCTTTTCCACCCCGAAGAGGATCATTATCCTATAACGGGGTTTCCGTGTTGTTATTGTTATGTTTATATATTGTTTATACTCTCCTTACAATCTGTACTTTGCAAGACGGAAATAAAAACCTTTAAAACTGAAACTGAACTGCATCGGCACTTCAGTGGACCTGAGGAAGCCAACTGGAACGTTGGCGAAATATCGTCCGAAAAATGGATACACGCGGAAGAAAACCCGAAAGAACCACTTCCTACAATTGTGAGTGAAGTTAATGTATTCGAAAGAGGGATATACGATATCCAATAGAGCTATACATAAAGTAAATTTACAATTCTATTTTTCGGAAACGATTGTTTAAGTTCTCAGCCTTGGGTTTGTTACAATCATGATTTGTGTAAATGGAAGAAATAGTATTGAAATCTAGCCGTGATGATATTTGTATATATTGTTTTTTCACATATTTTATGATTGAGGTGGTCTGATTTTCCCATTTTGTGTGAATACCCAACAATTTGTCTTTAGTTACGTGTAAAACGAACTGGTTTGTACTTTCCTTAGAGTTTGAATGGTTGCAATCGGTTACATTTCCGATTGGCGAAGATCAAAATTGCTTAAAGTATCATAATATTTTTTTATTACTGCTTCGATGTCCTAGTGGTGCAATCTCAAAAGTATGCGTCTTCATTTTTAGATGAAATGTCATTTCACTTCGGTGAAAAAAATTCAAAAAACTCAATTGCATCAAACTTCCATTAGTCACTACTCAACTTTAAGACTCAATTTCAAAGTCATGACACAGAGATTTCCGTTCAAATTTATCGATCAATGACAGCTTATAATTCTCATGTTGATAAAAGACAGCTTTTTTCAGCTCTCTCATTCTTTACTTTATATTATAAAGAACTTTCTAGAGGTTTAAATCGATACTAAAATCTATATTTTTATGCCTTTGTTTGTACAAGGCCGAAATTGCTTGCAGGGAAACGACGAAACATTATGTAAACTCTTACTAAGACTTTTTATGACACAGCTGATATATCAGATGTTTCCAGGGTTTCGTGAGCCTTCCGTGCTGAGCCATTCCTCTTTCTTTTAAATTACCTATTTTTCCATACGTAATAAGTAGCAATTGACAATTCCGTGGTCCCAACAACCAAATACTATATGTCTCAAAAAGAAATATAAGCAATGGATTATCCTTCTGAGAGAATTCATCACTCTTATCACGCGTCCTCCTCATGATTGTTATTCCTTCGTAAAATGTAAAAAGATTAATTTGGTCATAATGGCTTCCTTCCTTAATTAGAAGCCAATTCAGATTAGATTTCAAGTTGTAGTGAAGTACCGTTTTCAAACTAGCAAACATTATGCAAAAGTGTCGCTGAATAATTAACGGGCCATAGTTATAATATCGGTACCAATCACAGTTCGCTCTCAGTATTTGCTACGCCTTTTCCACATTATATATAGTATACATGGAGCCAATGCGGCACTTCAAGCAAAGATTCTTCCTCAATTACCATTAATTTCCCTATCACCAGAGCGGAATTAGGCTGCTCACCCCAGGCTCATTCGTCCTCGGCGAAGTGAAGTATCCTGAGCGTTTGTTTGCCTCGACATCCTAGCGAATAAAAAGCGTTCCTCATTGTTTTCGCCTATTCGTGCGGCCGTTGAAATCTCTCGTGTCGGAATCGGTGATGCATGAGGAAGGGTGGTCTTTCTTTTTTATTCCTTCTATTTCCTCTTCTCACCGAGAGAGATATCTTCTCCGTGTGATATACCGCTTTTCGCTCACATACGCTTTCCCTCCTCCCTCCCATCTCTATCATTCAGTTTCCTTCCTCCTATCTCCCTCCATCCATCTCCCTCTCATATTCCCTATCCATGTCGCTCCTATCTCTCTCTCTTTTGCTCTCGCCGATTCTTTCCAGCCTCACTCACCCTTAGCGATCCTCGTTCGCTCGCTCTCTCTTGCCGTCTCACTGGCTACGTTTTCTCATTTCTCTTGCTCACAACGTGTGAGTCAGCCTCGATGTTAATGCTGTTGGCCATATGGTGCCCGAGTGCACACGACCCGCTTTACAAAAAAATGGAAAGGCAAATATGCAAGAAAAATAGACGAAGAAAGAGTTAGAGGGCTCGCGCGGATGAATTATTTCAGTACATAACACGTTTGGGTTAGGAATATGGAAGTCATGTTTCCTCTTCCCATCATTTCGGCAGAGAAATTTCACAAAATCCTGGCCTTCATCGGTGAATTGTGGCTCTGCAAATAATCAACGTGACATTCATCTTGTCTCGAAATGGGTCTAAACCTCAATAAAAGCTCAGTTCTACTTGCTCAGTTTAACGTTCTAGTATTCTTAAATAAACATCAACTTTAGGTTCATTTTGTATTCTATATTATCTCAATGTTTTATCTCACTACTTAGAGTGACTCAACGTAGAAATGGTTAGCATAAGTGATAATTTATAGACAAATGTAGTTGCAGCGGGAGAAAGGTACGCCGCTGGTATTAAAAATCTGGTTGCAAGGATGCAAAAAGTGATTGATCGTCAAGGTGGCTATGTAGAAAAATAGCTAAATGCTCAGTCTTTCCTATGATGTACACAAAGTTGAGGATAAATTTGATTTTTTATGAAAAAAATAGGAAACCTTACTTTTGAAATCGCTCTCGTGCAGAAATATATATGTATATATGGCAGCATATTTGTGCATCAGCAAGCCGCCGCAAGGTCACCACCCGTCAAAAGGTACAATACCACACGCAAAAAAACAACATGGAAAACTACACCCACAGCAGCGCACACTCATGCAAAAATCCCTTAATCCAACACTCATGCCAACACATATTCCTTAAACCAACAAACAACTGGACGCGAGGATGCAGCACGAAGATATATTTGTGTATATATGTATACACATACAGGTATATATACATATATATATTTGTATATATATATATGTATATATATATATATATTTGTATATATATATATATACATATATATATACATATATATATACTTTCGTAGACGTAACACGGAAGTTCCGAATAGTACATTACAATATAAATATATAAATATATATATATATATATATATATATATATATATATATATATTTATATATATATATATATATATATATATATATATATATATATATATAAAAGTATGTGTGTGTATATATAATTTTATAATCTTACGATTTTGCGAGCCAAGCTAAAAGATACCATCATAGGTTTCGTACCGCGTGTCTCTAATTTTTTGCGGTGCTTTGTGTTTCCCTGTGAGTGTTCTTTATTCTTAAACCGTATTCCCTCAGTATAATTGTCCACTTTTTAGATGGAAACTATGGATTTCAATTCCTCGAATCGTATTGAATGTGGTCTAATTAAGTGACAACCATGACATGAAATGACGAATCTGACTTACTCAAAGAATACCTGAACATCCCTGCGTTTTTTCTCTCGAAACCTCACGACATTCGACCAGGTAATGTTCACTTGCACGACTTGGGTCCTCCCCGCCCTGGGTTTCCATGGTCTCCCTTTTGGCTTTATCTCTATCTCTTCTCTTTCTCCTCCTTCTCCACCTGAGAGTTTCTTCTTTTCATCTGTTGACCCTACCGCTGACCCTCCATTTCCTGTAACCCGTCTTTGGTTTCAGTTCGAAGCAAAGCATTAATCAACTCTCGGGTAAGAATGGACCTACATCCTTAATGGCGACTTTTCTCGGCATGTCGTCTAATTTCCAACCCTTTTTAATGTTTCAATTTAAATGGTACATAATATCACTGAAATAATGTATATTCAATAAATCACACCAAAGTATTAAAATATTAATGAAAGAGATGAAAGTTATTTGCAACGGTCATCATTAGACATTTTTCACAACCATAGGTTTCACTTCAATGTCAATCAGCATAAATAGCATTGTCCCCAAGGACGCTGGTTAAGTAGTATTTCTAATGATATCAACGACTAATTACTGTGTTCCATCATGGCATATTTGCTCCCTCGAATTTTGATGCTTTTAGCTGACTTCCCTTTAAGTTAAAACACTAAGATAAGTCATAAATATGTGTTGCGCGAATTCCGAGAGAATTTTCGTTCCCACTACTCTTCGCCTATTATTTAAGAAATAATTAATTGCTATTTCCATTACCTACGGTTTCGGTAAAATAATCGATCAGATATATTCTAAGATTATCATTCTTGAACCTTGGTTTATGGAGCCTCTATCTATGGCTTCGTTGTCTCATATAGTATTATACGTATTCTAACTTTAGTGCCATGGACCTTGATATGAACCTCTTTACCTACTTTCGAGGCAGAAATGAGAAATAGATTATTTTGGCTATAAGGTCGTTTTATAGTGATCCAGACCTCAAGTAGTATGGATGTTTTATCTTCCGTAAACTTTAAAGTACAGCTATTCCATTGCCTTGTTATGTTAATGGAGATTGTCATTATAAAAATGACTCTATTAAATAAATATCACCCGTTTATTTTTGTGTACCGTTTATGGCGGATGCAATCAATAGTTTCGAGTATAAAGTAATGACGTTGATCAAGATGTAGTTTACGCGGTTCTCCTTATTCTGTATGACATATACTTAGATATCATAAGTATCTTAAGAAATTAGGAAAGAAGCCACGATTATATTCAAATCAGTGTGTCCAAAGATTATGGAGACAGCCTTCGTTAAGGACACCGTGAACATGCAACTCTGCTCCGCTGTTATTCTTTCTCTTCCCCGCACGTTCCCCATCCTTCGCGTCTTTCCAATCGTGATGAAATCAAAATCGCTCCACTCTCTACTTCTGAAAAAGCGCATTTATTTTCGCGCCCCGCAATTTTCTCTGTTTCCTCTTATTCCCCATTTATTCGCCGTCTCACTCACTCCCTTTCCTCCCCCCCCCTCAGCCCCCCGCGCTTCCACTCTCAAAACTCCCTCGCGCACCGCTACGTATGACGTGGGAGGGGGAGGGCCGAGGGAAGGGTGGCTCGGGGTGATTTATGGGTCATCTCGTCTCGGAGTTTAGCACTGCAGCGTCATAAGAGCATACCGCAGGCACAAACCACACAATTTTCATTTGTTTCGTCCTCGTGAGTTTGACCTCCCCTTTTGCAGTCGGCAGAGGCATTCCGTGCACGCCGCGCGGCGGGTACTTTGCCGGGCACGCGGGGAAGGCGGTTCGTTCTTCTTTTTTTTGCAACGTCCTGCACCACGTCGTCGAAAAAGCGCGCATATTGTTTTGCGATTCAAATGGAATCTACACAGTCGTGCGTAGACAAAGAAAGGAAGCAAGAGTCGTTAAACCAAAGGTTGCATTTCATGTGAGTAAGTCGCAAAGTCGCTGTGGGCAGAAGACAGTTCCGATGAATCATGGCTGTCTTTTCAGTGAAATACGGTCGGTTATTTTGTAAAAATGAGTTACGCTTTGAATCTCAATCGAGCATCTTTAACCGAGTTCTTTGCCATAAACATGAGAACAAGCTCACTTTATTCCTTATGCGTGTTTAAGTAGCGACTGCATTCTTAACCTGTTGCTGTGTCAGCATAACATTCCTCGCATGTATTAACAGATAATAATATTCCAAAAATAAGTATTTTCTCCGTAAAATGCGGATAGTTAACAGCACTGCTTCTTTTCATTTCATAAATACTTATCATTTTTTGAAAATATAGCAATTTAGTTTTTTTTTATTTTATCGGCATTATACATTTGTTTTCCCTTCCTTAGCACTAATCTTCAGGAAATTTTTCTTTCGAAGAAATTATTAAGGATTGCATATGTTTGGTATTTTCAATACACTATTGCGTCCTAGTGAAGTATTCAATGCTAGCAGACTACTACATTAAAAGACCTTGGTATTTACTCGTGAACTTTTCAATTTTCAGCCTATGCCTTTAAGCTATATACTTTCTCTGGACAGTTAAACACTTAAATTGCTTTGGGATTCCCCAAACGATATACATATATTGCAGTATTTTATTTAATTCTGATATTTAACACCACCCATAATTGTAAAAACGCTAGATTCTCCTCCAGTAATGCTGTCCTGGTCACATATTACACATACCTACATGGATATAATATTTCAACGAGCACGCATAATATTAAATGGCAGACACACATGAAATTTCACAGCGTGGAAATCATTCATTTTGACCAAGATTCGAACCTGGATCACAGGTTTGAATTCCGGGGGTGTGAAATGCCTGCATATCGGTTTAATACGTCGGTGGAGGACTCCGCTAAATAACGACATTGTCGCGGTATTTCCCACACTTCTTTGAATATTTGAACACATGAAATATTTTAGGAGGTGGACGAAAAATTAGAGTGATACATATCGTATTGTCGTCGGACCATGAATTTTCTTTACTCCGTACATTTGATGAGAAAGTGATTATAAATGACGACAAATGTTGGGGGACAATTTTACTGCTTTTACGGCACCGGCTCCCAATCTTTTATGTTTCATGTTTGCATTGAGAAATCGACGACTGTTTTTCTCGCGGTTGCACACGCATTTTTTGTTGACTTAACTCGGGCGGAAACACCTGTTGAAAAACTGGAGAGAAGATTATCAAAAACTTTTAATGAAGAAAGGCTTAAGGAAGTTCGATAGTGACTGTATGAGTCAAGTGTCACTTAGTTTATGTATCAATGACAAGTAATGAGAAATAATTAAAAATTTACTGATACATAGTTTACGAACAAATATAAAGTTAATTTACATTTTTTAGATGCTCCAAGCCCTAGGTTTTTATCCATTTTATAAATATTCTCTAAAATTTAATTGGGAAAAGTTTTTAATCGCCAATGTTTTAAACTATGGGAATTCCGTTGTTTTATTTCAAATAAATTAATTGATGTCAATTAAAAAAAGGAGGTTAGGTGCTATAATGTCATCACTGATACAACTCTTGCGTATTTTTGCATATGTTATCAGGTTTTTGTGAGAATAGAATGCATTTCTACACCATTAGTCCACAGCTCTTCAGATAGTTGTCACCCACTGTCAAAAAATTATGTATGAAACCTTAGATTTTCGGTGTCAATTTCTATTAAAACAAGAATTATTAGACCCCATTTTATCATATTGATTTGATAAAATACATTTAGGACTACAAATATGATAAATTATGTTAAAATGACCTACGCCTAAAATCTCGATGTAATCTTCTTGAGGTAGTTGGCCAGGTATATGATACAGTAATATTGGTGTAGGTACATTATCCGTCCTCTTGTAACGTATACTTCATATATTTTATTTCTAAATTCATATTTGTTATGTATCTTTTTAAGTTTACTGATGATGAGGCTGAATGTTAAAATATGTTCCATTGCAACAAGCCTCTTCACCATATATTCGCCATTTGCGTATAAGAGAGGTCAGGCTCAATTTTATATTTTTTCCTTGAGTCATACAAAATTTCCAGCAATAATGCCAAATTAAAATCTCTAATACATGCGGTAGTGCCATAAAAAATGATGATATCCGTACTGATATCTTGGAGAGTGCGCCAAAAATATAGAAGCTAAGGAAGTGGGCGTGAGAGCGCCCCAGTGAACCCGTAACAGATTCCTGTTGTTGTTAATTAAACCATACAGAAAGACCATTATCCTACCGGGAAGCTCGCTTTTCCAGAGGTGCTATGAACGAACACTCCATTGATATTCTCAAATATTTGTTTCACCGTTGAAACACAATGACTTTTACTTAAGGCCTGCCTAGAATGCTCTTCCGAAAAAGGAGTAGTATGTAATTCAAAACATAATTTCAAGCTCTTATATACGCATATCATTTTAACTCATCTCCTTACAATGAACCAAAATTTTGAATGCGTTGTTCCACAGAAAGTAGATTATTTTCATTAAATCTGATATTTTGCTAATGAATACTACTTATTTAGAGAAAAACCGTTTTTAAATTAGTCATGTTCATATTTTTAAAAAAATTTTAAATCGAGAATACAATTTTATTCTAGTATTTTTTATTTTATTTTGGGACAACCAAGCTGAAACCAACGAAAAATCAAAATGAATTCCAACTTATCACAGAGTCCACTCTGACTTGACTAATCTCGAAAATTTGGATAAGTGTAGAGATTTGGCTGTCATAGGGATAAACAATATATCAGCATACGTCCCCATTTGTTTTTTTTCGCAACCCATCAAGTTATTTGCGTAGTTATGACGAGAATGGCTTTAGAGAGTTCTTGCAAGATCAATTCGTGTTTTTTTTAATCACACGAAATACTTGGATCCAATAAATACTAAGACTAAGTTCCCTTCCCTCGTAAGAAAAACTTTAATTTGAGAGGGTTCCAAAAATTTCCCGCGTGGAAACCAGTAAGCTTAATACCTGAAATTGATGACTTCTCATAACGACCAGTCAGTTAACAAAGCGGAATAATTGAATGAAAATGTTATTTAATGACCCATCTATATTTTTCCGGAAAGAGATTCTTCCGGTACTATTAAATGCTTGCTGTTCTTGTTATCATTATTTTTTTCTCTGAGACCACACATTATATATTTAAAAACCGGAATTCTATGCTCAGTGCCCTCAAGACGTGAAACTTTCAATTTTGGTGAACTTTATCAACTGGGTTTTTATCGTAATGAAAATATCAACCACCACTACCTATAACTTAATTAAATAGATCGATTTTCTAATAATTTTCATTTTTATGAAGCACCCATTGTATTGAATGGAATCGGACAGAATGTGGGAGAATGCCTTAGCTGTCCTCGTTCAATAAGGTGGAGAGGGGGAGAGATAAAAGAAGAAGAAAGCAATAAAGCTTATCCCAATGTACATACCATCAACATGCACTTTTATCATCCTTCACAACTTCCAATTACCCTATTTCTTCCGCTCTCTCCTCGATTGTGTTTAACTTAAGCTACAGGCCATATAATGATCACGAGTTCCCTTCTACAAGAGTTTTCCTTTTCCCCTTTGTGAAGTTTCTCCGCCTCCCCGTTTACAAAATTTTTGTGGGAAGTCTTTGTTTTAAGGCGTTCCGTTTGACGGGAATTAATGTGGTAGTTTAATTGGCGATTGAATATTATGGTTATGTTATTGAGATAAAAAGTACTGCACATTCCGTCCCCGAAAGAGAGTCATAAAACAACTTTTAATGCACTTGAGAGCGTTTTAAGTATTAGTTTCCATATTCGTTCGAAGGTTTCCGCGGCGATGAGTAGGTGATTTCCACATTTTTCGGGCTGCGTCCGCGTATGTCGTTTAAAAGTACAACAGTTTCGCCAGCTATCCTGCTGGCGTCCTCAGGTCAAGGATGAAAAGAAGCTTGTTGTCCCGTCTTATATAGGAAAAATCCGGCGCCAATACCGGGAAATTTCTTGGCCAATCAGGGAACGTCCTCATATTTGCGCGGGATTATTCGTTTCCACGCACTGTGGAGTGGATATCCATCCTCTCTGTTAAAATTTTTTGGCCTTTTAACGATTTCAATGGCCTCTCTGATTATTCTCTGGAAGTATTTTCCTTCTTTCGCTATTATTTTAGCGTCGTCGAAGAGAATAGAGTGTCCAGGTTCACTCCAGGCGTGCTCAGCGATGGCCGATGCTCTAAACTGTTTGGCCTTGGTTGCCCTCTGGTGTTCACTCATGCGTGTTTTCAGCGCTCTGCACGTTTCACCGATGTACCATTTGCCACAGGAGCATGGCACTTGGTACACGCCTTCTGATATTAACGGTGAAATTCCATCCTTGGGTCCGGGTAGGGTGTCAGCTATCTTGGTGACGCAGTTGAATCTGGTCACCACATCATGTTTCCTTAAAGCCCTCGCGATTCTTTCCGAAGTCCCTGCGATGAAGGGGATGGTGACGTAAGCCTTCGGACGTGGTCTGGAGTCTTCCTCTCTGTCAGGAACAGCGGTGGTTTGTCTCTTCTTTTCCTATATAAGACGGGACAACAAGCTTCTTTTCATCCTTGACCTGAGGACGCCAGCAGGATAGCTGGCGAAACTGTTGTACTTTTAAACGACATACGCGGACGCAGCCCGAAAAATGTGGAAATCATTAGTTTCCATACTTGAAATGAATGAATGGACTCCATGCTCTTCAAATTATGAAAACTATAATAATTAATATTTTTAATTTAAATAATATCAACTCTCTCCAAAAATTTCTTTGCATCAATTGAGCATCAATCCTCACCAATTCATGTACTGAAATAAGGTTAAATATGAGCTTAGGGTTTCATTGTAACAGAAGTATATGCACGGGTAAATGTGATTATTTCATCTAGCTTTTGGCTAAAATCATCGGTAGATATGCGTTCTGTAATAGAAGTTCTATCCTTATAACATTTTCTCTCGCGTCTCTTAATGCCTGCCTTAGTATTAATGAATATTGCTGACTTGTTAATTGTTTGATCTTTTGCGATTCACTTGCAGCAGCTCAATCCATTTATTTATGCATATTATCTTCAACTTCCATCGTCTCCTCTACTAGCTTCCCGCCTTCTAATGTCTTTTTAGTACCGCTCCAACGAAAAAAGCCATTCTTTTATATTTCGTGTGCAGTTTCATCCCATTTGATTATTTCCGAGTCGTAAATATAGCTTATTGCAAAGCCTCATGGACTGTGTTTAGTTCAGTTTTACGCAGCCACTCACTCTCCCATTTTAAAATAAACTTTATTCCGTTTGAAATTGAAATTTTATTCAAAGTTACTTCCGGTCGTGATTTACATCTGGCATAGGATGGAGTTCAAAATGACATTTATGTTCCAGTTATATTTTTCTTTTCGGTATTAATCAATAATCACATAAAATTTGTCGAAAAAACAGATGCAATGGCGCCTAAGAAAACAGAGTGTCTTTTATTAATTTTGCATGTTGACTCCATTTTTTTTAAAAATCTCTTTAATGTGCAATTTTTTCATGGATATGAAGCATGGTATGGAAACAGAGTGAAAGTGTTCATTTTACTGTTTAAGAAAAACATCCGAGCTGGCTAGGGCCCTAAGAATAGGACGTGATGGGAGGATTTTCATTATATTTTTGCCAATTTTTTTGCGTTTAACGCGAATACGTGCCCGTCTCACATGCATAAAAAACATATTTCCTAAGTAAACCTTTTTCTCTCTCAGCTACTAGCGTCATCCATTTGTACTCTACTCCCGCCGCCCATTCTTTGTTACGTACGATTTCAATTACGCGCGCTATAGCACTGAATCACTCGGGAACCAAACTTTCACTTTTTCACCGTTGCGTCTGAACTTGAGCCAAGAATCCCTGCTCATTCTGTTTCTTTTCTTATGCCTCCCTTTCCTGCCTTAACCGAGCGAGACTCGTAGTGTTGCGTCGATTGGCGCGAAAGATAGGGCGGGGTAAAAGAGAGCGAAGTGGAAAGGGTCGAGAAGGGGGTGATGGCGGGACTCCGGGACCTGTGCCTAGGCAATGCACGAGCGGACCAATAAAAGGGTGGCCTCAGGATGCGGAAACGGAATAAGTACAGCATTAAAATCGTTTAGGCAGAGCAAGTGCATTGTGGGTGTTCCGATCGGAATAATAGTCTGTGAGAATAGAAGAAAACTGGATATTGAGGGGGGAGGCGATTGATGAGGGCTGGATTGATGACCGGTTCGATCGTTCTGAAAACTCGCAAATAATTGAATAAATTAGTTATTTTCTTAAGAAAGTAGGGGCCTGTTTGGCTGAGTACAGCATCCCCAAAATCCCCAAGGGGGACCAGTTCCTTTCCCTGCGCCGGTAATGGTTATCCAGGAAGATCTGCTACCTGGTAAAAATCACATAGCTTGGGTGGAGTTGCAGGTGCCCAGAGAGGCTTGCCCAGGAATCGAACCTGGGCCCTCTGGTCAGTAGTCCAACGCTCTGCCCACGGACTACCGCGGACTATGTATGAATATAAAGTTGCCCTTATCCACAAGCATGAATTTATGCCTAATTTTGCTAGAGATATAGCATATATGTAATTACTGAACGTGTAAAATTTAAGTGATGCCATTAATGTGAACTCGTTCTCCTCGTATATGGCGATCATATAAGAGAGAAAAAGATCCGTAATGTCTGTGGTGATAAGGCATTTCCATTCCTGCTCTATTAATAGGACTCGTTTCTTTTTCCGTCAACACTCACGTACCCAAGAATGGCATTCCGACAACCGATCAGATGTTGCATATGAGTGATGTCGCCCATTACAAGAAAAATGAATGTGCGAAAGGTTAAATGACGGTTCTGGGTATCGTTTATTACATCCCTGAAATCACGTAGCCGAAGTGATAACTGGTCGCTGGTACTTGATCGATGACCGTGCAGCACAGCTTAACTGATCTCGTCAAAATGGGCATGCCTCTAGCAACGTCTGATTCGAATGAAGTTAGAAGAACGAGGTCTGGGTCGGGAAACGCTCGTGCGTTCCACAAAGGCGGGAGAGTTGCATTCGCGACCATCGCGTCCCCGACGTAGACCACGTTTATCCCGTGTGTTCGCATGCGTTCACGCCGGTGGACCATTTGAATTATCTAAGCGGCAGGAGAGGTGGCATAGGGTTTACGAGTCCAGAGACAATCGGGAGAGGATGTGCGTAGGGCGTAAAAATAAAAGGCCGAAGAACTGAGCGGGAGAGAGGACGCTCACCGGGGCGGGAAATAAATGCAACGGGGAGAGTTGATGCATCGGGAGACGGCGAGCGCTCCTCTCGCGGTTTTTATTCCCTTTTTTCCACGCTCCGAACGCTTCGTTTTATGGGCTCAAGGATCCACCTTACCTACCCGTCGCCCCGTGCTCACCTCCCGGCCAATACGCTTCAGTCGGTAGTAGTATCGAGAAAGGAGGAATGAATAGGGCAAGGTTAAAGGATTTAGCCCGGTTCGCGAGCCGGGACTACTTTTTTTTTGTCTCTTTCTCCCCCCCCCCCACCGCCACAAGTTCTTGAAATTGCAAGCAATGGGTATTCGAAGCGGCAGCGTTACGCGTGCCTTCATGCGAGGCGGTTTGCGTGCGTGCAGACGAAGCGAGAGTGGGCACGTTAAGATTCGCGTGGGCTCACTCCGGAGCGGGCGTTGTGAAATGGTCTCCAGCCAAAAGATTTATGTTGATACATGCGGGGTGAATGAGAGAGGGCAGTACCTCCCGACCAGGGCCGCCCTTGCATGGCGAAACCTCCCCACCCCCACCCGCTCACCCCGCATCTCTAATCCTGCCACCCCACCCTCCTCACTATTATCCCCCCTCCCTGTGGCGGAGAACAGTCCAACCCGCGTGCAATAGCCTCCCACGCCTACCTTACACATGCATCTCGACCAACAACCTCTCTTTACTTCGACGGCCGATGTCGAAGAGTCCCTGAATGGGAAAGACCCACTGTTTAAAAACAACGTGGTGGTTGTCACCATACAGCCGCATAGCCGGTTTTATCCGAATGCACATATTGAAACTCGACGACGGAGCACCTACAGGGCTCTCTCTTGCTGTCTTGAATCTAGCGAAGAAAGTTTTCGATTGGAGGAGTTATACCGGGGATGCCAATGGTAATGACTTCAGCTTTTCGACCTTTGCTGTCATTTTGCTCGTAAAAACAAATCAGCCGTCAAAGGCACGATGCAAAGCTCATGACTCCAATGAATAGCTTGCAGACTGATAATTTTGGTCGAATGGTGACATAACGAATAAAATGATGTCTCACGTAATGTTCCTATGCTTTAGTCCGCAGCACTTTTGAACCCTCCTCCCCTACACAGCCGATTCACTGCGCTCCATATAACACTTACACTCCAGACGGCATAAAATGTAAAATTTTTGCGGTTTAGATGATTTATTTTATGATCGTGTTATCGCGCCACGAGCGTTACAATCTTTCAATCAAGCGTAAGTATGAACCCAAAATCGTTTCTTTTACTTTTTCGCCCGAGGCCTTTAAAATTACAGTAGGCTTAATTGGAATATTTCATAAGTTCCGGATATAGAAAATTGGCAATACAATGACCACATGATGTTCGATAACGATTAGTTTTGACACGTTCATCGGAGCCATGTTTTTGCTGACCTCTTTTCTACCCGAACTTTTACTGTCTAATCCTTCTCACCCTTTCATTCCCAAACGCTCTCCATCCCACTATTCTTTAGTGGCATAATGCGTCTCCGTGCTCTTCCACTGTCCTTGAACCCAAAGGGCCCTTTGACCTCCACCCCTCTCAATTCGAACACCTTTTAACGTTCTATTCATGAGCTCGTGCGCGTGCGTGCTACCTCCCTCCTAATCCACATTCTCCTATTCTCATCCACTTTCACTTCATGCACGTTCGCAATGTAGAGGTTTTTTTTCCCTTCATTAATCATTAATGTCCTCATGAAGATGTTTTGCGGTTACTCCATTTCTTTCCCTCTCGCACGATTCAAGTGTTTTTAAGGGACACCTGACAGATGGTGCTACACGGAGAATACGGCCTTATAATTTAACACACAAGGATTTGAGAAGCGATATGTAGCCAAGATCAATTTGTAGCCGAGACTAAAAAAAATCTAAATTTCTCGCTAAAACCTCTGTTGTTGCTATTGTAATTAATATATATGAATATTATTTTGGCATTTGTGTGCGAGATTTTTATAAGCAGGGGCTTCAAGTGTTTTGGCACCACCATTTAGTGTATACATTTTCCAAAACTGCAGAAAAATCCCAATGAAGTGATCATGAAATATTATAAGTCTGATCATCTGTTAGATACCTCTTACAAATCAAATGTTCCAAAGGACCATGCACATAAATATATTCTAAGTGAAAAATTGCAAAGGTCTTACAATCTGTTGAGGTTTATAATCCGGCACGTTGACAACAACGAAAACAGTACGTTTTAGAATAATAATCTTTTATCATACAATAAATATACCTAACATATGGCAAGTATACCGAAAAATGTAACTAATTCAGTTATGTTGAAAAATTATCATGTCAAATCTTTAACTCAAATGAAAACTGTATGGGATAACACCCATAAAAGTTTAATATTGTTTTACATTAATTAAGTAATTAAACCCAAAAAATCTGTTAAATTTAAAATGAAATGATCACAGAATTTCCTCAATGCTAGCCAAATTGAATTTTTTTTCCTTTTTTTAATGCAGTTAAGAAGGAGAATGCGATAATAAGATCCCTGTACGATATATTCATGCCTCACTACAATATGGCGCCTCCTGTTGTTGGAATAGGCAGCGCACATTGATACAGGAGGTACAGGTTGGCATAGGAGGCCCCATTCTTGCGAGGCTTGTGCCCTCAGTTTTTATTAAATAACAATGTCATATGATGCACCTACAATTAAGAACAATGGAGGCACATGTGGCGCAGAGGGTCGATTCTCAAATTAAAAAAAAAATAAAAATATATACCTTCCTAATGCTCCAAGGGAACATCTACCTTTCCTTAAGTAAAAAGATTATTTTCCTAATGTACACTTCCAGCCTCACAGTTCAGTGAAAAAAATGCAGTGGGTTTTCTTTTGAGGAAACTCCGGATCACCTCGTGTACTAAATCCTTTACTCGGTATGGAAATTTCAACATTAATATCATCACGAGTAGGAAAAGAATTTTTTTCCACACAATCTGTAGCTATTTCCTGACCTTTTTTGGTAAATTCCCTGCGATCATACGCATGATGTTCAAACCAGAAACTAAAATCACATCGCTCCGAATTGGAGAAAAAATTTGTTGGCGAAGTGAGATGCACCCTTCTTCCGAGAGGGCCTTTTTCCAGTTCACTTTTATGGGCGCTTCCGACCCTTCCCTTTCCTTAATTATCACCCCGTGTCGAGCCCACGCCGCTTCGTCTCCGAATTGTTCAGACTTGATCCGTCTTTTCCTTCTCCCCTTGAGCATTCACACTCTAACCTGAAACGTTTCCACCTTTTATTAACCATCCCTCATCCCAGAGGGGAAGAATTTCACGCCCTCCTCCTCATTGATTTTTTTCTTTCGTTAGTTTAGCAGTAGAATTTTCATTTTTTTATATATCTTCCCCTCGGCACTTGCCCGCCCTCGCGTTAAATGGAAAGTCGAGAAATTTCGTGGCCCAATAAAAAAACCCTCTTCGAGTCCAGAACCCCTCCGAAAGGAGAGGACCGGACAAAAAAATGGGCTATTTGGTTAATGGGATGGGTACACTGAAGCGAACGCTGAAGAACATCTGGGGTCACCTTCACGATTCACGGAATGAGTGCAGTCCACAGCTGATGAGTAACGATAGTCCGTAGAGTCCATAATACGAGTCAAACGAAAAGTTTGATTTTCTTCTCTCGTCGAGTTGCGCACAGTTTATAATTCATTCAGCAGTGATCAGGACTGAATTCAACTGATATTCCCCTTTGCTATTGCCTACATCTTTCATATACCGTATTTGCTGAATATCTGATGCGTATAGCTGTGTCGATGAATTCCATTCATTTAAAATTTAATCCATAGTTCAACTTTCTTGTCGTCATAAATTTCCATTGCTTCGTATATTTAGTACTTTTTGATCGTCTAGTAATGTCGAATAACCAGCTGACAACATTCTTAAATGCGAATTGTTTTGGTCACATCAAAATGTCTGCCTCTGAGAATGCATGTTTCTTTTTTTCAGCCCGTGCACTTAACTAGATTAATAACAATAGGAATGTTCATGATCGCAAAAAAGCAAATATCTGAACCCCTTTAATGACAATATTTTGTTGAATTTTAAGGGAAATAATATTCCAGATACAAGAAAAGTAGAAAAAATCGAATTTGTTGTTTTTGATTAAGATTCAAGAGGCAAAGCCAGTAACGATTCGCTCAATTTTACGACTTCAAAAAAAAAGTTACGAAGGACCACAGCTGAGAAAATTTTGTTCGGGTCGGTTTCACTAAAACCAACAGGTGGGCTTAGAAAGCCATTGAAATGGCTATAGAATCTGTATACATGTACGTATGCATGCCCTGATCAACGAAATATACCATATGCCTCATTGTCATTTGCTAAAGACTGATTGTATAATTCTATGAGATTATAGTAATCTCTGATCCCAGCAGTTTGATGTCAATCCTAATGACGTTTTGAATTCATTGAGATTGCATAGCCAATAAATGGTATAATGTGCAACGTGCAATGCTTAAAGAGAAGTCTTGGGAATTGTGTACCTTTTAATCTCAGGAAGACCGAAAGGGCTTCGCTCAATAAAAGTATGTGCATATAACTGTATAGATAATGGAGCGTATTGTAACTTCTGACATTGAAGCTCCCCAGTGAAAACACAGCTTTCTGCAACATCGGTTTTGGGCTTGCCTTCGCCCCTGCTCTTAAAATACTTAGAACTCCCAAGTATACTCGTAAATCCACGCAGGATTTGAAGCGAGGTGTGTTCCTCTCCAGCTTTTCCTTGTTTTCATAAAAAACTGTGCTATTGTTAACCAGTCAACTTTTATGGTGGACCGCCTCAAGCCCACCATAAAAGCCCTGTCTATCTTTACTATTTGTTCGCTCCGGAGATAATCTTAAAACCTCTCACTAAATTCATTCCATGTGCGATTTACACTGTCAAAAGCGTCGATTCTTACTCTATTCCATATATGTACATGAAAACTAGATATCTATGTAGAAAAAACTGTTTTCACTTTCTTCCACTTGGAAATAAAGAGGAAAGATAAACCCATTGATGAGATATATCGTCATCTGACAGGGCCCTCACCCCCGATTTTTCTACAGTCAAGTTCATAATCACTTGAGAAAATAAGCTTTTACATAAACACAACACCTCGCAAGGGCGTGCGGCGGGCGTGGTAGGGCTTCAGCCATGCATGCAGAAATGTTAGTTCATATGGATAGTAATCTAGTAGCTAATATACGTATCAAAACACTCATCATACTCTAATCCATCTTTCCATTTAAATTTAAATTCCATTTAATGGTTTAATCAAATACACCAATTATTGCACATCATGTAATAATTTATGTCTTTAATTAAATCATTATATGTTAGTCTTTAAGTTAACATATTCGAACGCTCGAGTTCGATTTTGTAGATTATTCTTCATGAACGAGTACTTGAATCTTTTTTGTGATGCGATCTATCTCTCATTTTTTATCCCGATAATCAAATATATGAATATAATTAGGTCCTATAAAATGCCCTCGGTGTCGCAAAAAACCTCAGGTATCCTGTGACTTTCTAAAGGAATTTATAGAAGTCCAAGTCAGCCTCGGGACAATGTTTTTCGTTTCCAGAAAAACTGTTTTCGTGAATTGTATTGTAAGCTTCCATTATAGATGATATTCATTTCCCGCATTGGATTTCACGATATTTAGAATAATTACTTACGCATTTTATATCACTACTTAATGTCGCTAAATTCAAATGCTGCTTTAAATCAGTTTCCTACTGTATTTAATAATTTATGGACGTGTGACTCGTTTTTTAAATAATTGAATGCATCTTCGTTTTTGTCGCAGCTCCCACGCATCAACGGACTGTACGCACGAATTTGAATGAAATATTTTCAGTGAACGGAAGATATTTTACGGTAACTTTCGGTAAATGCATACCGAATATTTATAAAATTTGGCCACCTGTTTTATTTCAAAGGATGTATGTTCATGTTCCTTGAAGTAAGAAGGGCTCTTGATTAATCCATCAAACCACCCATTCCATGTACTTATGATGGTTACTAAATGTCGTGATATTTATTGTCAGGAAAGATGCTGGAAGTTTTTGATTAGTTTTTTTCTCTTTATGAGGCAAGATTAATTTAGTTTCCAGGGCTCAAACGATGAGATAAAATCTCCGCATTTACACATTTCGTGAATTACCATTGCATTTAAAAACTGTCCCTATCTTTATCGAGATTCAATTCCTCTAATCGAGAGGTGACGAGTGTAGAAGGAGGCTAATCCTATGTACTTATTGGATATAATTTCATCATTCACTATTTAAGCCACAAAATATAAGCAATTGGAGCACATACTGTGTTCATGTCGCTCAGGATTGATCAAAAGATATGAAAATATTCTCATAAAATTTCGTTGCGTAATATCTTAATATTTATCCGTACACGGCATTTTATAAATTGAAGACTTTACTATATCGACCAAGGAATATTACGTACAAAGTAATTATTATCTAACATCATTAAGTTCCCGAATAAAAGTGTTTGAAAAATCTAATTTTTCGGATTTTGTACCTTTGGCTTGTAACGTGGCATTAGTACGGATAAATAAAGAGTGAATAAAGAAATTTCCCCTTTTAAAAGCTGGTTTAATAGTTTTACGGTCATGGCAGTTGATTCAGTTTTACACATAAAAATAAGTCGTTATCCATCCGATCAATTTTTGTGGTATACCTACTGCCTCTATGGGATGTCTTCTCCTGAAGTTCTTTCTCATCCCGTTATCCTCCGCCATCTTCACTTCTCCTTTCTTCTTCTTTCCACTTTCCGTGTGTACCACCCAGTTTCCCTCCGCTCCTTCCGCAGCGTCCGCCCTCCCTTTCTTTCTCCCTCGGGAAATGACCTCTCATCTCCCGCTGCCTGTCATCGTTGAGGTATCGTCCATTACGCCTCGACCCTTTCTCTCCGAGCCCCCTCGATTCCTTGATAGGGCTCAACGTCCGTACCCTGCTCATTAACCACCCCTCTTGAGGCCACGTCTAGGGACAATGGGTGGGCTCGATATGAGAATGCACCAGGCAAAGGATATAATGAATGATACATGGCTTGATGGATATTCTTCTCTTCACCCACCTCTCTACCCCCTCCGGAGGAACGAACTAAAATTTTTCCGTCGAAACGGTATGTGAGGGGAGCCATTGACGATAAAAATTCCTAAGCTCTTGGGACCTTCTCCTTGATGGAAATAATAAGAAAACAATTTTTAACCTACGATTGGGTGTAAATAAATTAAAGACATTTTTCCACGAGTATATTATAGCTGTCCAAGAATGGTTTCTTTTTCCTTGTGTCCGTTGCACGAAAATATTTTAATAAACTAGTAGTATTTCTACCGGTTGGAAAACTCCGCTGTAAAGGTTCTCCACTTATTTGATATTTAATTTGTCTTTTAGACTAATGCCCACCGATCAATTCTACGTATGGAGTACCCTATTAATATAATCCCCGCATCTCCATTAATCCTAAGAATCGAGCGAATCCATAGAAATACTTCACTATGCATTAGTTCTAGGAATTCCCCCTTTGCCGCAGGAATATTTCTCTGGGAATCGTAGGAGGGGAAAGCGCAGTAGACGGGGACTTAACGAAGATTCCCAATGCACATCACGCCCGACGGTGGCGCCGCTGGGCGGGGGAGACACGAAGTGTGCACGCCGGGAAATGAGCGGTAGGGATGGGATGATGGTAGGAATGAGTGAATGCAAAGCGTCACAAGTGTGGATGGAGATGGTGGAGGTAAGATATTCACGTTGGAGGAAGCGGGCGGGTGATGGGAAAGGAGGAGGAAGACACATAGTCAATAGCTGGGGCGAAAGGGAGGAGGGGTGGTGGAGACTTTGATGGGACCATGGGGGAATACGTGGGGGTGGGGAGGAAGGAACGCTTATCTTCTTTGTTGTGGTTAATTCCGTGGAGCCAGAGGGAGGGAGGAGAGCGAGATGCTCGGGGGAGATCCGATTGGTTTGCCACGGGAACCCAACTGGGATGAAGACGTTTTCTTCAGATCCGACGGGTATGGCTCTCTCCCTCCCCCTTGCCATCCTCTCTTATCTCATCCCTTCCTCCGACAGGGTGCAGGATAAATGCATTTTCGCTCTCTCCGGCTCCGAGAGACAATCCGATTCGTTGGAAGGAACGAAATAAATGGCGAGCGAAAGAGAAAACGCACTTAGGACCGCCTTCTCCGTCTTGATGCTATGAAAACGATCCTCGGAAGAAATAAAAGCGCTGAATGGCATTCAATTCGAAGTGGCTACTATGCATCGGAGCGTACTATCGTTGAGTATAAAAGTGGTTTGATCTTGAAAGCAGGAAACTTGTTTCGTTATTTCGAAGAAATACTAAATGTGGTAGCTCACTGCGCCGTCCACCTAATACACCGAAGGGTATGTTTTTCTCGTGAATATAAATTTCTAAATCAATGCGCATTCTTAGAGCAGAGCAGAGAAAAATGTTATTTTTCCCCTTTTCGTAGTTGGAAAATTATATCCAGCAATGTGGGACGAAAAAAAATGATTTTTGTCAATAAAATCAACAATTAAATAACTTATCGTGGGCAAAAATAAAGTCAAGCGACAAAATTCAAGTGATTTTTCAGCATTAATAATCGAATTCAGATTTCATCACTGTTTCGTAGGTATTTTGTTTTCTCGAAGACCGCGTCCTCAATAGGAAGTGTTTGAGGCATGAATTTTATTGTGTAATTTCTCACTTTCCAAATGTAATGGAATCAGGAGTGTGGATTTAATAGAATGGTTTCTTAAATGCGGAGTATAATGAAGCTACGTCAAAGCAAATGCCAAGAGCACAGATGGCAAAAGATCATAACACCAAATAGTTATTTCTTCGTTGTAAATCTGTCTGAAGAGAGTTTGTCTAATAATCAAATCGAAGTCATTTCTGGGGCAATAGGTTGCTCTACTTTGCCTTTTGGTTTAGCAGCCCTTATATATCGCATCTTGAGGGTCGATTTTCCCGTGGGTGTAGGTTTATGTCGGATGAACTGCCTTGAAAAACCGTTTTTGACTAAAATATACGAATTGAAGGACTGAGATTGTTTTTCGTTGCAGATCGATACCTAATAAAAGAATATTTGAATTTATTTCTAAAACTATTTCTACTGAATTGTAATTTGTAGATTTTTGCCTTTCTTAGGAAAATCATTCCATGTCGTTAAATACATGAACTTAAATACAGTTGTGACTAATAAATATTCCCGCGATTTTATCAGCTTACATGTACAGCATTAATCTCTATCTATGATTATTTACTTGGGCCTATATTTTGTTGCTCTGCTTCAAAAGTTCGATATTCGGTATTGAAAAGCTGATGAAATACCAAGAGCTCAGTCTCATTTCTTTAATTACTTCAATAGTAATTTCCTGCTGTGATAATTTTTCCATCTGAGCTTTTAGATTTTAGGTTTTTGCATTGAGCGAGATCATCTCATCCAAAAACATTCTGGTCCATGGTAATACATTTGGGTGGCTGCTATTGGAGAAAAATTAATTGCGTTTTAACTGCCCTCGAGTAGAATTGTTGAACGCCAAATAAATTTTTAGGCGCTGATTCCGATGTAGCAAACGCAATTACATTTGTGACCGACTAATATCTTTGGGGCCATTATGTACCTGAATAATGATGAATAAATTCCATAGATGCTTGTGACCTGCGCATAAAAGCCATTACGAAGGTAACATAAATTTTGGTAGCAGCCAACGTAACTGTACTTTAACCTCTTTGTATCGAAAACAAAACAAGGTGATCCAATACTTGCGAGGGCTCCTGGAGTCACGACCATAAATCCCGATGTGTGGGATTGCACCGTGTGGAACGCAGGTCTTTAAACCCGTATATTTAATTACTAATAATCCTTTACATTCCCGGACATGCAAAAAATAACCGGAACCATAAATCCGCATTTAAGGAGTGTGATCTGACTGCTGGTTCGTTCAAAGAGAGGAAATCGAAGTGCAGGGGTGGTTGGGTGGGGGGGGGGGGGAAGCGAAATCGAATTTCGATTCGAAAAAAATGTTGTGAGCACGGAGAGGAATGCTCAGCGGATATTCTCGGCCCTCGAAATTCTCCCTTTTATGATTCCAAGCGCACAACCAGGAAGCGGAGCCTAAACTTCACCCCCTTCCTCCACCAATCCACATTCTCCAGCATATATCTCTCCTTTCCTTTCTTTTTCAATTTCATTCCCGATGCGCGCCGCGGGGAGTCTCACCCTCCCCCGCTCCGACACGTCCATCGTCTTAAACATAAAATAAACAAAACTGGAGGGAAGTCGCGGGTCGGAATAAAAGGAAGGAAGTAACAGCAACAGTGCCCTTATTGGAGTCGGTCGGGAAAAGATTGATCGTGACATCCCCAATGAATCTCTCTCCCTCGCCCCTCGCCTCACTTTCCTCCATTTCCTCAATTCCTCCCCGTTGTCTTCCTTATTTTTTTCGCCGATTCCTGCGGCTATTTATATTTATTTCTACGTCATTCGTCTTCTCTCTACGGCCGGAAAATTTGCACTGGCCCGTAGTAGTGCTGTTCTGAGGAGACGCGCTCACTCTTGTGGAAGAATGGGGGAATTGACTCACTCACCTCACTCACCTACACGTAAGGACATCAGAGTGGAGTCGAGTGCGAGTGAACATTTTTGAGGATATTAGACCCAATGAAGCACGGAATGGGAGGTTTTAAGAGGGTGAGTACGCCGTAGAGAGGCATAATTGAGTTGGATAACAGCAGAAATAAAGACCAGAATCAAGCTATTGGGATAAGAAGGGAAGACATCAAACGAATCTGCGATTAATAGTGTTTTTTAACACTATTTTCGAAAGTACAAAATAAAAATGCCAAATTAAAACTCTGAACCGTTGGAGTACATGACTAGTTCAACAAGTCATAAACCCCAACGGAAACCGGAACCTGAACCCCACGAGAAACAAATTACTTGTTTCTCGTGGGGTTCTGGTTTTATATTAAGGAACATATATTACTAAAATTAATTTTTAAAGATGGATTGACTGTTAATTAATACCCTTATTTCTCGTTTAGAATGTTAAACGAGTTATAAAAAATCTTTCACAGCATTAAATATGAAATATATGAATTGGAATCGGGAAGTTTCATGCAATGTACTTGTTCAGACCGGAGTTCGTAATGATAATAGCAGGACTAAATCGGACAAAAATAATATATAAAATTGTTATAAGTTATATCGAGTTGAAATGGATTAATTAAAAAATAAAAGGGATATAAGTGGCAACATTCGGAATTTGCTACCGATCTTCGGTCTAAATTACTGTTACGTGAATCTAAAATATACCTATACAAGTAGGTATATTTTCGATTGTAAAACTTACGAAGTAAAATCTTCGATTGTTTGCTGGCATGGTGTCCCAGCCATTGTAACTAAAAAGATAGCGGTATGGTCAAATATGCGTTTATTCCGTTATATTCTTCAAATGTCTTACTTATATATCTCCATTTCATTTTACTAATACTTAACACATTAACAATGACTATACGAAATCTATGTAAAAACTTCCGGTATTTGTATCTCCCCGTGTTTGGAACGGTTCTTCCTCGCTGATGATCGATCATGCGTTACACTTCGGAGTCCGATCCGTGAATGTAAAATATTGAATATTTATGATTTTTATTGAATAATCCTCCTATTTATTTTCAATTTTCTTATTTTAACGCCACTCCCAACTTCCGCGTCTAAAAATGCGGTGAAAAAATAAATGTTTACATGAGGGCAAGTGCGGAACGTTTTTCACACTGTCGCGTAATATATTCGTATTTCCCTGAAACCGCTCACAGTGCGGTAATACGAGCGGCAACGACCGATGAGGGAATTCATCCCTCCCGGTAGAATCTTTCGCTTAGGCAGGGGGCTCGGATAAATCCATTGTAGTAAAAATAATGAAAGGGAAACAGGAGCGTGCGAGGATGGAATCCGGTGACGCAAATCAAAAATTCGTCGTTTACACTTTTCATCGAGAGATTGAGGGTGGGAGGCGGTTGGTCAGCTTCGGGGACCTTCAAGTGCATTAGTTGGGGGAGGGGAGCACACAGAAATATCAGAGCGGAGGGGATAAATAGCGCGGGTGGGGATCGTTTTTGGGGGAGTGAGGGTTGAACCGCGGGAGGAAGCGTGGCGAGATCCCTCGTGCGTCGGAAGGACGGTTGGCGGGAGTCAGGGAGGAGAGAAAGAGTGGGGTTGAAGGAGACAGGGAAGCGGCTGGTGGTGGAAAGGCGAGGGAGACTCGTCTGAGGCGGAGACGGCCGTGGTGGTGGACGGCCGCGGGAGGGGATGGATTTAGCGTGAGAGGGCGGGCGAGGAGGAGGTGGGGGAGTACGGTCGGTTATACGTGCGTGGAGGGCTTTTCCGGGGGACGGTGAGGGCGGTGGCCAAGTGGTGGGGGTGGCGGAGGATGAGGGTAGAGGGGAGAGCGAAGTCGGGGTTCAGGAATGGAAGGGGGGTTTGGGACGGAGCGCACAGCGCTGAGAGATGGGGGATGGGAGGCAGGCGCTGTCGAGGTCGTCGACCCCTCTATTGGTCAGATCGAGGTGGGACCTTATACCTCGCTCCATCTTCCTGCCTCCTCTACTCCTCCCGCGTCCTCTCCTCCTGCATCACTAACTCATCTTCTCCACCCTCTCCTTAGGAGGAGGAAGTCATACCCAAAACCTTTCCTCTCCCCACTCACTCTCCATAGGCACTCGGCCACCCCCTTTCCTTTTCCCTCATCCTCCCCGCCCTCCATCGCTTCACTCCCTCTCTCCCTTTGTTTTTCACCCCTTCCTCCGTCTCCGTCGTCAATCCTTTCGTCCTCACTCCCTACCCTTCCCCTCTCGTTGTCCCTCCCATTACAATCTTTTTACCCCTTCTTTGGTACACTCTGTTCCACAACCTCCTCCCTCTCTCTTTACTTCCCAAACCGTTCCTCATCTCCCTCTTCTCTTCCAACCCCCTACCTCTATCCCCTCTCCGTCTCCTCTGACTCCTGTTTCTTTCTCGCCCCCGCATATGTTCCTTAGTAGCCTTCGGTCCATCTTTGAGGCTGCCCAGTCAACCGGAAGTCGCCTCACGCCCTCAACTCTACCCTGCGATACGACGCGTCCTAGCGGCTTCCCTTGAAAAAAAACAGGTACATAAGTCATCTCATTTTTGCATGGACGGATCGGTTTGGTCCCTCTGCCAATGTGTTTTCAATTTTTCTCGGTGTAGTTGTTCCACCGTAATGTGGCGGTTCACCAAATTCCCTCAATCCGTTTTTTCCCTATTTTATTGGCTTTTTTTTAATGAATTTTTTAATGTTCCTAATTTTCGGATTTCCGCTCAGAGAAGTATTTCAATACTTACACCTCCGCGATTCTATTTGTGCGGAGAGTGAGGTGACCCATGGGCTATGGTCGGGAGCGCCAATCAGAACAAACGACATTTCTCGTTGGCTCAACAAAATCGAAGTGCAATATCTGTGCCTCATAAACATAACTGACTAAGCAGTTGAAGTAACGTCGTGTACAATGGAGGTGCGAATTCAAGAAATTTCCGTGGAGCATCTCTGGAGGAGGGGGAGAGGTTAGAATGTTTTCCAAGAATGTATCTGGCAACCAGTGGACGCTACCTGATATTTTCTTTTATTTTAAACTTGGTAATTTTCTTTTCCTGTGATAACTGCCACCACCGGCATTCGTCAGTTTACTTCATTGCTTGTTTTGAGGCGAGAAAAAATGTATGGCTCTTTTGAATTTTCTCACTTTATAGAATTTTCTTTTATTTTCGGGTTTCTTTAAATCTTATGTTTTTTTATGTCCGGAGCCTTACTACTTACAGCGGCGATCCTAAGGTATTTTTCACGTTATTCTTACATCTCCCTCACTTGAAATCTAGGGTGGGAAATGTGAACTCATTCATTTAGCCTACATCAATCTATCATTGAAGGGATTTTACAAGAGAATTTTTGGTTGAATCGTATGAAAGGAATTTTGAACACGTAGAACCTCCTTCTCTAGCCATTTTCCCCCTTTTTCTTTCCTCTAGTTCTCTCTCATCTGGACGTTATACCGCGAACTATGGGTGAAAAGCGGATACTTAAGGAGTCCTCATTGGTTTTGACAAACAAGAGAATACATTACGAGGAACTGTTGAAAACTGGACGGGGCAACAATCCAGAGCTACCTTGAGACGCATAGCTGACCATAATTTGGTCCTGAATCACAAAGGGGTAATCGAAAATATAAGGTTCAACTGGATGATGCCTTCGGAATCTTAATCAGTTAGCTCAAGATTTATCGTGCTATCTTTCGCATCAGATCCGGGTTCGTTTACCTGTCAAGTAAGGAATTTTTACCGATTTGTAACTGCATTTCGGAACGTGGAATTGTTACCTGAATTAGTGTTTCACACGCGCCGCATCAGTTCTAGAATGTGGAACACCTTAGGCCGAGGTATAATGAAATAAATAAATGTAAATAAATGTTTAATTTAATTAATGCTATTGTACTAATTAAATATTTCAATCAAATATTTACTCTAATTGTACAAAATTTAATCTTTTAAATAGTCTTCTTTTAAATGTTGGGTTAAAGTCAGTGCCAATAATTTGTGTCATGAATTATTAACATTCACTATTTCAAAAACCAAAGCATTAGGCTATTCTTTTACATGGTAATTTTTCAGGGTCATGTGTGCGAATCTGTAAATTATCTAGTTGATCATCTAGTGTGTGTTACTTTTGTAGGTATTTTTTGTACTTTTTCATGAACCACACGATAATATGTTTGGGATTATGATGTTGGTAGTTTTTATTGCCATAGTTACCAATTTTGCCTCATATAAATATGTCGTTCACACTATGCCCTATAAATTATTTTTGATGCTTCTCTCATTTTCGTTTTTTGACATTATGACGTAACTCTATTTCATTAATCTACATTTAAATCGATCATACTTATGTTAGTTTATTGATGCAACAAAAATCCCACATAATTTGGATCCAGTTAAGTTCACAAAAAGAGTATAGAATAATAATTTCCTTTATTCAGGTGTCATAAAATTACATCCCAATAATTCTTTTTTTATTTTTTACTAAGATTCACAGTTTTTCATGTTCTGGAGATATATTTCGCATGGGTGATTTTTAGTTTCTTATAAGACGCACATACACGAGGATATTCGCGACCGCTATCTATATGCTGTAAATGTGCCCCAATCCTTGATCTCCGCGACATTCCTAATCTTCCAAATGACACCCCAGAACAAAAACGCAACTTCTCTTTTCCCCTCTGCCTTTACCGATAGAGCTAATAGCTATTACTTTTTACTTAGCCCACTACATATACTTGAAATGAAAGTTTTTTTAAACCTTCTTTTTAATTAATGTATTCAAACACGACAGTCCTTAAAAATTCTTTGTATCAACATTCCTTTCTCTTGTCTCCAATGCTCTACGATCTTCCAAAATTGGAAATGAAACTAATTGTTTACTGTCCGCTAACGCATTTATTTCTTTCTTTAATACGATCAAGGATTTACTTTAAAACTCATTTGATATTTTATTAGTAATTAATGCTAAATTTATTCTGAGCATTTTTTATTCTTACGGAAGAGCAGAGAATTTTCTGGGGAATATCAAAATGTAATCATTTTTGATTGAATTATAACTTTAATTATACACATGCATACGTACATATACAGTCGCACATGGATAAAATTACTCTTATTCCCTAAAACTATTACTGAGGTAGTATAGATATCAATAAAACATTATGTAACTTGACGTATCCTTGAAAGCAAAACAAATTTGTTTTCAATTCAGTAATTCTATTTATCTAATGTGAATTATATTATGATGGATAATTTAATAAATAAGGCAAGGGCTGGATAATATTCATATATATGATTTACAAAAATAAGTAAATAATGTTGACAATTGGAATTATTGATGATTTTTTACTTCTTAATTTAGAACGTTTCCACTCTCGAGCTAATCACTGTATTTTCTTGATTCCTCTCTTCATATTTTGATGGCAGTATTCGACGATATACAGGGATCGTCCGGAAAATAAGTGTACTGAGCTCAGGAAAAAGAAATTATTACACTTTTACATATCTTAAGCTAATATTCCTCAAAATAGGACCCTTGTGAGTCGATACACTTGTTCCAGCGGCGTTCACATTCCTGGAACGCTCCCGCGAAGGTATCATCGGGAACCTCTCGAAGACTCGTCGTCGACCTCTTCTCTGCCCTCCACGAACATCTTGTGCCACCGAAAGATCATGTTTCTGGACATGGCTGACTCCCCGTAAGCCTGGTTAATCATACCGACAGTTTCTGTAGACGATTTCCCAAGCTTTACCGCAAATTTGATGGAATAACGCTGCTCCAAAAACTTCGGCATCGCGTTCCGTGACGTGGGTCGAAGCGTGGAGGTTCGCGTTAACAGAGCTCCTCACTACACCACAGCTCAGAGCCGACTGCCTTTTTCAGCGTCGCTTGCCAACATACCCCCCTCCAATCGCAGCCCGTCAGAGCGGTGCTGGGCGCGCCGCTCCAGGCGCGCCCAGCCCAGTAGTCAGTACACTTATTTTCCGGACGAACCCTGTACACGCATCCCTTATACTCAGAACTCTACTAATGTTTCACTTCATTTAAGTTATCTGTAAATTGATCGCAAACTTTATCAGTCATTGTTTTCTTCCCACGAATATCATCCTCATTGACCTTCTTTTCGGTGTTATCTTGCAACACATCCTTTTTCTTCCTTTGTCTCCATTATTATTCCCTCCTCCTGAGTCTTAAACAGTCTACAGACTCCACATTATTTGTCCTGAATCGACTTTCCCTCATCTTCTCACAGTCCTTTGAACCCTTCCCTCCCTCTGCCCTCGGGTTATTTCATGGCCATTTCCGGGTGATTTTCCAATAAGTCATACCTAAAGGAAGGGTGAATGATTCCAGTGCCAATGCACTGTGGTGAAGAGTAAAATTAATGGTAATGATACGCTCAAAACTTTTAAACGGTCCGTGAGTTGATTCGACTGGATCATCGCTTTAGATCAAATGAGAGAATTTAAATTTCAGGGTCTGATGCAAGGGAAGATAAATATTGCACGATGCACGATGATTCGCTCTTAAAATTTGGCAATTTTTTTGGATTGGTCTTTTCGTTTCCTTCAATGCCCAGATTAATTTTGTAAGAATTTGTACGGTATTTATACAAATAGAAACTCCGTACTATTCCCAGTATATAGTTACTGAGAGGTTGGAAACAAAGGAAAAATACCACTGTGATTCCTTGCCCACACTAGCGTATATTTATTTACCTCTCTGGGAATTTAATCTGTACGCCTCATCTGAGAAGTGGTTTTTTATGCATGCATGTATGTTACCGATTGATAGTTTCGTCAAAGAAAACCTTAGTTTTTTCTCCTACAAGGTCTACCTTGTCTAAATATTTCTCCTGCCCTAGCCTCGTATTTTCCCTTGAATATTTCGAGCATTTTATTTCCCTTTGATTTAGCGTTTGTAGCTCTATTGTGAATAAACTCGGTGGAATAAATTCCCTTCGTAATAATTGTCAAACCATCATTGAAGAATCCAAAACACTTCCCTCCACTCGGACGGGAGGGAGGGAACGGGATAGATGTCGGGCCGGAGATAAGTGAGTGGGGGCGGGGTAAGAGTGATTCGGAAATGGGTAGGAGAATTGGACCCCAATTTCTTTAGATATAGAGAGATAGAAAAGAGGATCGAAGCCATGGGTGGAAGTCCCTGGAAGAGGGTGGAGGAAATGATTCAGTGATGGGGCGGTAATGACGTTCCCGCTACTCAATTAGGCTGTCACTTGGTACGAGAGAGAGAGAGAGAGCACATCCTTGACGGGGATTTTTCAACGCACTTTCCTTTAATACTCTCTCTCTCTTCCTCCTTCCATCTGCTCTCTCCTTCTCGTACTCAAAGCGTTCACACAAACAAGAAAGGGCACGGCTCTGTCGACTCTTTTTAACGGTATTCGTAGTCAATTATTAGTCCTCTCTCCCGTCCCTCATTTACTTCCTCCTTTCCCGGGCGCCTCAGGGATCGAAGGGAAAAAGTTAACCGTCTCGAATCCTCCGATTTCCTGAAATGCCACCCCTCCGACGATTCCTCCACTAACCTCTCCATTTTCTCCCTCGGTCTCAGTAGCTTCAACAGCCCAATCCCGTTCGTCGCGAAACTGGAAAAGAGCCGTATCAGCACAATTACTCTGCTCTCGATCGGAAAGAAGCCGTGCTTCTGGTCACGGTTTGTAAATATTTCTTTGGTCTCCTATTTTTCCGTATCTCCCCTTGAACGTTTTCCTCCTCATTACCATGGACGATTCTTTTCAATCCCAGTGACCTCCTGGCGTTACGCTTCTCCCAATCACCACGCCGTCACTTAAGATCTTGTCCACTCCTAAGAGAGCGTCGTTGATGGTAATATGACCTTGTCTGTGCATAAGGGAGATTCTCACCATATTATGTCACTCAAAGAGCTGTGAGAAGTTATGAAATACAGGGTTGCTTACAAATAACTTACGTTTCGCGGGTTCGATTCCCCAATAGGTAGGTTTTCCCCACCTTGGTGCTCTTGGGTCTTCAATATATGCGCAAGGTTTAGGGGCTAGGCGGAAGAAGGAACTATAAAGTCTCCATCGCGCCCTAATGAAGTCGCCAAATAAATAATTTTTATTTCTCACTAGGTTAAAGTCTTAATTGAAATAAATATTAATGTTAATAAATTCGGTGAAATATAAGTTTCGTCGCTGAAACACTTAAAAGATGTTTTTGAAAGCTTTCTGAAAAGAAACGAGAAACAAGTGACACTCTCTCTAAAAAAAATATTCCCCGTTCTTCCCTGTACTATCGCTCAACTGCTTATGTCATCTAATTTGTGTCCTTACATCTTGTGTTCATACATATGCACACACACACCCAACACACACACACACACACACACACACACATATATATATATATATATATATATATATATATATATATATATATATATATATATATATATATAGGTGAGTGTGTGCATATAAAGTTTCATCATCGGCCTCGGACCATGTATCGCTTTCATAAAATAAGTGTGAAAACTTTATATTTATTAAAAAATTAAAAGGAGAAATACTAGCTTTTTTTATAGGATATGGCTGTGTGAATACGCATTATATCCTCGAATCAGAATTACTTATGTGCACTGTCTTAGAGTAAATTTCTTCTGCGGTTTTTTTAAACTTAAAATCCTAGATATACTACTTGTTGCCGACTGATGTAAAAACGGATGGTCGCACAATGACCAGAGATTAATTGTTCCTTTCTAATGTCATTCCTAGTTTGTTCTCTTATTTGAATGTGGTGCGTCGCCGGCACGCCCTCTTTCTTTGTCTCTATCTTTCGCTCTCCCTCTTGTTCTCTCATCATTCTAAGTAATTCCTTGAATTCTTCGCAATTACGTCTTCCCACTTTCAGCGGCAATACTTGCCTCATCTTAGCCCAACATTTACCTTAAGTCTCTCCGATCTGCATGCCCTCTCCTTTTCCTCTTATGTTATATCAACCGTCGCTCCCATCTTTTCCGAGCTGTCACATTAATTCACTTCCCCTAGTGTTTTATTCCATCGCGATAGATATGAGTCGCGCGAAACGTTGTGATGCTAACGGAGCACTAACGTGAACCTATCTCAGCTGTTTCGGCGTACTTGTCTTCAACTGGTTAAGAGTAATTAAGTTCTTATAGTAAGAAAACAAACGATATCCATGTGTTCATATATTTTCAAAGACCCGTTTTAATATCTATAAAAGTCTCATTTCTAGTCGAAACCTAATCGTAAGTGATCATTTAGTGATATTCTCTCCATAGATTCGATTATATTGAAAAGATAAGTTTTTGCAGAGTCGTTTTCAAATTTAGAATTACAATATAATCAATTAAACTTTCAATCAAAGCATTTGGCATGCAACATCTTCTTAGTTTACCCTTATTTTTTTAGCAATTACAGATCATTACAAGTAAATGAAATCAATCACATTATTTCAGAATTTAATTTTAATATACTTCATAGTAAAAATGACGCATTATGCACGTACTTAGTATTTCAATATAATACCAAAACATTGGGTTAAATCTCCTTCCACCTTAATTCATATTCCTGGACATCTTCCTTTCGCAGCTGCCATAGTACATTTTTTCCATGAAATAAATTCGAGTAATGAATCTTTCACCTTAGCCCGAATTCGCGCGCGAGGTTCTGGAAAAACGCAAATCCCCAAACAATAGGATGAACTTCCGGAATGACACCTTTTACTGAATTATCCCGATAGACTGCTGAAAATCGAAAGGTCAATTCTGAAGTCCAAGATCTAGCAGAACGGACTACTGCACCAACACCTTCCATTGGCGATTCGCATTAAGCCCATTTGCTGTGGCTATTAGAACTCACGCATCAGTTGGGCTTGCCAGTTGTGGGCGGCCGTTTTAATACGACTTCGTGAGATGGAGAAAGGGAGAGGAGACAGGCGTCAGGGAGGGGTGGACTGAGCTTATGCTGGCGAGTCAAGAGAAGCAGAGATCCCTTCCCCGTTGTGGAATCCGGGGGAGAGAGAATGGAATGATAGGGGAGAAGATGTTCTCAGGTGGGATAATGGGCGGGGCGGATGCGTCCCGGGGGTGAGGACCCCCACTATGTCGGTGGGGAAGGGGCGAGGCTGTCCCGAAGAGGTGAGCTGAGAGGAGAGCGAGTGGGGGTGGACAGAATGGAGGAACGGGAGAAGGAGTTTGAAATGCTCGGCTCTTGAGACGCAGCGCCTCTCCCTTTTTTTTCTTTTCTTTGGCGCTGTAAGGTCGCGGGGTTGACGGGGAATAAAAGAGTAATTGGGGAATACAAAAAGGGTATCCCTAGGGGGGACAGTACCAAGGGAGTCCGAATAATTCGGTTTTCTATGTGGGTATATGATCGTCCAGACAGGATTATTTTCTGTGTGTATTGCTGGAATGGACGAAGGAGTTATTTTCGTCCATTCCAGCGTATTTCCTAATGGGGCATTATTGTCTCGCAGTTCTCAAAGTATTTCAAAGGATAGGTAGAACAATATTTTTTTATTTTTGCTAAAATGGTCCATATTTTATAGTTCATCATAAGTTCATATTTTTCCATTAATTTATTGAGTAATATTAATCATGATTAGAAGCATATTATTTAAAAAAACTTTACAATGGTGTTTTTTATGAGGAAGGACCGCCTTAAACTGTTCTACAAATTTTTGATTTAATTGAAGTAAGAAAAATTTTAAATTACGCATCCTTATGAGTTAATCATGAAAACTGGGAAGAGTAGCAATAGCGTGTCATCAAAGAAGTCAGTTTTTCAAGAGAAGGTACGCAGGCCTTTGAAAACTCTTTCACTTACCTCCGGAGTATGGATGGATTACTTGTCATGAAACCTTTCTTCGACACCCGCAAACATTTAGGAATTTTAAATGGTGGCGCTTTAAAAGTTTTGATCGTTTTTAAATCACTATGCGAGAGTCCAGGGTACACAAGGAATGAAAAATTTCTCCTTGCGACATGCTAACGGTAGCGGAAAACATGAATGCCCTATTGATCGTCTCTCAGGTGCGGCTGCCAATCCAACGCCAATCTGCTTTTTTGTGCTCTGAACGCTGAACTCTGAATGCCCTCTTTACTCTCTATTAGTCCCTATCCCTTGCTCCGATAGCTGTCTTCCACAATCGGGAGCTCCCATTCCTCCCTATTCCCCTCACACTTCAGCCATTACCGCAGATCAAATGCGCGACATGTCTCATAGAAATAGTCTCCTTAGAGCACTTCCTTGCAATAAGCGTCTACATCTAACGCGTAACGGTGGTGCTGCCCATTGAATGGATCACCTGAGAGGCAGCGTGTCTAAGGAGAAAATGTGAGAAATGTATATATGAATGAAGTTAGCATGCTTCAGCAATCTTGGTTGTTGGGCACTCTGGTGTATTCAAGATTTTTGCTTTAACTGTCACGATGTCACTCTATTAAGATGATAAAATCTTTGCATCATAGGATGAAGTCTACGTCAAAAGAAATATTTATATGCATTCGCTGATATAGAGTATGAGCAGATCTTTTTTATAATGAAGTCATTTATTAGATTAGACGGAAGTCTGATATCCCAGGATGATTTTGAATTTTCTGATTTGAGCCTAACATCATGTTTCCATCTCGAATAGTAGCTCAACGCATGACATTCCCGTTAAACTATAGTTCTCAGGCTTTAAAACAAGAATGAAAATTTACATACTCACAGTTAATTAACTTACAATGAAAGTGACGTAGTTTAACGTTTGTCAGGATGGATTTGATCTACTCGCAAGTAAGCTAGTGCAAAGGCGATGTTTACGGGCTACCTAATTTGTTCCCTGAAATTTACGGGAACAGAAAATAAAATATGAAGCTATTGGTCACAAAGTGTGCCTTAGCGTACCAATAGCATACGATCGCAGTTACACAGATATCTGTTTTTAATTTCAGCATTGCTTTTTTTAACGCGTAGTTTTTCTGATATCTCGTAGGATGTCAAATTCTTGTGCCGTTAGAGCAATAAGCACGCATTACCGACTCTGATATGTGTCCGTAAGGAATTCTACCTTTTGATATAATGAAAATAGGTTGGTAACTAATTTATTCTATCCACAAACCCAAGGATGGTACGATTGCTACGATAACGAATGCATGAATAATTCGGTGAAATAAATATTAACATATTTTCATTACTTAAAATGATACTCTGGAGTCATTTTTTTCGTGAGTCAATAATTTTGCCTTCACGTGATGACTTTTTACATAGGAGCGTTCACCCTTGTGTGCGGCACAGTTTAAAAGCTAGGTCGCGAGTAATAAAGGCTGTGAGCCAGTGCAACTCGTCCAAGTTATTGTGAGTCAGGCTACATACTATTGATCCTTAATGGCACGATAGTGTGCCAGCGTGAAGAGATATATCACAATGAAGGATTCAAGTGGAAGGATGCATATGAGAAACAAGTAGATGGGCGAAGAAATGGCCCTTCGAGGAATGTTTTCAGTTTGCGCTAAGTTTCCCATCGTTTTCATTCAGAATCCCTTCACCGTCTTCGACCAGGTGCGTCACGGAATATTACCCTTGCTGCGTGCCTTGCCTTCAGTAAGTTGCTGTCATTAGCCTGCTACTGTCAGCTTTATTCTGTTTAATTTCATTTCTTTTCTCTTTATCTCCGGCGGTTGGCCCTTTTATCCTTCCTATGCCCGCAGAATCGGTGCTGTCGCCGATCCTCTCGCACCCTCCCTCAACCTGCCTTTGCCCGCCCTCTTTCTCATTCATTCCGAAGTATCTCTTGATCCATGCTCTCTCACTCCCACGCTTCTCATTCCTTGTTTGTTCACTTTTTTCTTCTCCCATTATTTTACCCTCTGCTTCGGTAATTTTTAGCTCAGGAAGTTGTTGAGAAACGACGGAAAACTAAGGGAATTTCCATCATATAATCGTCGCTCTTAAAATACTGGAAAAAATATTTCTTTGTATCGTTATAAATGAAATAATGAGAAAAGTACCGATTATGTAAGTCCATTGCTTGATATCCTTTTGGTAAAAAGTAGAAGATTTAAATTCAGCCTTGATCGCGAACTCGTTGGTCAGAGAAATGCTTAAATTACATGATAAGATCAATCACAGATTTGTATTCACCGTGTAAAACGGACTGGATAGAATGTTAATACGTACATATATAATTGAAATAATTATGAATTTCCCAATTCATATGATGACTTCAATTTTGTAATGCGTGTACATTTCCATTAGGTATTATTGCGTTACACGTCAGACAAGGAAAGTATACGAGCATTATCCTCTGACTCCGTCGTATCTGCTTGACCACTGCTGGGGTAAGTCCCTCAAAATAGTATACCTAATGATAATCCGACAAAATTTTATCTTATGTTTACTACTCAGTAAGCACAACAGGCAAATTAAGGATTTGTTGATAATATACGATTGCTTAAAAATGTATGTGGAAGTAGGTTCTGGTATATTTTACATGTATAATTAAATTAAACTTTTCTTTTCAGTTTGAGTGTATTGAAGCTTTTGATAACCAAGTAGCATCATCAGATTGCCTAGTATTTCAAAACGAGATCCAAACACTAGTTTTTAAACAAGTGCTTCAAAAATGTATCGCCTGAGAATTTTAATTATGTAATAATTAGAATTCCAAATTAGAATAGACATGGTTTATAGAAACTAAAGGTTTAAAAAATAATTTCGTCAAAGTGGTTCAATATCTAGCACCATTCAGCATTATTTTTACCGTGAGTCTAAAAAATGGAGGATCGAGTAAAACCAGATCAATTGAGTTCGATGAAAATCCTTGAGTTTGGCCCTGAAGGCCAGTATATCCTCAGTTGCCTCGCATCTCCCTTCACTCCCACTTATTTCACACTTCTCCCAAAACATTCTCTCTTCCCACCTCCTTGCCCTCCATTCCCCACCTCCTTCACCTCTCTCTCATTCTCACCCTCCTTCTCCGTGCAGCATCCAATATCTTCACCCTGATCCCACCTTTTGTCATCGGTCATTCCCCCGTTTCTCCATTGTTCGACTTCTCCCTTTGCCCCCGTCCTCCACTTCTTCGCTTCCTCGATCCTATTCCCTTCCTTTTCCTTCGCCTCTCTCGCCTTTCCCGATCTTCCAGTAGCAAACCTCTTTCCTTTCATCCACGCTTATTCAACTGCTATCCTCGTTCTGGCAATCCCCTCATACCTCCCCTCGTACCTACCATTCCAAACCTCTATTCCTTGTTCGCATGCATGAATTCTTTTCCTCTCTTACTTGCATTTCCGCCCTGTGGAACCCAGCAGATATGGTGATATCTTTTGTTTAATTCGCAACTTTGATTTCAATGTCCGATTCCGCGGCTACTTGCCCAATTCGGGATCTTAAAGTGTTAACTTTATGCGCCATAGACGGTGTATCCTTTGCAAGAAGTGTTAAATCTTAAAATATCTGAAATCAAGACCTGCGGGAAAATTGATATAAATTCGCGATGCTCAACAATATTCCGCCTTCAAAAGTATCACATCATCATTGCCTGTGCCCCTTATAGAAAAATATTAAAGAAATCTGCATTTTTTATTTAATTTATTATTCAATAAATCCATTAGCTTCATTTGAAAGCTAAGGGTGGCTCAATGGGACTCGTTTTTTTCTAATACTTTAGGGAAAACATTGAAAATTCCTCTCAAAATGAATTTATAAACATTAAAATGCTACCTCAGTCATTAAGCCACATAGCTATCAAAGAATTAACATACATTGCGTTATTATTGCCAACTTCAATCGCTAATGAGAATGACAGTTTGATAAGTGAAAGTGGAGCTCATTTGGTTCTAAGCGTGCGTCAAATCGCGTGAAATTCCCTTTGTATTGAATAGGGATAAGTTAGAGGTGGAATAGGGCAAGTTCCTTCATCTGAGTCTCCTGCGATTCTGACTCTGAAAATCTCCCCGGGGGTTGTTGCGGTGGCATCACTAGGTTTTGAAACGAGAACGTTTCGGCCAGTAGCTGAATATCCTTACCCGAAGACCACTAGATCCACATCTTATTTTTAATCATGAAATTCTCCTTAATAATTGTTGATGAAATTATAGCGTTGATTCTGCGTTTGAGAATATAGTTGAGCTTGGTAGTAGTAGTATTTAGGGGAGGCGACCGACAGCTGAGGTCATTTGCACCATAGGGGATGGACAGGAAAGGATGAAGGGTGGAGAGGAACCCGGCGTCGGCATTAGCCTACTCTTTACGAAAGGCGCCAAGGGGTCCGCAGCTTAACGTCCCATCCGACGGACGGCGTACTCACTCAAAGTGCCCTCCACAAAGCACCTCAAGTAGGGATCGAGATACCTCTGAAAAAGATTCAACACCGCCGGGATTTGAGCCCGCGCCCTCTGGGTGGGAAGCCAGTACGATAGCTACCGCACCAATCCCGATCCCCTTGAGCTTGGTATATGTGACATTATTGTAATGGTTCATGCGTTCCTCACATTCACCATAGATGTTATTGTTATTACTAATTCGAACGTGTATGGGTTATTTAATCCATTCCCTTGCAACCGAATGGCATTCCTCTTAATCCTTTTCGAGACCCCTAGGTACTGAGGCGTCAGTTTTCTGACATATTAAAATATGAATGAAAATATCTAGGAACGCCTCAAGATGTTCTGGCCCACTTTCATTCTCTCTTTATTATTTTGTATAGCTATGCAAAGTGCATAGAGATAACTACTTATTATAATATTTTAGTTTCATATATTAAACGGAACTTTTTTGATCATATTCACAAAAATGATTATGCGGGTATAATTGAGGGACAGGTAACTAATTTCATTCTATCCTCACCTGTGAATTACAAGAATTCCCCTTTGTCGACATTTACTGACTTCGTTATTTCTTTAAAATATTTTCATCTCTTTTTGCGTTACTTGCGTATCGCTACTCTCATTTCTCGTACCTATACTTTCTATTTCATGCGCTAAAAATTAGATGCTTGAAAATGTTAATTAGAATACCACTTCATCTGCTATGGGCAATTATCACTTGTATTGGTGTGGCAACTGTTCATTAAAGTTATTTGTATGAGTTTCGCCCTTCGCAACCTAACTTCTTCTTCCCAATGCCGTAACCCGAAAGTGGCGAGACCTTACCCTTAACCTTCAGTCGTGCTACAAATGAATTTCGCAGAGAGGGCTGGATTCAGGCGTGACCGCGAAAGAAATAAAAAAAGGTCGATGCGGAACCATATCCACTCATAAATTCCTATTTGTAGAAATAGAAAGTGAACGAGGCGACTCCCTCGATAATTTTAATGACTCCGGGTTCTCAGTGGCGCGGAAGACAAAGGCGGCGCCCGACAATGAGAGAGGACAGCCAAGATGAACACAGGGAGATGAGGGGTAACTCACCTTTTACGGGGAGGAACACAAAGGTCTTTCCTCCTAACCATTCATCTTAAAGAAATTTAACCGCTGACTCTGGCTTCGCTTCTTCTTCGCTCTTTCCATCTCTCTCTCTGCCTTCAATTTTCTCTATCATCGTACCTATCATGAGCTCGGTCATGAGCCTTCGCGAAAATTATTTCCGGCGGCAACGGACTGTAATCCGTATATTCCGCATTTGGTTTCCTCCACCTTCGGCTTCATCTCTGGCGGTTATCCCCCATTTTGGAGGGCGAGTTAGGGATGATTATAACTGCATGAATAAATGATCATTTTTATAAGTCAGGCCCAAGAGGGATTTTGAATAGCAGAGGACTGAAGAAATAACAAAATCGAATCGCAATTCATTAAATTACATTCAAAATGTTCCTCATTTTTGTGTGAAGCGGAAAATATATCATTATTTCGGCATACCAGCAGGTTGGTAAATCAATGACCGTTGATGTTAACGTTAATTGTGGGTCATTTGCTATTATTTAGAAACCCGATGCTTTTGATGATCTTAACTTTAATTGCAAAAATATCCATTGACTATTAGCGGATTGTAGAAGTTAATACTCCTACATTGCTTCCTCGTAATTATTTTCCTGCTTTCTGCTGCATTTTGATTACTCTTTGATTCCGGGAAAGAAAGAAACCCATGAAACGGCGTCACTCTTTGATTTTGATAGGCTGATTAGTGGATTCACTATAACGGGAGTAGACTCTTTGGCTTCAGCAAAAAACTAATCGGTGATAGTGGTTGGAGCGCTCGGTTACGCAATTTAAGCGTTCTAAAGATTTCAGATGAACTTATTACGTGATGTTCTCATGAAATGCTATTATGCTACATTATTCTTACTCGGTTTTTATATGATAAGGCATTTTGCATACCCTTTTGATTATTCCCGCTTCGCAAGATGTTTTTCGGAAATTTTCACCTGAAAAAATCCTTTCTCGCTTACCGTAAACGCAAGTAATACCCGTTTATCTACAGTATATGATTTTTTCTGCAATATTAGTCCTTCATAAAGCTTACAAAGTGTTATCTGTTCACACTAATTGCACATAGTGTTTAAGGAGGTCATTGGAGACTAATGATATACATTATTCTTGCGAAGGTCGTCGTCGAATTAACAATTCATCATAAATATTAAAACATTTTTATTATGCAGCACAATGTGTAAAGGCTTAGCAGAAGCAAGGCCTATTAGGTGCTTGATAATCTGTTTATAAATGCTATTGAACGGAGCAAACTATCAAATACACCAATTCGGGGCTTCTATTTAGAACTATTCGTCATTAGGATATCAGTTGTGGCAAGGCCATCAAGTACACTCAAAGAGTTACGATATTATTCTCAATGTTAGAGGTATTTTTCCGCTCCTTGTGGCTTTACTACGTAAAAATCATTCATTATTTTTTAATGAAAAAAGCTCTGTGCTTTTAAAATGGATTTAATTTTGAGTTCTAAGTTAACCTTAAACAATGACGCTTAAGCGTTGGAACCAAGATTGGCTAAAATCAATTATCCGTGGAAAAGTAAAAGTATGCCATTGTGATTAGTCCCTACCAGATTTTAGAGAATGGGCAATACCCCGGTACTACGAATTATATTTTGGTAGAACTGCGGGAAATGCCGCAACAGTTACTTAAATGGTGTCATACGCTGATGTACACAGAAATACAGATATTTCACTGTGTAAAAATCATTCGAGCATATCTAGGGGCGGAACTCGAATCCCGATCAAGTCACAGGATTTTATGTGGTAAAATTTCAGTATCTCCTAACGTTTTGATTATACCTTGAACGTAGTAATAAGATGTTATTTTAAATCAAACTAACGGCGTTTTAAACAGTTTTTTGAGCTCCAAGATAAAAACACTGATATAAAATCCGTAGTGTCAAACTTAGCTACTTTTTTGATATCGCGAACCTTCCAATTTTATGACTTAAAGCCTAAGCATTGCAGATAAAATGGAAGCAAAGGGCAACCGTTCGTAAGATGCACTCTCAGCAATGACCATTCACCAAAATGGGAAAAAATCGTTTCCCCACCTCTATTGAAATCTCTTTCCATGAAGATTAAACGGCTGAGATCCGGAAGCGTGGGTGGGCGGAAGTGTGGGTGGGGTGTTTCACCAAATATTTTTTAATTCTTTTCTATTCGATTCATCGTTCATAAATTGTATGTTCTAGCTGCGAAAAAAAAAACCTTTCACCGGGAAATATGATTTTGAACAAATGTTGGAGCAGATAGAGAATTAAAAATTTTTTACAGTATTAAAATGAAAGAAAGTCACACAAAAGCGAAAATGGTATGACTTCACCTTAACCAACAAATCCTCCTCGTTTGGTAGGAAGTAAAAGAAGCATTAAGCTAATAATCCGTCTTGAGCAATTATGTAAAACAATAATATGAATATTAGGCATATAAAAGCAGTCCAGAAGTCCTATCAACCGTCGTCTCTTCACACCTATAAGTTCTAATGGTACCTTGCAAACGATTAAATTAAGCCGCAGTTCCCATTTCCATCACCTGGTGGCTGTTAAGATGAAGTCTGGCAGACCCGCCGAAAATCATCATGCAGTGAAAAGATTCCTGCGACACACGGTAGTTTTATAGTAGAATGGTTTTATAGTTTTTTTTATAGTAGAATGGTTTTGGACAGGTAGTTAAGGAGAGATATCCGAAATCTGAGGTATTAATGGTCAACTATGGTACGTGAGATTATGGAAAGTGGAGGAACGAATAAGATGACCACTACTAAATTTCGAATGGAGTTTTTGAGGGTAATTTCCGCACAACACATAAATGCAGGACGAAAAGATCACTGAAAAAACCAGTAAAGTAAGGATTCTAAGCCGGGCATTAGGCATAAAATAGCATAAATACATAACGTTTTCATGGATAACATCCTACGCATAAGAGTTGTTTCGAAGGCTCTGTCGCTTCGTTCCCTCTCCCAACGTATTCCCTTAAACTTTTCTTTTCTCCCCCTTCCCATTTCACTCTCTTTCCTTCTGTCCATCCAGTGGATCCAGAATAGGTGGGATAGGGGGATGGGAAGCGGAAGGGTGATCGGGGGGGGGGGGAGATGAAAGTCTAGAGGAGACGCAAGGATCGAAGGGGACAAGGAGCACGGATGGAGAGGAGGGGAGGACGGTGGTGGAGGGGCCGGATTCCGCACGTCGATGACCCTTCCGGAGCGTAACGGGGCAAGGGCGGTGCGGGTGGAGGAAGCCTGGGAGACGGGTCCAAGGGCTGGGCAATGATGGGAACGGGAGTGTGAGGTGGACGATAGTTAGAGTTGAGCGGGGAAGGAGGGGTTTACAATAGGAGGAAGGAGGCATTTAAAATATCGGGGTTTGGGGGAGAGGGAGTTAACCAAGGAGCGGTGGCATCTCCCCTTTTCAAGCACGCGTCACCACCACTATTGCTGTTATTATTATTGCCAATGCGTCTCCCTTGTCCGCGTGAAAATAATCATTTCCCCCTCCCCAACTCTGCTTTTATTTCCTTTTTCATTTTCCCTTTCATCCCCGCCGAATGCGGGCGTTAGTGGCGCTGCGTCTTCGGCCGAGGACGAGGGGAGGGTGGATGGGTGGTCGGAGAATTCGGCGGACAACGACGGATGGAGGTGATGCCGGTGAGAAAGCGAGTGTCGAGGTTCGGCGATGGGGAGGGCCGGATGGGTGAGAGGTGGCTCTTTGGTTCGGGGTGGTGAGAGCCCTTTTTGATTCTTATTGGGAAGGTAGGGGTAGTCCCTCCCTCGGCATCGGGGGGCTGGTGTTAGACCCACCTCCGATCGGATAAAGTGCTCGCTCGTATTAGGTCAGTTTTTATTTTTTTTCAGGCTATATACATGTTTACGTAAGTCAAAGTAAAAGTTTCCCTAATTCTTTTATGTGAATTCTTTTTGAGCTCTCTACTAAACTGCGAGCGAAATCAAGGTGATCATCATTACCGTGCAAATAAGTGTCTACTTCATGATTTTTTATTTAAGAGATGCCGGAATACTTTTTTGACCTCACTCAAATTTTCATTTCAGCAAATATTTAATGCATGATAGGGAAATAGAATTATCTATAACTTTATTGCCTTGGATGAAATAAAATTTAGTGCTTTGTCTCCCAGTTTTTAGATATGCGGGGATACGGGAACTGATAAAGAAGAGATGTGATAAATTCGCTCAGAAATTATCGAGGGAAAAATAAAAGTTACCAAGTTTAAATCCAATGGACGGGTATAATGGAACGCTAGTATATTATGAAAGGAAGTCAGTGAGATGGTAAAAAAAGACCCACGAGAGAGAAAGGAGCATATCAATGACTGAATAGAGTATTGTTCCATAAAAAAGTATGAACCAAAATTTCACAATTCCAGCAGCCTGGATAATTTCATGTGGCGGTGTGGTAAGAAAGTGGCGAAAATGTTCGCCTGCTGACCGGAATGGTCATCTATCAAAACGAACTGTCGGGCTGTGCTCGTAGTTGTAGGATTTTTTAGGTATCAAACATACTCACACAGAAAAGGAACCCACACATATGAAAAAATACTCACTTTTTCTGTGTCTATTAACATGTTTCACAACGCCACATTGATCAAGTTCAAATATATACATATAATCATTGTTTTTTGGGAAAGCTAGATGGGGTGGTTTACCGCCCTCCTCAATACTATTTTTAACATGACACCATCACTCAAATGCCCGCCCCACGGGGGTCAGGCGCAATTTCAGCCGCCTCACTGAGGACAGACGCTGCCTTTCGTCTGTCTCCTACCCGTCGATCTATCTGGCATGGGCGACCCTACTAGGAGCAAATATCGCAGCTCCCGCCAGCACAGGTGTAGGGGTTATCAGAACGTACAAGCCCTTCCACCGAGTCCAGGTTGTAGTCCGTCTTCGTTTGGCGAAGAGGCCGTCAAAACCAAGGCAAGCTTAGAAAAATATGTTTGTCCTTTTTATTTGTCTCTGTGTGTACCATAATAGTTCATATATATATATATATATATATATATATATATATATATATATATATATATATATATATATATATATATATATATATATATATATATTATGTATATATATTATATGTATATATATATGCATATATGTATATATATATATATATATTTTATGTATATATATTATATGTATATATATATGCATATATGTATGTATATGTATGCCTGTATATAAAATATGTGAGATGCGGTAGTTCAGGGGTAGAGCGTTAGACTACTGATTGGAGTTCCATTCCCGGGCAAGCTTCTCTGGGCACCTGTAGCTCCACCCAGTGATTTTTCAGGTACCAGATCTTCCTGGGAAACCATAATTGGCACAGGGAAAGGAACTGGCCCCCCTACCCTGATGTGTGAATTTCACACGCCGTCAGGCATATTGGGTGAACTCTAACATCACCTACCAAACCGATCTTCGGGTTGATTACTATGTTTCTGGTTTTTTTTATTTAGTATATGATATTAAAACGGTGTTTCCAAAAATAGGGAAGCGTAAAGGCCTCTCTTTGGGCTCAAGTACATTTTTGTTTTGATGGTAGTTTAAAATGTCATTGTATAAAAATGGGACGATATGAAACAAACGCCAATAAAATGTTAGCGCAGGTGGTGCCTAAACGGTGATTAGCGAATGGCTATAGTTTGGACACCCTGGTGGGATGTCGAGAGGAGCCCGCTTGCACACGGAGTCAACCGAGGGGAAGTGGAGGAGGACAAGGAAGCGGGAGGGGCGTGTGGAGAATTGTGGGGGTTATGACCGCGGCGGAGTGAGGAGACGACGATGGTCACGCCGGGCCACGGCAGGAGAGGAGGAAGGGGTGGTTTCTTCGAGGAGGTGGGGTGGGCGGCGAGTGAGAGAGATCGGCATTTTCTCATCATGAGTGGCGGAAGTACCAGGCGGGTGAGGCGGCGGAATATCGGCGGTGGGAGGGAAGATGTAAGGAGCGCTTAATCCCAATGGTCTCCCCACGTTGAAGTGCGGGGGAATCGAAGGCTTTGTGGCGGTGAAACCCTCCCGCCCCATCCCAGGCCCGCAAACCTCTCTATTGGATATATCTCTGCAGTAACCTAACTGGTACGCCTAGATCGAGAAGAAAACTGTCAAGATTCCATGCATACGAATTGGTGCCTCCTATCTTATCAGAGGTGCATGTCATTTAGCCCCAAGTATTGCATTACATATGCCTTCCTGGGCTATGCTGCAGGATCAGTTTGCTCGACCTTATTTATGATTTATTGTAGCGCCCGATCTAGAACTCTTTGAGTGACGTCCACCGCCTGGCCACACCTCTTATAGCTAGAAACGTTATTTAACTCGACAGCATTCCAAATTATTGGTTTCTTTGCGTTAGGTCACAAGCCGTGAGGAATCTCGTTGCGTCACAGGGCATTAAGAAAACGAATGAGACATGTTATCTCTTCTGAACAAAATATTGAAGTCTTAGCAGTTAGCGTTGGTCTTCTCGGTATACTTTATTTGTTCCGGAAATGCATTTTTTTTGTTTGTGAACGGTTGTTTTGCCCATTTTTGGAGTAGGCTTTCCAATGCAGAATACATTTTGGAAAGACAGCTACTGGCAATATAATATGAATCTTATTCTTCCTGTTTCTCGAGTCGCGCAAAATGTCGTACCGCAGAATGAGAAAGCTGGAAACACTGCCTGCCGAAAGAATCTATAAAAGGTCTTAGAAAAATGACTGGGATATTCATTTTCGAGGAAACAAACCAGACGGAAATCTTTTCTTCTTCGATTCCGGCGCTGAAACTCGGAACGAAGTCCATTTATTCCAACTTGCGGGTAAATATGCCTGCGGTCGAACAGACCAATACGCTTATGCGCATTCCAGAGATCAAAAACTCGAGTGTGGAAGTTAGAAAAATTCAACCTCCTTGCAATAAGCTTAGGAATAGCTGTAAAGTCGCTACCACGATCGCCCAATTGCATGTTTTGCATATCACGTCATAATTTTTCGCCAGGTTCTCCTCTACACAAAGGGTCGACCCTGGAGGGCATAATACTCCACTTCCTTATAAATATGAATCTCCCCCTCGCCCTCTCCTTCGCGGGAAAATATTACGCTTCCGCCGTTCCTCTATTTCTCATAATGGCCCGTGCACGAGGAAACGACAAACAACTCAATGTTGCTGGTACCCTTCTCACACTCGCTCTCCTCATTTTCCTGCATCCCAGCTCGGATGCATGGACGAGGAAGAGAATTCATTTGTTTGTGCCTTCCTTTATGCGTCGAGGTCCTTCCACCTCAATATCTTTCCCCTTTCTCTCCCCTCTTTCTCCTTCTCTCTCTCCCGCCGTAATCTCCTTCTTCCCTCTTCGGCTGCCGACGTCCCCGTGCACCGATTTGGTCCAGCGCATTTTCCTCTCACCCCATCTCCAGATGATTCCTTCCTTCCCCTTCTCCTCCTACTTCTCATTCCGACTCTCGCGTCTTATCTCTTGAGCTGAACGCACTTTTCTCACAGGACTCCTTCGTCACCCGAGCCTATTAAATTAAAAGCCGGAAAGGGTGGAATTTTCTCGGTCACGGAATTACCTGAAAAATCTTTACGGGGAGAAAGATCTCTCCGGAGAGGGGGGAAATCGAAAGCAAGAATTTACGACTGCCGGAGGAAGAGGGTTTTCCCTGCGTTAATAGGACCCCCATTGCAAATTGCGCGGGCAAGGAGGAGGTGCTCCTTTTAAGTAAATGATCGGCGAGAAAGAAAGAGGACATTCCGATGTTGGCAGAGGAAATAAGGGTTGAGGTGTGCTTGGGGAGAGCAGAAAGAGAGAATGGTAAATCGGTGAATTACGAGTCGGCTAGGATCAGTGCGGACGAGTAGAGGAAATGAGTAGAGTAAGCCATACCAGCCGTTTAAGGCAGATAAGATTCTTATGACGCCCATCCGTCCTGTTGTCGCTATTCTCACGATCTGTGGCCGTCGGTGGAACTCAATGGGAGAGCTCGGATGAATACGTCCTGATGCATATGATTTGTGTTAAGGTGACGCCGCATCCTTATACGATGGTCAAGATCAAAATAAGAAATGATTGGTATATTATTAATTTTGGCATTTTTTCCATCGTATCTCTAACGTCTTTACAAGAGTGTGAAGGTCATTGCTGTTTTAATCCCGAAGTAATTGTTAATAATTGTCAATAAAACATAGCATCATAAATTGATATTTTTTTGCCTTTAAAATATTTTAACGTGCTTATAATTTAATTGATCTTCAAAACTTCATTGAAAGGAAGCATGATATTATATGAGTTAATTTCATTGCTATTTATGTACAATTTTTGTAATTTATTTATTCGTTCAATATTGTGAATGTGTGACGAGGAGTTAGGCGGTAGAAGAGACTCTATAGTCTCAATCTCGCCCCAAAATAAAGATGACTGTCTATCTATCTATCTATGACTAGCATGGCTGTTAAAACATTTATTTTTCCCCTTTTAGTTGCATATTTTATGTGTGCTCATATTAATCACCTAATGTAAAGATTACCTAATGCTAATTAATTACGTATGCTGCAGATTTTCCCCACGAGTTTATTTTGTTTATACTGAAGCCGTACATTGATCACCTGATTCCAAACCTGTTAAGATATCTGATTTTTCTTATTTTGTAAATATATAATGTTAGAGGTGATTTTCTCTTTAGAAACTGTACGAGTGGGTGTCATTTTTAGTTTTCATCGAATTTCACATCACGCCATGAATTAATTTCCTTTCATTGCCCCCGACGAGGATCTTGCTTGCTATGTAACGTAAAGGCGCCAATGTTATCTCAAAAAATAGTAAAATTTCTTTAAGCTTACCTAACGCATAAACCTTTGCCCTCCCACAAAACAATTTTGTCTGTCATAAACGCCCATGTAACTTATTTTCCCGGAGACAATAGGCTCTTTCCCAAAACGAGACCCCTCTGTAGCGAATTCCATCCCTCCTCATATAATGCATACGAGGTGAAGGCGAAAATAAAAATCACAAAAGGGAAAGAATGCTCTGGCAAAAGAGGCCCAAAAAAGAACCCCCATATAACGGCACGTCTTGTAACCAACCCCACGAGAAGTTGAGTGGGCTGGGGGTAGCGCGGGGTGGTGGATGGCGGGGGGGGGAATTGGGAAGGGGAGGAGGTGGGTGGAGGGGGAGGGAGGGGGAGAGAGAGTCCATTTGTGTGATGTCGCCACCTCTGTTGAACCCCACCAGGTATATGTACACCCGACCCATTGTCTCCTTCACTCACTCACTCTTTCTCTTTCCCGCAGGAGGATCGTGGCCAGAGAGCCCGGAGAGTTGTGTTGAGGAGGATAGCGACGCGAGAGAAGACGGGAGAGAGAGAAAGGGACAGAGAGCTGAGTGTGTGTGCGGGGGGAGAGAACAAAAGAGACAGGCGTCGAGAAAGAGGAAGTGGGGGTGAGAGAGGAAAAGGGAGAGAGCCGACGGCCATGGCGCCGCCCTCCCACCGCCACTGCAGCCACCTCGGATGACCACCGCGAGCGACCCAAGACCCCAGGAGGGTCGTCGCGTGGGACCTCCTCCGCAGATACCAGACCTGCGATAAGGACGGACTTTGGGGGCGAGGCAGGGGGAGGGAGGGAGTCAGGAGGACTGCGGGAAAGAGGGTGGGGACGAAGTGAGAGGAGGGAAAGGGGGTGCACGCGAGCATTTGCCTTCTCGCATTCTTCGGAAACGAGAGAAAGAGAGCGAGAGGGAAAGCGAAGAACGAAAGGGAGGCTCGTGCTGAGCGAGCTAGTAAGAGAGCGCGCGCGTGAGTGAGTGTGTGTGCGTGTGTGTTGGCGCAAGGAGTGGTGGTGGGCGGTGGCGGTGGATCGGAGCAGACGACGAAAGGGTTGGCCATTCGGGGACGATCTCAGTAATGGGCACCAACCAGAAAGATCAGTGTCCTCCACCGAGGCTCCCGCCCTTCAACGGCTTCCTGTCCTGCGGATTGTGGTGCATCGTGCTGATCGTCGGCATCGGCGGGTCCGGCGGCCAGGACGGTTCACGGCCCCCGCGGCTGAGGGCCTTCTGGTCACCGAGGAGTGAGGCTCCGCCCGCTCCTCCCCCTTACGTGACGGCGTCCATCCAGAGGGTGGAGCTGAGCACGGAGGTGGTCGGGATAGGGGTAAGGGGAGGGGGGAAGGCAGGGGGAGTCGCCGCCGCGGGCCATCCGTCGCGACTACCCTCGCCGTTTGCGCCAACCACAACGACCACCACCACGGAGGTCCCCGCGCACCCGGCGAGGGGAGACAGATCCGTCGGAGTCCCCGCGATCGTCGTTCCTGCCAATAACGGTGAGAACATTTCAGGGGAACGAAAAAAATGTGGTTTATCTGCTCCATGGAAATCACGTCCCACCCTCACGACGACTTGCATGTCCAGCCTTAAAAGTGCGCTTTAGGGAAGTGCTTCGGAAGCAAACTACGTTTGCATTTGATTTATACTTGAAGGATTGAGTCTTTTGATTTGAATAAATCAATGGGTTGTAATCATTAACTCTCGCCGGCAGTCATACTAGACATAGCATTATGTAGTGAACTTTAATGCCAATCATTGTTAAATTAGAGATGGGATGTAGTAAAATAAAAGGCTCGGGGTAATGAAATTAACAAGTGATGGTATCTCGCAGAAACTTGGTTACTAATTTATTTGCAGACTCTATAGATTAGTGAACGATTTTCTGAAATTTTTTCACCAATTTTCCATATTTCGCACACAACCTAAATGGCTAAATCCGCGAGCCATTTGTTCAACATGTTTAAATTTCAATTTGCTACCATTTTCATTTATTCTCTACCCCGTATCTCATAGTACCGTGAGAAATTTCCACGGAAGCGTGAACTCTGAATAATGTATTTCCTACCCTCGTTATGTCTCTTTCATGTCGGGAAAAGTGCACCGTGAATTTTTTTTGTAAAATTAACTTTTAATTAGAAGCCAAATTAAATTAAAAATATCAAACGAGCATAAGAAAATTTCTTTCCTTACAATGAAATTATTTAAAAATAATGTGACTTTCATTTTAATTCTTGGAAAATACTCTAGGGTCCTCTCTCCTGAGATCCAAAAGTCGTGTTTCAAAGGCAATGGTCGTAGGTTGTTTTTTTTAATTAAAAAGAATATAATTTTTGTGGATAAATCAACACCAAGCGAACTATCCGAAAAAAAATCAGCGGGGGCCTAAACACCAATGACAGCGAAACGATTAGCCCAGGTGTGTGGTTTCCTTGCGATTATTATTTTTGCACGACTGTACTCTAAAACCACTAAAAGTGGATAAAAGACTAAGCTCGCACATTTCCTGAAGGCTTCCAATGACTTCCAGGGAGAATCGTCCTTAACGGGATAGTAATCGAATGGTGCTCTTGAATTGTGGGATGGCATTGGAGCGATAGTGGAGGAGAAAGCTTTTTTTCCGCCGCGTAATCACAAAGGCGCCGGTAATTCTACCATGATTGGACCTTTCTGTTAAGGTTACTTCCATGAGCAACTCGCCACAATTAAATGCTCAGATTAAACTCGAATTTAACGGTCATCGACTCAGCAGCCTTTCCACACAGAATTCATCCGGAGGAATCACTCGAAACCGAGCAAGGGCAAAGACGGTCTCCCATTTTTGCGATACAATCTAGCGGCACGCTACTCATTCGCTCACTCCAGGTACACGGGAACGCGTATTTATTATCTTCACCACTCTTCATTCATTCATTTTCCACCGTGTCGATTTCGGGTCAGATTTCAACATTGAATGTCAATAGTTATCCTGTGGAGATATATGAATGACTCGATGAATTTTGGTCGGGTTAGTTTCTCCAGTTGATGCCAAACTTGAACTAAATGCAATCATCAAGTTAAAGTTCGCTTTCTTATAATGTACGATTCCTAAGAATTATTACCATTCCCTCCCTATGAGATTAACGTAGATCACTGTAATTATTTGAGTAGTATGTAATAAAGTGCCCACTGATACCATTTTAGAATCGTTTCTTTCGATTTGGAAAGTGACGTTTTCACATTTTTCCGCACTAAAATCGCTTTGCTTAATAGAAAAAACAACTAGCATCATATCCCCCCAACACCGCGTGTCATGTGAGTTATTTCAGTTATATCCGAATAATTCAAAACGATTGCATCATGATATATTCTGTTCAGTGGACGTCGGTTAACTATTTTATCTCACTATCCCTACTAGTTTTCCTTGAGTCCAAAGAGTTTTTCATTAATCATCTTCGTCATAGCTTTATATCTCCCCTTCTTTGGAGGATTTCTTAATTAGTCTCTTTGTCTGGTTGATTTTCGTAACTATTTGTGTTCTCATTTTAGCCCGTTTCACGATTCTCGACCGCAGGACAAAATTTAGATAAAAATAAGATAGCTCTGGTTATGCTTTTCGTACACTGTCTCCTAATGTCCTGGTTAGTGTCATTTGAAGCTATCAATTGTCACATCTGATGGAATTGTTTCTTGCATTATACCGTGGTTATTATTGACATATTTTTCGATAGTTGATGATCCTGCTTCTAATGAAGCAAAATTCTATTACTCTTTCCAGATTTTCCTGTCTTTTTCCAGTTATTAATTGTTTTTCTTCCCCAAAACCTTATTTTTGCTTTATATTTTCGGCCATGGATATTAGTATCTTTGTTTCGTATTAACAATTTTTTTTTCAGATTTCCTTTCGGCCCCTTCTCCTTGCAGACCTGTCTCTTCATCAAGTTTGAGAGTGTCGTCCACAAACCGTTTCAAACTCCTCGAAAAATTACCCCGAAAACCATCAAGGTCCATTCCTTTTATTTGTCCATCTCGTTGTTACTTCCTGATCCAACTCATGCACCCAACCCCTCCACATCATCCCCCTTAGCCACCATATCTTCTCCCGCATCATCACAGCTCTTCCCCTTCCTACACTCCTTCCCCGAAGAAGGAGTGGGGGCAGATGGGGGTTGGGAGGCAACGATAGGGAAGATTAGCGAAGGGGGCATAAACATACATCTCTCGTCGTTTTGATTGAGTACACCCGGAGGTGAAGCGGTGGGAGAGCCGTTTTTAAGCACTCTCTCCCCCACCGACCCCAGCTCACCCCCCTTGCGCCAAAAAGAAGGGAAATAAGGGAGCCTAAAAAGATCTCAGGCTCGCATTTAGAGACTCGAGGATAAGGGGGGGGGGCGATAATGATCGCGGCGATTGCGGTCAGGTCTCCCTTCCTTCCCCCGGCCGCTCGTTCCTGCCTTAGCCCACCCCTCCTTCCCTGCTGTTTCCCTACACCTGTGTGCGCCGCACCTCCTCCACATCTGAGAGCAGATTATCGTAGATTTGGGCCTAAGTGGGGGGGAGGAGGGAGGCAGGAATAAAGGGTGACTTGTACTGGAGGAGTCGCAAAAGGGTTTCACCGCTGCAATTGGAGTCGTTAATGGGTATTGGAAGTGAGAGCGGGATCTTTAGCAGCTTCCCAAGTCGAAATGGTCCCAAACTTCTCTCCCCTCCAATATCTATTCCAATTTTCTCTCAAAGTCTAATTTATCACGGTCCTTTCCCTCTCTTTTGCCGCATATCTTCGGCCTGCCGCACATTAGGGATGCTCTCGCCTGAGAATAGGGACGATTTAAAATAATTACGTAAGTGATGTGTTTTTAATATCATACCTAGATCGAGTTCAGGGATACTTAGTTCTTAATGTATTGATATTTTTCTTTATATCATTTGAAATTTTTCAAGCACATAACATTCAGGCTATATATATAAGGACGATTAATATTTATTTTCAACAAAAAACGGATTGTTTTTGTTTTTCCATAGCATGAAATACAAAAAAACTCAATAAAAAAAGGCAATGTGTTGAATAATATTTTTATTGAAGATCTTTTCCAGCCAGTGTACATAGTTGGTGTCCACGTTACGTAATGAATTGGTTAATTACCTCGAAATAGTTAAACATTCGATGGCTACCAGAACCCCTAAACTGCTTTCGCGAACGTTTCACCGTTTTTAGATTCAGCGATAATCTTTCCGGTATGTCAAATGACAAAAATTGGTATCTTTATATCAATCAACATGAGATATATCGGATGTATTGTTGCCATCCCTACGCGAGAGTGGTTCTTAGTGAGTGGGTGGAGGGACTAGGGGAATTGGACCCCCTTTTCTCCCCTCCCTCGCAGCTCGCCGCCACCATGCCGGGGAGGTGGAGGAAAGCGGAAGGGAGGAAGCCGGCGATGCGAGAGGGAGGGATGGCGCCCGAATAATTTTCCGCACGAGCGATCGTAGCGTAGGAGTCTCCTAATTGTCAAGCTCATCTCGTACGGCTGTGCAATGTTCTCGCCGTCCGATCTCGAGTCCGTTTGCCTATCTCTACAAGCAACGGAGATCGGGTGTTATCCATACTGAAGACCATCGGTATTCCAGGTGCGCACGATGATTGTGTCAGCGGAATCAGTGCCCTAGACATGCCTACCCCTGCACTCTTTTCCACGCCTGGGCCGTCCAGCATTGAATTAGAGACCCTATTCCCACTTTTTCGCCTTGATAAAGCCCCAGCAACATGGGCTCGCAAATCTAGGGGATGATGTTCCCATACCTCATTTATTAAAATGGAAAAATAAAATGCCCAGATGCGGCTCGCCAAATGTAACGTTTATTTCGGATCACACCCTCATCAACTTATCATCATCATTTCGGATCAATTCTCATATATTCTTTCTTTCATTCCGTCTCATGTAAATGCTGAATGTTGGCTCAGGGTCTTTTTGAATTGCAATTTTCACTTAAAGTAGATCTTCCAGGTTTTCTGTACTTGGAATAGTCTATTAAATCCATTTTGAATTGGTTTATTTAGACCATAGACATTGAATATGAATTGAGATGTATTCATTCTTCGATAAAAATATAAATTTCGATTTCATTATCAAATACAAAAGATAACCGCGACTTTCGGAGTTCCTTACTGCCGTCAGGAAAGAGAAAATCTTCGGTCATTAAACGGCTCAAACTTCTAAATATGTTGATGGTATTTTGGAATGTGGATGTCGGAAACTTGGTTTTCAAATAGCTCAAGGAGTAGAACGGGCGTTTTAAAAACCTTAATTGCATAATGACTCGTGTGATTTTAGAGCCCATCCTTCGGAAGGAGTCACTCCAGCAGTTAAAAGCTGCAACTTCAAAAACGTTTTGAATGGCATTGCCTGACGTTTACAGGGATGTGACGCCCAAACTTTCTCTATTGACGAAGGGAACTCTGCCGACTAATGGTGTCTCTCAGGCTAATACTTGGAACGGTCTTTTAGGAGTCCCTCCATACCCCTGGTGGCTATCGAGAGCACTCAGGAAGGTTTTATTCCAATGGAGACCAATTGCCTAAGAAGTGATTTTCTTGGGCCTCCCCGGACCATTGGACGATATTGTAAAACTCCACTCTTAGTTTTCAGAAATACGCATAGAACAAGTACTTAAATGTGTGTATCATTTTCGCGCCATAATTTTGGATGATAATTGTGTAAAGAACACTTCAGCAATTTATTAGGCAATATATTTAAAGTGAATTGAGGATGAAATGTTGTTTTTATGTAATACATTGGGAAAGTCTAATTATTTGCGTTTAGCTAGTATACTAGTATTTCTTTATAATGCATTAGTTATGAAATTTTTCAGAAATTCTGCCCTCTAATTGCTGGGATTTAAAAGAAATGCCATAGCTATTGTGCGTCACATTTGAAAATTGATGACATTATGATTTCTCTTTGGAATCATAAACTTTTCTAATTTTTAGGGACGTATTTTCTGCTTGAAGGGTTTTATGCTATTTTCACCTACCGCAGGATAATTGGTATGTTCTATCCCATTATCGAGAGTGTTTCCGATATTTATCATTTTGACATGGAATTGATAAAACATTCATCACAATAACATTTGCTCTTTACGTTTCTCCGAAAAGTGGACAAAAATGCCCGCAATTCGAGTAATAGGTAAATAAAATTTTGTATGTCTTTATTAAATATTTTTGTTGCCAAGAATCACGTCTCCAAATTTTTCAAATGCCTAGCTCAGTCTCACCATATAGAACTCATTCTTTGATGTACTCCACATGCTACTAGTAACCTTTAATGTTTTAATCACTTGATCTCTCCTACCATCTCTTGCGAACATTCTGCAAAGATAAACCGATACAATCATTCATTTTTTCACATATTTAGCCATTTTCAACTCACTGTGCAATCATTCCTCTCGCCGTCTCAGCCAAATAAAACTACTTTCGTTTTAGACGCATTTACTTCCAATTTCAGTTATCCCACTGCAGGGACTCCTATAGATCTTGTGGATTCTCTGCTAGCAATATTGCTTCTACCGCGTGTATAGGAATAGGTAAATTTACATCTCCAATCTTTACGCCTGCGCCATGCCCTTTCATCTATCTCTCACACATTATTGATAAAAATATTTAGCCTCCAAGGTGAAAACATGAATCCTTGTTAATACAATACACCTCCCTTATCCATTCATTCGTCTCTCATACATTTATTCATCAAAATATAGATTAAAATTATAAAAGAAAATCAATGCATGTTACTGAAAACTCTTCTCTACCAAGCTATTACAATTTTTATGTAAAAACAAGTGATTTTTCGAGTCTAAACATGTTTTACTAGTTCCATTATCATTTAGCCGACGTTGATTGGCCATCTTATTAGAAGAATGGAATATTAGGAATAAATTGTATTAGAAAATAGTGTTAAAGATATCGCACACAGTTGCAAATATATTAAGATAATACTGTCAGTGTACAAAGAAAGATAATGCGCTGCCTCATTTGACTTCTAAAAAAAGGAACAAAATTAACAAATATTGCTATGTTTTAGTTTTTTCACCGGTCATAAACTCTCTGGCCTAAGCTTTAGTTATCTACATTAGGAGTTAAATATGATTATCAGTATATGAAAACGATAAAAATAGGGACATTATGGCATAATATTACTGTAAGCATTGCGTCAAGGGAAGTGATATAATTAATGCCTGGTACTTTTTTTATAAATGAGGTTATGGAAATATTTCCAACATTTGCAGACAGTGTCTCAAAAGCGTATTGACGCAAATGAATTGTGGAAGCCCGTTGCTTGTGGAGGAGATCTAACAGTGCTGTCGCGACCCTTTCCTTATTTGCGCAAGTAGATTGGTAGCAAAAAATATTATTACGAAAAATGAATTGAAAAGTTTGGATACGTGTGTTTGATGATACATATTCCTTGGCAGCTTCCCGCGGTCGGCCATTCACTAGTCGTGGCTGGGTTCGCCGCGAGGCATGGGCCCTGCCGCTGCTCTGCGTCTCCGGCGTGTGTCTCGTCTGCATGGGGTCCTTCGAGGTGTGGGTGCTGTGGGAGTGGCGGAGGAGACCGCTGGCGTCCAGCAGGAGGCATCTCTTCCTCGGCCAAGCACTTCTCATCGGCCTCCTCGCTTCCACCGCATTAGCAGGTGAGACGCTTCTGTCGGACTCCGAACCTCCCCAGCTTCTGAGAGGTTCCGAACTTACCCAGCTTCCGGAGCCGAAAGTTGGATCGATGTTGTCGCACGCAGAACTCAATCAGGAGAATGCGTGTCGCAGTTTTCCTGTTGGGTGTTGCATTAGAATTAGCGCTACTCCAACTTACCTTCCACACAGGAAGTGTCAGAAGGAATATGCAGCGTCGGCTGTGAACGTTGATCGCTAAGGTACTCCGAGGTAAAACCTATAGTGGCAGAACTGTATCAAAAATTACTTTGTAACTATCAATTGATTTACTTCAGTGTGTAAGCAAATAAGATACCGTGACCCAGTTACTGATGCATCAGGCATCCAAGGTGAGGCAAGAATTCAGCAATGGAAGAAGATTTAATAAATTTATTAAGGTACTATTCTCGAAGTACCTTCTCGAAATTTATAAAATATTTGTATAACTAAATTTGTAACCGGCCCAGTATGAAGAGTTTTAAGAATTCGTATTTTAAATAGATTATTTCATAGATATTTTTTATCCCCCACCTTTGTCTAATTTTACCTTCTATTGGCGCAGCGTACTATTTTGTCTTGCGCTTCTTTTAAGCTTTTTAAAATGCATTTTTTCATTCCTGAAGTAAAGAGTACACTTGTTTCACTTTATGCACCAATTCTGTTCGTCTGCTACTGTTTTCCTTCCGCCAACATACTTTGACCTTTATGAAAATAAGAAAAACCTACAAGAACAAAGGTGATTTTGTGAGAAAGTCGTACCATTTATCGAAACGTAGCTCATAAATCATGGGTTGTGAGAGTCAATATACTATATGGCTAATGAAATACACTCTACAGAATTTGAGTGAAAAAAGTATCGTAACCGAATTTTCCTGATCGTAATAGGTATTTTTTTACTAATCAATAGATACCATCAAAATTCCAATATTTATTAGGGGCTGGAATTCCAGTATCTAAATAGGTATCCGAAAGTTACCGAAAAAATACCTAAGCATCGGGGACGGCGGAAACTTATCTTTTGGAGCATTGGTCATCATTCACTCAGAATTTATTTGAGTCCTAGTACTCGTATGTATGAATAAATGAGCAAAGATACATTATTCGACTTCTTGACCAGGATAAAGCCTTTCGCTATTCATCTTATAAAGAGAAGACTCCTTTACTGAGAGAAAACCAGAGATTTATAGGAAAGGGAAGTATTTAAAGCATTACAATTACATTATGGAATTTAAAACCCCAAGTACAGTTTTCCCCTAATCGTCTTTGGATTTACCCCGGGTAACATAATTTGAGAGCAAAATATTTATTCTGATGAAAATAATTATGGAGCGTGTTTCTCTGAGTTTCATCGAGTATGCCTCATCTGAATTCCATAGAATAATAATATAATTTAATGATACTATTTCCAAAGCGATCTGCCTGAATGGCTTTTATGAGACAACATTCACTATGTTAACAACGCTGCAAGCCCCGAGGGAGGTATGTCAGACATGAGTTGCTAACGTTTTCGGGAATGATCTCGAGTAAATCCGTTCTTCTATCAAAGAATAGACTGACTTCATCCGACGCTATTTTTTTATTTTTTTACTTTTTATGACACGAGCGTGTAATTTATTTACGATCAAGGTGTGGTGTCCCTGGTTCCTACTCCCGCCACGTGCGGCGCTGTGCGTCTCGGCGCCGGCTTGGCACCTGCCCTGGTCTTCTCCGCACTCCTCGTCAAGTGCGTATTTCTGCTCAGCCTCAACGGAGGAGTCTATCTGCCGGCCCCTTACCAGGCTTCCCTCCTCCTCTTCGCCGTCCTGGTCCAAGCGGCTATCGGCATCCAGTGGCTCGTCCAGCACCCTCCGGCGGTGCTCCAGGTTCTCCCAAAGCCCTTGCCGTCGATCTCACCCCTCGCCTCGGAACGACACGGATTGTTCCGGGGCGACCTCGGAGACCCTTTCAACATCTCCTCCAAGTACCGGGAGGGTATCACCCCCTCGCCCTCGCCGAACCCATCGGAGCTGTTCGCAGCGTTCCGCTCCCCGCCGTCAGTCACCAAGGTCCGGCCACACGAAGCATCCCCCTCCCACCCTGGGTCCTCCGATGTCGCCGTCGGCCCGCCGTCAGCCCGAGACGACGTGTCGCAGCCAGCCCGCGTTTCCTCCTCAGCTGGCGGCCAGAGGCTGGTGGTCAGCGCGGACGCAGTGGTGAATGGGGAGGGCTGGATGCCGGGGCGCGAGGGCGGTGGTGAGAGGGCGAGGGTAGTGGAGAGCGGACGGATGCCGCCCAAGAGCATCCGCTATCACCCCACCAAGAGGGAGGAGACGGCTCACGAGGAGGACCCCTTCCCGGCCTGCTCCGCTCCCTACCCCCACCTCCTCCTCTCCCTCTGCTACGTGGCGTGCCTGGCCGTCGCCGTGTCTGCCGCCTCCGCGAGGTGTCGGAGGGTGAGGGAGAACAGGAGGGAGTCGCTCTACATCTGCGCCGCGTCCCTCCTATCTCTCCCCGTCTCGCTCGCCTGGGCCTTGGCCGGCCTAGCCCTCCCCCCGAGGCACAGGGACGCGGCGCTCGCGGCCGGTCTCCTGGCAACCTCCGCCGCGGTGTTCGCGGTAATGTTCCTTCCCAGGGGCCGGAGGATGGCTGCCGTGGGCAGGACGGCAGCACCAGGGGGCATGTCCATGACCCCGGGAGGCATGTCGGTGCCGAGATACGGCAGGGGGCTGACCCTGGACGACGATGACGATTGCGACGACGACGATGACGGGTCGCTGTCCAGGGCCCCTTCAGCCCTGTATGGTGCACGATATTCGCCCAGCTTCTTTCACTTCAAGCCCGGAGGAGGGGGTTCTGGTAAGGGCCATCCTCCTGTCGGCGACGGTACCTGTCCCAGCCACGTCTACAAACTGCCGCCGTCGCTGATACCGAGTGTATTTGGAGGTAAATATAGGTTCACTATGAACTACGTAATGAACGCGCACCCCTGCATTTCCGCGACGAATGCACCTTGGTATGCCCGCTGAAGGGGATTTAAAAATATGATCCCTACTTGTACTAATTTCGGCCAAATGTTAAGAGGAAAAAAATGTTCCTACTTTTTCAAAGGTGCGGAAAAATATTTGCTTCACAGTTCTTTGCACCTTTTATAAGACATTAAAAACATGAAACAAACAGACACCACACATGCAGATTTTACCTGAAAATTGAGCGACAGCAGAGAAAATTCACCCAGGCAGGGTAGATCTTATCATGGTAAATCGCCATGCAGACATAAAAATTAGGAAAATTTTCAAATTTTACAAGCACAGTAGGAAAGTGTAATAGCTGTGGAGAATACCGATAAGAATTCGGATACATTTCAACTGACTGTGTTGGGGAAATGCCTTGTTGTTTTAAATGAAATCAGATGTTATGCTTTATCTGTAAAACTGAGTTCCTAACAGCCAGAAATTTTTCCAGCCATAATTTTCTAAGGAACATAATTGATTTTATTTAGTCTTTTGGGTACTTTCAAAATATGCTGACAAGTCTTTAGACATTTCAGCCGGGGAGTTTATTAATCATAGTAGTTGACGAGGGAAATATCTATCCGTGTTCTGTGGCATATGGGAAGCATCAAAGTACAGTAGAATTTTGACTTTACTTAGCAAGTGAGCCATAAATTTCAATGTTATCAAGAATAAAACCATGTTAAAATTAAGATTATTTCCTATGATGATGAAGTTGTAGTTTTAATACATAAACAGGGTTATAGATAAGTGATAGTAATGCATTTGAGAGTTAATAGATCATGTAATTTTAACCACTTTTCCACTATCTGTAATATGTTCAAAACTCCTTAGTTAGAGACGTATCGCAATTCAAACATGGAATGGAAAATATTTGTTAATAAAAAATGGATATAGGTATGCCCTAATGGTAGGGATTGCTGATGACCAGGGTTTATAACAAAGTTGAAAGGGGGTACATTCTTACACTTGAATATATTAAAATGGATTTTGGGAATAACCTGCAGCAAAATATGTCCATAGAAAGGGACTTAAGGCCCAATTTCACAGACTTGTGAATGAAGTTAGATTTGCAGGGCTTCTCCAGATAATATATTTTCAATTCAAGCATTTTCTTGCAAACTCCTTCCTTTTATGTTTCATCGGTGTCATTTTAAACTGCCGAAAATCTTTCTAGTAGCTGATACTGCTTTTGGGTAAAAAAAAATTCCAGCAAGTATTCTTTTCAATTTCCATTTATTATATTGCTATAATGCATTCTGATAATAACTTTCTAATGGACCTATGACTTTCTTAGTTCAACTTTTGAAATAATGTAAGATGGGTGATGTAAAGAAAAAGTTAAAAATCCAAAAGAGATTAAATGCAATTAATAATTGTTCCCTTATGATTATGCAACACCCCCGGCAAGTTACATGCTTGAGCTCATGTGGAGTTATTTCATTATTATTACGATTGTATTCAGATGATAATTCACAAATTTCCATTGTAAATTTCTGAACACCCAATGGGTTAAAAAATATATTAATTTTCACCCCAATGCTCTCTGTCATGAACATATATTTTAACTGCAGAGGACAGGATGGAGTCCAGAATATCACCATGCACAAAGAGGAGAATGAGCGAAGTAGCAGAAGCTATAAATCATTACCTGAAACGACAGCATTTATTTTTTTTAACATTGCTAATGTTCTTTTATCAGCACTGTAGAGAAAAAATATCCCACCATGTAGTCATTGCAATAGTATTCTTTTTCATATAAAGTACATGCCTTTCCATAGAGGCACAGCATGAAAAACAATTAGGTTTCCTCTATTTGCTTTCTAAACGTGTTCATTTGGTTAGCTCTTCTATTTTCTTAATTTATTTTCTATTCTATATGGTTTTGCCAAATTTTTACATTAAACTACTTTCAAAATGAAGAAATGCTATAATTACCAATGTAATATAAATGCAATGGCCTGTTGAGAGATTATATATTTCTTCATTGTACATACATTGATGGTAATGAATATAATGAGTTTAGAGGTGGGAGTATGTAATATACACCCAAATCCTCTGTAATTCCATGCGTGCCCAGCCTCTATTTTGCTAATAACATTATCTTTCATCTGTGTGCTGAGTTGCCGTAACTAAGTAATTAGAAAGTATGATGAGTGTGAGCAGTTATCCTTTTCTCTCATTAGAAAGCTTCTGATGGGATAACTTGCATAACAAGAGCATACAAGAGTAATTATTTTTTCTAACACTATTCAGAAACCTAATAGCAAAAGTGTTGAGTTACCCTTGGCTAGTGAATCTTTTAAAAATTAATAGATATTAATTATTCACTGCAATAATAGATGCATATTTGATTAATTTCAGTCATTTATATTCAGCTTTCATAATAACAGATTATATCGATTTGCTAATGAAAGAGGGTAGCATTGACCTTATGCTTCTGCTCGCTTACCTACTCTTAGATTTACTTACAATAATCATTTGGATATCTAATTAGGTAGTATGCTAAAGCTTATGAAACTTTACTAAGTAGCAACAAGTTATACAGTCAAATTCAAAAAGGTGCATATAATATTTCTCAAATGAGAAAGTTAACTAAGGGGTTTAGGTACCTGCTTTATATTTACTTGTACATGGTTAGTTAAAAAGTTTGTAGTTATCACACAAAGTCTTCAGATTTATGTCTTGATTTCTGGTGTATCTTACATTGAGACTTTGCTGAAGTTATTGTGCATTAAGAACTATGCTATTTTGAGATTTAAAAGCCATATAGGCACCTCCCACTCATAATCTGAGCTTGTCTATCACCATGTGGATTGCTTTATTTTTCTCAGCCGTGCGTATTTCGTTTTTGCAGGTCATACATGAATATTTTTTATAATGTGATAAGAAACTTCTTGATTCCTTGGTGAATAGTGCAAGTTTTTAAAATTATTTTTAGAATTTGTCCAATGTCAATTTCCTTAAGTAATTAGGACAAAAACTTCATTACAGATCAGAGTCTGAAAAGATATTTAAAATTGCTGAGGTGAGAGAAAATGGTGTGGCTCTTAGGATGATTTCTAGAGTATTCACTAGTAAACACATTAAAGCTATTTTTAAGGAGATATTTTAAAAAAGCCATAATTTGGCAGAATACTTTCCTCCTGATATTTGCTGATACTATGAAGCCTTACCTTTTGGAAACATGGATACACATTTAAGTTCCAATTGTCTCTTAAAAAATCATGTCGCATCATCACATCATATATATCCAGCCTAGTTATCCAATGAGGATAAGAGATTATATCAGTTCAGTATATATTTTTTGATTTATGTACCTAGTAAATAATGGGTAAGTACCTATTGTGTATGATGGGTTTCTTGATTTTTGAGCTGTAGTTAGTACAAGATAAAATTTTGTGAGTGTATATACTACTGGAATCCCATGTATATATTAATGATTGCTTTGGTGATTGGCTAGCATATATTACTATGAGGGTAGCTATAATTTCAAGAAAAAAAAAGCACATGTGTTGTACTTTTTAAGTTTCTCGATACCTGTAAGTTAATATTTGGTGCAATGTGCAGCAATCGATTATCACTTGGCAATGGTTAATAATACCTAAAAACTGTACATAGGTAGCAATTACAAAAACAACAAACTAATAATGCAGCAAGTATATGGTGAATGTAGATGAAAATACAATAAAGGTGTACATGCTGCTCTACAAATATTTTAGGCACCTACCATTAACTTGGACGCTATAATTCCCCAGTTAATTGTGTTCAGTCCTCCTTACATAGCCTGTTCCAGGTATTTTGAATAAATCGCTGTGTTTTCATGCATGTGAATGTTTATTCAAATTTAATTGAATTACCTTTGTTTCATGTCTGTAGACTTTTCTTTTATTTATCTAGCCATGAGCTTCTAATAAAGTGACTTTTCATTACTTAATTTTAAGTTTGTTTTTATATTTGTCTTCAATCTAAGTTTATTTATGAAAATTAATGAGGCAATAAAATGTTAAATATTGATGTACAGTGGATGGAACTTATTGTACATTCTTACATACAAAGCCATGATAACTCTTTTACAGTCTACAAAACATTTAGTTAAATTACTTCAATGCTGGCGAGATACTGGCAATAGCTTGTGGAGTTGACACTTTATAACATGATTTATATAGCCAATTACTACAAGAGACCATGATTTTGATTCTCTGATTACTCTTCCTTTAGTTACCTGGCATCTCCTTTATTGTACCTATTTTAATATTTGTCATCCTTTAATTGTCAATTTTCTCAGTTGAAAGAAGCTGCAGGAGTAGGTAATTAAGAAACTAGCAGGAGTTTCATATGAATTAATAAAGCCTTCATAAACTTACAGCTTCAGGCTTCACTTCATTGAAGTTCCAGCATCATAGAAGATCAACGCAACAATTCCAGAGTGTAAAAATCATTCCCCTTGACCGGGATGATTTTTACACTGTGAAATTGGTGCATTGAAATTCATATTAGCAGGTGATTCCACAAAAAGTTACTGTTGCAACATCTCCCGCAGTTTCTTGGAGTCATGGAAGATCCCCTACCTTCCCTTTGGGACATAATAAAATTTTATTCACCCTAGTCCAACCCCCTTAAATTTTGCATAAGCTTTTTACCTCATTCATTTAAGTATAACAAAAGTTGCTTCTTTTTGATGTCAATTCCAATGGTCCAAATAACTTCAACAGAGAATATGTCTACCAGCTAATCCCGAGACTTTTGACTTCATTATCCCAACCCAAAAATTATTATTGTGCATTGGGTTTTCCTTGGATGATTAAAAATGACAACGCTGCCATTAATTTTATGTATTCTCTTGTGTAATATTCTTCATATTATAAAATCTAAACATTTACTATTGTAGCTTGCATAGGGATTACCCAAGACTTATTGGTCACCTATAAGCCTTCATTTAAACTGAAGTCATACACTACCAAGCATTTAAATGCTGGCATCTTTTGTTAATTCAAACCAAAAGACATTTCTCCAAGCATCAGTTTTCACAAACTAGATCAGTTCCATTCAGTGGGCCATTTGAAGAGTGTGACTTGAGCATAGAGTACAAAATTGGCCATCCCTGGTATTGATAACGTGATGCGCATATGAGTGATGGTGTTCCAAAAATATCAAATACTCAAATGCAGCATTGAGTGGGTGAGCATCAGGGAAATTGAATGCTGGGAAAAAAAGGGAAGTTAGTGGGTGCTGCATTGGTATTAGATTGAGTTGGTTGGGTCTGTACCATCCTCAAACCTTAAGGAATGCTATTATGTAGAGTGCAAAAGTCAAAAATGAAAATACAAAATTGATTAATCCTGAAATTCCCTTTTCATCGTGTAATTCCTTTATGTCCAAAATAGATTAAAAATTGTCTTTGAAGATTCATACATCATGAGCCAGTTGCTACTTATCATTAGAGGACAGGAGGGAGAAGAGTAGTACCTAAAGAAGGAAGAGCAACAAAAAATGAGTCTGACCTCATGCATACAACTGTTACACCCTTTGGAGAATATGGCAACCTCTTTTTTGAGAAAAACCTTGAGGTTTACATGCTTATTGTATGTCCAACTTGATTTTGGCCCTTGAATGTGTGGACACAATTAATTCTTCATGTTGCAGTCTTGTTGAATAAATTATTGTTAGTCATTATCCATTTTGAATCTTTCCTTTTCCATTCTGCTTCAATTTCTTTGCTCTGCAGCAGGAATAAAATCGACCTCAACCTTCTTCCTCGCTTTCATATAAAAGCCTCCAATATTTTCTATAGAGGTCATGCCCTTTCACAGGTAGAAAAAAAAATTTAAATACTTTTTTTTCTAAGTAGTCTGATTTGCAGTAAGTTCTCCACTGTGCAGCAGTAATTGGAAATCAGTAACATAATTTTCTGATGAATCAATATAAATTTTATTGGTAAAGTAAAATTTAAATGTATTGAGAAAATTTTAACATTATCATTATCATCTATCTTATCATACATGTAATCATTTATGTTTTAATTTATGTACAATATGTTATCTCTGCAGTCTATTCAATATTGTTTTTGTTACTCAGTATTACTTCAGATTTCATCTGCCAAGTAAAGATAACAGTGCATGCAAAGCAGATCTGGGAATGGTAATATGGATTTTTTATGGTATTGGGTTAAATTGATTATTACCAAACTTTGTAAAATACCTAGGTACTTCATAGTGGCTGCAGGTAAAATAGATATCTATTTTGCTAAAAACACTGATGATAATGTTGTTTGACAAATGTGCCAATAATAGTTTGTGGCACACTATTGGAGAGATTAAAGCAGGATTTTCTAAAATAAAGCCATTAAAGTCAGTATTTGTTCTTATTTTTATTGATCTATAGAAACCCTTCGCATATTAAATGGAGGATTTCAAAATACTTTCCCTCTCTGAACTTTGCGACAAAATAATAAAAACATTACTCTTTTAAGATAATAAAACAATCAAATTCATGATTTTAGTTTGGAAATAGGTCATATCAAACTGCAAATTTGAGTTTTTACTCAGCTGAAAATATTCTTCCAAAATTAAAGCAGTTTTGTTTCTCCATGTAATGACTGGCGTTAACAGATTGAATTCAAAGCATGTTTGTCAGTAATTTTTGTTGACCAATACTCAGAGGCAGCAATGACAACATCACCCAACCATTTACTTATACATGAATGTAGCAAATTCTCTCAAAGATGATGAATGACCTGTACAATACAGTGAAATCAAATGATATTTTTTGTAGATATAAAATTTGTATAAACATGAATTTAGTTCTACTTCACCTTTATCTATGCCTTCATTGGGGTATTAATGCCATCTCATCAGTGTGATTAAATACATACATGTGTATCACTCCATTATTCACTCCTGCAGCCTCTTTATGTTCACGAAATAGAATTCCCATGCATTTCATTTGTAGTTTAGTCCCTCTCCGTTCAATGAATATGTTGATTATCACCAAATGAAATTTTGCATTTTCACTGCACCAAAATATTTTTTGGCTACTAGAGCACACTTTAATAGTTTATCCCAGTAATGCTTTGCCATGGCATGTAACACATGCTCCTATTTTTTTCGATGTCTCTTTCCCATTGCAGATCGAGTTGCACTGGTTGCTGGCCCTCCGCCACCCCATCTCTCTCCACCCAATCAACATCCTCCCCATCCTGCCTCTGGCCAACAAGCCCTGTCCTCTCCACCACCACTGCACTTACTCCCTCCTCCGCATCCATTGTGCTATCCAAGGGTGTACCACTGTTATCCTTATCCCATGTACCCCCATCACCTTCACCAATCCAAATCAAATCATCTCAGTAGGCACCATCAACCATCAATCAAGACAGGTCGGTTTCCTTTAAGCATTTTCATTCAGCCAACTACAGCAGAATAATGCTGATTTCCTAAACTTTCTTTTTAGAGCTTGTTTATAATTTGATAGTTTTAAAAATAAGTCATGCAGTCTTATTTACAATGTTAAACAAAATGTTTCCTGGGTAACTTTTATAAAGAATAACCTTCAAGTAAATGCCCTTACAGGAACAATATTGTCAGTGCATGGCTAACATATTTAATCAAATCCAGCATGTAACAAACAAGAGATATATTAATCCAAAGTGAACTGAATAATAGTTTGTGTAAAACATTCTTGTCGAATTATCATTTCCTTAATCAAAGAAATGTATATTCACAAAAAGGTACGTTGTGTACATAATGCTTCTCTTTGTATAGTGCTACTGGTGTGGAGACAAATTTGAAATGGGTCTTTGTTACATTTACCCTAATGGGTATACATTGTCACTGAGTAGCACATTCATGATAAATGTATGCACTTCTTTTAAGTTCAGTTATGCATGTATATCCATTGCACCCATGTCCATATTGTACATAACTTTGATTTTCGATATAATTTTAACTTAATTTAACAACAAATTAGGTAATGTAACCATATCATGTTGTTATTTGAATGCCAGTATTTTTAGCTCCTCCTTTTATGGTGAAATAAATTCCATAAACATTAAAACATTTTTGAGGTTGGATTTTGATTTTAGCATTTAAAAACTAATAGGACTGCAATATATACACTGATTTAATCATATTCATTCAGTACTCATTCATTTTTTCACTCGCACTGAATTTCACTCATTTTATATCTGAATGTAAATACCTATAGAAAAATATACCCTAGTGATCTTTTACTTTTCATTACATATGAATCCACTTCCATGTTTGTCAAGGTATCCCTCATAATCAGATTTTTAATATAGGATTATATTTATGATAATGTGCATTTATAGAAGAAAAATGAAAAAATCATTTTAAATGAAAATCAATAATTTTATTAAAATAACATTGTCAAATAATTCAATTTTATTGTAGCATTGAAATATCCATTAACTATTTAAAGTATTGCTTCACGTCCAAGGGGATGAAATTTAGTATAATTAATAATTTGCAAAGTATTTGCATTACTTTGAAGAGTAATAAAATTAATGGAAAATCTTGAGGTACACATGATTCTGGTTTATGGGAAACGGCAACTCTAATAATACCATATCTAACTTTAAAATGCTGTAAAATACTCTAATTTACCAATCATTCCCAGGTACGTTCATAGACAAGCTTATGAACATACCAATTTTGGATTATAATATTCTGTCCACAAATTTAGAGGTTTTAATGTAAATTAATAAATTCTCAAGAGAATATTCCTTAATCAGGCAGCTTCTTCTCCTTCAGGGCTATACATGAAGCCTGATGAGGGCAATGTGTACACTACTTTGGAACCAACTCTCTCCAGCAACCCCAATGTGTTTTTCCACAGAGGTGGATTAACTTCAGGAATGATGTATTGATTGCTCAAGGTGGGATTTTGTGCTGATTTCAGTGGTTATTTTTTTTATCAATGAATTTTATTATAAAGTTAGCTATTGAACAAAGTGAAAAATACATAAAAGTGAAAGATAATCTTGAAACATGAAAATGTATGCTGAGGTGTTTTCCTCATCAATCATTATCAATGCTCAAATTATTTACATTTTACATTGGCATATGCAATGAAACTAAGTTTCATTATAGATACTTTAGTGTAAAAAAGATTGCCATATTATTGTTTCCAGATTTGGTGGAGCTAAAACTATGCTCGTGAAACAAAAAGTGACTAGTGCAATAAACAAGAAGTTTTCTGCAAGTGATAAAAATAAGTTTAGTGCTATTTGAAAATTATTGAAATGATAAATAGTTTTTAAGACAAGTCAGTGGACATTTTTATAATGTTTGAGATTTTTAAAAACTATGTTGGAATAACAACATTTATTGATTATAGTGTTAAAGATTATGTGCTTCACGATCAAAATCAAAGAGTGGAAATGAAAAGACAAGAAACAGCATATTAGATTGAGCCCCGACGACAAATGTGATGTTATTTCAACTCTGCTCGTAAACATGTGAACTGAATCTGGTGCAAGTGTGCATTACGTCAGCTGAGAGACAATTCCTTGGATGATGTAAATGCTTTAACATAAGGTAATTCCATTTGCTTTTATTTTTAATGCTAGGCAATTCATAAATATACTTTTTTTTAAATTAACAGTTTTATAATAAAATCCAAGTATATTATTTCAAAAATTTTACTTTTCTTAACATTATTTTGATCAAACAAACAATAATTTTAAAGAACATCTCATCACCTTAATACCAGTATTAAAGAAAATTAAAACAAGAATAACATTACACCATGAAGTAACTTAGGTTTAACACTTTAACCTGCATACATTCATCTAAATTCAGACTCTACATTGGCAGTTTAAGGCACTAAAATAACCAAATATTTTAGCCACAGAAAACAAAAATTGATATGAGCAATGAAAATGAACTAGAAAAGACCACTCAGTTTGAGAGTAATTTATTAAGTAATTCTATTTCAGTCAAATTTCACTTGGGTCAAGAGTTAGGTACTATGATACTCTGAAAACTCTAAATGTTTTCAACCAAGACAAATTCCATGTACACACACCAAATAGCCAAACTAATTGAGAGCATTCGCTTAACTCATGTCCATATATTAAATTAATTAAAAACATACATATTTTTTCATGTTGAAGTATTAGCTCATACTGTAATGAAATATTTAAAAATATTAACACAAAAGGAGAATTTAGAGTTACATAAAAATAACAATTCCATCATAAAATTTAGCCAATAATATTCTAAAAGAACAGTTGTAACAAGAATAAATTAAGGTCACAGGATAGATACAGTAGGAAGCTCTGGTTACACTAGTCGTGAAATAATACATTATGCTGCCCCATTAGCTTTTTAACATTAATGCTTGAAACATAATTTTAGCGGCATCTCCCGCAGTTTCTTTGGAATTTGCATCTAAGACATAAGTAAAACTTAAATTGAGCTTAATTTTTCTTATGAGGAACTTTAAGCATAATTATTGTTATTGCGCATAAAAAATAATGCTGCAATAAACTTGATTTTATACTATTTCTAAGTTAAATTTCATTATCCATTCCAAAAAATTCTTCTAATCAATTTATCAAATATTCACAGAATTTTACCAAACTATTCTACTGCAGTCCATTACCTGAATTAATTGATAGCCAATTGTTAGAATTACTTATCTTAGTCTTTGGATCTTCACAAACTTAGTATCATTTTGTTTATAAAATTAATTTCTCCGTGACAATCTCATTTGTCAAACTCCAACTTCCATAAGTACAATGTAACATCATATTTGCTTCCCTTTTGGAATATTTACACAACACTGATAATACTGCTTCGTTTTACTAAAAAACTATATGCACTTCTTTGGAAATCAACATGCACTCCTATTCCAAACTGAAATCTAGTTGCACACACATCATGAAGAATTTATGGTTAACCCTCCCATGGGAGCATACACAACTGGAATGCAATTTTTTTCCACACAAACTGAACCTGTTCAAACTCGGGAACGATAGTCCAGGCAAGAATTCTACATTAACAGGATAAATCTTGCGTGTAGAATCTGAACCAAGCAGGTTCAATATTCTAACAAATTAAGCCAAGTAAACATTTTAATACTGCTTAAATAAGCATAATAATTCATTGATATATTTCATTTCTTTTTCCACAAAACTATCTTGATTAAAGTTGACAAAACATCAGATAAAAGTACCACAACCAAGAAGTATAACAAATGTGGTTTGACAGCACCATCTATTATTGAAACCAATGTAAATGTACACTGATTTTCTATGGACTGCAAAATTTACTGAATAAGAATTCTTGACATTGTAACCCGAAATGAGGACTCAAAAGTGCACTATTCAGGTCTGCGTAACAGGCATTAGAGTCATAATATTATTGCTTTACCAGTTCGCCCCAGTATGAAAATTTTGTTGAGTTATTTACCAAATAACCAGAAAAACTATTTTCACACTTATATAAAGAACACATAAATTAGAGGTCAGAGAATGTTTACATCATATAAAGTAGGAATGTGCAATGCAATGAGAAATAATGAAGTATCACTGGAAAATACAGAATTCACATAAAGAGAATAGCAACTTTCACCACAAAGCACATTACAATCAGATTAGTTACCATTCATTTCGCTGTTTGTAAGCCATCCTGCAAAATCATTGAGCTTTCCTTTTCATTGACTATTATTTCATTTTACCGTTGAACCCATCAATGTTCGAAAAATGACTTAGGATGAAGGAACTCTTATGGTAGTTTTAATGAAATGGTCCTATTCCAGCCTGTAATGCAAACGAAAATCAAGACAATTTGTAAGCCATTAAACACTTATGAAAATAGAACATTTTTTTAAATGGTTTAAAACTGAGTCCTTCCAAAAAAAATATAAATTTAAATGACACCATAAAAAAATTACAGAGTAAAGGTTTAGGGTCAGCATTAATTCATTTAGAAATCAAGGGTATAGTACACAACTGGAAACTTGGGCATTAATAGTGATGAACTCTGCATACACAGAGAGTTTGAAAGGAACTTTGTACATTAACTGTAAAACAAACTACTCTTTATGATAGCAACCAAAATTTTCAATCATGAACACTATCAGATGACCCAGACACTGCTGGGTGAAGGCTCTGAATTGTGTAAATTCAATGCACAATTGTTTTATAAGCAGCAGAATATGAAATTGTTTGCAAGAAAGCTCTGCCAGGCCAATCATCAGAGCAATTTGGACTTCTGTTAAATTCATGTGAGAAATTTTTGTATATTAATACGGCACCAGCATTTGAACACCATAATTAGAAGTCGCAGGCAGATAAGAAGGGAAGGGGCAGAAGAGAGGCAGGGAATGAGAGGAAATAGCATAATTTTGTTTGATCATGTTTCAAGTTTAATGGTATGGAGGCATTCCAAACCCACTAGCATATACACCTGAGGAGGTTCATTCAAGAAAAATGGCAAAGAATATAGGCATTTTCTCTTGGATGGATTGCAGCATTGGTTTGTTGTTTCTCCAAGCACAACATCATGATACCGCTTGCTTATAAACAACTCACATTGATGAAAACAAAGACACTTTGATTTTTATCATTGATCACTATTTACCACTATCATTATATCACTAACCTACTTTAATAAGGGTATATATGACAACTTGATATTTTTATGAAAAGGGTATGGAAGTGAAAACATTAATAAATATCCATTACACTAGGAATGGACTGGACAGTACACAGACAATCTTAGTAACTTGTGAGCAAAATTCACAATTTGGATAAAGAATTTTATACCTCAATATATATTTGAGCAGGTATATTATTCAAATAAGATTATAGATTCAAAAGTCTTCTACATGATTTCCTCCAATTCTACAAACATCATCGGACATATTCTAATCATATGGATTAGTGGATCCATATTCAATATTTTTCTTGTAAGAGAAATATCACATTAATGAAATATTAATTTTTTACTGAATTCAATACATGGTGCGTTTCGAAAGTAATGCAATTGAATTTCCTGCACTGCTTCTATTGGTTGGAGTGGGATCAAACCACTTGGAGTAGGTGGGAGGGACGCTAAGCTTTTCTGTAAAACTGATTTCAGTACTCTCCAAGCTGTGGAAGTGGTAGGACATTAGTTGTAAACCTCTGTGTGTCGAACGTACCACAAAAAAAAATGGAATCGACGATTGAGCAACGTTACGCAATTACTAAGTTTCATGCTAAACTGAAAAAATCTTTAGAGGAGACTTTGAAAATGATTCATGAGGCTAATATGGACTCTGTCCTACTCACAAGTTTCCAGGTGGCTAAAGGCCGAGGGCCAGGATGAGGTTTACTACGAACAACGCTCTGGGTAGCCGTCAACCAGCAAAAACAACAAATTATTGATTATCAAAATGGTTGCAAATGAACTGAACTTGTCTAGTGTTGTGTTTTGCAATGTTACTGAAGATTTAGCGATGAAGAAATTGTGCACCAAGCTTGCACCTAAGGTGTTTTCAGATGACCAAAAGACCAACCAAGTGGAAATTTCAAGTGAACTTTTGCAATGTCTTGTAAATGAACCTGTTTATTTGGATAACTTCATCACTGGTGATGAAACCAGGGTTTTTGAATACAGCCCAGAAACAAAACACCAAAGCTTTAAGTGGCACACCGACCAGTTCTCCAAGCCCAAAAAGGCAAGAATGAGCAAATCAAAAGTGAAAACAATGCTCAGTGTCTTTTTCGACAGTAAAGTAGTGTTCCATAAGGGGTTTGTTCCTCAAGGATAGACAGTTAACGCAGCCTACTATGTGGATGTGCTGGTAAGACTCCAAAAAAGGGTAATCCAGATGAGAGAGGACATCTCTGCTACCTGGCAACTCCATTACAACAACGTGCCTTGCGACAACACTTTAAAAGTCTGCAAGTTCCTAAACAAACACCAGGTGCCAACACTGCCCCACCCCCCTATAGTCCTGACATCGCTCCAGCAGACTTCTTTTTGCTCCCTCCGATTAAGGCAGCCTTGAAAGAAACCCTTTTTTTGTCCATAGAAGAGATCCAATCAGTTGTGACGAAGACCTTATGAGAGGTCCTTAAAGATACCTTTCAAGGTGAGTACCGGTCATGGCAGAGTTGCTGGAAAAAATGAGCAGAGGCCAAAGGACAGCACTTTGAAGAATTTTAAGTGTTTGTGCAAAAATTTTCAATAAATTACAAAAAAAATAATTGCATTACCTTCGGAATGTACCCTGTAGTCCAACAGAAATAAAAATGCAAAATATGTTTGTTTGAAAACCTGTACAGAATGAAAATTTTTATCAAAACCAGGAAATAATCTAGCACAGTGGTAAATTACTTCAGAATTATTTGTCATCTACATGAATACTATTCCATACTCATTAAAAAAAGGAATGCTTATTTATAAATTTACCTATTAAATAAAAATGTGACGGATCTCAAATATTAATGAAGTAGACAATAAATTTCACATATTAGCTTAAGAGAAGTTCAAGTAGATCTAATGATTACTATAGCTGTTTCTCACAAATATACACATAGGTTTTCATTCTATGTACATTTATAACTTTAAAAAGTGCAATAGAACCACATTTGCACATACGATGTATTCTCTCACATTTTTTTAGTGATTCTTATATAGTTAAGACAAGATTCTAACACTTTTATATGACTTGCTAAAGGGATGATTATGATTATAATGAAAACAGGAAAGAAAATGCTAACCCCTGAATTTGAAAGGGAAGTACATCCTATTTTGTCAATGAACCCTAAATTATTTCTTAAAAAGTGACAACCACCACCACAGTAATAATCAATGAAAGGTTGATTTTGATAGCTGATTGTGATAAAATTCAGTATTGGTGGCTTTTGAATGCATCTGAATCATTGGTAATATTTTTCCAATTGACCTTTTGCGTTCATTTTAGGTCTTATCATCAGGATCAATGAATTTTACCTGATGACGTGGCCTTCAATGGGTGCAAGAGCTTGATTGATAATGCACCGGAGGATGCAACAAATCCTGAAACCCATCAACATCAGTCATCAATGCTATGAAAGCCCACTATCAAATTTGAGAGCAGAGTTAACCCAATGCTAAGTCCAATGGCATGTGCAGTTCAACAGCACCTTTTCTTGTGCAACCAGTAGTTTCCCACAAATATCTGGTACTAGAAAAATAATATAACTTGGGTGAAGCTAAGGGCACCCAGAGGTATTATCTTGAACTGAAACCAAGACCTCTTATCAGAAGCCACAACTGGGAACCCCAAAGAGTGATGCTGACACATTTATAATTTACAACATGAGTCATCAGTCCCTTGAAACCAAACATGTTTGACTCACATTTGAAAGTGGACATGCACTCAAATGTTTTAACCATTCAAGAATATAAATGCCAAACAACATTACCAGCTAAGATATATTATGGTGATATCCTCCTTAGCTGGCTTTCTTGCTGTCAGTCAAGAGTGACCCGTGATGGTGTGCAGGGAGCTGAAGAAGCACCACCACCACCATGAATTCTTTGCATGCCATTATCCATTCCTGGCAACATTTTACAGTTAGCTCTTCTCTCCACGCGGAATGGTGAGCTGATGCCAAGGACACTCGATGAGGTTTGAGTCAGGTACAGCAGTTGAAATGTGCCAGTTGATTGCAGTGATGTGTCAGGGAAAGATACCCTCATCCATGACTGATGTTTCACTAGATTTCCACCAGATTTGGATGAATCTACAGCTGTGGATAAAGAAGTATCTCCCTGGATTGAAAATTCATTAATTTTTAACAGTAAATATATGTAAAACTAGTTAAAATAGGATCCAGCATATTTTACAGAAAGCTAGGAAAAAAGAATGGAAAATTCAATGTACACAATCGTGAATGCAGCAAGATCAAGTGATATGAAACAGAGTCCACTCACTGATAAGAAAAACTTTACATAGCAAAGCCATAATAATATTCTTATATCTCTAAAGATATTTCCGATCTTTTTAACTCAATGATTGCCTCCTTTCTTTCTTCACTCAAAACATGGTCAAGAAGTAAAAGCAGTTAAATGATAAAATCAACATTTCAACTTACAAGCTAGCATGGATTATATACAGGTGTTGTATAGCTTTCTAAAAATGTTAATGATTCAAGTTATAGTAGTATTTAGGGGAGGTGACTGACAGCTGAGGTCATTTGCGCCATAGGGAGGGGACAGGAAAGAATGAAGGGTGGAGAGAAACCCGGCATCGGCATTAGCCTACTCTTTATGAAAGGTGCCAAGGCATCCGCAGCTTAACGTCCCATCCGATGGACGGCGTGCTCACTAAAAGAGCCCTCCACAAAGAACCTCAAGTAGGGATCAAGATACCACTAAAAATATTCAACACTGCCCGGATTTGAACCGGGGGCCCTCTGAGTGGGAAGCCAGTATGATAGCCACCACACCATCTCGATCCCCTTACATGATTCAATTAACTACCAATTTACATTAAGAACTACCTTCATTGACTCTTGATTATTTACTTGGAATTAATATAATTTGAGCTATAAGTGAGCAGCTACACATGCACACTTAGTAGAAAAGTACTACTCGTATGCAAAGTAACATAAGACATTTTGGGTCATATCCAGGATTGAACAACTCCACTATTAGACACATTTACAGCAAGGTGATAAAAAAATTTGAAATTCTAACATAACATCATTCATTTAATTCAGAATAGGAAAATCTGAAATCATATGCAAACTCATAAAAAATTCTGTGAAGTCAAAGAAATTATGAGGAATTCGACTTCTAAAGATGACAAAACCAAAAATGTCAGTATTTCTGCAGACAGCACAAGGGCTTCGCTCGTTAAAACTACCCTTAGTGAAACATAAACTTCTCTCTTAAAAACAACAGTGCGCACATATCGTCAATACCCAGTTTTACTGCAGACGTTACCAGAGCCATATTGGGATTATGAACATACACATTTGGATAATTTTGGATGTAGTAAGTTTTTGAAGATATCATAAAAATGTGTATAAATACACAATTTGAAAACTTTTTCCACCTTTAATATGATAATATCTCTGTCACTTAATAATTAATACATACTTCAAGACAGGTCCTTATCCATACATCACAATAATCAACCCCAATTTTTGTATGATCAGTGAGGATAGAGCTCACCTAATATTAAACCCATCTGAGGGAGAAATTCACACAAAAGTGAAGGTAGTCTAGTTCCTTTTCCTGACCTGCCTGTGGTCTACCAGGAGGGTATTGTACCAGAAATTTCACAGTTTGGGTTATATTTTTACCATTACACAAATATGTTATACCAATTCAGAATATATTAGAGACACTTTTCACTGAAAGTAAAATGTTGGTAAATCAGTTCTTACTAACCCAATATACTATACAAACTTATGGGAGGATTCCGAAACTTCGAAAAATATCACAATTTTTTGTAAAAAAAAGAGTGAATACCTAAGGTGTTATTCAATCGAAATTTTAGAAATTGTGATCAATAAATTTACAGCAATCAGCAGACAGCTTTGCTCATTGCTACATGTGGGTGGTTATGGACATAAATACAAATGTAAATTAATTCGTTCTCACCATCTTTTGCTATACCACCACAAGCTCCATCTTGAGTCTCCCCAGCTGCTTCCTCAGCAACTTCAGTTGGCACTGCCTTGAATGGGTTGGCCAACCTTGGCACATATACATAGGTCACATAATCCTCTAAACTAGTAAAGTTTTCCTGGGAAATTTATAAAGGTAATAGACATTTAATAAAGGAAATTCTAATAGAATTGTGGTATTCATCATATGTAAAACATATATTTACAATTTAATAATGCCTACATTCATATAAAACTAGATATTGGCACACAGTAAGGATCTTGCATACCACTTATACGAATTATAAATATGAGGTCTGTCCATAAAGTGTCCAGCCATGCAATATTTTGGGAAATTTAGTCTATCTAAAACCATGAAGCTTTAGTCTTTTCTGAAGTTCTCCGCTTAACACCTTGCACATTTATCCCAGCATCTCTTTCACTTTTCAAAACATTAGCGAAGTCCTATTATGGAATAGTCATCCTTGTCGCATTCTCCTTAATCTCATCAATCAACTGTAGGGAAGACTACACTTTTGTTTCAGGGTCATAGCCGGTGACTCATGACTCATTTCCAGTTATAACCTTTTTTAGAAAACCTGGGTCATCATTTGTGGTTTGGAGCAAGTCCCCTGCAACTGCAGCACAAAATTCATTACATTGATGACATAAAAGAGAATGCATGAGGTGATGACCATTCTGAAAATGGACTTTGCTTGGATTGTTTTGAGAAGTTGAAGGTAAGCTGGAAAAAAAGTGTGCTATTTTTCTCAAAATAATGGATGGCTGGATTCTTTCCAGGCAGACCTTGTTGTACATAGAAAGCTCCCTCAACAATAATAATTTTGCCAAAATGTTTAAGCATACATTATTAATTAAAAGATTCACAATAAGAAGCAAGGTGGAAAAAGAAGTGAGGATTCAATTCAGGAATTATTTGGTCCAAACCCAATTTCCTAGCTACACCTGGCACATGATTACCTATCTTCAGAAAGGTCCATGTAATTATCTATAATTGAAGCATTTATTCAAAAAATTATATTATAGCAAGCAAGACAAATATCAGAATAGCAATTACAACTTCCACCCTTTTGCCAATTCTTAGTAAATGGTTTAATGAAGTTTCTTTTAGATTGTTTATTTAGGAATACTCCAAATATAATTAAATTACAATTATTATAGGCAGCCAATGTTATGTATATTCAAATACTTTAGAGCCAATTATCAACATATACTAGGAAAATTAAAAAGACAACTATGAGTACATTAAAGTTACCCAAATTTCAGCTGATTAAATGTAGAACTTTGGTGGCAAAAATGACCATGTCACTAGTAAAGGAATGTGAATTATAATAATGTTCATTACTGCAAGATTTCTAGCGCTCAATTAAAATTTCTAATCAGACAGCATTTCCAAGAATTAAATAATTTTGTTGATTTTAAATATTTTAGGTAAACATCATAAAAACATTTTATATCCCTTTAGAAGACAAGATTTTTGGCTGACAATGCAACTCACTGCTAACCTAGTGTTTGGTTTAAATCTCTCCTTAGACATGAATAATGTATTAGCAATACTGATTCGGCTCCTTTGAAACTATCTGTTCAGTAAAGGATCATTAGCTTCTTAGGAGTGAGCAAAACAACCTGCAGCACTCAGAAAATGAATCAATTATCATTTCAACTAAAAATCCATACAATACCTAAACCAACCTTAAAAACACCTATCCAGTCCCATGCAGTAGGTCTCACATCATCAGCCATAGCAAAAGTTGCAAAGTTTTCTTCATCCAAATACCATGTGCCAACAGGATGGAACTTAACAAGACGATCTTCATAGTCACTTAAAACCTGAAATTAAAATCAGGTCAAAAATGAAAATTACAAATCATTTACCATCAGTTGCAATAGTAACCTACTGACTAAGAATTGATTTTTGATGGACCCTGGCACTACAGACTACTGTATTCCCAAACCCTAACCAATAGAACACAAAACATCCCTAAATCCATACTATATAATATAATGGCACATTCTTTATTACCTCTGCATTCATCCAACTTCCAATAATTCCATTAAAATGCCTATTCTTCAGCTCTCCCTAACTCACTTTCTCCCTTTTACTACAGTCTTCAGTCCCATTTCCTATATACTACCTTGATCAAAAATTTCCCGGAATTTATTCAGAAAATTAAAAATACAAGTTTATTCATCTAAATCTATATTGTCCCCTTCAAAGTAATCCCCATCGACTGCAACACACTTATGCCAGCGCTTGATCCAATCCTCGAAACATTTTTTATATTCGGTTTTCGGTATGTCCATCAGTGCTTCCTGCGATTTTTCCATTACTTCCTCTCGGCTGCTAAAACGCGTTCCCCGTAATGGTTTTTTAACTCGATTGAACAGAAAGAAGTCACAGGGAGCCAAATCAGGTGAATTCGGTGGCTGTTGGATGGTATTTGTTGCATTTTTCGTCAAAAAATTACGAATAATGATAGCACTGTGCGACGGTGCGTTATCATGGTGCAAAATCCACGAGTTTTCTGCCCACATTTCTGGTCTCTTTCGGAGAATTGCTTCACGCAAACGTCTCATAACGCCCAAATAATACTCTTTGTTTACTGTCTGGCCTTCTGGCAAAAATTCATGATGCACTACACCGTTGTAATCCATGAAAACCGTCAGCATTGCCTTCTTTTTTGACTGAAAACGACGTGGTTTTTTTGGTCTCGGCTCATTTGGTGAACGCCATTCACTTGCCTGATGTCTGGATTGCGTGTCGTACTCATAAACCCACGTCTCGTCTCCAGTAATGATCCTTTTGATGAATGTGGGATCGGATTCAGCCTCGCAAATCATGTCTTTTGCGACGTCAACACGGTCTCTTTTTTGCATGAAATTGAGGTCTTTTGGCACCAACTTTGCTGCTACACGACGGAAACCCAAATCATTAACCACAATGTCTTGGGCGGATCCATAGGCAATGTTCAAGTCCTCCGCTATTTCTCTGATGGTTAATTTGCGGTTATTGACCAACATTTCTTTTACTTTATCAATTTTTTCACCGACTTTCGATGTTGATGGTCTGTTCATCATCTTCGATTGACTCACGACCACTTCTGAACCGCTCGTGCCACTGGTAAACGACCGTTTTTTTTAGAGAATCGTTGCCGAAACACTTTTCCAACATTTCCAACGTCCGTGCGCCACTAAATCCGTTTTTTACGCAAAATTTAATACAAGTTCGTTGTTGCAAATTTAAATCCATTTCTGCAATTGTAAAAAATCGCCAACACACACAGAGATAGATGTACTCTTGGCTACGTAACTTTTGCAAATGTCAAGTTATGACACTAAGATTTAAAGGGAATATCAACAACAGATGTACCAATTTAACAAAAAAAACAGAACTCAAATCGGAACGATGGGAGCGCCACACGGTGGTTATTCCGGGAACTTTTTGATCAAGGTAGTATGTAGGTGAAGTGTTTTACTCATTCTAGTTTATGCCCTCCAACTTGAATGCTTACATTAGGTTCCTTTTTCTTGCAATTTTTCATCTGTATTTTCTAATAATTAATACTTATCCCATACCTATCACACTGATTATACAGTGGCCTAAGGAATGATTGTAGCCCCCTAGTCTGATGGGCTAATTAAAATTGATCATCTACATGATTAGATGAATTTCTCACCTACTTTTGATCCTCCCATCAGTTTTTCGCATGCCTCCCCAACAATTTCCTATGCATATACATTGAGGAGAACAAATGATCATGGATATCCCTTACTCCTCTTCCTTATCCTACACATGCAGACTTTCTATTTGCTCTCTGTATTTGTTCAGTCTGAGACATGCATAGGTTCAGAATAAGTTGTTCCTTATCCCTTGATGATTTGTCAGATATTTCCACCTTTCTTCTAATATACCCATGCCCTTATTCTTCCTCAAGAGTTCCTGGTTCTCATAGCTTTTTGGTCCAGTTAAGCACCCTAGGTTCCATATTCTTATACTCCTCCAATTTTCATTCTCTTAAATTTAGCATTACATACACTTCCTAAGAATATATTAAGATATAAATCCACATCCTCACCCCAAAATCAGTTATATAATAATTACAATATTAATCACAAGACTGTATTCACAATGTTGACAGCCCAATATAATTTCAGCTTCCTTTATAAGGCCATCATGGTGAGAAGGAACGGTTCCCTCAGTTTGTATATTAGATGATGGTGCTCAGGGACCCAACATCAGAATTGTTATTAATAGATAGAATAATTGATAGAAACCTATGACATCAAGACATCAACTAGCGTCACCTTGGATTGTCACTAATCATGAAAATATTTTAATTTATTAGGTGATAAAACAAATAGACAATTGTGCTTAATTTACAAGAACTTAGTCACTCAATCAATCATAACTATCAACTATATACCCATAGGATGGAAACATGTTTCGTGAAATCATTGAACTTTGAGAATTACAAGGTTTGTATAAAAAGCATCGAGAAGTTTTGAAAAATAGATTTAGTTCAGATACTACTTGTATGTATAACAAGATAAATGAGAAATCCAAAATGATACCACCCAATAATTCTTTTGAGAACTATGAATAAATCACCATGAATTTCCTATGGCATTTTATAAGAGAAAATGATAATGAATTATAAAAATAGAAGCTACTGTTAATACACAGTGAAATGAAATGCATACAATATTCATCTTAGCTTAAAGGATATTGCAAAAATTTCATTGCACACATCTTCATTAAATAAACTCGACCAACATAGTCACACCTACCTTTGCAAAATTGTCCCTCTAAGGAATTCAGCAACTAGTGACACTCAAATTATTGGGTGAAATCCTTTGTTTAAATTGTTACTGGTAAACAAATGCAAATACAATTCTTAGCAATGGATACCCAAGCTGGAAACTACCTTTTTAAATTAACTTGAAATTAAAACTCAATTTAATTTGCAATGAATGCTTTGTCCTTGATTATTTTTGTTGAATACATACATTTATTTAGTGCAACACATGACAATAATGCCAACCTATTCAATGTTCTTCGATGTAGGACTCTGCCCTCATTTTAGTAAAATACATGGTAAACTTACTACAAACTTCCTTCACCATTCCAAAATTCAAAAATATTTTTCCTAAAATAACAGCTTGAAAATGCAACCAAACTTACTTTCAGTGCTCTCTTGAATTCAGGCCACTAGGTTATATAATTAAAAATATTGGATTTCCATGACAGAATCAATAAAAATCTAAGTTGGTGAAGGCAAAGAATGATGAAATTGACAAGATTTGGACTTCTACGTCAATGACTTATCCCATTATAACTCTCCAATTACAATCATTATGAACTATCACTTTAACACAGTTTGCACATAATCTAGCAGTCATTCAGTACTGCTTACATAATAACTGCAAAAATTAAAACTAGTTTGTCATTTACCTTAATATCAAACTGAGCAGAAACAGGTTTATGATCACTCTGAACATACTGTGGATGGCTTCTGTATGATAGCTGTTTAGCACACAGAGTCAGATTTTCATATGCATTTTCATTGACGCGGTAAAGTATTCGGTCTGTCCAAGATGGTCTCCGCCTAAGAGAGTAAAAGAAAAGACAAACATATTTACATGTCGTAAAATATATTTTATACATAGCTTCATCAACTCTCCTTGAAGTACAAGTCACACTTACTTTAAGTCATAAACTGACGAATTGAATAAAAATTTATAGGTAGGTGGAAAAGTAACAGCTTCTTCTCTCAATTCCGAAAATGCTGCACCAGAGGTCATCACTGATTTTAATTGGTCATCTTGTAAGAGTGCTCTAATGCCTTCCATTTCCATATCCTCAGAATCATCATCCACAGCCTCCTTCACTTTCTCACATGATCTCTTGGTGTTGTCAAAATATGATCCACTCTTGTTTTTGGATTTCGTTTCAAGTTTTTTGACAATGTCCATTGCTGTTCCAGCTTCTTCTTTCAATCGAAAATTTAAGTCACCAATCCAAAACACATAGCTAAAATAAGGAGGATTCTCAAAATTATTTTCATTTCATTTTTCTTACTAAACATCTAGGTAATTAGCAATCCACCAGCAGAGAGAATTTAAGCACTTGATTTAAAAAAATATATATGTATAACCGCATATAATGACAGGCACTAAAGCATGGTTCTGCATTACAGAATTCATCAGTGATAGGTGTTTCAGATTTGATCAACTAATACTATAACATTTTTAGCCACGGGACAAAAGAATTTCCCTCTGAAAATGAATCACAAAATGATATTCTTAACTTAGCACTTGCTACACACGAATTAACGCACAAGTTCTTCAACACAATTTTGAGACAAAATATAAACATTTAATTGTTTCTATCATGTATTTTCATTCTATTTTAACAAGGTATGTACTCTTGTCAAGCATCCAATTGAATGTTTACATTTCTAACCCCATTTCAAATTGAAAATATGGTCTTAAATAATTGTTTAATTACAGTAATTATGGTTATTCAAAAATCTGGATTAGAAAACCATAGAAAAAGAAAAAAATAATACGTGAATTATTACAGAGATGCTACTCGATAGTTTATACTAGATAGATACTATTATGATTTTATATTCTCCAAATGCAAATTTTTTAATGTTTTTACCCATTTTAGTGATTTATACAACACCAGTACTTGGCTGTAAGATTGACATTTTCAAAGTGATATAATATTTACATAAAAAATATTATAAAATTAATATTATTGTGCATTTATCAATAGCTTTATCAAAACAAGAAAATTCAAAATGCATTTCTCTGCCTTCACCTTCCACAAAAAAGTAAAAGCAATTAAAGAACTCACTCATGAAAGAAGATATTTGCAGTTTCTTGATTAGAAAACACTTGCTCATCTAGGATATTGTTATAATCAGAGATCCTATCAGCAAGTAGGTGATCATGAGGGGTTAAGTGGCAGTTGATAAGACAGAGTGACACTCCACTTACACTTAACCTTATGCTAACAGCACCCTTGTTGCCCTATAAAATACCAAAAGGAACAATTTAAGCTGCATACTGACTGATGTTGATGTGATACTCTTCATTTTAACACATGAACTCCAAGGACTTCTGATAATAAGCATGTTTAGATTAAATATAAACTCACCCACATTCCACCAAAGCCTGTTTTAGTGTAGAGAGTCTCTATGTCACGTATCCTCAAAATATGTTCTCTTAAAATAAATACTGTGAGAACAATTCCTTGAAGGCGAATAGTTCGGGCAACTATATAACCACACTTAGAGAGGGGATCCCTGAAATAGAAAATTGTACAAATACAATACCTTTAGACTGAAATTATTCCTGATATATTGTGTTTCCCAAGGGAAAGAATTTGAATATCCCTTCCCTTATCACTGAAGTTCCTAAGAACCAAGCAACTGCACCCATTTCTGAGTTAAAATTGCAACAGGTGGTCTTTAGGTCAGTAGCATTGAGATTAAGGACATTTTAGCTTTGCTAATTATGTTACCTAGCCTTACCTGAAAGTATGAGTCCACGGATTACCCATTAATGCATCCATTAGCATATTTTGAGGCTGCGACTTCACTTCCTGGAGGCTAGAAAATTTTTTAAATGTAAATTCATAAAAAAGAAGTGTCTAGGTATAGTTTTACATCATTCAAAGTAAGTACAGGATAGATGTTAAACTCACCCAATGACATATACATCAGGTAGTTTAAAGTTGCCAGTCTGTTCTCCAAGACCAAGCATAGCAGTGACATCCTCCTCAGGGGGCCTAGTTGCAACATTCCATGTGAGCATGTATAGTCTATAAATCAAAATAGGTAAATTAAAATGGGGTCATTTGAAATCCATTACCAAAAGCAATTTGGCTCCATTAACTCCAAACAAATGAATTAAAATACACTTCCAAATGCCGGACAGGATTTCAAATTTTAGTATGAAGCCAGTGATTTTACCATGCTGCTAACACAGCTACCAAACACAATTGAAAATTTTCAGTCCCATATTTGGCAATGCATATTGATATACAGTAGGCTGATTGATGGCAATTTAACTTCAAAAATTCACACTATCCTAATTTCACTTGGTGAAATAACTCTTCAATTGAATGTGTACTTACCACTCAATAGTTTAAAAAACCCAAACATGATTGGGAAAAACTACTACAATGAATTTTTTTATTTGGATTAATTTTTAAACTGGTAATTTTCAGGTACAATTTCATAACAAAATCATTGCATGATTTATAATCGATTGGTCATCTATTGTTTCACTACAAAAGCTATCATAAATGGCATATTTAATGTATTCATCCATGAGCAAAATTTTACAGATTTGTAACATGTATCTTTCTCATAGCCTTATCCCATGTCTCTGGAGTCACCATTCCCAACCTCAAATTCCTTGCAAACACACTGTTAACCAGATCAAAGAGAGATACTTCCCGGACATAATTATAGTCAACTGGTTTTCATGCTTAATTAGGTGATTATAAGCAAAAATTGTTTTAAACGATTAGGGGAAGAACTGAATAAATATATGTACCAACATGTGTATTTAATTGCCAGCACTTATGCATCTATTGAGAATCCGATGTTAGGAAAAGTTTCTGTGGCAAAATAGGACACGCAATAGCATAACAACCCTAAGGGACTAACTGAAAAAAATATTAACGAGAGCAGCTCAGTGTAACCATTGGCCATTAAAAGGAGATAAATAGAAAATAAAAACAAAATTTCTCCTCACGATGAATCAAATTCAAAACAGAAGTTGCTATATCACAATCAAACTAGACTGGCATAGTGATACTTAAGGCATGCAATGGGAAAACATTGCACTGCACTCTTCCAAGACAATTAACATGAACAGTTATATCTAACAGGGCATTCCAATATTGCCTTAAAAAATGAAGAATTCAGTAGTTTGACACAGTTGACATTAGCAAAGCCTTTTTATCAACAATAGATAAAACCCATTTGTATATACGCTTGTAGTTATCGCTTGTAAAAGAGGTACAAAAATGATAAGAAATTTTTGATGGGTAAGCAAACTCATTACGGTAGAGCGACAATGAACATGCCGTTTGCCAGTATATACCATGTTGTACAGTAGTAAAAAGTCTATTAAAGAGTAGTCTTGTCCATTAAGTTTATAATCTGGTCAACTACGAGAAGAATACGGAGGAGTAAATAATTAGGTATCATAGTTTAGTATGTGGTATGGTTAATCAGCATAACTATTCATAAAAGATAAATATGCTGATGGCTGAGGAAGCAGAATTGTTAGAATCGTTTCAATAGTTATAAGCACCGACAGTTAGTTGACACAGGGTGAAGTGTAAGTAAGACATCTTGGGACATTTGTTCCAAATAAAAACATTTAAGACACTTTGACTATGCTACAAACACAATATGGGTGTCTAATTTAAGTTACAATATTCTGCAGAATTCGCTTGATACGTAAACGCAGTGCAGGTTCGTCTGTCATTTGCTTATGGTTTTACTATTATGGGCGATTTATTTCATATTTTATCTTCGGTCTAATCGCAATGCAAAGGGAGACGTAAGTACTGAGGACACTTGGGTGAGTCCCAAGCATGAACAATATTGCTTCACATTCAATTGCGTGGTAAACACAATATAAAAATAAATCAAAATCAAGTCAGAGAAGAAACGGATGCTGGGAGTACAATAAAATATTAGAATACTTCTAACGTGCTGAACTATGTTTTAAGATCATATACAACTGCCAAAATGAAACTGATCAGTTGACGGTGGTTTACCAGCAAATCGTCAAGATATTTTGACCGTACAGTGAACGGGAATCAGTCTATTACCTAATGGTTTCCATCGTTGTGAATGATACAGGTCTTTCTCCACGTAGATATTACGACGATAACTTCACAGCCGTCAGAATAAAACAAAAAACGTCCTTGTACGTCTTTGGTATCATCTCCTATATTATCAATCTAGATATCTATGCAACTGGAAACCCCATTCGTTAAAATCACGATGAAAAGCTCATAATTGGGCACAGTAATGCAAAACGCACAGATAAAATTTGGCGTGACTCCAGCCGTAAACAATATGTACTCAGCAAACTTTGGCCATAACCGAATTAAAAATACAAACACCTATTGCACAAGCAGAATGATAACGCAACATAAATACAGAACAACTTTCCATTTCGTCTTGAATTACGATCCTCAGATGTTATTGATTTTGGCGGGAACAGAATGGAAACACGTCTTGTTAACAAGGCATATCATAAGTTAATTTTCAATCTTTAAGGGGTAATAACTTAGTTTCTCGATATTTTTGTTGAGATAGCACTTATTTTCAATTATATACACCTGAATTACCACCACATTATTCTTCTATTGGTAATTAAATAATTTTAATAATTCTTTTTTCAGCCAACTGATTAATAAAGGGGTGACCAAAGATGCAGGTTAATAAGAAAGTTGTGATCGATGCCATTAGACCTAAAGCTCGAGGAAAGGCTGGAAATATATTTCGAAGTTATCAGTGAGAAGTACGTGAGTATTGTTCTTCATTATTTACCTTCCGACTGTACTAAACATATATAGATTACACCAATTTATTTACGCTCAGATTATAGAAATTATCAATTCGTTATATGAATAATAATATGCGTTATTTCAAAATCATATACAATGTTTCTATTTTTTGCTTTTACATCTCAAGGACCTACAACTTTAGAATCAATCCGGCTTGGTTAGTCAGGCTTTAAACGAACATACCTACTCACTCGAATGTCATAACTGGTGGACTTAACAATAGAGCGAATTGAAAATCATTATGCCGAAGTAAAAATACTGCTACCGTTTAATCGCCTACTTATGAATATTTCGTGAAGATAAGAATAACCATATACTTAATTCGCTAGGTATTTCCTTATTTATCCATCTTTATGTACTCCAATCAGAACCTATAGAACACGGCATTAAAATTTTTAATTGATAAAATAGTAAATTATTTATTCAAGGAATGGTTTCTTGGTACTCCATGTCGTGTCCAGAAACGGAATTCGTTATTTTGGATGTCTGAATCTGGCCTGAACATCGGTATACCTTCTGTCTACATAAAAATTGCATTTAACGGAACTGTGGATATCGTTCATTAAATTAAATCACGAGCAGTTCTAAATGCAAATAGTTGAAGATTTGCAAGCCTTTCAATTTGTTACAATAACTGCTGAAGGTAGCAATGCAACAACTTTTATTTCTTGTTTTCTTTCTGCGTGCTTACAGTTATGAACCATACAATTAAAAATGAGTAAGAAGAATTCTTACATTGATGATTACTTGAAAACGTATGTATATGAATTTTCTATGTTAGATAAGCTGCGAATAATGAACACCCTCGCCAAATTTTTGAATTAATCGCAATTGAACTTTTTATATTAGTTGCAGTACGTGTCACCGAGTGAGTTCCAGTTTCAAGGCTTTTTTCGGATCCACATTTAGTGTAGTGTATATAGTCTACTTGCCTGCACCCTGGACCACCAGAAACGGAAAAATTTTTACCATTCCCTCATACCTATGTTGTGCGAATGAAATGGACATACAGTCCAAAAGTAATAGATTACTATACTTATACATGGTGATGAAGTCATTCTGTAGCATTGGATTTCAATTGCTTTCGTTCATTAGAGTGACGGATTAATGGCCAGCATTTAAGCATCCAAAGCACCTAGAGGTCGTCTTCATAGTACTATCTCCTGTCATCCAGTCTACTCTTATCTTCTGCACATAATTTATTACTTTAACTCAGTGCTCTCGGCACGCCTCAAAATCTAAGAAGCGTACAAATATTGGCTATACTCTATTTTCCTTTCAACTAATGACCTTGCTATTACTATGGCATCCCTCGTACTCATTCTCTTTCTTTATCTGATAATTTTACCCAAGTACTCATTTACTCTCTTCTCCATACTTTTATTGAAGATCTCAAGCAACATCTGAAATCAAACTTATAGTCCCATGCTCCTCAAACACTGCTGCTTTTCCCTTTTTTGTGATTGTACCAGCAGTGATCTGACAAAGTCTTCCGACCAAATTCCTCCCTTATAAATTTTAAACATTACCCCATAAAAACTGCCTTCCCCTTTTCCTGAAGTCCTAAGTTCTGTAGGATTTTTTCTGTTCTCATTGCCTTCTTCGATTACATATCCTTTTTTTCTTTTCTATCTCGCATTTCTCTTATTCCTGGTCCTAAGCTGACTTCATTGACATAATATTCCCTCTCTATATCCAAATCATTAGCCTATTATCTTTACCATATATTTTTTCTCTATATATTCTATCCATCTTGTTCAGAATACTTCCGCTTCGATTAATGCTTCATAAATATCTCCTTGCTAAGTTGTACAATTTAAATATGAAACTTTTCTAAGTCGTTCTCGCTTTTGCGTGGGTCATAGCACGCGCCTCGAGTGGCGAAGGCTACCATTGGCTGAACGAAACATGACTTTGCAGCAGATACAGCGCCGATCTTGCGACGTGAAAGAAGACCCATAACACCAGCGGTGCAGGCGATTCGACAGTGCCTGCGCGAAGTGCGATTAGAACGCGCGTGGAGTCAATTCACTTGTGAGAGGGACTTTTGAAAGAAAATAGTTTTCTTTTCCTAAGTTGTGATGTTGTTGTAACTGCCCGGTGTATCAATGTGCCATACCATTAGCCCAGTGTCTCTGGCCTGTTTCAGTTGCATTTTGGCTTCAAGAAATGTGATTCATCAATTCACCCCACCGCGATGCCCCAATATTCAGCTACAAATCTTCTTGCATGTGGATAGATACCAAATCTCGCATCGCAATTCATTGATGGAAGTGCCAGTTTCTTTTTAAACAATTGCTTTGGTGGTCTGTCCTAGTCTTTCCAAAAACATTGTATCCTATTCAGTTCATATCATATTAGTTTTATACCATCAAAAATGAACTCAACGCCAACGAATACTATTGGAATTAACGCTTCTGGTCTACTAACGGTAAGTTTTTTACATGTACTATCTCATTCAATCAATGGTTAAAAATACTATCACCAAAGAAATATTTTTTAAATTACCAGTAAGGGAATGTTGTCAGCAGGATTTCAAATGTCGAGTTTGGTTGATTTGAGAAACATTTGTTGCAGTATAATTTTGTGTGTATGATAGCATCACCGAAAAGTGAAAATCAGTAAGGCTATGCTGTCTTAACAAATAATCACATCGTGTTTTACTTATTTTAGGGCTCATTCCAATTCAAAATACAATAAAAGGATTAATGGTGAGAAATAAAATAGATTTTTACTTATTTGACATGCTCATATTGGACGAAACATATCTCTGAGAGGCAGTAGACTATGGACTTGGTTGAGTATTTTGACCGGGCAGAGATGGTCTGCCTCGAAGCCTACGATGCGCCTAATCTTTACCTAGAAATAACCAGTTACTGGTGGGTTGAGTTTGATTTTTGGGGATAACCATTCTACTGACAACAGTGTATGTTCACTGTAATGGGCCAGTCAATACGATGTTTGTGTTTCTTGCAAGATAACCACTTCAGTAGTTCTGACATGGCAAACTTATTTACTTCTCTGAAAAGCTATGCAAGCGTTACATTTTTGTAGCGACATCGATGTAAATTAACTAATTTCAAAATGTTTGGTTTTTAGCAGAGTTGCTTATCTACGAATTTAACTTGTCCAACAACACCTTAAGTATACTTAATGCGCATGACCTGGCGTTAAATTAAAAACACCGATATCTCACCTTGAAAGAACACAAAGTTCATCATTCCATACTTTACTTAACTTTAACTGATCGCGTTCTTTCTCTCAAAATATTTTTCCATGTGTAATTTAAAATAAACCCGAAGATACAAGAAGGAAATAAGTTTAAAATTAGGTAAATTCTAAATGAACCAATTCCTCGTAAATCCAGCCATTCCTATTATCGATAAATTATTCTCTGCAATTGTGGCGATGCATTTTCTTCAATGGACAGTAATGTTTTGGCTCTTATCTTGTTCTTTTTAATTTTAGGTTGGGAATTATTGTTTAGGCGTGAGGTGGGAAATATTTTTCCAGGTAGGTTTCCCGGAAGATACTTAGCTCTCTACCCATCTCATCTGTTCTATAAAAATCATGTTAGGTAATGCTATGTCAAATGGTCCAATAAGTTCAACATTTGTAATACCGACGACATTTTTATTTATACACTAATGTTTTTCAACATGAATTTCGATCTATATATCATTAAACTTAGTTTTTTTTTCAAATATGCAATTTTTAATTCTCTACGTGTGCCTGTGACCATTTTCTTTTTTCATGACAGTATGCCCTTTGGTTTTTATGGTTGGCGCAACTTTAACAAGATAAATATTTTAAAAATTTAGAGCGTTATAATTGCTGCACAGTTCGTTATATCCAATTCTTGATTTGTGTCACAATTCTTATCGTGATGTATCGTATCATACAAGAAAGCTCTTTTGAGCAACCGGCATGCCTACATATTTTCAGGATTATTAAATATAAATTTCATTGTAAGTTTATTAAATAAAGTTTTCATTTATTCAGGAGACCCATCAGCTAGGACTTTATTTGGAAACACTATATACATAGCATTATTGGTTTGTACCCGCCAAACCAATCAAGCCATCATCGTAAAAAGCGCAGGCATGTCTATGAATTTTATGGTAGAAGGAATACCCTAAGTGCCACAGAAAAATTATTGCCAATGAGACCACAATTACATCAAAGTTTGCGTCGAAGAAAATAGTTGAAAAACCTCACCACGAACGGGAATTCGTGCATAGCGCCGTCATATCGTGCTTGAGTCATGCTACAGGGACATATTCTGCAACGGATTTCTCTCTCCCGAAATCACGGCAATTTTTTGATAGGATTGTACTATGCCTGCTATTGTCACCACCCTTGCAACTCTTTTCCTTGATATCACTTCAGTGCTTGCCCACTGGGATGAAACAATTCAGCAGAAGTATTCATTTCCTCAGCATATAATGTGGGTTCTCCGACGGGCGGATTGATACATTTCCCTACCACGCCCCACTTCGGCACCAAGCCAAAATAGTGAAGAAAGAAGAGTCGGAAAGCCGTTGTGCAAAATATTTCGCCGATATTGAAGGGCTATACAGGACAAAATTTTTGACTGTCCCAGTTTATTTCATTTTTAAAGGTGCTCCAATTTCTAAGGTTATATGTATGAAATCGCGACTACGGCAGGCTAATGGGCAGAGCGTTCATCTCTTGACCAGGAGGACCCAGATTCGTTATCTGAGTGATAACTTGGGAAACTCCCAGCTAAACCCAACCTGTGTGATTTTATGGGCACTATACTATATTTGGTGGACGTGGTAGTACAGTGGGGATAACTCCGAGTTACTGACCGGAGGGCTCAGGTTCGATTCCCGGGGTCACCTACAGCTTCTCTAAAGCTGTGACATTTTTCGTGTGTCAGATCTTTCTGGGAGGTCACAGGTGGCGCCAGGAAAGTAACTGGCTCCACTGCTCTGGTGTGTGAATTTCTCACGTCATTAGGAATATAGTAGTATTGGGTGAACTCTACCCTCACCTATCAAACCGACCTTCGGATAGATAACTGGTTTTTCAATATATCTTTCATAAAATGCACTAGCGAAAAAGCGGGAAAGGCATCCGTTTGACTTCTCTACCATGATGCATTTCACCGAACGCTGGGGTTGGCTTGACATGAGGCTATCACGCCAATATTCGGGGTGATTATTGGGGCTGCTTCCAACCATTTGAAACAAATCACCGATTCTGGGAGGAAGATAATATCTACTCGCAGGGTCGAATTCGGACCCGATCGCATAATTTGCCGTTTCTACTTATATCACTGTATACCCCGCATGTTCTTTCAACGGTAAAAAAAAACCTCTTCATCGTAGGCTAATTTATAGTTAATGCCTATGTCAGGACATCATACATGAACCTTTCCTGTCTACGGAATTATTTCGATTTAAAAATCGAAAAGTATAGGTCAAATAAAGAATCATATTTGCTGGAAAGAATGCACTAGCCCATATCCCAGACCGAATCCTGCGGGCTGTAGAATAAATGTACGGACTTCCAGTTATCAATTGGATTTGTACAGCATGTGAGATCGATCTAGGGTGCCTGATTCGATCCGTTGAGTTGAGAAATTTGATCAGTAAGTTTTGTTGCGAGTGGGCCATTGTCAACCTTGTATTTATCTCTCTAACTCTCGCTCTCTTTTATGCCTATACTGACCTAGCCTAAATTTTACAAGTGGCCTTAACTTTCGGATTGATATTCATTGAACCCTACCAGTATTATGGGAAGGGTAGGCGTAGTGGGATTATCAGTTGCGTCTTTTTCTGAGAATGATGCCGATTATGCTCGATTTGAACAATACGGTGTCAAATAAGGAACTTTTAAATTCTACTCTTCGAGAGATATGTCATATTTCGTGGTCAATACCAACCTCATGGCCTTAAACTCGAGAAAGAGGATCTTTGCTTGCGTGTAAATGCGAATAAGGACGCCATTTCATGCTATGTTAATTCGCTGAAAGGATGAGTGGTGGTCGTCCAGATCCGGAAAATTGGTACCTATTTAGTGGAGTTACTTCTTTTTCAGGGGCACTGCCCAAAATGTTTTAATGGCAAAAGTATACTTGGGTAGGAGAGCTTTTTCCTAAAAGTTTAAATACCAATGTTATATCCACCTCGAACTGTTGTGATTTACGGTCCAAATTCTAACGATTAACACTCTGGGTCTTTCAAGCTGTATCAAAGCTATTAAATTTTATATAATTCATAAATAAGTATAAACAACATTTGAAACTGTAATAGAATTGAAATATTATACTGTACTTCCATGCGCAAATTTTCAATTCGTGGATTTCGCACGCCTTAGAACTACGAGTACTCGTAGTACCCTGTGAGGTCTATTCTCAACTTTCAAGTAAACTTTCTGGTTGAAGACGTATGGTAGACGAAGAGGTATAGTTTGTTTTGGTTAATGTATGTATAAAGTAAGCTGGCATGATGCTATAAAAATCAACCAGATATTTATTAAAACATAATTGCTTATGGAATATTGTATCATGATAATTTATTTTTTCTTAACCCCAAATAATTTTTCCTAATTCAGTATATAAATGACCTTCGTAAAATACAATCACAGTGGTCTTAGTTACTGATAAAGTATACGCATATTATGACGTGATATATCACTGAACTAAAAACGTCAATTGCGTATATTTATTCATTTTCGTACTATTATTTTCCATCTCTTTATTATTACTGCCCCACCGATTATCTACAGGACGCAGCTGACAAAAGATTGTCTGGAGGGTAAACGGTAGGTTATAGGCGATTTAGAGAAGTAATGCGTCAAAATTCCAATGAAGAATGAACATCACAGGCTCCAGATTTCTATGTTGTATAGAACAAATGGGGGACTAACTCGGGATCGCGTCAGATTGGTGCGCGATCCCTACTGCATCGGATTTCATATCCGAGAACCCGATTCCGATATTTTCGCTGTCTTTTACTCGAGTGTCATGTGTGGAGAGCGGTACACCTTTCTTCAAGGGCAGCGTATGGTGCGCCGCATGCGACCCGATAATCGAGGTTCTTTTCGTTAATCATTGTGAGGCCCATTCCGATGCCGGATTTCTCTAATCCTCTCTATATCTCTTATCATTGCCGTTCATATCATTATAACAGAGAAAATGACCTTACTCTCGATAGTATTCTACACCGACTAATTATTTCAAAGTAGAAGCGTTTGCCGATCGGAGGTAGGTTTTTGGGTGGTCTCAGTAAACATTTTATATAATTTTGTATTTCTGTAAGGACGTTCTTCTAACCGCTGTTAAATATTCTAATAATGTCTACTACTTCTAATAAATTCCTAAGCCATTGGTACAGTGTATCCATCGTTTCGTGCCATCAAAAAATCTTATTAGTTTCCTCCTCGTACTTCCTTTTACCATAGATTTATTTTCAGTAGCATTCCATTGCCTATCAATAATTCCTCCGTCTCCTTATTCACGTCACGCCTTCTTGGGGACTTCCACTCTGTCAAGGTCATGGTACATAAAAACGATGTTAAGAATAGGCCACAAAAGAATATGGGCATGAACTTTATGAAACTGCTTTTTTTACTGGTCCAATAAGATAGGCAGTTCTTCAAAAACAGTGAATGCCTTGACTTGTTGTGGACAAGACCACTCTCGCATATGTGTTTTGATTTCCTGGTGATTTGACTCCTTATCTCTTTCTAGAAATTTGTATCCACCCTACTTAACCCATGGCTATATCCAAATGCACGAATTTTTTCATCGATAATTGGTCGTACATGATTCATTTTATGTTTTCTTAATTTCTATATAGTAAGAGTCACTATTAGGAAAATCACTGTGCATCTTTTTTAAATGCATAATAATAATCGTTTTAATTTTTTCTACCATATATCTCGAGCTTGATTGAGCAATTGTATCGTGTTTTAGTTTGTTTTGAAACTCAATGCTACGATAATTACTGCCCCGAGAGAACTTTGTTGTGAAGTATCCGCCTAAATCCTTGAAAAATTATTCTGTTTTCTTATTTGCATTTAACTATGGCAGCTGATAGTTAACCTCGACGGCAGGACGTAAAACTGTCACGCTTGAACTGTCCCCCATTGGTAAGACTTCTGAGATGTGAATAAAAATATGCCTTTGTTCCCTTGGTGACCCCCTCTGTTCAGAAGGGATGAATAGGAATGCCGATGACGTTCAACATTTCTCGACCCTACGCACAGTGAGCAACATACCTAATGCGAGCGGCAGGGATATCGTTTTCATGAGTGCGATAATCCTCCAAGGGCGCGCGAAATGTTTTGCCTCCATCCCTTTCAATTGATCGTGTCCTTTTCATCAGTGAACAGTTGTTCTCATCCCGCAGGATGGGCGTGGATCGAAAGTAGAGATGATAAATGTTTGTGCCTCCGCCAGTTTTGCCAATCAAGGGGTCAAGGAGCCGACACTCCCTAAATTTGGCCATGCTGTTTTGGTTGTCTGAAGACATCCTTCGGAGAAACGGATCAAGCACTTCAAGGATATACTACGATAATAAATAATAAGTTAAAACTGAACTCATATTGTGCGGGGATGGGGATGCCGAAGGCAGGGTTTTTCGATGCGAGGAGGAAATTTAGAGGAATGTTTCATTTATTTTGCTAACAGCATAGCATAGGAACCCTATCAAGCACGTAGAAGCTCAAATTTTAAAGTTGTTTATGACGAAGGAGCAATTGCTGAGGTAAAATGAGTGACTTGCGTGAAGTGTCAACTCTTTGGGCTAGAGTAGTGGACTATGGAAAACGCAGGCCAGAGATAAAAAAAAGCATAGGTAGCCTGTACAATGTATGGCAGCTGAAGATCGAATCATTGATTAAGTAAATGAAAATAATGAAGTGTAAAAGAGAGAAAAAAATGTGCCCACACAGTATCATTAACAAAGACCGGACGTATCGAGCACTACCTTCGCTGGACCTAACTTTTTGAATTAGCTTAGATACAAAGATTATCTGCCCGTTTCTTGAAAAAATATTATGAACGTGGGGAAGCCTCACACGATGAAAGTCCTCGGTGTGAGTCAATTTAATCACGACGATTACATATTGGAACCAACTTTGTTGAGGTCAGTGCTGACGCAATCGTTAAATTATCACGTGAAATGGTACCCTCTATGCCACGGAAGGGTTTGTGGCACGGGGTGATTCCCACACCAAGCATGCATCATCAAAATTAAAGGTTATTTCAATGTTATTTGCCAATACTCAAGTAATTGGGATAATGTTTACGACTGCTAGATGCATCAATGTAGCCAGTGTAAAATGCTTCTCTGCGCGTAGGAAACGAGAGCTGCTTTGGATAGAAATAATTTTTCGAAACCTGAACAGCGACATAAATCAGTGAAAAAAATAATTTTTGGAAAAAGTTCTTTTCGTTTTCTTCCTATGCAACAACTTCAAAACGTAACCATGAAACAGTAAATCTTATACCTAACCGATTGTAACCCATCGTTCAATAAATTCCGGGATGATGCTTAATTTTTTCCGGGACTCGATATTTCTTCCTTTTTCTTTATTATCCCTCAACATCAATTTTCGAAGACTCTGTTTCCTTGAATGATGCTGAGTAATCCACTGTACTTGCTTTATATAAGCAACTGAGAAAGAAAATTACCTCCGAGTGTACAGCTTTGAAACTCATTAATAAATAATGCACATTGCCATTATACTCTTTACGGCATCGTAAAAAATGTATTATCATTTTAAACTTGATTGGTGGCGTCGCTTTTGAAATAGATTTACGGTGGCTAATTCTGAGACTTTCTATTCCTGAGTGTCATATCGAATCGGATTTAATAATTCTTATTTTTCTTTATTCAGAGTCGTAACAAATTTAATGTTTTGCTTAAATTGACGAAATCATATCGCATCCTAAGCACACGTTAACGCATCTACAGTGCAGTGCATCTCCAATGCTGTTGCCCTGATTTGTTATGAGTAAGATTTCATGGGCAATTGCCCATTTTAAATTAGAATGTCCCAATCACTAGTCAATCAATCGAAAGAGAGGATTTCGCTAATGGCGTAAAAATGAGTATGGCACAGTGAGCATCAAAATGAGATACTTTTATTTTTTCTTGCTTTATTAATATTCAAAGGCATTTTGACGAGTTCCAAGAATTTAATGAGTTGTTGAGCTCATAAAATGTGAGTTTTATTATACATGAATGTTTTTATTTACGAAGTTGTGAGTGCAAGCGGTGCTGACACCAAGGGAAATTTTGAGCATGTTAATACTCCTAAGTTCCTCTTTGGGGCCGGTTAGCTGTTTAGATCAAAGGCTATTTGTGATATCAGAGAGTCACATTATCTAGACAATTAATACACGTACATTTTTACTTGCTAAGAGAACATGACTTTCTTATTGACTGACGGTTAATTTAACCTCTTGAGAATGGCCTGCTCCCTCAAGTGGCTTCTTAAAGAGACTTTAATACGTATCATTATTCCAGTCTACTGATATTCAAGTGAGTGTATTGCTTTGATGAACGGTTAAGGTTAAATATGACCTGAATGGTAAGGAAAGTGTTGAATATTAGACAAATGTTTCAACGGTTATGTTCATTTAAGATGTAATTTAATGTCAGATAAAACTTAAATAGTAGTTCTTCTAGGAGGCCGACCAATACGTAGTGGTTGTATTTGAGAAGTAACTTTCCTTAATTGGTTTTGCTACTTTAATCTTTTCTGATACTGTAAGAGAAAAACGTTAGCTGTAACTGGTAAACAAGTAATGATGTACGGAAATCCAATTTACACCAGCGAAATCTCTACGAGTGGCTTGCCGTGTATCAAGATACGAATATATTTATTTATAAATTGATTTATTCATTGCTCATTATGCCACAAATATATGGTACCTATTTCATGGCATTGTGCTCATTTTTATATCATTTATATCTATGCATATTTCTGAGCCAGTGTAAATTTGGCAATGTTTGTAAACATTCAAGTACTATTTTTAATATTCCGAGTATATTTATTATCAATACTCCTGTATTTATACTTTCGTCCTATCGCATATATATATATATATATATATATATATATATATATATATATATATATATATATATATATATATATATATATATATATGTATATATATGTATATATATGTATGTATGTATATATCATCAGTTATCAAATAACGTCTTTTCTTTGTCGCTACCTTTCTTACAGGAGAAATGTTTATCCATCCAAAATGTGACACCAGAATTGCAGTGCGACTTTGTGAGGACAGCATACGACTGCACTTTTGGAGAGGCGTTCATTTCGTATATTACATTTATTTATTGCTCATTTGAACCACAAAACCAGCTCATTGGATTGTTTGCTATCGTACGTATGATGATATGTTTGCATATAAAATGCTATAAATGTAAATTTGCTAATTTCTCTGACCTTATATTTATATTATCAACCCTTTCAAAAGTAAACTATAATATATTTTCATTGTTTTGCAGTTGTTTTGGATGTTGATTCTTTTCATTGCACTGGGAACAACAGCTGATAGTCTGTAAGTATTCATATACTCTTGACGTCTCACGATGTTTTTGTTTGTTGGCCACTTCCGTAGGCTTTACAAGTTACCCATTTAGCGGGACACTTAAATTTTATGATGCAATAGAAGAGAATCCTGTGGAAATATTCCACTGTTGTGGTGAAATGTATCCAAAACATTTTTCTTTGGCCACTGAATGATAAGGTGGTCTCAATCGGGTGGTTTTTATTTACTTCGGAACACTTATACGCCTGAATTTGGACGACGTCAAGTTAATCGACGACATTATTTCTAGGTCGTTACAGAAAACACTTGAAGATGTTTGTCAAAATTTGAGGAAGCAAGGAATAAAGATCACCATTGGACAGATAAATTCTTCTCGATCCCTGTTGTTGAATGTTGTCTTAAATATTCGATGTTGTTTGTTATCTGCTGGGAGAGGTCAACGTCCAGATTGTACAACCCTTACGTTGAACAAAGGAAGGCGATGCCTATCTGTCACGTAGGACAACAGACATGGAAACAAGCCTGACCCCAATGGCTCCTTTCCCGTATGCATCAATTCCACCCGTAATCATTATGACGCGCCTACATTTTATTCGCTAGCAAAAAAGGAAGATGACGCATAAACGCTTCGGGAGCGGATTTTTTCCCGTCATCATCGTGATTCGAGTTTACTTCATTAGTATTTTCGGCACATTCCATTTCGTGCAATTTCTTGTCGGGGGAGGCTGGTATCACACAACGCGTGCGTAGTCATTCAGCAGAGATATGTCTTCTTCATTGTCATTGAAGGTGAGGAAAAGACAACGACACGGTCATCAGGTTCCCCATTACACATACGATGTGATGGTGGAAATTAGCCCTGACTTTTCCACTTACGCACTAACGTTCTTAGAGGATCGCAATGCCAACTGAGTTATGCAAATTTCAAATACCGGAATGCTTCCAACCTATACAATTAAACAATACATCAGTACAATTAAACGGGAGACTTTTCGTTCGTCCTATTCTCGGAAAGGGATGTGATTTCCGTGTACTTCATCAGGCCGGGGTGAACAGGACCCTTCGAGCGCTCAGTGGTGTGTGTGCTCCAAGGCGACTACAGCCGTAGAAGTCGGTCGTCGGGTATTTAAAGTTTATTTGTCACGGAGAATCCGTATTGCAAAAAAATGAGGGAAGTGCGTTCTGTAAATTTTGTGGACTTCATCACTGTTGGCGTGGCCTAAGGCACTGGGAGCCCTGGCCATCGCCTTTAAATGTGCATCATGGACGTGGGTCGCGTTCAATGCTCTATTAAAGCCGGCGCCTATGATCTCACAATCTCTGTGCCATCGTCATCAGATATTTACTGGCAATATTCATAAAAGGAGATAGGAATCAGTCACTCAAGTTTTTCCATATGATAATTTTTCCTCGCTAAATGGCACGAAAATGCCATCCCTTGTTAAATAGCAAGCTAAGGACGCAATTATCTGATTTGGCTCGCGTATAGCGGTCTATTAAGGTATTGGATCTAAATCCTAGATGTGGCGATTTTCCCATATTAATTCGAGGGACCGGTGTTAAGGGTATCACACTCCCCGTCCGTTGGATGGGGATGACTCGCGGTATATTTCCCTCAAGTCGTTCCCAGCGTCATCTCCTCTCACTTTAATAGAGAATTGTCGTCAATTACTTATAAAATATTTCTTTTCCTTATCCCTCAGTGGCATGCATCATCATTGGTTGGTCATAACCCACTTTCCCACCTCGACTACTGCACACTTTTCGCTGAAAACCCCTCTAGCCTTTGATTGTTCATATACTCTTAACCCCCCTTCCCCGACAATTCGAACTCAAAATCCTCTTGTTATTTTATCCACCAACGAAAAAGGTTCAGAATAAAATAACGTCTGTCCGACCGCGTTAGGAGGGGAATGTGTTTTGGATCAAGGGTAATCACCACACACCCTAGTGGTGGCTTGCAGGGTACTAAATAAAACTAAAACTATTATTACACTCACCTCGCAATCGAAATTTTAGGAATTTGGGATCTTGGTCATGTATTGTCAAATGGAAAATTTTATAGGTACCCAGTTGAACGTAATAGACGATGTCGGGTTGAAACAAGTAATGCCACTGCGTCGTTTACCACTTAGAAAAGGTAACGCACGATCTTATGAGGGACATTCTATATCTATGTTTCGTCGCCTATTATTTATTCACTCATCCTATACTGCTACACGTCGCAAATTCGTAAACCACCTACATTTGTTTATTTACTCCTGCCTATTTACTTACTAATAAGTTTAAAATTTGAAATGATTTTGTCAAGTGTTAGTTAGACTATTATATCGATACTTCAAGGGCCTGCAGTATGATTATAACAAATGTCCACTCGTCACGTTTAATATCCAAAAAATTGAATGGTTGTGTCTTGCTCCCTCGATGTCACATTATACAGGGCTCCTCTCATTCCGGCGGGGGTTTGGCAAAGTATATGGATCAATCCTAAGGAGTGAACCAAAGGGCGGCATTTACCCAACTACCGTGTGAGTAGAGCAATTCGAGGAGGAAAATTTTTTTATGATCAAACTCGTTGCTAATATTTAAAAATGAGTGTATTAGTGGGGCGTGGTAGTCCAGTGGGTAGGACACCGGGCTACTGACCGAAGGGCTCGGGTTCGGTTCCAGTTGAAGCATCTGGGGACTTAAAGCTTCACCCAGGCAGAGTGATATTTCGGTCACCATACATTGCTTGGAAACCACAGGCGGTACAGGAAATGGAACCAACCCCCTACCGCGACACACGAATTTCGCACGGACTTAGTACTGGGTGAGCTGAACGTGTATCCTCCCCTGTAAAACCAGCCTTGAGGTTTTCATACTGTGATTTCTGGTATGTATTAGTAGTAAAAGACACACTAGAAGCCTTGAAGGGACTAGGCATAGTTCTAATTTGTGCCCTTGACTTAAAGACCTCAGAATGTTTTTGGGTGCCAAATCTTAGGTGCCTTCAACAGAATGTTGTCCTGGGACCTTAAAAATAATATCTTCATTCTCTAGTAGTTTTCAACTCTCATAATATGTCCGGAGTTTTCATCTGTCCGATTCATTCAGCTCCAGTTAACAGCTCCCGAATCCTGTTTGTGACGTGCGAATAACGGGTCTTCCATGAGTGTAAATTATGCTTGAGAGGAATAGTTTCCCAACCGTCATGCTTCGCGTGCTCATGCCTCTTTGAAACGACTTCGCAACACCGAGAAGTATCGGTGTCTGTGTGAAGAATAAATGCAACACTGGCCGATGCCACCGCCAATATTTTCTTTTTTATAACGATTGAATGTATTAATTGGATTGTGTTAGGCGAGATGCGGTGGAACATCGCGTTAATGATGATAAAGTGAGTGTAGATAGAGTTGCCACGAGGCGTCATGCTGAGGCGCATAAGCGATGCAGGTAGCCACAGATTACACAAAGGCGTTGAAACACGAGGTGAGTACGAGTGAGATGGTGAGAGTAGAATACACTCAAATATTCAATTAAGAGTACAACCCACGGCCACAGCCAGCTGCAATCCGAATTCCAGCTACAAGAATACTTGCTCCATTATCAAAAAGAACCTCCTACTGTTGATCAGCTCTTGGTTATCTACTTGTGCCATATACTTTTTACAAGAATGACGTATCTTTAAAAAATTATCTAGATAATTTATTTATAATTCAATGTAACTGACATATCTACATAATACCCCGCAGGCCGCCGTATGGGTGCTAGGTCACCATCCGTAAAAGAGAATAAAACCACACGCAAAACCAAAAATTCATGCAAATCTACACCCACAGAGGCGTATAAATTCATGCGAAAACCTTTAACTTACACGCATGCAAATGCATATACTATCAACTGATATGCACATGCACATACAACTACGAATTAAGAAAAAATCTTTCAAATAAATGTTTCTGAACGAGGGTCTAAATCACCTCGCGTGAAATGGCTTTCATCAAGCTTAGAACACATAAAAAGCAATGTTTCTTGCGAGAAATAAGCAAAGCAGCTTAAGCAATATGTCTTTCTGTTATATATGCAAGGAAAAATCAGTTGGTAGAAGATAATCAATTAAACTGAATATATTAAAATTCTGTGAAAATGCGGAAATCGTGCTTCATGCGAATACATTTCTTGTAAAACAGTTCTTACTCTTTTTGTGTTCATTCATTGTATGGACATTTTAAGTGACTTTGAAATACAAGGATGTTTTTATCGTTCTTATGGAGATACAAGAATGCACTTAAGAGGCTGGGGTCATATTCTACCAAATTTGCAGTTCAGTGTATTCGATTGCATCGTATTTCATTTGTACAGAACGATACGCAGATGTTAATTTGTGGCTAGTGAGTTTGTCAAAAAGCTCCCCTCTCACAGAATCAGTGGTCAATCAATGGGGTAAAGCAGGCTAGGGGAAATATCCCAATGATGATCTTCGAGCAAATCTACGAGCCATTTTATCAAACTCTTACATGCCATTTTATTTTACCACAAATTACGCTTAGTTTGTACTCTAATTAACTGCATATATCCCTCACGTCGATCACTCTCTGAAAAGATAGTCAATGAAAGGTTACAGCTGATTATCAGTGATGAAGCTCTTTCTTATGTATTTCTAATTGCCCAATCCTTGCCTGCTTCTAGCCAGAAGTCTTGTGAATATATATCGTCGGGTTTTGCATTTTACTGCACCTACCCATTTAAAGGCTTCCTGAGATATTTTAATGTTTATACAAATAAAATTCAGAGATGTTGAACGAATTATTTTTCAATTGTAATGATAAGAATCCGATGTGATTAATAAAAGTATACTATGAAAGAGAGCATGAGCATTTTAGATGCTCTGTAAGCTTCTTTCTACTAAATATCCTTTTATAACCCATCGATGAGTAATTTTACCTCACCAATAATCATATTTTCAAGGAATTACTTCCTTTGTTAAAAGTATGGAATCAAGATCCAGAAAAAGTTATTTAGTACAATTCCTGCATTTGATGCTTTATGTCCACAAGTAAGACTATTTGGTAAAGTGTTTCTTTATTTGCTTCATATCTTTCATAGGTTTTGCCCTGCCCTGACTGTGATAGCCAAAATGCTAGGACTCTCCGAAAATCTTGCCGGGGTGACCGTTTTGGCCTTCGGTAACGGATCTCCTGATATATTTACTGCCGTGGCTGGAGCAGCCTCAGGACGCACTGAACTTGTCTATGGAGAATTATTTGGTTAGATCACTTAGCTTTTGCTGAATTATTTTGTCCTTTTTGGCACAATTTTTTGCTTGTCACGATAAGTTTTCTATCTAGCTTTTCTTTCACACGTTACAGGCTCAGGAATGTTTGTCACTACTGTGGTAGCAGGCTTGATATGTATAACTTGCCCTTTTGTGGCAATGGAACGCCCATTCCTTCGAGACACAATATTTTACATGGGAGCAGCGTTTTGGGCTTTTTATGTATTCTACAAGGGGAAAATCTCAATGTGGGAATCCATTGGTTAGTAGCCATTGATTTATTGCGTTTTTGACTAAATAATGTTTGCAACATATAATTTTTACGTAATAACTACCCAAAAAATTTCAATAATTTAATCTATGATATATTAGCTTTTTCACAAAGACATTTTCCAGGTACTATATTGAATTCTTTTTCTTTTACAGGTTTTGTTGCTCTTTATCTTTTCTACATTATCGTAGTTGTGGGAGGAAGAGCTTGTGAGCGCTGGAGGAGTAGAGGTAGGTTACTATCTATATATATAATATACACACACACATGTGGGTCGCAGTAGTCCAGGGGGTAGAACGTTGGAATACTGACCGGAGGGTCAGGTTCGATTCCCGGGTAAGTCTGAGCTCCACCAAAGCATCTGGGCACCTGCAGCTCCACCCAAGCTATGTGATTTTTCGGGTATTAGATTTTCCTGGAAAACCATAACCGGCGCAGAGAAAGAAACTGGCCCGCCTACTTTGATCTGTTAATTTCACACGCCGTCGGAGTTAGTACTGGGTGACCTTTACCATCACCTACCCAACCGACCTTCGGGTTGATTACTGTATTTTGGTTTTTATGTACAGATATAGTATAGTACAGAGATATATATATATATATATATATATATATATATATATATATATATATATATATATATATATATATATATATATATATATATATATATATATATATATATATATATATATATATATATATGTATGTATGTATAATCATTTCATTAGTCCCCTAAAACATTCGGCACACTATTGAAATCCCACTCAGTATTCATTCTAATGCTTTGCACAAATCTAAGTCATTTCTATTGTTTTCATTTTCGCAAGCAAAAATGAAACAATCTTTTATGGTTGGAAGTCTTAGATGGTATGATGAAACCGCCTACCAAATTTAAACTACTATTTAATAGTAACCGGTTACATTCCATTAACTCATGATAATTACCATTACGACATTTTCTAGAACTCAATTTCGTACAATCTATGGATTGGAGAAGTAGCATTTTGAAAATTATCATAAACCTTACACATGTCGTAAGAGTGATTAGTGATTGCTACTCTTATTCTGGGATCCTTGGTTTGACTCCAAATCCATCTGAAACCTCCCAGTCTTCTATTTTTTAATTCCCGTAAAAATACTCTCGTTCCACTTTTGAGCATTTTTCTTCGCCATATTCAACGTGACGTCTGAACTATTTTCGTTATAGCAATCTTTAGAAGTATGAGGGGCATAAGCGGAATCCATGTTTCATATACGCCACTCCATATTTCTATGCACTAGGCCACCCTCGATACGCGTGTTTCGTTTTAGAACGTGGATTCGTTCTAAATTCAGCCCGTTTCTCTGTGCAATATTTTTTTCTAATTTTAAAGATCCATTCAAAAATTCAATAATAACTACGAAAGTATCAGTAATTTATGTCATGCATTTCAAAGAATCTCACAGTTAGTTTAGTAATTATCATATTTTTATATTTGTCTTTCCATTCCAATTTTGGTTTTATTGGTTGGAAAAATGTATTAAATCCATAAACATAATGATTTACCCGGATAAATCAGCATGCACTTTGAGATATTACACGAAGATGGTTTTCAGCTTGCTTCAGGTAAAAATTGTGCTTACAACTGAAGTTGCATTGGATGGAAAAAGTGGAATTGCTGGAATGCATTTTGTTGAACCCTAAATCCAGTCTTTCTAAGTTCCTTTCATGTTTGTTTCTCTGCCATGATTTTTAGTGCATGTACATTCATACTGCTTGTTATTTAACCATGAGTGAATAGAAAATATTTTCCAGGAAGGTATTCTCTGGAGCAAGAATTGGAACAAGATAAGAAGAGAGCATCAGTGGATAGTATTGGAAACATACATCATTCCTCAAAGTCTTCAGTTTGTGGTAAGTTTGTTTCATAATAGTTTTGGTTGGTAAAAGATTAATGATGGAGGAATAGAACAGTTAGGTGCAGTCTACAGATTTTGAAGTGACACCATAAGGAAGAAGGAAGAGGTCTAGAATTCCACAGATTTGTGAATGGGTCAAAAATTAATGGAATGCTGTGAAATGTGAGATTTATAAAATCATTTAAGAAATGTGAAATTATCAATGAACTTAATGGTACAAAGGATTATTTGTTATCAAAGAATCAATTTCTCAGGTATGGGTTTGAATCCTGGAGACGGTAGATCTTTTTCAGAGGGATCCTGATCCCTACTTAGAGGTGCTTTGTGGAGGGCGCTTTAAGTGAGTATACCATCCATCAAATTGGATGTTAAACTGTGGATCCCTTGCTGCCTTTCGTTAAGAGTTAGCTAATGCCAATGCCAGGTTTCCTCTACCCTCCTCCTTTTCCATCCATCTCCAATTCCGATCCATCTCTAATCTCAGCTGTCAGTCACTTCCCCTAAATCTACTACTACTAGTACCACTCAATTTCTGAGGAAGAGTCTTTAATTGATTCTTCATTTAGCTTTGGAGATTAATTTCTGGGTTTAGAAATAGGCAAGTATAAGTATCAGGCACCTAGCTACAATATTTCCTAGTTACATTTTTATAGACATATATGTGTATAGCCATAAAATTACAACAATTAATCATTGTGGAAATTCATTAAAAAATGTATACTTTTAGGCATAGGTAATCCTTTATGAGCATAATTTTGGTGTTATATTTCTGTTTTTCCAGTGGATCTTGCACTGCAAGCGGAACAAATTTGTCAGTTAGCTTCAATTGCAAAGACACATGAAGGGGAGAAGCTGAGAACTGAAGTCGTGTTGAAAGCTGTTGAGTCTTGCACCACCCCTTTACTACAAAGACGTGAGTGAGCAAATTTTCTGATTTTATATTATCACTTAAATCTATTTTCAGAGAATAGATAAAGTACTTCTATTTTTTCATGCTTATACATTGTTTTAGCGTAATTGATATTAAATAGATATTACATAGACTTGCCGCATGATTTGTCAGAATAGTAATATGATAACTCATTCATTTTTATTTTAAGAAGAAGAAAGTGCTGAAAATTTCTGTTCTTTGGTAAAGGATGCAGTTAGGGAAATCAATCCACTCAACATGGAAACGTGGTATGACTCCAGATGGTATTCCCGTGTAATTTTAATTATAAAGGTAAGAGAAAACTTTTGAGTGATTTTTTTTTCCCCTAAAACAAATATGACATGATTCTTATGTTTTTTTTTAACTCTAGATGCCTGTTTTCTTCATTTTAAAACTAATTATTCCTGTGGTTAACTACACATCCGAAAGAGATGGATGGTGCAAGTTACTAAATGTATTCCATTGCATATCAACACCACTATTTTGTGCTTTTGCTACTGGCTGTAAGTATATAAATTAAAAACTTAAGTCGTCACTTGAGTTTTAAAATTATTTTACATATCACAATTTTAGTAGCAGACACACATTTATATATCTGCTATTAAATACATTTTTGAAAAATATCCTTTGCAGCCTTAGTTAATAATACATGCTTTGTCATATTACTTGATCATGTTCCACATATATATTTTAAAGTAAAAACTTACTTTATTTTCTTTAAATATATTTCTCCTTGAATCAACATTTGACTAATTTATTTTTCTATTTCATGGGTTCACCTTTTTTAGTTGCTCAATACAATCTCCTAGCAAGTGTTGAAGGTATCAATCTTCCATTTGCAGTATTGCTGCTCATAGTGTGCATGGGAATTGCAACTGCTGTCTTCTGCACATCTCAACAAAAACAACCGCCTAAGTATCATTCGGTAAATTGTAGAAATTAAATAATATGTCATTTATTCAATATTTGGAACGCTGCCGAGTAGTTAATGTGTCATTATAAACTGCAATCTTATTCTTGAAGTTAATGTCAACTTTTAAAAGTAAAACTCAGCAAACATAAAAATGAACTTTAATCTATTCATTTTTTTCTCATGATTTTCTAGTACTCTACTGGGTTTGTTCAATAAGTATCAGGACTGGTTCCACAAATCAAAATTTAGTGCAGTCATGATTACAATTACTTTATAATCTTCAAAATGCATTCCTCCTGCATCGATACACTTAGTTTGGTGCATCTGCCACTCCTCAGAAGCCCGCTGGAGGTTGGTTACTGGAATACTGTTGAGAGCCTTCGTTGTCGCCGCTTGAACTGCCTCGATGGAGTCGAACCGATATCCTTTGAGCTCCCTGTATTTGCGGAAACAAGAAAAAGTCAGGTGGAGCCAGTTCAGGGTTGTAGGGGGGGGGGGGGTGAGGCAACGTTGCCATGCCAAATTTCGTCAGCAGTTGCCACACAACAGTGACAGTTTTTGTTCCTTGCTCAAGACTTTCGGCACCAGCTTTGTGCACACTTTCCTCATCCCAAGATCCTCTGTTGCAATGGTGTAGATGGTTCCGACTGAAAGACCGGTCTCCTCACTGATATAGGCAATGGTTAAAAGCCTGTCAGAGTCTAAAACTTTTTTCACTTTGGCCACCTGAGCATCGCTTCGAGCGGTCGTCAGGTGTCCGACATGGTGCTCGTCTTCGACGAGCTCCCGGCCTTCCTTAAACATTTTTGCCCCTAAAAAACTCTTGTACAGCTTAAGGCATCCCTATAAGCGTGTATAATGAGTTCAAGGGTCTCCAATGCAGATTTCCCAAGTTTAACGCAAAACTTCACAGCGTAGCGTTGCTCGATGGTGTGCTCCATGCTGGCCCGATGACACCACAAACAATCACACGTCACAAAAATCCACCTCCTGTCTCGACACATGCCCAGAGATGATTGAACTAAAGTGCACCTGAGTGGTGGGGGACCCCTCTACCGAGCAGACCGGTTGGAACCCCATCCACAGCTCTGTTGGGGCTACAGCAAACCAGTCCCGATACCTATTGAACGGACCTGTATATTTTATCGGTGTATATTTAAGTTATGCATGGTAAAGTATACATATTAATTATAATTTATATCTTCAGTCTTGGATAATATTTGAAAAAAGAAATCCTAGAAAAATCTATGATATGTAACTATATTGGAAGGACATGATTCAAAAGAAATTTTTTAATTAAAATTCAAATTTTTTCACTACATTTCCTGTAAAATTAGGATTTTTTTCTTGAATAATTTTCCATGTTTATAAGAATATTTCCTAAAACCCATTAAAATCATGCCACATGGAAGGTATTGAATGTTTTTGTGGATCTTGTGGGTATGAATGGAGAATTTCATGTGGAAGTACCTGTGATAGCTAGTCGGTGGCAAATAATAGCATTGAGTTTTTGGTAGCGGAAGTTGACTTTAAATACAATGAACTGCTTTTCTTGCTTGGCTTTGGTTTGTTCATAACTACATTTTGTGTGAAATCGTTTGTAGAGCTTAGTCAAACAAGGCTGTTTGCACTAGCCAATGCATTTCATGTTATCACTCACTATTGGATGGCCTAGAAGTTTGCATACATTTATATCCATAATTTTTATTATTAGGTATTCATTGCTAGTGTCAAAGCTTCTCAGAGAATCTTAATTTTTATGATATTACTCATAATTAAAATAGATCCACTGCCAGGTCCAAATGTGAAATTGATATGCTATAGCCACAGTACTAATGAATTGATAGAAATCATTTGGATTTGGGAAATATCTGACTGAAGTACATCATTTTAAGATTATATTTAAAATTTATGGTGTAAAAAGTAATTGAAGTTAATTTTACTAATTCTAAACTTGATATTTTTTTCAAAATTAGGCTTTTGCATTCCTTGGTTTCATTGGATCTATCATTTTGATTTATATGGTGGCAAATGAAATCATCACCTTGCTTCGTGCAGTTGGTATTTTCTTTCAACTGAATGAAACTTCATTGGGTTTGACTGTTCTTGCCTGGGGCAACAGCATAGGAGGTAAGTTCCTATATATAAATATATTAATTTATGTGCACCAAAGCAAGAAACATACCACATATATGCCACTCAAAGTCATATGGATGTTACTTGAGGTATAGCATGCTAGTTTGGAGCAGGGAAGTAGAAGAAAGAGTTGAGCATCAACATTTTTATTTTGGTATTGATATTTACATACAATATGATGAGATATTAATATATATATATATATATATATATATATATATATATATATATATATATATATAAAATATTAATATAAATATGTATTATACCCATATACTACAGATGTACATCTAGATTATTTAAGGCAATAATATTTGGATGACATTAGACATTAATTCATTATGACCTACGGTTTTTAGTGAAGGTTTTGAAAAACTTGATTTTGAACCAGACATGATTTGAAAGCATTGAAACCTTTTGGACCCAGCCATAAAAATAGTGGTCAATAATGGCCATTCAATGGGATCACCTCTAGAAAGAGGTGGAGTTCTTTCTGGAAGAAGGATGAATCTAAGAAATAAATGGCTTTAAATGCTTGACTTTTTGTGACATGAGTATAAAATATTTTAGCTATTCATTTACATTTTTATTTCAATTCCATCCCATCCAGATAATTATTTTAAATGAAAACATTTTTCTGGTTTTACACTCAGAAAAACCAGGAGAAACGTTTTTCTTGCCTTGGATGAAGGTTCATGATACTATTAGCCATTGAAATCATTTAAAATTTTATAATTATTTCTACAAATAATAGTAAACTAAATAATGGAATAGATATTACTTTTCTGACAAAATGGGATTGGCCATTAGCTTCTAAATATGCTTGCTTGGTTGTATTAGAAATAAATTTGGCCCCAGACAAAGTGAGTACTTAGTGGGGGTTTAGGAGGAATTTTCACAGTATCCTGCCATCATTAATTTCTTTACTAGCAATTGTGCTCATTTTATATAAACTGTGTGTACACCATATGCTTCATAATTATTTTTCATATTTCAGATTTTGTTACTGATCTGACAATTGCTCGACAAGGTTATGAACGAATGGGCTTCTCAGCATGCTTTGGAGGGCCATTATTTAGTATCCTTCTTCTACATATATATTGTGGGAAAGCAGCAAAGGGAGGATTGTTAACATTTGGTTTGTTTCAAATCTCATGATTGACTCTTGAAAAGATAATAGCATTATTAAATCATGCATTAAGAACCGACCCATGTTAGTACTAGATATGGTAGCCTACCTGCCTAGGGCAGCTACCTTTTCTTTGTCTTCTCAGTATTTCATGAATGATTTTATTTTCACTCGTCCACTGATATTTAAATTCCGTGTTTCTGGAATTGACACTGGAAGCTGAGAAAATTATTTTTACGTCAAGTAGCAAGAATTTATTATGGTTTTTATTTAGTAAAACGTTGCTTTCCAGTGATCATGCTATTGAACAGCAGTATATTACTTTTTTCAACTGCATTAGTGAGCATTGTCTTGTATATTCATGATTCATTCATTATTTTCATAATATAGTAGCTTTAGACATTCTAGCACCTTTTTTATATGAATGAAAATTACTAGTGATGTTTCATTTCTTCTGAAAAAAATAGAATATTTTACTATTCAACAAATTAACTGCATATATATGTATGTTTATGTATGTATACATATTGTATGTATGTATACATATTGTATGTATGTATACATATTGTATGTATGTATACATATGTATATGTATGTATGCATATGTATATGTATGTATGCATATGTATATGTATGTATGCATATGTATATGTATGTATGCATATGTATATGTATGTATGCATATGTATATGTATGTATGCATATGTATATGTATGTATGCATATGTATATGTATGTATGCATATGTATATGTATGTATGCATATGTATATGTATGTATGCATATGTATATGTATGTATGCATATGTATATGTATGTATGCATGCATATGTATTTGTATGTATGCATGCATATGTATTTGTATGTATGCATGCATATGTATTTATGTATGAATATGTATGTATTCATGCATATGTATGTATTCATGCATATGTATGCATGCTTATGTCTCGTATATGTATGTATAAATGTTATTATTAAGTAATTTTCTGGTTAAGGTAGATTTTGGATGGACAAAACTACCAAATAAATATTTTGCGACTTCTAACAAAACAAAATCCAGCAACCTGCTCTACATCAAGTCCCTCTTCATCTCTGTGTACTTCCTTCCTCCCTTCATTCTGTCTAATATCCCTATACTGTTCCTGCCCTTTCTTCATTTGCCTATCATTCTCCTGTCTATCTGTCTTCAACACCCCACTGCTGATCAATAAGCCTTTCATCAAGTGTTCCTTTCTCCTCATGATTGTCACAATAATCCCCCCTCCTTGCCTACCATACACTAGCACCTAGCATTTCATTTATTTTCCTTTCCTTCCATTTTACCTCTTCCATCCTCCTCCACACCCACATTTCAAAAGTCTCCAATCTATGTCTATCCTCCTGCTTTAGTGACCATGTTTCTGCACCATATATATCTACGCTCCTTATCAAAGTTTTGATGAATATCTTCTTAGCAGCCTTACTCAACATCCCTGTTATCACCTCCCTCCTCCTTATGAAATCCTCTTTGCCTAGTGCAATTCTTCCCCTTATGGCCCTAATACTTTGACCATGTTGATCCAAAACACTTCCGAGATACGTAAACTGTTCTACCTACTCTAGTTTTTGCCCTCCTAATTTAAGGTTAACTTTGGCCTTTTTCTTTGTGGAGAATCGCATAACCTTTGTTTTACTAATATTAATTCTCATCCCATATATATCGCTCTGAATTTCCAATTCACTCAGCAATGCTTGCAACTCCTTGGCTGACTGACAAACTAAAGCTTGGTCATCAGCGAACCTAACTGATTTTACAAATTCCCCGCCAACTTTCATACCTATCACCAGCTCCTCGCAAGCCTCTTTTAACCATTTCCTCCACATAAACGTTGAACAGCACCGGTGATAATGGACAACCCTGCCTTACACCTCTTCCTAACACTGCCTGTCCAAACTCTCCATTCCATACTCTCACCTAAGCAGTCTGAGACATGTACAGGTTTCGGATTAGCCTTCTATCCCAATATACTATATCTATTTTCTGCAATATACTCATTAGTTTTCCCCAGTTCACTCTATCAAACACTGTTTTGAAATCTAAGAAATAGGCAAATACATCCTGATTGTATTCTATATTCCTCTCGATTAGTGAACCCATCACTGCAATGGCATCACGCACACCTCTCCCCTTCCTCAACCCCTACTGATCATCCCCTAAGTAATCATTTTCCCTACTTTCAATCCTTTTGCTGATGATCCTGAGAACAACTTTAGCCAAGTGGGAAATCAAACTTATTGTTCTGTAGTCCTCACATGATGCAGCCTTTACCTTTTTTGGAATAGGAACTAACACTGATTTCACAAAGTCTTCCGACCAGATTCCTTCCTCATAGATACTGCGAATCAGTCGATATAGACTCTTCCTCTCACATTTTCCTAAACCTTTCAGTAGTTCTGCAGGATTGTTGTCTATCCCCACAACCTTATTTGATTTCATCTACCTTAATGTCCTTTCTATCTCATCATCGAGTATGCCTGAACCTAAGCTATCTTCCTCTACGTCATGTTCCTTTTCTGTGCCTAATATTGGTGGCCTGAGTTCTTTACCATACAAGTCTTCCGTATATTCCTTCCATCTCTCTTGGATCAATTGTGTCAACTATTATCTTACCTGACTTATCTCTAACTGTTAGAAGAGAACTTTCATTCTTTCTTCCCGATATTGATTTAACCTTGCTGTATAGCGCATTAATTTCATCCTTCCTCTGCAAATTTTCCATATCTTCCACCATGCTTCTTTTGCTTTATTTGTTGGCTGCCTCAATTTATTATTTTAATCTTTGCACTTCCTTTTGCCCAGGTCTGTGTTTACATTCTTCCATTTTCTTCTCTCATCCATCTTTGTAATCATCTCATCCATGATCCATTGTTTCCTTGTCCTTTTCCCATTAACAGTTCCTATAGTTTCTTTTGCAGCTTTCGATTTCCCTTTCTTGATACATTTCCATTTTTCTTCAATAGTACTCAGCTCTTCACCCTCCATGATTTTCTCTACAACCTGCTGACTCTGCTTTGTTTTAAATCCATTTGATGCTTCTACATTCTATTTCCTAACCTACAACCCCTGTCTTATCTTTTTGAAATGGGCACTACCCTTCATAACAACTTAATTGTGGTCAGAGTCTGCATCCATGCAATTATTATTATCACATTATTCCTGAATCTGTGCCGAACCATAATATAATCTAACTGATACCATTCTGAGTCACCTGGCATTTTCCATGTATACCTACGCCGTTTTTGGTGTCTAAAACAAGTATTGGTGATGACTAACCCCTGTCTCCTGTGGAACTCAATTGCTTTCTCCCTGCAGTCATTCCTCGCACCTGAACAGTAGTCCCCTACCTCATCACCATCTCTTCCTTTGCCTATCATCGCATTCCAATTCCCCATCACTATCAAATGTTTCCCTGCAGGAACACACATGATTATGTCCTCTAACTGATCTTATATCCTATCAACTTCTTTCTCTTTATGATTGCTTGCTAGCATGTATACCTGAATAATGACCGAGTTCATTGGTTCTGCTTTTATCTCTACTAGTAATATTCTATCCATTGCTTATTCTATGTTTACTATGCTTCTTCCTACCTCTTTATTCAATGTTATGGCAACCCCTCATTGGCTCTCATTCCTGCCGCTGCATATTATTCTAGAACTATCACTCCAGTAATCTTTGCCATCCATCCATCTCACCTCACACAAACCCAAAAGATCTAAATTTTCTCTTCCCATCTCTTCCTTAATATTCACTAATTTTCATGTCCTCAACATTGTATGTATATGTAATCGAACTCAGACCCCTAATATATATATACATATTTGTGGGTTGTGGTAGTCCAGCGGATAGAGCGTTGTACTGCTGACCGGAGGGGCCCGAGTTCGATTCTTGGGCAAGGCCTGCAGCTCTACCCAAGCTATGTGATTTTTCAGTTACTGGATCTTCCTGGGAAACCATAACCGGCAGAGGGAAAGGAACTGGCTCCCCTACCCTGATGTGTGAATTTCACACGCCGTCGGGCGTAGTACTGGGTGAACTCTACCATCATCTACCAAACCGACCTTTGGGTTGATTACTGTTTTTATGGTTTTTAAATATGTTTATATATATGTTTATATATATGTTTATATATATGTTTATATATATGTACACATACATTTTATTTCATATAGCATTTCCTTAACTATGTGAATCTAGATTCTCTCTTAGGAATTGGCATTTCTTTTACCATTGCTAGTGCCCAGAATGATGGAAACCCAATACTGGTGAGTCTTGTAATTTATTAAATTCCCTTCACCAAGGTCTAACAAAACAAATCTTTTATAATGTCTGTAAAGTTAAATATGTTGATTTTGACATTGAGTTTAGTTAGTATAATGGAATATATTTATGTTACCTCTAATGCCATTATTGTTTTATATATTTTAGTTGACCTACGGAGGGCCTGCTCCAATTCTTACAGCATTCATATTCATTAGTTTGGCTAGCTCTTTTATTGCATTTCCTGCAATGGGATTTAGAGCAACTCGTTATTATGGATATTATTTAATTAGTATTTATGCTCTTTTTGTGACATTGACAGTGATTTTTGAATGTGGTTATCTACCTCTGCTCACCATGTTTAGTGATCCAGATGGTTAAATAGTTGCAAGCATTACTTTGTATGAGGTGATCTAATCATTCATTTAGTCTGTTATCCCAGTGCATCAATTCATGATGAATGGTCATGAAATATGCCTACCTCATTTCAAGGCAATACTGGTTGAGTAAAAATTTTTAGAGAGGTTTTATCGGGAAGAACTCGAAGAAAAGGCATCTGTGCCAAATTACAATGTTGATTGGCTTGTGGCAATGGTTATTAATTTTTGTGACTACTCTTATCTGTGTTTGCACAGTTAAATTATGCATTGACATACTATTTGATGGCTTGAAAAATGTTTGAATGCCTGCATTTAATGTATTTTATTCTCATGTAAATCATATTTACAAGGAATAAAATTAATGCAGGAGGTTGTAATTTCTTGAAATGTAATAAGCATTACCATCCCCAAGCCGAACAAATTGATTATTTATAGTTGAAAGGTAACCATTACAGATCAAATTCATTGTACATTGTAACATTAAATTATTTAAAGTTTATAAACTTTGAGGTCTGTTTTATCGTTTTATGAAAGATGTCTTAACTTTAATTGATTATGAAATAAATTATCTTCTAAACATTGTTTTAAAACCTACTTATTTATGCTAATGAAAATTTTTACTGAATAAGTGGATTTCCAATATCCTAACCATTTAAATTAGTAATCAGCCATTTGCAGTGGATAGGTACCTATACCCTGTTCAGGATAAACTGGCCAACTCTGCATTAAAGATTGAGTGGAGCAAAGGCGCAGCCTATTGTGCGAGTGAGTCTGGTCTATCTTGGCTATTATTAAAAGGGGATTTAAGACCCACTTGGAGAAGACACATGCAAAAATGGCGATTGGTAAAGAAAATAGTAAAGGGAAGGGGAGTTTCAAGAAGGCTGATTTCCTTCCCTCCATCTGTACAGGTTATCTTTTTTCCACTTGGTGTGCCTAAGAGAATGACCTCCCCTTGATGGCGAGTATCTGAAACTGAACTCAAATGAACCAAAATCAGCCCTTCCTCAAAATTTCTAGCTTGCTCATACCCCTGAAGCTAACCTATTCTCCTGCACAAAAAATACCCTCTCTCATGATGTTATCAGCCAGGTTAATACAAACACACTACTCCTCAATAAGATATTACATGAAAATATTGTTTTGAAAAATATTATTTATTGACATTGTGCCATGTTAACTCTATATACAGGATGCGGCGCTTAAATATGGACAAGCATGCGTTTTCTCAAATGAGATTTCCTCACCAGGTTAGCGAAACCTTTCCCAGACTCCTCCAAAGTATTAGACTTAGCCACAATGTCGTAAACAGTTGATCTGGGGTACCTGATGAATTAAACTATTTCACTGGGCGAATACCCAGCACGAACACTATCAATAATAGATTGATTGATCTCTTCGATTGCACTCTGCAGTTGTACGTAACATCTCGGCCATTTTGAGGTTACAACTGTTTGCTAGATGCCAATAACTTTCAAGAATACCAATCGCAACCTCCAGTGGAACTGCGATATGGTTGGAATATCAAGTTGAAATCATTCCAGATTTAAGTGCCACACCCTTTAGAATCTTATTCACAATACCTTATTTATAGAAGTAGTTTGGTTTGGTTGGGTAGTTTGAGGGTAGAGCCAACTTCATGATGCCATACCTTTGGTATGTGAAATTCATACATCACACACAGGAATGGGCATACTAGTTCCTTTTTTATGCTGCAATTGTCTTCTTATAAGAACTTATGTATTGTATATAGATTCTTTACCAGTTCATAACCATAGAAAATTATTAGGGTGGTGACTAGTGGCATTTATCTTAAATCAATACTTGAGGGTCACTTATGTTCATATTTGCAACAATGTTTGTTATATATTTCCAAAAAAGTAAGTTCAATGACTGGTGATTAATTATATATTAGTCCACAGTGAGTGTCCTGAAAAGGTATAAATATTATTACAATATTTCAGTTTCTCCTCCTTTTATTTGCTGATTGTATTATTACTGATATATCATTAATAAGGAGTACTTCAATATTTTCAAATAAAAAAGTATGTTCAACTTTTGTTAGGTACATTCAAGTAAGCCACCCACAAATACCTCTGGGCACATTTTGTGTTTGCCTAATTATAATGTTGGGGAAACACTGTTACATAAATAGTCTTGAACATAAATACGATATGTTCATCACAATGCTGAGATTATATCTGTTACAAGAGTGAGAGTCTTAGGTTAGGTAACTTAAAGCAAATACTAACTGAATATGTAGGTAATTATCCATGTAATATAATAATGCTGCCATTCTATTTGATCTCATATCATAAGTGATGCGGGAAGGGAAAAATATTAAACCACTGATTCTTATCAAAATCCACTCATCTTCTCATCAAGGAGTATTGACAGTGTAAATAGCAGGGGATGTAACAGGTTTACCAAGACATAGGTATATGGAATGAAGAACACAATGTATTTTTCCACTTCTTTATTTTGGTACTACTAGTTTCTACACTTAATCATCATCATCAGGTACAAATTCAATCAAGTTCAACACTGGGGAATAAGCAGTTTTACTCAATTGCATGTACTTTCACTAACCTCATGTGATATTTTGTCAAAACCCTTTGTGCATGACCGCATTAGAATGTCATTAAATAATGTAGTGCTCATTAAAGTATAGCTTGCTTTGCTTTGTCTGTTTTTAAAATTTCCCTTCACTCCCTCCTCTTTCTGTGGGGGGACCCTCTTGCTACCTGCAGTGTTGGGTCACATTTCCTACCTGTCCTCTTAGTGAAGTAACCTATTATATGTTGCATGTCCATGAGGTAGTGGAATTTTGCCTTCTTACTCGGCAAATTCTAGCTTGCACCTTATTGGATAAATATTTGCTACATTCCAAGGTGCAATTGTTTGTTAGTTGATAGTATACGTATTTGCATGCATGTTTGTTGAAAGAGTTTTTGCATGAATGCATATGCCACTGTTGGTGTAGGTTTGCATGGATGTGTTGATATAGTAAATGGTTTAGTTTTATTTTACAGGTGGTGACCTAACACCCCCCGCCACAGGCCCTTGCGGGTTTTGTATAGATGTAGATTTGTAGCCTGACTGGGATCATTCATAACTATTTTCTGTATCATCAGCATATCATCTTAGAGTACACAGTTCTGTAGTTGCTGTAGGTCGTTCATTGTTTAAAATAAGTTGCCCAATCACAGAGCCAGATCTCAGTGCACCTAAATTAAAATCAAGAAATTCCGTTTGCCATTAACATGTACAATGTATTTTCAATTGGACAAGAAAAATGTTATTTTATTGTAATTCTTGAAAATTATGCCTGAGAATTACATCGTTATATTCAATCAGATAAAGGCAATAAATCGCGAAGGGTGGGTGTCAGGCAAATTATTTTCAAAAGACTCTAGTACTTTTCCTTTTCAGTACTCGAGAACTTTCAGTAGTGTAGTCGTTGATACGCCTTCAATCTTCCGGTTTCTCACAATCAATCATTAATATATTGGAAAGTTGCTAGAAACTAATAAAGAGGCCAAAATGTAATTTAAACCGGCAAAATAATTCGAACATTAAAAACTTTGAATATACTATGACAAATTATCAGAACATTGATCGTTATTACACTCTAGACATCATAGAGAAGACATGACTGCTACAAATGTTTCTTTGAACTGGCGCATCGACCCGTATGCTGTGATATGACGGGTGTGAAACTTCTAATGTTTTAATTGAGCAAAAAATTGGCAAAAATGCATCCGTTCTTCGCATTAGCGTAAAAAATATTTTTAAAAATCACTGTGATGCAGAATTTGCATGCACATTGTACAGTAAGTTAACTGTGGTTTTATAATGTTGTTTGATTGTGATAGATTATTTATAGTCGGATTTTTAATCGAAAAATTCTCTTAATGGCTGATGTTAATCGGCTCCAAGATGTTTTAATTTAAGATACACTTCATTCTGTCGCATTACTTATTGACTTGTACTACGAAATAATATATTTCCACCGAACTGTTAATCAAACTTTCGCTGAGCTTAAAAGCAATGCTGTTCAATTGTAGTCCACTTTTAATTAGTCTTCTGCTCGATTGGGACATTCATCCTTAAATTTAGACAAGAATCTTTTTAAGGGCTCTGTGCATGATATTTATCATTCGGGTTTTAGTTAAGAAGGATAAACGGTTAATTTTTCGAAGTGACCGGTGCACCTCCACAAGTACTGCGTTGTTTCTAGAGAAGAGAGGCGACATTGTTTCAGAGAGAATTGGATCTTAATCGTTGCAGGAGAAAATAGCGATATTCATATTCTCTGTACAAAGCATTGTTCAAGGATCATGAAAAATAAAGAATTAACCTTGTTTAATGGCTTACTCACTGGAAGTAACCTTGTAAATTGATTTCAGGAAAATTTCTGTAGAAATGTTGAAAGCCTTATACGACTTCAAAGCATCGCTTCCAAAAACTTTAAGTTTTCGCGAAGGTGAATTGTTCGTCTTGCTGCAATCTAATGTGAAGCAGAAAAATTGGTGGCAAGTTGTCAATGCAAGTGGACATGTAGGCTACATTCCGTACAACTATGTTGCACCCATTGAGGTACATACCTTTGGAAATTGAGTATAGTTTAATTGTTATGATAATATTATGTAAGATCATCCAGCCCCATTGTTGTTTTAAAATAAAATCATATTACAGGTTACTCCCCAGTTCTTCAAAGAATTTATAGATAAGTGTTTAACCAATGTCGATCAAGAGCCTGATTCCAATGAGAAAGAAGCTGTTCAAGGAAATGAAAAGGTTGCCAATTCTGAGGGAGGATCTGGGGAAAGGAAAGAGGTAGCTCGCAAACTAAGAGAGCGACTTGAAGCTCTAGTTGTCGATGGTGATGGTGAACAGAGTGCAAAAAAGAAAAAAGCACCTGCACCACCTCCACCAAGGTATGCTTTATGAAAATCTATGATTTGACTATTTTTTATGTTGCTCCTGAAGCATTTATTAGACTTTGATAAACATATGATAAGGATACTTAAGTCATTGATCAATAATTATCAATTAGTGAACTCTTGTAGTTGTCATTCCAACAATTATGTTTAATATTTTGGGTGTCCCACTTGCCCAATTTTGAATGTTACTATTGTGATTTTTACTCTTATGGACCAAAGTTTACAATCTACCTGTTGGAGATATTGGTTGTTTAATGCCATTTTTCCAAATTGACAACATCATGAGAAAATGAGAGATAGATGTGGCAACTTATAAATTCAGAGAAAATTAGGGAAAACTGTTAAAATGGTCAAAATTTGGGAATACCATGGAAATAATAAAAGTCATGATTGGCTCTGTCCAATGAGTCAGTCATACCCAAGTGTTTCCCACAGTGATTTGTAAGCCCACTGTCTTGTTATTAAGTAGGGATTTTTGTTGATTTGTTTTGATTGCTACCCTATTAAAATTATTTTTGCCAATTTATGGTAAATTTATAGGTAAGGTGCTAAAATGTAATGTTGCATCCTGCCTTAATCATTTCTATCCCATTTTCTCCACTCCTTAAATGGCTCATTTACTGTGGAGCTTCTACCAACACTAGGGAGACTGAGGACAAAAAAATTTCATTTATTATTGATACGAAGATCAGCACTTAGAAATTCTGGGCAACATCTTATTCTTGCTTCCTTGGTACATGAATAAGAATTTATCCTTGATACCATCAATATGAAATGCCTCAATTAAGCTCTGTAACTTTCCTGGAAACTGGAATATTTTTATCTCCTTTGCTGGGGTGTAGCCAGGTATGAGCTCAAATAAACTCCAGGTAATGACTCAAAATGAGCAAACAACAAATCTACAGGATTAAACTTCTAATTAGATTTCATTACATTCATAATGACAAAGATGGAACTCATCAAAACTTAGATCTCAATCAAACTTTTTATCCTGGCGTTGATAAATGTAAATAACTACACCTTTTTGTACCTTGGTGTTTCAATGCCACAACACCATGCCTGAATCTTCTTCATTTGTTTAAGTTATTTATTTTATTTATTTCACATTAATCCAAAAACAGCTCTTTGACATTTACATCGGACAATTAACAATTTCATATCAATAGAAACAATTACAAACACCCAAGCCCTTGATGAAGAAAAACCCACCTAAGTGGGAATCAAACCGGTGACCTCTAGGTTGGCAGGCAAGGACGTTACCCCACTGCCACTGGGGCCGGCAGTTACACCCTAGAAGAGCTCTTATGCATCTTAAAAATTTTGGCTTTAATGCTTATAGAGAAAGGAATTTGAAATTTTGGGATGGTGTCAGAAAGGAACAAAATTTCTTCACAATTCCAAGTGGGGAGGAAGGAAACATTTTCATAATTATGATATGACTGTACTTGATGTTAATTTTGATTACATTTTGTGCATGGCCCAAGAATAAATTTCACTAATTAGGTAATACAAACAAATTTATTGGCACTCAAATACTTCCTCCAAAAGTGAATGGAAAGAGATAGAAAGAATCATTATTTCTGAAAGTTGAAGTTCTGTTAATTGAGGCTACATAAGATAACTTAGCATATTCAACATTTTTGGTGACTTAATTTGAATCTTGTGAAGGATGTTAGAAGCAAAAGAATCCATTTTCTCCAGTCTTATTTGCAGGTAAGACTTTTCTTGTTCTTAGGAAGACCAAAATGGTCAAGCTCAGCCTTCAATATCTGCTCATTCCTTGTTGTATGCCCCCAAATGCTAGTTGCCTAAATGGCCCCATTTCATTTGACAATTTTGAATGAAATTGAACAATAAAGATATTTTTAACTTGGCAATGCTTAAAAACAAGGTGCATGAAAAATTGAGTTGCAGAAGTTAAAAATGTTAAGTGATCATTGAGTGAGTGAAGATGATCATTTAGGGCAATTTCACTGCATAAATATTGTGTATTTATGTAGATATTCAGGTATTGATGTGAAAAAAGAGGATTAGGTAATCACTAATTCTGCTCAGGACTCATTGGCTCAGTCACCATGAATATAATGACTTAGACTCAGTGCTTCATGACTGGGTCCTGTTGAAGCATTGAGAATGATTCCTTTTCCATTTATTGATAAATATTTTGAAAGGACCTGCAAACTGTTAGCAGTAACAAATTTATGTCCTTTGAACAGAATAATGAATTATGCAAGTAAAAATCTTGTCAGATTATTGAAAAATTGGCTAGGAAAATAATTAAAGCTGGCATTTGGTATAACCCTTGCAGGGAAGAATGAATTGTAACCCAGAAAGGGATATGAAACCAACATTTTTTCAGTGATAATATCTTTGAAAATGTTATTGAATGTAAAATTCTTGTTTCAATTCTATTCATGCATGAGTTATAGATCATTATAAAAATTCTTGAGTCCTGAAAATATTCTATATCTTATTGAAGGGTTAAATGACCCCAGTTACAGTTCATAGATATGAAATGGAGGAGCAGTTTGTTTTGTCACATACATACTTCATACAGAAGGTATATCACGTCTGTGACTTCTTTGTTTTGATATACACCCCTCTGCAATTCTGTCACACCCCAGATGCAGAATTATGGTGACTCAACAAATAAAATTCCCTGTTTCACTGAAAATCCAGAACAAAGTTTTTTATGAGCGTTGATATTTTTGGAAAGAGGATCTCACAGGTATGAGTTAGAACAAATGGCTTTTTGATACTATATTGGCTCTAAAGAAATAGTACATCCTCATTCTGTGAGCTGTTTTTTAAGCACAAACATTATTGTTAACAGTTTCTTATAAATAGTTTGGTCTGTTGGAGTTTATTAATTTAAACACAGATGTGCCCTAATGTAAATTAAAATCATAGCAATGTTGCTTTACATGCAATACTAATTTGTTTACCCCAAAAATCACATATGTTCTTAACCTTCTTATAATTTCTTCAGAATAATTCAATATTCTATATTTTATGCTGAAATTACAGGTATATTTCATGGGGTGACATGAGAAATTTGGAACCACAGAATGTTCTAATTGCAGTAAACCTTAAAATCTACCTCAGGATAATTGAGCTCATGTGAAAACCTATGACCTTCAATTATGAGTAGCAATTGAGAGACTTGTCTTCGAGCATCTTTTTTTGCAAAACATGCAATTTGTTAAACAGGTCTGTTCAGGTTATCTGATGTCCATTAATGAAATGGAATTTGAAATGGAAGATGACCTTAACATTGGAGTATTTAAAGAAAATATCTACCAACAATTTCTTTCAAAGTTTAAAATCATAAATTTTATGGTACATACGTAGGTAAAATGAAATTTGCTTAAGAAAAACTATGTGAATAGGAAGAAACCTTAGTGACTCAGTCAAACCAAGGCCTGACAAATAACTGAAGGGAGGCCAAACATTATGCTTTACCGTAACTCTGGTTTTACATTGAATTGTATTTTTAAATGATTTTTGTCTCAAATTTTTATGCTGGTTATTAGTACTTTTATACTCCCCATTCTTGAATGTATGCCCTAAAAATTAAGATTCTCCATAGTGAAATAATTGTTAATTTGGAGTAAATTGCTTTTATTTTTTTTATATTTGTGTTATTGGTATTTACTTTCCTAATTATTAAAAATAATTCACTTCTTTTATCCGCAAATATTTGTACATTAACAATGTAAATTTTATTTCAGGTCGCCACTTAGCAGTTTAACTCAAAAGAGAACATCCTCCTCAACCTCACTTACAGTTACTTCTGTTCCTGATGGTAACTTAATTTGTTTTTTAATATGTATTTTATTACTGATTCATGCTTTTCATTCCTTCAGGCATCAGATAAAACATGAACTATGTACGTATGCATATTCACTTATAGGGTTAAAGAGTGAGGAAAATATTAAATAAGAATAAAATTTGACATGCATCACATACTAATCAGATCATTTTCATTCGTCATTTCATACTAATCATCAGATTTTATGCTCAAACTATCTCATTTTTTTTGCTGATATTTTACCTCTTAGAATTTTTAACTTCACAGCAAACAGAATAGTGGATAAAACTTGGTGATGCTGAATGCATTTTTGTTGAATTAAGCCAAAAAAATGAATTTCAAGTTAATATTTTTAGTGTCAAATGTGTTGATGAATACCCCCTAAGGTGCCATGGAAAATTTGGTAATGCTCTAAACAACTCTCCAGATATGCTTGGTAAATAGACAATCAGAGTTATAGCATTCATATTTGACAACCATTTCTAATATTCAACTATTCAGAAATGTTAATGGTCTGGAATGAATGCACCAATATCAAACTTATAATAATGTAATTATTTTGCATGAATAAATTTTCTCTAAAATGAGAGGTAATAGAATTTATTAGTATTGCGATGTAGAGCTTAATTTACATACTCTGGAAAAGTCATTAAAATTTAAGGAAGATGCTGTTTGAAGGAGGCTATATTTTCAAAATGTAATTTTAGGCCGGAGAAGAATTTTTTTTGATCAGTCAGATTCCAAATCTGAAATTTTTAATTTGTAGCCAGTCTGCTCTGTGGACATGAATTTGATAGTATCATTTTTAGTACTGACTTGTTGTTTTTAATTATAAATAGAGGATTGTCATTGAGAAAAAAATGATGTAAAATTAATGAACATGAATATCCAGATGAAATACCATGAAAAGAGATGAGATCTTGGGTAACCATGGTGTGAGCATTATGCTTAGATTTATTCTTTGACGGGACATATCAAACTACATCATTTTCTAAGTTTATTGTAGTTCTCAAACAGGTGTCTCTTATTTTCTTAATTATCAACAATTTGACTTCAATTCTATGATCCTATAAATTAATTATGTTGATTACATATAACTTTTTTGTTCGCTAGCAATATATGTTGAGTCTAATAAATACGTATCTACTCAGTATGTGTAAGTCATATGAATGTTGTACATTCCACCCTACTCTTAATGACTTTGGAAGTGGCACACATTTGATCTTCAATATCTTTCCTCATTCACAGAACCTTAGTTGGGTTGTTAGCAATAGAGAATTTTGGTTGATGTTGAATTTTTTATCTTTAGCTCTTTTTGTAGAAAGTTGAATAATGTTTATTAATACTAACAAATAATGTCTTATGTAAATACCTCTTAGGAAATTGCAACTCAGGAAGTGGTAATAGCCAAAATGAAAGTGAAGTTAAAAAAATTGAAGCAGTTAGCAGTGCGCCTCAGGCAGGCAAGATAGAGAATGATTCCAGTATTCTCAGTAGAGTTGATGTGCCAAAGATTACCTACAGGTAAGCAATCCTTTTTAAAAAGAAATTTTTGGTAATGAATTATATCAATTTTGTCTGCAGTATAGTTTTGACCATATGTTACCAAAGTAAAATGGAACCTGATGCATTTTTATATAAAAAGTTATAATTATCCGTTTATGGGCATTCCAACACATGTTATGTGCTACAATGGCTTAAGATAATTAAAATATGGTGCAGAATTTCTCTAAGAATATAGGCCCAATTTTTCTTTCATTTTCTGGCATGGTCTTTCATACTGGAAAGATGAAAATTTGGGTACAAAGCTGCATTGTCATTCACAAATTATGATAATTACCTGTTATCCCTGAACGTGTTAAACAAAGACATCCTCTGTTAGTCTCCCCTTCCTTCTTCCTAGATGAACTCCTTGATATTAATTCCTTACTCAAAAGTGCAAATGATATTAGGGACCATATAATGAAGTGCCTTGCATCTATTGAATTAAAACCTATATGAATAACTGTGTGCAGCAATAAATCACCCTGTACCAGAGTATTCAATGATACATGTGCTCTTAAAAAACACAAAAAAATGCGCTCCAGTCCATAAAAAAATTCAATCCAGTGATAAAGTATTAGAATAGTATTTAGTTTGTCCATTTTCATTTGAAATAGTTTTTGAGCATCATTTGACCTTCCCCATCCTGGCTTTCCTCTGCATGAAAATTAAGCTGCCTTTTGATGAGTTTCTAGTATGAAGACGAAAACCTTACAACTTTTCATTTCCTTTAAACAAAGAACACTATGCCAAAACATCAGTTTATATCAGAATTTCAAATGCCATTGGGTTCAGTATTAGGTGAGCTTTACCTCTGCCAAACTAACGCTTAGGTTGATTACTGTGGTTGTTTGGTGTCTGGTATAATAATTTTTTTCTCATTTTTAATTGCTACCAAGGAAAAGTGAGAACATATTTTTTTCACAGCATTTATAAATAATTGAGAATACATTATCCCTTATAATTGTGGAATGTATACATCATACTTTGAACTTAGGTATTCTTTGATAGTCATGCTGACCACATTGAATTCTCACATATTTTTGAAAATTCATTGAAATTTCTTTGAAGCTAATATACAAGAAATCCACCAACATTAACACACATTCTCTCTTCATTTAATTTTAATATTTAATGCCTATAATGTTTTTCAATAACTATATATTGTATAGTGTACCTCCAGATGCTAATGAATGTTATGCAATGATTTTATTTAGGCTTGTTGAGGAAGTGCGCCACCAGACACACCTCAGTCACAACTTTTCAAAAGTTGCTGTACAGGTTGTAGTTGAGGAATTGGAGCGTCAGCAAAACCTTTTGCAAGAATCAGCATCCCTAAGTCATTCTTCCCAATCATCGTCTTCCTCCATTTTGAGTGCTGTGCTGGATTTGCTTACAACTCCTCCTCCAGCCTCATTGTCCAATTTTGGCTCATCTGAAAGCACGACTGAAAGTGAAACTTCTAAGGATGCCCCTACTGTAAATGATGTTACGGGTCCTAGGTAAGCTAATTTTTCAGCTTGAACCTTTGTTCATGTATGCTGAATAAAGTGCTTAGGAAATTCTTGAAATAATGTTTAATTCTATCCAAAAGACACATTGTGTGTACAATTGATTTCAAAATTTTGCATTCAAAACATAGAAAGCTCTAGTGTGTTTTTGGTTAAATTGATAATATTTATTAATAGAACAGTTCATTTGTGTGAAGTTAACAGCAATTCTGTAAAGCAAATTCATGCATAAATAAGCCCCTCTTAAAGTGGTGTTAATTTTGAGTTCCTGAATTAACAGGAAATACTGTTATATTTGCATGAAAGTTTTTTTCACATCAAAATTAATTCAAGACAAAAATAGCAATCAAAGAGGCTCTAAACCTTAGTTCTACAGGTGATAAGCTTTTTCTTTTTGGGCACCAATGTTTTAGAAAAGCCCTTGCATTGATTCACACTACTCCAGAATATGTTTAGATAAGGATTCAGGAGGAAGTTAGAAAAAGGGGTCAAACACTTCTCATTCAAATTAAATTTTGCTTAAATGTTACTAGTATTTAGTATGGAGTACTTGATTTAGTCCACCAGAAATTATATAGATAGTGTTTTAGTAGTCCTGTGCTTCATACCAGAACTTCGTGATTCTAATGCCTCTGTTATTTTTATTGGTCCAATTGCTTGATTTTGTTTTTAAGAGCGTCAATTTAAATTATTAATTATTTTTTCACACTCCAAAAATTAAAATGGGTGTTGAATTCGTCATTGTACAACTTTTTTATTGGTTTTACTTTTTCAACTCAGGAAATGAAAGCCCTTTCATGTATCTTTCTTCTCTACAGTGATAAATCTACTACTGATGTTTGGTGGGGTCTGAGGCCTGATCTACTTTCTGAATCATACGATGCACATCGTTTGCGCCATCTATTGAGAGAATTAGCTGTTGTTCGTGAGGATGAGCAGCAGAGAAGTTGGGCTGTGCATGAAGATGAAATACCTATCATACAATGTGTGACTGAGCTCATCTCAATATTGGTAAATATCAACTCAGTATGCCTTTTTTTAAAACTTCAAATTATGTCTTTGGGTAACTTTTCATTGGGCTTTTTCCTATATATGCAATTATTATTATATATCTATGTGTTCTTCATCACATTATGTAAATCATTTAAGCTTCAGATAAATATCCTACCTGATGAGTGAAGAATTTCAGTGAGAATCTTTCATTAATTTCTAGGAAGATGCAGATGCAAATGTTTGCAGATTGGTTCTTTGTGAAGGAGGGTTGAGTAGAATATCATCTTTAATAGAGTACTTTCAAATGGAGACAAGGTGGTCAATTAGGAATTTGCTGTTGAAATCTTTTTCTATAATGTGTGACCTTCACAGGACACCAACTATACTAATGCTCAATTCAGTGCTTCCAATGGAATTGGGAAGGTTAGTTAATATTTATTCTTCATCTTTTCTATTTATTTACATTTTCAATACATTTTAAAGCATAGTGTAGTATATAATAAAGAGAGAGTAATTTTGACCTAATAATGTTTCTGTAAGTTATTTTTCTAAAACTTGTATTTGTAAAAGAAATAGTTTTTAAAACTTTTCATTTTTATAATAAAGCTATAATTTGAATTTAATTAAGAGTTTAAAATTGCTCAATATTTATGTTGATGCCTGAGATTTAATTTTGAGTGAATTTTAAGACTGAAGTTGTTTTAAGTCAGGGGATTAGTATGAGGAGAGAAAGGAGAAGCAGCTGCTGCAGAAAATCCCCTTGCCAGTTGTTAGTATCTAATAGAAAACATGACTGTAAAATTTTGATGCAGGTTTGTCTATGATTAGCCGAGCAGGCATTTTGCTAGGTTGCCTGAAGATAGGGTCTGGGAGATATATGTACACAATATTTTTGTGTCATAATTGATTAGTCAAGAGTGCAGAAGGAATTATATCAATGACCACCAAGTTATTTTCCCATACAAATTTTGTGCAATATATAATTTGATAGGTATGTATTTGTAGTACCAAATGGATCATCATGGAAAAAATCTGGGTCAGTTTGAAGATGGTCCTTCAATGCACGGCAAGTTCCAATTTGATTCTCTCTTTGCTGTTCAGTCAGGACCTTAGGCATGAATTTTGCAGTGATCCTTCTCATCTTCAAATCTTCCTATAAAATTCACCAAACCAATCTCCATGTTATTTCAGATAACTTACTAATCTCTTCAATAGTCTGTTGTTGGTCTTCAGGCATGGTTACATTAACTTTTTCAACATTTTTGTCAATTCTAGAAATTGATGGATGTCCTGAGCAAAGTTTGTCAATGAGTGACATTTCAACACCTTTGAAATGAGAAAACCATTGGTACACTTTAGTTTTTCACATAGCACAATCCTTGTAAGCTGTTTATAACATCACAGCAGTTTCTGTGGTATTTTCCCCGAGCAGGAAGCAAAATTTCATTGTGGTGTGCTGTTCACTAAAATCCACTCTGATGAAAAACAAGGAGCAAGGGAAGCTGCTTATACAAAATGAATTGTTGTGACTGAACATAACCCTCCCAGATGGCAACAATACCTTTCTAGAACTCTTTGTGCTGTGCTCCACTAGTGGAAGGCAGTGTATTATGTAAGCTCTGCCAATTGCCCTGCTATTCTGGTTTTGGGTACCCCCTCCTACGTATGTATAAAAAGAGCAAAAAATTCTATAGTATATCTAAACAAAACCTGGTAATATCCGAGTAACAAATACTTTTGGGAAAAAGCTATAAAACTAATGAGGAGTTGTAAAAGAATCTAATTGAGTTCTATATGATCTTGACAAAGTCAAATCAAGGGATGAGCCAATAAGCTTTTCTTTAAATTTTGAACACGAATTGGATATAACTATTGGATTACTATTATGTCTAATTTACCCTAGTAACTCTTATCATCTTTCATGATTGTGCATTATTTGCAAAATTCTTTGAAATTCACGATGAAATGTCTACCACAGTAAACATTCTCAAGAGCGGAAGTGGAAAAGTTTACAGTTTGATTCAAAATAATACAAATATAAAAAGCATAACTTATAATAGCCTACAATCGCACTCTCTATCTTATTCTTGATTTATTTAGAAGAAGGGAAACTCAATTTTTCTGGCATTGAGTATTAGATATTCAGAATCAATTTTTCTTATTCCAGGGGTGGTTAAAATAATAAGAGCTTTCTGTATCAGTTGTCTTTAACTACAAATCCTTGAATGAAACTATTTTTTAATGATATTTATGATAAGTAAGAATAAACCCAAGTATCAGATAAATTAAAAAAAAATGTATTTTAAGATTAACAAAGGGACCTGTTTAATACACTAGTACTTGTCACAGTATCCCCTGCATTTAATTTAAAATATTAATATTATTATTATTTCTATGACTGCCCATAATAGGTTTATCTTAAGGTTACTTCTTATAATTAGACCTAAAATAGTTATAAGTTAATAAATACTAGCATTGCATCCATTTTATACTTAATTGTTACAGAGATATGAAAAGTAATCCAAAAGATGTTCCACGGTTAAAACTAAGCTCTCTCCTGCTCATAAGAATATTTTCAATTGGAGAAGTCATGCCCATTTACCATTTTGGTGAGTATACCTTCAATAATTTATTATTACGTATGTTAAGTTACACTTCCTGATATAGTTCCATTTACTCCTTGGCACAGATCGTCAATCACTTTAACCTGAGCTATTGGTCAGGTTTAAGGTGATCAAAATTCTATGTAATTAGGTCTTCCTGAGCAGGTTGGACCACCCTTTGTTGTTCTAAAAAGTATGACACTGTATGATGTATCTATTTATTATCTGTTGTGTATCTCAAGGAAAACATTGTCCCCTCCAAAAGGGTGCGTAATCATAACACTAGGGCTAAGACTAACATAGATATTCACCATTGTAAGTTAGCAGATATACATTAATTTGAACAATATGTTACCCAGTTCTCCTGGTAATGTTGACAGTGAAATACTTAGAATGGTGTTAGAGAAATGACTCATTACCATGCCTTTATACATATTCCCTAGATGAATATTTTGACCTCAATTTTGGAAGTATTAATGTTTCATCTAACGCTACTTTTATTTTCTTTGCATGTGCAACATGTACAAATGTGTATTTTTGACTGTATTTGTATTTTTAATTGCATGTATTTATGTTATCTAGTTCAATTTATTTTTATGTTCATTCATACTGATAACATCCGTCGTAGCTGAGTGCTATGCCATGGACAACTGAAAAATGTCATCATCTTTAAGTTAACTTTTTGCAGGTATTCTTATTTCCCTGTGGACCTCATGAAGAAATCCCACAAAAATGGCTTGAATGTGAATTGACATATGGTATTTTCTCTCCATAAGACTTGGGAGAGTGAATGGAATTCGTGTCAGTTTTGTGCAATCAAGGGTTTAAAAACTGAAAATGGAGCAATGACTAGCAGATTTTGCTCTTTAATCAGTTAATAAGGAAACACCAATGTCTGAATATGTCCTATCATGAAGTTTGTGGTGCAGAATCTCCAATAATAGTGAAAAGGTGAAGCACATGAGGAAAGTGCCACAATGATAATATATCATGTGCATGTATTTGCTTTAGTGCCTAAATGGTGCCCTGATAATGAATCCGTAAAAATGGAAAAAATTGTTTTGTGTGTTATTACATTGCAGAACCATAAATTATGTATTTTCCTTGGTACCGATTCCCCATGACTTTTCATGGACCATATTGTTGCTCAACAACTTGAGAAATGTATTCATTTTTTCTACTCCAGACATCTCTGAAGTCTGTATGCTCATGGAATACTGATAAGCCAATCTTTGATTTACATCAGGCAGAACCCATAGTTACAACAAGACAATGCCCAAATAAGACTAGTCTTTTACCCTTAGGATATGGGACAGGCTTATCCAACTGACTAGTCTGGCTGCCTGTCACTGAACTGATTTATAATACTTGCATTGGTATCCGAGTTAAATATTTGGTGTTACAGAGCAAAGAAGATTTTGGCACATATGTTGGACTATGACACCACAGTGAGGGAGTTTCTTTCAAACTAGTTTTGTATGGAGTATAAAATTGCCTATAATTTGTTGGTACTCTTTTAAAGGTTTACGGAGTGGAGGTTGAAATTTTTTCTCAAACAGAAATTATCAGCTTAATTTTGGGCAAAGCTCATAATCAAGATATTTCATTGGTCTCCCTTAGTTTGTTCTCCATCTTTTCCCCAACCCACATGTCAAATGCCTCCAATAAATGTTTATTCTCATATCTCAGTTATTATGTTATGAACTCTCACAAAATCATGCTCTATGTCACATTATTTTCTGTCTTTTCTTAGTGTCTTTAATTACAATAAGTGAATCTGTCATCATTACAGTCCTTTTTGTTCATTTGGAGGTTTCCTCAGTGTGAATTTGATGATCTCTGCATTTTTCTTAGGTTTTCTCCTCATTCGTTGACTTGGATTGACAACAGTTTCACCTGAAATCCAGCTGGCATCTTCAGGGCAAATGTTGATGGCTGCAGTTTTTGCCACCTTTATATGGGCCATCCTATCTTGGCAACTTTCCATGCACTATGTAGTGGATATTTGTATTGTTGGTGGAAATTTTTTGATGGTCTTAATATTTTAATTGCCTTCTTATAATTCTAGAATATTATCGCTCCTCTTGGATATTATTAATGCTGCTTCAAATTTGATACCATGCCCTGGTTCACTTCACTCATGTTCAGAGGAATTCTTGTCAGCCCAAGCCAGAAAACTTAATGAAAGCCTGAAAAACCTGTGGAGCTTATATAGTTCTTTTTGTTATGCCCTTAATACTGTACTTATCATTGACTGTAAGAGCCGTCAAAATACATAAGCTCTTTAACCTGTTCAGATTTATGCTTTCTCAATTAGCTTTAATATTTCTTGAGAAATTCATTTCTTTTATTTTCTCATGATTCAATTTCATCCTAAAACTCTTACCGATTTTAGAATGAGCTCAACAAAAACCTAGGTGACCCGCTAGCTATTGACTAACCATCAACAAATCTCATCAATTTAATTAACTTCCCACCTTCTTGAATTCCTTCCACAAGCCTTTTCCATGCCTCTTTGGCCATTTCCTCAGTGCTTGTTTCAATCTCCAATCACTACCCTTGTGCAATTTGAGTCATGGACAAATTTAAAATGAAGCGCTCAAGCCTCCAGCATACTCTGGTAGTTTTGCATTTCTTTCACCCACTCTTCCCTGTGCTGTGGCTGGTGCATTTTCAAAATCCTCAAGAAAGCACAAACATGACTATATATTCATGTATTTAGTCATTTACTTTCTTTTATAATATTTGTTAATATTTGAATTATACCTCTGATGTGTGCAGAAGTAGTCTGATGGGTCTGAAGTCCATACCTGCTGCTGCTCAAATTTTTTTCAGAAAGGGATTTAATAGGGATGAAATTAAAAGATGAGCACCAAAGAATATCTTTTGGTCACACTCCTTCTGCATACCATGAGAGTTGTTCAATAAGTCCTTGGAAAAAAATAGTAAAACAAATTGTTTTTGGTAGATATTTTTCAATAAGGTCTGCTTTTAGCCTGATGCACTTTTCCCAGCATAAAGTTTTTAAGCTGCCCAAATAGTAGCATTTTAGAAGATCCTCAAAACAGGCTGTGTGTTGGCAATGACCTCCTTGTTTGAGGTAAATCGTTTTCCCCCCCAGCCATTTTTTCTAGGGTGGAAATAGAAACAAGTCACTGGGGCTAAAATTGGCTAATACAGTGGATGCTGTTGTAATTCGTACTTGGAGTCCATGATACTTGCCATTGAAACTGTGCAGGTGTACCCCCATGGATTGTCATGATGAAAGAGAATTTTTTCATTGCAAATGGGGACATTTTTCCTTGATTTCTTTACTTAACTAGTGCAATAATGTGTCTTTTGCCAGTGATCAATGTAGATGATTCTGTGTGCATCCCAAAAAACCTGGTTGGCTGATTTCACCATCTTTACCTTCTTTGAAGCCAGATCGCTTTTAGAAACCCACTGTTTTGACAGTTCCTTTGTCTCTGGATTGTAATAGTGTATCCATGTTTCATCCACAGTTATATATCGATTCAGAAACTCATCAGGATTGTGATGGAAAAGTGCCAAACCAGCCTCCAAATTGACGACATGGCTCCATTTATTCTCCACAGAGAGCAAACGTGGCCCCCATCTTGCCAAAATTTGTTTGACACCCAATTTTTCATGCAAAATTGAAAGCACTGTAGTACCTTGTGATATGAACGTGGCCTCAACTATTTCATGAACTTTGATTAGTCGATCACTTAAATCCATATCATGGATTTATCAATCATTTTGGACTAAGTGACTTCTACTGGACGACCTGAACAATGTTCATCATTCGTGGATGTACAATCATGTACCCAATTGTAAACACTGGGGAAGATGTGCCATGAACTTCATCCAACTTGACTTTAATCTCTTTCATTGTTAAAACTTTTGAAAAGAAGTTTTGAATCACCTCCCAAAGTTCATTTTTTCCATTTTTCTTTGTAAAAAAAGTTAGTTGCTTCAATTGACTATGCAAATGTAACCATATGATGGATATGGCTGAAACTTTAACAGCAGTGTACTGAGAGACAAGGCTTACTAAAAGCAAACCAATTATGATACTACAGTCCCTACCTCTTGGATGCTCTAAGGAATTATTGAGTGATCCACATACCATTTAGTCTATATCCTTTTCATCACTTTGTTTCCTTAACTATTGAGTAATTTTGTGAGGAATATTATCTATTCTAAATATGTTACTTACTATAATGCTTTCTCTTCTATCTTGCTCTCTAGTACTTCTGGATGAAAGTTATATTTTTCTACATTGTCCATTTCTATTGCTTAGCCAGTCATTTGGAAAGATTTATTTCTTTTGCATCATATTTGCCACTGATTTAATTGTAGATGGCAGTTTTATGCCAAGTTTCAATGGTATCTGTGGTTGTACCTACTCATGTGCTGTTTAACATGTATGTATATTGTAAAATATTTTAGTAACTGTCGTCTCTGCTGTAGAAATTGTTCATTACTAGTTTTTATTTTTCACATTAGTTTTTTTTTTCTTTTTTTTCATGCTTTAAATTTTTCTGTAGAACACTTGGGAGAAGATTTCATCAGTTTTTTGATTGATCGATTAGAAGAGGAGGAAGTTGATTTGGAAAGTGAACTAGGAAAAGAGCCTGATGAAATACCTGATCTCTTCTTGACACTGCTTCTTGCATATAATTTGCAGTTCAAGGAGCAGAGTTTGCAGCAACTTTCCACACCTCAGGCTTCTGTGGACAAAGCTACAAATAATCCTGTACTGAGTATTCTCAAGAATAGAACATGCGCCAAGGCCTTGACTGAAAAAGCATTGCTTCTTATCAACAGAGAAGGTGGTTTTCATTTCTCCGTTTTGTATAATGCAGTGGTAAATTATATGATAAGTTAACATACTGTGTTTTAACGTAAGTGCATTTTGTATGAATTATAGAAATTCCATACATGCTTTGATGATGATAAATATATATTTAAACTGGATTTAAAAATGTTTGTATGGTTCAGTGAGGCATAACTTTTTTATTATTAGTCAGATATGTTAATTTTCCTCAGAATAATTCATTTCAAAGTCATTAATAACTCAGTTGCAAGAAGTGCAACAAACCTTGATTAAGAATACAAATTATGTCATTTAATCCATAGTTATTTGTTTTATCAAATCATTATTCTCAGTTTAAAGAAAATAATTTTTTTCAGAGGATCCTGTTGGTGTTTTTCAATCAGCTCGTCATGCCACAGTACCAAATCATTCAGTAATTAAACTGGTTGGTGACTTATTTGGGGACACTCATACAGCAGCATTGTTCTATACCAATGATACCAAAGTTCTCATAGATATATTAGTGAGGCAACTTTCAGATTTATCTCCTGGAGATCAGGTAATTATAAATTATGGAATACAGGTATATTTGCAGAATTATAGAATATATATAAGAATTTTGGGTTTTATGAGTATAATGTTTTTTATACCGGCAACATCGCATTAATACTTCTTGCGCCATACTCCTATGTTTGCATATTTTAACCATCATTGTCGTTTATTGTAAATACCATAAATGCCAACTTGTCACCATTCAATTTTTTTCAAAATAATTCTCTTGAATTAGCATTCATGCTTCCAGGATTCTATTTCTCTTTCCTAAATGAACAATAAGTATCAACTAAAATAAATTTATAAGTTTACATCAAGGGCAGGTAAGTCAGAAAATGAAATTTATAAAAATGTACATCCATCCACCACTATCACCTTGGCAGTTTGAGCCATGGACAGGTTAAAGATTAGTTACCTATCCCTTTAATCCACTCATATCTTCAGTCACATGGCGGAACCTTGCCTCATAGGCTAATTTTTGCATAATGAGTGACAAGTAGAGGGAACTTCCCTAAAAGGTTGAATGCCTGCTACTTCAATTTGTCCTTAGCACTTGTTCCACTTGTACCTTAGTGTCACTAGTGGTCAAAAATTTTTCCTAACTTGTGTTTAGGCATATTGTTTGTAATTTCTTGTGCAAAGTTGAAAAATATTTTGTGTGTGATTTTAAAAATGTCCTTGAAGAAAAAACTGCGGGAAGATAGCCATAAGAGAAGAAAAATAACAGTAGAAATGAAAATTAAAATAATTGAAAAGTGAGGAAAAGGTATGAGTGTGACTGATCTGTTAGTCAGATGAACTGACTGATCTGATAGTCTAACTGATAACTCTCTGGATCCCTGGGCATTTTCCATTTATGTCTCTGTTTACTGTGGCGCTTAAAACAGGTGTTTATTATGATTTAACCCTGTCTCCTGCAAAACTCTATGGCTTTCTCCCCGCAGGCATCCATCATTCCTAAATCGTATCGCCCTACCTCACTTCAATCTATTCATTCACCCGCTATTGCATTCCAATGCTCCATCACTATAAAATATTTCTTTCCATGAACAACCGCAATAATTTCCTCTAATTGTTCATATAGCTTGTCCATTTCTACCTCCTTATGGCTGCTTCTTGGCATTTAGACAAATAATTACCAATTTTGTTGGTTCAGCAAATACTTCTACCAATACTCTCCCCTCTACTGTATATTTATCTATAATTATAGCTCCAATAATTGCTGTCCTTCCAACTCATCTCTAAGCCCCAACATCTATATTTCTTCTTTCCATCTTCTACTTTATATTTTTGAATTTCCATCCTCAACATGGTCCTACCATTCATTCCAAGTCATTATTCTAATTGGTTTGGTTCTCTTCTGTCTTATTCCTTGCTGCTGCTGTTGATTCTGCTCTGCAAGGATTTCATGTGATGATGACTGTGAAAGCCTTGCCTCTCACACTGCTGGGCTTTATAGATAGCCCTAAAGACCAGGTTCCATAGTTGCCGGGATTCATATTTGTGTTCATCGTAAGGTTGTTGGATGAATAATTGAGGTGGTTTTCCTTTGCTTTCCTCTTTAGTGTTAATAATGTAACACCATTGCTAGCACAATAGATAACTACAGTAATCAACCCAGTGGTAGGTTTGTTAGTTGAGGATGTAGTTTACGTAATATAAAGTCCTACAGCATGTTAAACTCCCAGAGCAGTGTGTAGAGGCCAGTTCCTTTCCCAGTGCCAATTGTGGTTACCGAGCAAGATCTGGTTCCAAAAAATCACTCAGCTTGGGTGAAGCTGTGGGTTCCCAGATGTGTCCCTAGGTTTTAAACATGGTCCTCCAGACAGTAGTCCATTGCTCTACCACTGAACTATCATGTCTCATAATTAAAATATATGTATATATTGATCAATAATTTTAAATTGTTGTATAAAATGAATTGGCGCTCACCAAGGATGCAGTTAGAGTGAAGAAAATTTGGTATTCAGGTTGCCTTTATTCTGAAGAACATGTGAATCCAAAATACATACACCACAAAAATGTACCATAGTATCTCAAGCAGAAGGTATCTTTTTGAAAAAAATGTATAATTTTATTTAGAAATGTGTTAGACTGATATTTGACTCTTCTTGCATAAGAGATGCTTAAATTTAGAAATTTAAGGTTGATCCATTTGCAATTGTTTTAATTACATATTATTATAACATAGGCTGTAAAATATCAAAATGTGGAATAGACTTAAACTTAAGTCTATCAAATTACTACTCTTATGAGAAGCAAAGAAATCATTGTTGAATATTAAATGAGTTTGGATTATCTAGGACTTAATATTATTTCTAAATCATTTGGTTTTTGTCTGTCAAAATTTAAAACTGCTGATTGTATGAAAATGTATTCAATGATGTATTTGAACTTACAGGGTTCTTGGTGTGAAAGGTAGGTAATGTATGGTTCAGGTGAAATAAAAGCCTCAAATTTGGTGCTTTAATATCAGTTTAAACTAAATAAATGCCATGGTGATTTAGACATTAAGATCGGTAAAATTTAGATGAACAAAAACTCAAATGTTAATACCAGTTGTAGCTACTTTTTAATAGAATTTCATGTTTCTTTAATTTTAATCCAGAGTGAAATTGCCTATCAAATAAGTTTTGTATATTATATTTCTAAATATAAGAAGTAAAAGCGTATGTTTTGATGCACTTAACTAATCATCCTATTGATATGTATTACAGAGGAGAGGTCAATGGCTGTGGTTATGTCGTAGGGTGATACGCAATTGCGGCTATGGAGAGCATCTTCATAGGCGTGATGATTTGGCAAGGTGCTTCACACGGATTTTTTGTGAAGACACCACATCTAGTGCATCTGATCAACACCTAGTTCGTGATATAATAAATGAATTTCCAATGTTCTTCAAGGTATAAGTACAGTTGTCTTTTATTTGTCATAGTTACTAGAGGAATATTATTGCACTTCTTATGTAATAAAGTTAGGAAAGAGTTAAGGTTGTAGTACAAATACTTTTTAAAGTGAGAGTACAATTAATTTGTGCCTGTTTCAGTTTTAATACTGCAATGTTATTGCAATGTCACAATGTATTCACAAGTAATGACTTCCATTATCTTTTAAAAGAAATTGGGTACAAGATGTGATATATTTGCATTAGCTTGTAAACTAGTGATCAATACCTACTGCATCACTAGTTCTTTGTCCCCCTCTGTCTAAAAATTAAATGTTTGCAATAAGCTTGGCTTAAAAAAACATAGCACAAAATGCAGCTAACTGCAGAGTATATTTTACATAAATCTCTTGTGATTCTTATCTAAAATGTATACAAAATAAGAAACAAATGTTAATTGGGTTCTAAATTGGTTGAAAAATTTAAAATGATGTTTAAAGATTATCTACATTACAATAAAATATTATGTATCATAAATATGGATATTGTTGGGCAAATTTGACTCTTAATGTACAAATCCGTTCAGTGGCTGCTGCTTATCAAAAGTCCATAAGGTCCTTATAAATTTTGTCCACATTAAAGTGTTTTCATGATAATTTTTTTATGCAACTTAAATGAATCTGATGTGATTATGGATGTGTGTTAATTCTTGCAGAGACCACTTCAAAGCACTCTGCTGCCATTCTGAGTATTGCATCAACCTATTTTATAACTCTCCCTTAATCAAGCATTATTTTATAAAACCATCCACTGTGAATACTCCAACTTAAAGGGGTAATTAGATGATGTATGCTCAGTGTGTTCCAGATGCTTCTATTTTGATGATGCAGTCAGAAATGGAATGGCCAGCTGATGTGATGGATTTTTAATGCTTTAAGCAAGAATTGGAATGCTCTCTAGAACTCTGTATTTGGTGGGGTGCTGGTTCACTTAAAATAATCACATTTGATGAGTTTTGTCATGGATAGAGGTTTATCCTTTATCATATGCTTTTAATATATGCTCTCCTCAGTCTCTTAAATTTTCTTGTTCAAGGTGATGTGTTGATGAGAGTTTACCTATTAATATGTACATACTTAAAGGTTTTTAATCTGCTTTGGGGTAAGTCCATTTACATATACATGATAATACCAAAGTATAAATTTAAAATAATTATATTTTTATGTAAAGTGCATGAATAGTAAGCAAATATTATCTGTGATAGCATTACTTCTTTATTGGGTAAATTTTAAAACAAATTTGTTCATAATACTCAACTATTTTATCGTCAATTATTGGATTTTGTCGTAGAATGTGGTCTTATTTGAAAATACTGTGTCTTCATGAGCTATCATGAGTGATGATTAATGGATATTTTTACCTAAAATTAGTTTTAAATTAAAATTCTTAGCTAATGCATGAACGTTCAACATCAGTGAAATGAATCTCTGTTAAAGGTTTTTGATTCCTTCAAGGCACCAGGCAAATAATCGCATTTATGCATTACTTAACATCCAGCTATGTTTCCCATCCCTTAAAATGAATCTCCCTTTTCAGGGAGAGTTATACTTTGACTTCACTTTATATATTTTCTTAAGTGTCATTATTTTCTATTTCAACTGTGGCACGATTAAGTTGTACTGATAAATATGTAGAAAGGCTTAATTACTTTGTGCTAAGTTCATGTGATTGAAAATTTCAATTTGTCAGTGCCATGGTTATAATGTAGTTGGCCTACATTCGTCAGCTGCGTCAACTCCATATATCCAATGTAAAGATGCTGATTATTTATATGTTAAAAATGATATCTATGAACTGCTAATATGTATTTTACCATATGGATCCAGGCCATGTCCCAAATTTTCCAAGCCTGTTTTCTGAGAATAGATTTTGTGGAGCATGCTAAAAAAATACTATCTAAAACTTGAGAGAAAGTTAGAAGTAAAGAATATCAACTGTCAGTTCAGGAAATTTGTACTCGTTTGTGTTTCTTGATATTGTCACCATATTCATAATCATGGCAATCTGATGGAAAGAAATTTAGTTTTTTGGGTATGAAAAATCAAATTAAATTTTCATTAGTTTTTAAGTGTTTTGACCTAAAAATAAAATGTTGATGTTATTTTGCCAGCAAAATTAAATAATTTTGGTTAGAAAAAGTGGCAATGATTTTTCCGAAGTGGCATTGGTCACAATTACAATGAGAGCGATCAGTTCACAAGAACACATTTGAAGAGGTGACAACGGAGAACAGACTTTGTAAAAGGAAATGGGATAATACTTCAGTTGTGATGTGATGGAATGTTTATCATTAGACAAGATTGCAGTTTAATGCACAAGAAATACAAGTATTTTTATTGTTCATGACTTGGTTGTGACATATTTACTGGAAACATTGTTCTCAAGAGAAACTTCTTACAAATAGATTCAATTGTATCTATAAGAGTGATAGGTGAGATTAAAGAAATGAAATAAATGGGGAGACTGTAGAAAAGTAAAAGCAAATACATAAGCTTCGACTGCAAATTTTCAGGGAAATTAGCCGCTAAGCAAGCCATATCATGTAGTTGGAGCAAAAAACTGCGATCTTTTTCTTAATATTCATTTTATAGAGTTTAGTGAAACATAAAGTAAGAGCCATTACACACAGAATTCACAGTTTAATAATGAAATGGAATTATAGGATGTCAATACCCGACATAGAGATCAGGTTACATTATTTGAAAGTCCCATAAAAAGGATAAAGAAAAAAGAATCAGCATATAAAAAAGTATAAGGGCTCAAAACTAGTATAAAATATGGAAAATTAAACACATTTATTGATAGATAATGAACTACCCCATTCCCTGTGAAAAATCTTTTGATGATATTTTACATTACGATCAATGGCCCTTTATTTTAGTAATGCTGCAATAAGTAATATTGCCTTTGATTTTTTTGAGCTTTCCCGTGAGCTGTGTTTAAAAGATGAATATAATATTGCTTAGTTTGGCAACAATCCAATGTAATACTGATGTGTTTTGCCTTAATCCAGATTGTTCTTTTTTGAAGTCACCAGATTTTCAAATAAGGCACAGTTCTACGCTCATTAATTTGCCATACATGCTGTTTTGAATTCTACTAATCCAATGACTGCACTGATTTCTGAGTTATGATTGTAGAGTGATGTTCAACAACAGTGCCTTTGATCAAAGTATAAAATTTCCCTGAAATAAGAATTTTTTATGCAAAAGTCTGTTAGGAGTGTCTGTTAATGTTTCTGAATTCTTTGTGGTGCATATAATTGCTTCTAATTTAAGTTATTAAAACTCTCACGGAATCAGACGTCATCGGTCCTATTTCATGATTATCAAGATAATTTTTTTTTCTACCTTAAGTAATTGCTGATGCCCAAAGATTAGAATGTCTCGCCATAGTAAAATTATAGAATTAGGTTTCATTGTGCATATTTTTTCATGCATCTATAGAAATATAAAACAAATTCTTAATATCACCCATTATGTTATAAGGCAGCTAAATTAAGCATTGCATGTAAACACACAATTACTTTGACTGAAAGGAAGTAATGCAATTTCTGTTAATAATTTTCTGTAATTATGTTTCAAGTACATTTTAAGCTGTTTTTGATTGCTCTAGTGCTGCATAAAACATATTTAATACATTTTGGTGTCTAGAAATAGACCTCAAAGAAGATGATTGAGGAGACTTGGAACAGAGCTTTAATGGGTTGTGGTTCCTCAAAAATTAGTAACTTTGGGACTTGTGATATTACAGGAGTTATGTTATGTAATATACCAAATACATAGTGTGAGATGAGTAAAGTGTTGCTTGCCATGAACAATGAGGGTTATAAATTTTCTTTGGGATATTTGAAGTATTTGAGTGAGTGTTGCTATTAGATATTCTGTTTTTTCTTATGTCTTTTTGCCATAGATTAAGTACAATTATTAAGTGGAAGACGATTTTGAAGTATTTTTTGTGAATTGCTGACATTTTTAGAAAACCTTTTACACCGTACAAAAATTAGAAGTATGTCCTAAATATGATGTAATGGATAAGAGAGTATGATAATATAAATGTAGGAGGTTCCGCTAGATGTGATCACATTAGGCTTATATCATTTATGTTAAACATTGCAGTTATTAATTTGATGGATATCTAAGAACACAGAAAAAATATTTTACTTCATCTCAATTATGTTATATACACACCTTATTACTTTTATTGTAAATGAAAAATAACTATTACAAATGACTTATGTTATCACCCTTATGTAGGTGGTATGACTCTAAGAAATCAAACCCTTGATTATAAATAGTTTCGTCTAAAGACATTATTTAGAAAATTGAACAGAAAATTTATTTTGAGGAAAAAAACAGTATACCAAATTTAATTTACTTTGCATAATATGTATCCATAGGTCATTCTTGCTCCTTAAAGTTGATATTATGTGTATAGTTACTCATTTTCTATACTGAAACTAGTATTTGGTTGCCAATAGGAACTTGTCATGTGAAGTGAAGGAAATTGTGTTTGGTAAATGACCAACATTTTTCTCATTAAGTGTGATTGTTGAATATAAACAATGACAAATCATTTCTGACATTAGCCAGTGATCATTCGAAGCAACCCTACTTATATGAATTTGAAGAGTAGTTGATGGGTGAGCACTTTACATAACACCTCAAAAAAACATTTGTTTCTGTAGACTTATGTATCATTTTTATTTCTTGAGTTGTATTTCAGTTTTCTCAGGTTCACTTCTTACAGTACTACTCAAAGACTTTTGCATATTTTAAATTTAATATTACCATTCTAATAATATGTGCATATGATGTAATTGAAGCCGGCCACCTGATGTATACTCCCAGTTTAATTAATTTATTTAATTTCCTTCTAATGATTTTGTTAATTATTATGGGAGATTGTTCATCAATGTTTTTGTTTACACTTTTTGTTTTAAATATATTTCAATATTAAAAATTATTTATTTTCTCTGCTTTTCATATGGAAGAGGGAGTGATGAAAAAAATCTCAGTAAATTCATGCTTTCTATTATTTTTGCTTTTCGTGTCTTTTCCTCAATTATAGTTTGGCATCTTCAGACTTACCATGCATACATATTTTTGCTAACACTAAAAGTGTTAAATGCTTGGACTGATATGAAATAAAATGTAGCTGATATCTAGTTAAAATTTCTGTTGTTGTCAAATTCATATATTAGTTAATGAATACTATTAAAATCCCAGCAATTACCCATTTAAAAATAATCTTTGACTTGATTCCACATGGTCCTATAATCTCTTTGTTTATTTAGTGTTTTTCAATATGTGTAAAATACAGTTAGTCATACAATGAAATTGCATGTCCACAGCAATATAGTAATTATGATAATGTCTACTGCTTTCTGAATAAGGTAAAAGCTTTTTCGTAATAATTCTGTTTGAATAATATTTTTTTCCCTAAGAAATTATGAATATATTTTCAAAAGCTGTGGTTTCAGGCTCATATAATGTATCAAAATAACATGTATCAAAATAACATATTTCAAAATAGTTACATAATAACTCAACATTAATTTATAGCCTTTTTAAATAGGTAACTCATTTTTTAGCAAACTTTTTATCACTATTTGACATTTTGAAACTAGAAATTTTTGTCATTGTATTGTAGAATATATTATGATAAATCCTCTCAGGCCCATTGAAATATAACTCATGCCATAGTTTTTGTGAAAACATTGATAATTTCTCCTGAGGATATAATTAACCAAGTGAGGAGTAACTAGAACACCAATAATCAAATAATGCAGCACAAAATATATGATAATACCTTTCCTAATTAAGTAATTCTGAATTATTTAACATGGTACTGACTTCATGATGGAGCACAAAGCATTAACATTGGAATTATCTTATTCTCTACCACATTTTTAAATTATTGAAAATATTAATTGTAATCACGTTACTTCAGTGTGCAGCGTTATTTGTTGCAGGAACTTAATAGTAATCATGCAAATAATAAAACATTAAATTTGTTGTCCATTCCTGCTAACAAGTATACTTATATAGTTATTAATCTATTAATTAGTAGTAATTATCTTTGCCATCATGTATTATTTAAAAGTGATATTACAGCTGGATGTTGTTTACAAAATGAAAGTTCACTGGGATAATCATGTGCCATGTAATTCCATGGCCAGCTGTCTGATAACTAATAATGTTATATTATCAAATATAAATAGTTTGTATGAATCTTGCAGGAAAACAATAATGCATGTGTTCTATTCGTCTATAGCTTATAAGAAATGTACGTAATGATATATTATAAAAATGTTTAAATTTTTAGAGGAGTGTTTTAAAATGTATAAGAAATTTTATGGACTGCAATGACATATCATGAAATGATATGTTTATTACTGTATAAATTATTATATATGATTAATTATCTGCCGATCTTTGATCTGATTTTATTCTGTATAATGTCTAAATGTAAACTAAATTAATTTGATTCAATATTTCATTGCATAAATCCTGTTATTGCTTGTTTACAAGTCTGTGTTGTTATTAATTCTATGATTTAATGGCTTTGTGGCAGAGTTTAACCTCATAAAATAATTTTGGTAAAACCAGGCATGCTTCAACACTTATAAAAATTGCATGATAACAGTACTTTTTGCATTAAAAATGGTTTATGAGGTTCATTAAGTTAATCGAAGCATAATTTACTTAAAAGCTTTTAATTCATGACTATAGCACTCCCACATCTTTTTTATGGCATTCATACAACAAGCCTTGCAATGATCATACCTCACTGTGAAGTAGAAGTGGTGCAACTTTAATTTATCTGATAAAAAATATCATACCAAATTGCCATTTTAATATGATCAGGAGTGAAGAATTTTTTAATGTATTAGAAGCTTTTGTAGTTTCAATAAGACTGGAAAGACTAAGAATGTATTCTTGATGCCTAATGTAAAGGTGGTTATATACTTTAATTATTCTTGCATTACCTTTTCCTGAAGCCATTTCATATGGTGCAATCATGGAGTGAAAACTGCTTCCTATGCAGAGCAGAAAAATGTGGGACTTAACTTGAGTGTGCATGAAAATTAGTGTTGTATTCTAATTTTCAAAACCTTGGTTCTGATACATTATCATTTTATCCAATTCATTTCGATTTCATTGTGTAGGTCACCAAAATGTTGATTTTGATGAAAACAAATTTTCTTTCAATCTATTAGCTAGCATGAAATTTTTGTAAAAATAGAATAAAAATAAACCTTTTCTTGTGAGAAGCCCAAAATACAACTATTATGCAATAATTAGGACAGATATGATTATCAGAGGAAGCCTCTAAACCGTAAACTCAAAAGAAATGTACTGCTTTTTAGATTTTGTTTTCCAGTATCTTGTGATATTTATACATAATACAGGGTCCATACGACAAGTATTCGGACTGGTTCCAAAAATGAAAATTTGTTGCTGTTATCATTACAATTAATAATCTTCAAAATACATTCCTCCTGCATCGATTCCCTTAGTTCAGCTCATATGCCACTCGTCAATAGCCCCCTGGAAGTCGGTTTCTGGAATACTGTTGAGAGCCTTTGTCGTCATTGCTTGAACCGCCTTGATGGAGTCGAACAGATATCCTTTGAGTTCCTTTTGAGGTAATAACATTGTCGAGAAAGTATTCTTCTGCCGTGACGCAGTCCAAAATTTCTTGCAAAATTTTCATACAGCATCTTGCAAAAGTTTTTGTTCCTCGCTCAAGACTTATGGCACCAGCTTCGTGCACACTTTCCTCAGCGCAAGATCTTCTGTTACAATGGTGTAGACGGTTCCGACTGAAAGGCCAGTCTCCTCATTGGTAAGGGGGATGGTTAAACGCCTGTCAGAGCCCAAAATTTTTTTCACTTCATTTTCCACCTGAGCATCGGTTCGAGAGGTCTTCGGGCATGCGACACGGTGTTCGTCTTTGACAAGCTCCCGGCCTCCCTTAAACATTTTGTGAAACTCAAATACTCTCGTGCAGCTTAAGGCATCATCCCCATAAGCCTGTTTAATAAGTTCAAAGGTATTCTACGTGGATTTCATGAGGTTAACGCAAAACTTCACAGCATAGTGTTGCTTGATGGTGTGCTCCATGCTGGCACAACGACACCACAAACAATCGCATGTCACAAAAATCCACCTCCTGTCTTAACACATGCCCAGAGACAATTGAACTAAAGTGTGCCTGAGTGGTGGGGGACCCCCTCTACCGAGCCGCCTGGTCGGACCCCCATCCGATGCTCCATTGAGGCTACTGAAAACCAGTCACTATACTTATTGTATGGACCCTGTAAGTGGGCAGCAACACATTTGTTGAATATAAATATGCGTCAAATTTATCTATCAATGTTCTATTTGGTCTTCATTTCCAGACGTCTTCAATATGCATTTAAGATGCTTTTAAATGGTGATGCTGCATTTAAAATATTCTTAATTACACATTTCCGATCCATATTGTAGTATATACAATTCTGGGTACATGTTAGATGCAAAAAATTATTTTTTTTGTTTTGTCATTACTTAATATTCTAATGCTACTGACATGGCTGATTTATGAAAAACAAACCATTCCTTGTTTGCATTTAACTTTTCCATAAGGTACTTGGGAGGTAAATACCTTTGCCGAGAGATTTTCCAACCTCTTCCTCCATAGCCCATTGTCAGCCAGTAGCTTCAGTTACCTTTATCTCCTAGGAACATATATAATTTACTTATTTACCTCTCCTGCGTGCATTTATTTTCTCTGATCACAATTTCTATCTGTAAAATGTTTTAAAGAATAATTTTTATTTAACTCTTTTCACTGGAAAGTATCAGATTATGCATTCCATATGTTTAGATATCAAACTCCTGTTAATTCACTACATCTTGCTGCCTACAACGGTATCATGATCAATCCCCTTGTTCCTTTTGTGTTTCTCTATTGTTGCACTCAAAATTCAAAGCGATTCTGAAAAAATTAAATTTTAGCATGCCAGAGGTGATTAATCATCATATCTACCATTTAATGTATATTTATTATTTCTTATTTTAATATTCATGCATGATCAAAGATTATACAATAAATATGAAATGGTATGGTGCTATTCAAGGACTCTAACATTAAGTTGAAAAAAATGTCAACAACTGGCCTATTTAGAAATTTATTTTATATTTATGAGCAAATTTCATCAATATTATTAATTTATACCAACAATTTTTATTTTAATGCATCAGTTTATCATTAGTGGGGAACTTTTCATACTTTGCCAAAGAAATCTACTTAAAATTTGATTATTAATGTGGTTCTATCTAGTTCTCTGCATTGCCATTGCAACTTACACATCCCGTTTAACTAAAGTCAAACCTTAAAGAGAAAAAACTTCCACTTGGAAATGATGCCCCATTTGCATGAGACCTCAAACTAGAGCAAGCTTTATTGGGTATCAAATACTGAATTGGAACATCACTGCTAAATATTTCTTTTTCAAAAAGTCAGTTCTTGTGATTTTGTGCTTTTCATCAGTTACTGATGGCAATGCAAAGTTTAACTTTTGCAAAAAATGCAAATAAGATGATAATGATTATGTTTCGATTAATTGCCATAGTTCTGTATTTCTAACTTTTTCCATTGTTTTCTTATTTGCATTATTTGTCATTTTGTTCCTGATTGCTACTCTTGAAGTCATATCTTGATTAATCTCAAGAAAAATATTGTACGAAATGTATGATGTTAAAAATATGTCTAATCAGCTGATTATTATTCTCAGTTTTTACCGAGGGGAATGTAATTTTCACACCGTTTGCATTTGCTTTACTTCTTTTTGTAATTTAAAACAATTATCACAATAAATGAGTGGTGACTGGTGAGGTAAAATATAATTGTGAGTACCAATGAAATAACTGGGCCTAATAGTGTAGTAATTTTGATCTGAGATTGTGGTGAAGGTGTCATTACTTGAGCTTACTAAGCGTGCTATGTACAATTTAGTCATCAGCCTAATGGTTCATAGTCATTAATCTACTTTTTGTGATCATTTTTGTTAAACTTAGTCTTCCTGTGTTGATTCCTTTGTCCTAGGTAGGTAAATATAATGCATAATGCTTTTCAAAAGGCAAATGTTTTTGATTTAATTATTTTATAATATTTATTGTTCATACATCAAAAGAATTTACTTTGGTTTAGGATATAGAATGTTTTAAGGTAATTGCATATTTGTTGACAGAGAAAGTTATGTGTCAAAACGATTTCAATTGCAGGATGCCACTCAATGGAATGATGAACATTGGTAGTCAATATTTGAGTTGTACTCCAAATAAATTACTCATCTATACCCCATGCTCTTTTTTGTATACTTCATTAATTTTGCTTAACTCTTTGTATACTTTGGATATGCATGTATATATTGCAAATAAAGAAAATATGGGAAATCTGAAAAATCAGCACTTACATAATTATATAACCTAATTTTTTTGTTATTTAATTAAATACTTAGAAAGGACACTGTAAGTAAGAAAAAACTAAAACAGTGTCAGTGAAAACAGTTGATAAATCTCTATCATGAACTCTAAATTCATTTACAATGTGCAGCTATGCAATAGGCATTGTAATCAAATTTTTTAAAGCTGTTTATATTAAAGTGGTTCAATTATTTTTGTCTCGATAACTTCTCAAAAATGACATTAATAAGAGAAATGCTGAAGATTATGGGAAAAGTTATTTTATTGCTACTTTTGACTTAACATGTTGATATACTTTCATTCTGAATTTATAATTCATTTGTTAAAGTTCTGAGTTCTCATATAAATATTTATTTACGTCATACATATACACACCCAAATGAGATGTTCCTAGATATATTGTACATATGTTTATAATATTATACTTGCCCTGTTCATTCTAGTGCCGTAAATAAAGTTTTTTTTCTTCTGGCCAATGGTATGTTTGGTTTACTTCCAGTTTAGAATGCTCTTTTTGTGGCTTTTCCCTGGACCCTGTGAAGTTCTTTGGTATGCCATAAGTTTTGTTACTTTTTAAATTATTGTGGGTAATAGTTCAAAATATGTTTTAAAGTCAATGATGAAAAGGAAAAATAATTGAAGCATGCACGTAATTGATAAGGTAGTAGAAAAAAACCACATCCATAAGGAAGAAGAAAACGCAAAAAATATTCTCAGTGAGATAAAACATAATGATTGGCCAAGAGGGTGAAATTAAAAATACCATGTACACAACTGCGTACATGGAATTTTAGCAAGGTGTGCGACGGAGAAAAATTGGTCAATGGATGGACTAAGGTAAGCTTCAGGATGGGCACTTTTAGAAATGTAGTTTATTTTCATATACACGTCCTAATAAAAATTTCGCGAAGAAGAGAATATCATTAGGGAAAAAATGAATGAGTACGAAAGAAATATTTTTTAAATAAATAAAATTTACAGGTTGCAGCGACGTAGACCCCCCATTGATGGTAGCCCTACCCACGCGATGAAAGTGGACCCTCGTGGTAATCCCCCTCTCACTTGAGGCACAAGCATACAATAGATGCCTCCTCTCCCCAGGATAACCACCGCTTTCGTCACAACATAATTTGTTATTAAATTATCTGTTGACTTTTCGATGGGCCCGGATTAAACTAATGAATCTCAACATGTCATGACGTAATTATTTTGTGCCAATGAGAGCTGTGTGCCGAACAAGTGAACAGCTAAAACCATTATAATGATTGTGATAATTGCGATCGATTATTATGATCGTTGGCGAAATCCAGCTAAAGTTTCGTCCTGGAGCATTACATTATGAAAGGTGATATTTCATTATTGAACTTAAAGTTACTTTCTTCGAGTTTTATAGCATACTTACTTTGATTTTGTTTTGAAACTAAACCTGTTAATAGATTCCACGAATGATTTCTATATGTTCAAATGTATCTCCTTAAGAATTTAGCGAAATTCATGAAAATGTGTCGGACGTGAACTTAGTAAGATCGTATCGCTATTCAGAAAAGGAGCGCAACAGGTGTGATTGTATTGCTAATTTCATATGTGTTATTATTTTAAAGTTTCATCGCGAACGATTTTTTAGTTTTAATGTGGAGCAATATGTTAGACGCTTCATCAAAAAAGTTATAAACCAACCGTTACTTTTTGTTATTGAAAATAACTAATTTAGTCATAATTACTGTTAATTTTGGAATAATATCGTTTATTAATGTGATCTGACGGCAAAATTTTAGGAACTAATTGTGCGGTAACTATGCGTAACACTGTGCCTATTATGATAAAAAATAGAGAACGCCTAAAAATATTTCCCAGTAATAGGAAGACGGCCTGTCGAGCAATATTCAATATTATTGGGTCACAATCTAAATAGAAGAGAACCTGGAGTGATCTGACTTTTGTTCATGAAGGAAATGTACGCTGCGTAGAATGGTTGTAAAACGTTGGAATGTGACGTCTAGGGTGTTTTTTTGTGCTGATTACGGTTGGGTCTGAAGTAGTAACGATATCAGTGTCGCTGATTGATTGAATTTATGTAGGGTACGGTCTTTTACATTTGGTTGCAAAGCCCCGTAAGTTATGCTTAGAATTTAAGTCGCCTAGAGCAACTTTGCTTCGGAAGGTGGAAAAATTAATCGCAGCTATTTCTTGGAAGGGAGATGTATAAGGAGGTAATTTTTATGACTGAAGTTTTGGTATGAAGTTCCATTCGTACGGCCTCTTATATTTTGTGAATTGTAAGGAGTGATCGAGTATGTTGGAGGGATGCATTTTAAATATAATTTAAACATTATTATGGAACAATCGGCGATTTGGAAGTTTTCAAAATGTAAACTACTATTTTCTTCATTATTCTTAATGTAACAGATCTTGAAATATCATTGTTTAATTTATAAAACTTGAGGAAGTACGCACGTCGTCAGTGCGAAATTTCGATTCTACTATCTCATGCCATATCTTTCGAAACCAACTCGAGCTCGCCAAGCTGAAGTTGTCGCCCTGCTGCCTTAATTTAGGGAAGATAATATCGGTATGGGTTTTTGAGGTTTTAATTGAGGTTTAATAATATATTCTTTTTTAAGTTAGTTGTAGTTATTTATTGGATTTTCTTGTGCCACATAGTATCTTTCTTATCCCTCATATATCTCCATATATTACTAAAGACTCTTAGGGTGTGTAGAAGGAATGGAAAAATTCAAATCAATATGAGATGGAATCACGCATTTTGGATTTCACTTGAGAAATTCAAAAAAATTGCTTTATTTTCCAAAGATATTTCCACTGATCGGTCACGCCCCGCAGTCGTGAGCAGTAAAATTCTCGCCGCGTCGCGCCGAAAGCGAGGTTCTGACAGATTAAATACCGGTGGGAAACTTTGCAATTCCGTCCCATAAAAAGAATTTGCGGAATGCAAGATCGTCAGTAATTTTTCGCAGAGATATTATTCAATCTGTAATTCAAATATATGTATCGAAATTCATTTTGGTGAGTCACGCAAACGAGCGGATGTAGAGTAAAATAACGAGATTATATATATATATATATATATATATATATATATATATATATATATATATATATATATATATATATAATATAATATATATATAGGTTGTATAAACTAAGCAGAGGAACTATAAAGCGTAAATAAAGTAAGTTTATAAATATTTAGCGTAAATTATTAATTGAACTGGATGCCCATTTGGTCTAATAGTTTTACTCCATTATACCGTCTCTTGCAGAATAAACAATGCCATTACAAGCAGTCATATTTAAGGTTATCACACTCTTTGGCAAGATGTAGGACATAGCCACAGAACGCGGAATATAAAAATTACATTCAGAGTGCATGTACTGAGGCCACCGAGGAAAAAAATGTCATAATAGTGTCTTAACCTAACTACAGTGAATATGCCCACATCAAATCTAGACACTGATTCTAAGGATTTTGTAGGAGAATATGAAATATCAATGTAATTCAATGAGTATTAGGTTCCCCCACACGATTAATTCAAATCCCTTCCTGTTTCCCATCCCTTTCCATAAGTATTCCTCGCTTTTCTATTAATGGCTAAGCAAGTTGCAGAGTATATTTGCAGATGGGATATTGCCCCTAGTAACATAAGTTAGTCCTCTAATGTGACAACAATGTTGATTTGTGGATATAAAAAAATGTTTCACCTAATGCTGACATGGTTTTGTTTATGTTACTGGCACCTGCTTTCAGTGTACAAAGTTCTTATCCCATGGCATTGTTATAGTGTTAACATGACACCGCACATAAAACAATTTTTGAACAGGTGATTTCCACATTTTTCGGGCTGCGTCCGCGTATGTCGTTTAAATGTACAACAGTTTCGCCAGCTATCCTGCTGGCGTCCTCAGGTCAAGGATGAAAAGAAGCTTGTTGTCCCGTCTTATATAGGAAAAATCCGGCGCCAATACCGGGAAATTTCTTGGCCAATCAGGGAACGTCCTCATATTTGCGCGGAATTATTCGTTTCCACGCACTGTGGAGTGGATATCCATCCTCTCTGTTAAAATTTTTTGGCCTTTTAACGATTTCAATGGCCTCTCTGATTATTCTCTGGAAGTATTTTCCTTCTTTCGCTATTATTTTAGCGTCGTCGAAGAGAATAGAGTGTCCAGGTTCACTCCAGGCGTGCTCAGCGATGGCCGATGCTCTAAACTGTTTGGCCTTGGTTGCCCTCTGGTGTTCACTCATGCGTGTTTTCAGCGCTCTGCACGTTTCACCGATGTACCATTTGCCACAGGAGCATGGCACTTGGTACACGCCTTCTGATATTAACGGTGAAATTCCATCCTTGGGTCCGGGTAGGGTGTCAGCTATCTTGGTGACGCAGTTGAATCTGGTCACCACATCATGTTTCCTTAAAGCCCTCGCGATTCTTTCCGAAGTCCCTGCGATGAAGGGGATGGTGACGTAAGCCTTCGGACGTGGTCTGGAGTCTTCCTCTCTGTCAGGAACAGCGGTGGTTTGTCTCTTCTTTTCTTCCTTCTCGGCCCTTTTTTGGATCATATGAGCGCTGTATCCATTCCTTTGCAGGGCAGTTGTCAAGTGTTTCTTCTCGTTGGCAATAGAATCGGAGTCACATATTTTATATGCTCGGTTGACAAGTGTGTCTACCAGTGAGGTCTTCTGACTGGGATGGTGGTGCGATGCAGTATTAAGGTAGCGGTCGGTGTGAGTAGGCTTCCTGTATACTCTGTGTCCAAGCCTCCCATTCCCTGTATTTCTCTTCACCATGACGTCCAAGAAGGGCAGTTGATGATCCTTTTCCACCTCCATAGTGAAGTGGATGGCTTGATGCTGTGAGTTCAGATGTTTCAGGAACTTTTTTAATTCTTCCTCTCCGTGTGACCAAATGACAAAAGTGTCGTCGACATATCTTAGCCACAGTGAGGGCCGCTTGTCGCAGGATTCCAGTGCTTTCTTTTCGAAGCTCTCCATGTAGAGGTTGGCCACAACCGGGGAGAGGGGTGAGCCCATCGCAGCTCCTTCCATCTGCTCGTAATGGTCACCATTCCATAGGAAGAAGGAATTGCGGAGGCAATGCTCCACCAATCCTGGAAAGTCCTTAGGGATTCCGCGGGAGGTGAGTGTGTCAAATCCTTTCCTCATTTTGTCATAAAAATTAAAGGTGAAGCTCCACAGTGTCTTACACATATCATTTCATGTTGATTATTGTCATAATTAATTTTTACAGACCATATAAAGTAATTATTGCTGCATCCTTCTCAACTTACTTTTTGTATATTTTGTTACAAATTGAAAATATAAAATTACTCAAATCTTATTTTCTTCCCAACTGAAAATCTAATATTTAGCAATTTAAACATGATTTTTCACCTTTGAATTTTATTGATATTTGAACATTAATTGTTTAAGAGGATGGCGGTTTGATGGTGGTTTAGAGGATGGTGCATTGAAAAACTAAATTAGAAGCTTTCCATAATTATATTTCCTTCATAAGTTTGTACATTTGTCAAGTGGATTGAAACTGACAGTTATACAAATTGCCTCTTGTTAGAGTATAGGTACTTAAGGAATATATACTGATTTGCCATTATGACTGAAAAATTTACAAAACATATACTTCTAATTGTCCGAATAGCTCATACAAAAGCACTTCATTGATTACCCAAATGAAACAGAGCCATGAAGGTGAAAGGGAAAATGCTGTCTTTTTTAGGTAATACATCATTTTCATCTTGAGTATTGCTTTGCATTAGAAGGCGAGACACGTATGATTCTTTCATTCCAACTGTCACATTTATTCACAGCACATTCGCCAGCAGAATCTCTGCCTTTTAATGCTCATTCTCCAGTCATCATCTCCATGAATTCTGAAAAGGATTGAAAATAATATTATTTTAACATGGAAATAATGTCATGCACATTATTATTTCAATGGCACTTTTATTAGCCCTTCTATTTTTTGTATTTTAAATCTGCCATCTTCACAATTTGTTGATAATCTGTAAGGTCTACTTTATAATGTATTTTTAAATGGAATAATCCTTGTGAATTAATTCTGAAAATGAAGTGAAATCTATTTCAACCAACTAGTCAGACATTAGCAGCTACCAGAAATGGATCATTTTTATAATTTTTTAAATAGTAAGTATAATGAAACAGAATCAAAATCTGTCACACATAATTCACTCGGTCATTCCATTCACTGTATTCTAACTTCAGTATCTTCTTTCAGAAATCTCATTTATATTAGTTAAATTTAAAAAAAATATAAATATACTTTTAATGATAAATATATCCAAATGAACAATTCATACCCAGAGATATGTTGGGTATTTTTGTGTATGAATCATCTGTTAATTTAACCATGGTTCGGAATTCTGAAACTCAACAAAGTTGCACTTGATACACTCGTATATAACTCATCAATATTGACACCATCATTAATATTGGAATAAATTGGTGGGAATTTTATTTTCGATTATTGGATTGGATAATTGGAATATTGGTGGGAGTGGGAATTGCTGAACAGAATGAGTTAATCTTTCAAAGATTTCAATGGCACACCAATTAGTCAGAAAAAATATTAAGTTTATTTATTCAGTGACCATGAATTTTCACAAAGGAGAGCCTCAAATCATCAAGTACATTGGCGATATATTTGTGAAGTCTGTATATCCTTAATAAAGTACTAAGGGTGAATCAACCCTTAATTTTGCCTTCTGAGAGACTAAAAACAACTTATTCCACATTTATCTTACAGAGCTCAGCTTCAACCAATAAAAGAACCCAATCTTACAGAGCTAATCTTGCTTGGATTATTTTATATTGCAACAATTTTGTATAGTAATTCTTTATTATGATATCTTCAAATTAAAAAAACTCTATTGGTTGATGTTCAGGTATTTTATGTTACTGAATCATTTGCTACATATTAATATATTTATTTTTATAGCAGAATCCAAACTAGGTTTTCATCCAGAAACCAAGCATCCAAAAGTGTGTGGGATTCGACTGGCAGTTAACAAACTTATGCTGGACATCATAGTGAGTATTCAATATCTAAGTAGTACTTATGTCAGTTATCTTTTTTCGATTACAAATATGTAACATTTTTTTACGTGACAAGGCTTCTCCAAATTAAATGTTTTCCGCATCTGAAAAATTAATTCCTACACAAAAAAGCAGGATAAACTAACAAAACAATGGACATTTGTACAAGAAATACTACCAAAGAGTGTTGCCTTGTCAAAGTTTAAATGAATAGGATTGGTGAGCCAATGGAAATATAGCAACAAGCACACTGTACAATTGTAGCACTGTAGATTTTAAAGTAGGCTAATCTAAGTTCATAGGAGAAAGCAAGCAATTTCAAGACATCAAGCTTGGTGTTTTCTTATGTCAAAGTTAAAATGCAAGTCTATTTCATCTTACCATCAAAGTCAACTGTTCCTGATCCATCAGAATCAATTTCTTCAATCATCATGTCCAATTCCTCGTCTGTCAGCTGATCATCAAGCTCCCGAAGAATTTCACGAAGGCATGAAGTTGGAATATAACCATTTCCTTGAAAAAAAACATGAATTGTCCAATCACCTCTCAGGGCATGCTAGGATGTATTTAATTCTACTCTCTAATGGATGTGCATTTTGTTGGAATTTTATCATTCAATGCTTCCAAAAGTACTATTCACAATGAATACTGAAGATTATTATTAAGACATTTATATAGTAATTATTGATGAATATAATTAAAAGTTTGAAATACTGGTTGATCCTTAACCAGTTTAACAAGGATATACATATGCATACAAATAATTATGCATGTTTTGGTTCTCAAGGAAAATCACCTCACCTTCTTTGTCATAAAGTCGGAAGGCTTCCCTCAGCTCCTTCTCTAAAGCTTCAGCATCTTCCTCAACTATGAACTTGGCAGCAAGGGTAACGAATTCTTCAAATTCCAACCTTCCAGATTCTGAATGCAAAATAAAATCAAGAAATAAGTCACTAAGGAAATATTTCATATAGAAATTATGATCCATAAATCAGCATTATTTAAATACTCTTATCATTATGCCATACCCTATCTCCTTACATTAATGCCACTCTTTATTCTTATCATGCCATTGGTCTTTAGAGAATGTTAAAAATCCTTGTAATTTTTGATTACAATTTGCATTACTTATGTTTATTTTATTAATTTATTTGAAATGCATAATGCTAATGCATTAATAGACTCACTATTAATTTCATTGTAATATTACAAAGTTTGTGTCATTATTTGCTATATAATATAAATTGTGGAATGCATCTATTTCAATACTTCTTGTCTTTATTGGCATTTCTCGTACATCTAGTTATTAAAAACCAAAAGTATTTAATTAATGAAAATTAAAAGCTATATAATTATTTCCTTTGATTAGAAATATTTTAATTGAATTTCAAACTATATTATGATATAGTAACAATAATTATTAATTTTACATGACATCACCCTTCATTATTGTATAAAACACTTTTATTCTTGCAATGGGTATTCCATTATTGAAGCTTTATAAAGTTTAATCAAATATAAATATCAGATCTAACTTTAATTTTATATATCTAAATTTGAGAATCCATATCCTTGTATGAGTTGACAGCCTTGATTTTTTCGGTTTTTATGGAAGAGAGTCAAAGTTAATTTCTACTAGTAAATAAATAAATAGAACTTGCGACAAGGGTTGAACAAGCAATTTGTCCAATATCTTTGTCTCACCAAGTAGACTTTAAGTTTGTCCAAATACTCTTAGTTTTATTATGGATTATTGTAACTTTATTTTAAAATATTTAAAACATTCCATTCATCAGAAACTTTAAGTTAATAATTCATATTACGCTTGTCATTTCTCCATTTCATTTTATATCAGTTTCAGTTAATGGAACAATAAAGCGATACTCAAGACGCATCAGATTCTGAATGGTCCCCTTAGTGCTAGGATAATTTTTCATATTAATGCCACAAATTATAGTCAGAATTTTACTTTTTAAACTTGAACTATGTTGAATAGTGTAAGCTTAATCATTGTTTCCCAATGTTATTCTAATTTTTTAAATCAACTATAAAAAAACGCATGTTATACATGCATAACTTATTATCTTAAAATCTTCCCTGATGTATATATCTCTTCATATAAAACTGATAACTAATGCTTACATTTAAAAATTTAATTTTCAATGTCTTATCGTTTCAATGTGGATCTTTACATTAATAGATTTGTACCAAGTTTAATTTTAATTAAAATGCAAAGTATGAGTGTTTATACTGATACTTACTGTCAGCATCAACTTCTTCAATCAGTTCTTCCAAAATCTTCTTGTTGAAAGGCTGTCCCATTAACCTAAGGATTTCTCCCACCATGTCTGTTGAAATGCTGCCTGTCTTTTGGTTATCAAAGCCATCAAAAGCTTTGCGCAGCACTGAAAGGAAGAATTGACCTGATCAATCCTTGGTTCTATAAAGCTGGTATAAAATTTACATGGAACTTTTAAAGGAATTTTTGGGTTTTAACTTAATGACAATGTTGCCTGTCATCCGACAAGCTGGTTAAATGAAGTTTTAAAAAACCACTGAATACAGTATGAGTATAAAAAATGTTTCATCCTATATCTTACGCCATTTGTATTTATTTTTATTGATCAAGAATAGGAAGGATAATTCACGTTTTGAGTGATTTCCAGAAAAAATATTGAAGTAAGTTCCTCGTATGTGCATTTCCCTCTGAAATAATTTTCAGAGGCATAATTTCAGAAAAATAAAATTCATCTTTCCGTCTTCACAGTGACATCATAGCACATTTATATCGTTAGTTTTCTAGTTGAGTTCATCCAAGAGAGAGTTTGGAGTTAATCGCTGACTGGCCTGGTGCCAGGTGAAATATATAAATATGACATTTCCATTCTCAATGTGATTCCTCGATATGTTCAAGCACATCGAATGAAAACGTTATGCTTCGCCTTTAGAGATATGGCTCTCTTTTTGGAGTGCCCATCGCAAGGAAGGATCGTTTCATTTGAATTACCTTTCCCACCTCGCCCGCGTCTCCATTTCCGGCCTTCCTCCCTAAGCTCTTTCACTCTCTTTGCGTATATCCGCCTCGTGAACCTTACGAAGGATGCGTCACCTCCCCATCCTCCACTCTCCTGGAAAACCCAGCGGTGGCGGAAGCAGGAGGCAACCAGCTAGCTCGGCATTCCAGGCCAGGATATCGCGGCAAGGGGAAGGGTGTGTGGGAAGCATTTCGGGTAAGGTCCGAGCCTGCGCCAAGAGGATACGCAACCGCGCAATTCCCTGACGTCTCAGACGAATGCATATCCGCCAGGCGCCCACAAAGCGGACCGAAATGAAGCACCGCGAAGAAGATGGACGAGCCCACCGCCCACCAGCAGCGCTCACAGATTGCACTCGGTGTTGTGCCCCCGCCGGGTGACTGTACACTCCCACACCCTCGTCCCCGGTGGCGAGGCCACCGTGAGATGAGTTGGGATTGAGGAGTTTTTAAAAGGGCAAAGGGGGGCGGAGCCGGGATCCTTTTCCGCCGGCATTAAACGCCGATGGGACGCCCAACCGGAAAATACACCCTCTTTCGCAATATTTGCTTGTTTATCCAGGGTTCTGGCCGTTTATCATCCGCGTCAGGCTTTCCTTCACGTCCTCGCCCCTTCCTGCACGTCCACCGTATTCTCTCATCCCCCGACGCCGCCCCCATTTCCCCGAATGCCCGCGGAAGAGAGAATATGTTTTGGCATCCGCGCAACCCTTAATTGCCAAGAAGATCATTATCCAGGAAGAAGGAAGCAGAACGCGTTAAATTGCAGCCTTTGTCGTTTAGAAATAGATCTCTCGCTTCAATGGATCCCTCGTTGACGCAAGTCGTTCTCACGTAGTTAGCCTAGCGTTGTCTTGATTTTTTCCTGTTTACGCTTTATCGCCGCGAGGCTTTTAAGTCTTAAAAGAGCTTCCATGCGGTCAATTAAGGATAATTGCCTTACCGAAAGCCTCTTAAGGGGCGTAAATAAAATAAACAGAGTATATTGTCTTTATTTTGCTAGATGAATGTAATTATTTGGTTGCATTTTTATTAATCGTGACTTCCAAGTGGCTTAAGATATGCGTACTAAAATTATTATACTTGTCGTTCTGTTAGCATTTCATAAACCTTACACGAGGAAAATATCAAATGCTAAATCCTTTAGGCTTTTAATATGCGTAAACTAATTAGCTATGCACTTGTTAGTTCTTTGAGCAATAATTAAAGCAATTCCATGAGAATCCTGATTCACAAGATAAATATGGCGGATTTTCAATTAGTTACAAAAATATACATTTCTCACGCATTTACTGAATCTGGCTTTTTCCGTCGGAGATTTGAGAGCGACTAAAGTGATCCCAACCGAGTGTATTTAATTAACTAGCGTACTGTTCCAATGATCTTCAGGTACGAACGGTGTCTGTATGAAGGACTCAAGTGATGACTCGCCCTCTTTAAAAATTCAGCCAAAGCTTCAGGCCCTTTAGTTCCCTGTAGCTGACATGTATTCAAGATTCTATTCCCGACTTTGTATTTGACAAAATAAAATTAGTGAATTATATTCGTCTGAGACAAATCTCAATTCTTAATTATATAGGGTCTCCTTTGGCGTAGCTCATTTGTTTAAATATAAGTCTGCTTCTTTTAGCAAGCCAAATGCGAGCCAAAGAGCGTTTTGTTTATTTTTTAAGTCCCCTCTGTATTCGTACGTCGTTCCGTCAAGAAGATTGTGGATTTCCCGCAAAGTAGGCTGTCGGCTGTCGTGTCACTCTTTCCAGTCATCCCGTGCTAGAGTTCCGTGGCCGTATTCCAAGCGGACGCAAGATGAAAGCTGGCCGTTCTTCCGGACGGGATTAAAAAAACGAGCAAAATGCTGTTTGAGGCACATTTAAGGAGATTAACGGGAGGATGCACCACCCGACCTGGCCAATTCTGTGGCTTCGAGTTTCCGTCCCACTCCTGCGTCCTTAATTGCGCTCCTGAAATCTCCCTCGTCCTGACCTCAACCCAAACGGAAGGCACGATTACTTCAAAGTCTATGGAGCCAAGTGGATGAGCAATGTCGTCTCCTATTCCATAATTATTACCGGCAGAATATTATAGTTAACTGTGATATGGGTATCTACTATCAAGACAGGAAACAATCATAATTATTATAAGGAATACTCTTACATTTATGAAATTGGTTGGAACCATCGAAAATAATAAAAAGTGTTTCTATGTTTCAAACAGTAACATGTAATATTTCTATTGACAGTCTTTAGTTCTTCCCTAATGTGTATGTATCTTTCTTTGGTGCATTGAGATATCCTCCAGATTCTGACAGTACAGAAAGTCTTCCTGTATTCATAAATCCGACTTTTTAATAACATTTTATGCGATTCACGAAAATCCCAATGATACTATTGAGGGTGTTTAGAACACCCATTGTGATTAAAGTTGGCTTTAACCTCGTGGACTGTGTCGCTTCGCGCAAGACTACGAATGCCTGTGATACTGCATGTACGGTATTTTCTCGCAACATCTTGTTCCTTTAAAGCCCAAAAGATTTCGGAGAATAAGAGGTAGCTTAACTGGCTAAAGCACTAGGCCGGACATCGAGAGATCGGGGTTCGAATCCTGGTCAAGGAAAATGATTTATTCACTCTGAAATTGTTGCATTAGAGTACTATTGTAACTTCTTTCCAGATAAATATTCCAAATATTATTCATAGCAAAAATATATTATCTTAGGGGAAACAAATTCCCATTCTTCAAATTTATCCACAAATAATTTGAATGGGTGCGGTAACTTATATTTAGTTGGTCAAGTGAAAGTTGGAACATTTGACTTCCAAAAGAACACGATTGAGATGGCAAGAATATTGAGAGATTTGAAAGCTGGGTAAAATGAGTGACTTTTAAGAACTGTGAAATTTCTAAAATTAAATTTTCATTTATTTTGAATTTTTACTCTAAACATTTTCTGCTTTATTTCATAGCTTGTCAGCGTATATTTTTTGCACATTTATCCATTTCCTTTTTACTTTTAGCTAGTTTTCTCGGAGCCGCAATTGTTTTTCTTGTACCCATTGGGTTAACGTAGTGAACGTCCACCCAACGTAGTGAAAAATGTTTTCAGCTTCCCGTAATAAATGTTCAAGCGGGGATTCACTGCCACCAAAAGCCAAAAGAGTCAAGCCAGTTTAGTTTTGCATTGTAAAACCTTACACAGACAACAATTTTTCAATGGAACAAGGGGTTTCCTCTCTTGGCCAAGAGATGCCTGTGCCCATCGCACGGGAATGAAGAATCTTGATAAGTCTCGAAACCTGTTTAGACAAAGTTGTCGCATTGAACGCTGATCGCAGCACTCTTGAATTATACTCTTAAGGAGACGCATCACGAATGTTGAAAACATGGTCTAAACCGTAGCGCCGATCAGGGTCGTGGACGAGTCGTTTTTAAGGAAAATATACCGCAGATTTTCGGTCATTTTCCAGCTCATCCACAGGCTTATCGTTTCTTCCTTCCTCCGTTCTCCTGACGGATCACATCACGTCTTGTGGACCCATCTATCATTCCCGCCTCTCCCGATCTACGTGCTCCCACTCCGCCTTCCCGCTCCTCCCACAACCCTATTCCCCTCCCAGGCACGTTTAACCCCTCACGGACCATTCCGTCCACTCCTCTCCACCCTCCCTTTCACCCACTCTCCTCCTTCGAGGAGCCGCGCGAGCTTTCTATTCTAAGGCTTTCTCTCCTCTCCACGCGCGCTCTCTCTCTCTCCCTCTCTTCCTCCCTCTCCTCCCACACCTCCACCGCCGTCTCGACCTCAGCCAGGCCGGGAATCGGTTAAAAAATTAGAAAAATACGGATCACTCCTTCTCCTCTCCATTGGCCTTCCATTGCGATCTTTGTTTGCCTACAAATTATTCACGGTAGGTTCGTGCATGTGAGCGTCGTCCACACTTGTAGAGTACTGCACATTCGTGAGGTGGTTCGCCGGGGAAAATGTTATTTTCTTCGGCGGAGATTTGAAGAATGAACCGTCCAATGCCGGACGGGTCCGTTTACCACACTAAAGGGAAGAGAATCCGTCTTAAAAAAATATATGGTTGTGCAGCTGGCAAACAAACTCGATCGACATCCTGTGCTCGTTTACTGGTTCGGTAGTATAATTTTTTTCCTCACGAATCTACACTCATAAGCGTTTTAATTCAGTTCATTGCGCGTGGCTGGAAATGATTCCAAATTTCCCTTTGTTAATCCTTATTTGTATATTTATAGGGGTTTTTCCCTTCACCGGCAACGCTTGCCCAAGAAAAGACGAAAATCATGAAAACCACACTGCTTGATTTTCATTGGAGGGTATGTCTTACAATACTCAGATTTGAGCCCGGGACACTCCGGTCAACAGCCATGTATTTCATCAACTGCGATACTAAGCTGTGTTTGCGGGTATTGACAGTCAAACGTCAGCGGTTTTTGGTAAATGCCACGCTTCGGACTCGATTGGATCCGTGTTGAAGAAAAAAAGTTCGCCGGTTCCCGTACTATCTCGCCCCGCGAAGTTGAAGCAGTCGTCCATCTGTTTCTCTCCCTCGCCCCTTCTCGTAGTGCCTTTTCATCCACGCCCCATCATCCGTTCATGCAATCGTTGCCACCGCGTGCCCCATCCCCTCGTCCGGCACCCTTCTACTACCACTCTTTCCTCGCCCGAGCTTTAAATATGCCGAGACCATAGGCACCGCAAAACCGTTGCGAGGTTCGGTGAAAAATAAAAGAGATCTTTTTATTTCTTGGGGTTTGTATAATTTCGAAAGCGTGCGTTCCTATGCGCGTTCATGTGGTGCGAAGAGGCGGTGGTCTTGTTTACTCGTACCCTTACTTAAAAATGAATGCATACGTACATGTGTGTATGTATATGTATATAAATACATACATACATACACGTATATATATATATATATATATATATATATATATATATATATATATATATATTCACACACACACATCAATACATGTGTATATGTATGCACCTACATATCCTGGTGGAGGCGAGTGGTTTCCACGGCAATTAATCGATGAGATAAAGCAAAGGAAAATTGACGCGGGGGTGGATGGACGCGAGGAGTTAGGTAACAGGAGATTGAAGAGGTGTAGTGGAGGAAGGAATGAGAACATTGGGTTATTACAAAATTGGGTCATATACCGGGCCATGAGAAAATAAACATACAAGTGCGCGCACTCACACACACACGTACGCGTGCAAAGGGATCTCCGTCCTCGGCTCTCCCTCTCCAGCCTCAGGGTCCGATTCCCCTTCTCGCCCACCCACCCGCCACTCAGTCGAGTCGAGAGTTTCCATTACCTTCCCCCACCCTCCCCGGTATCTTCCTTCCTCGCTCGCCCCATTTCTTTCCCGGTGACGCATTCGACGTCAAAAATGATTTGAACGTCAACAGTCGCCATGTGTTGGGCGATGGAATTATGGCCAGGCAGCGCACCCGTTGCAACCGTGTTTCGGATTATGACAGTCTTAAGGTGCGTCAGATTAACCAGTCGAATCACTCCACTTTTTCTTTTTTGCGTGCTTTTTCCGCACTAAGGAATGTATTAAGTCAAAGCTTAGGATTTTAAGTGGCAGTTCGCGGTATATGATAAAAAGGAAAAATGGGAATGACTGCGGAGGTAAGTGTTGTCTTGGTTTATAATAAACGTACCGCAAATAATATCTTAGTGAATTTTTAGTTAACTTGGTGGAGCAGTTCGTCAGGAATAGCTTTCCAAGAGGAAGTCCTATCACCTTCCCAATTGTGTATATGTATGTTTGTGGAAGGAATGTGATCACACATACCGTATAATTCTAATGTCTCATTGGAAAATCAGGTTCACGTTAAAGGATATAGTTTTTTTCCAAGATAAACCCGAATAAACAGCTTTGAGACGGTAAGGCCTTTCACTGGCGAACGAAGAGTTCCCGTAGAGAAGGAAATTTTCACAATGTTTACTGTTATCAACGTCCTCACCCCTGGCATAAATAAAACATTGATGAGTCACGCTTTGGTCTATGGGCCAGCTGTTGAAATGGCCAATTTTGCCTCCTCCCTCGTAAATGGTTTATCTGCAGCGGCACCACTATAAAAGGACTTGAAGTGTGAAATTCTCTTAACCTTTGAGTTATAAGTGGTACCGCGATCGAGAGTCAAATCATGTCATGCATTCTCCAAAGGACACAGTGAAAACTATGATAAGTGTTCTGTTGAAATTTACCTGGTTATAATTTACGCTTAACAATTTCCACCAAGTATCATAGCAACCGCCATTATTAGCGATGAAAACTACTCGTGGTAATATTTTTCGTAGTACCAATTTTGACCACTACCGCAGCAACGAGTGTCATGTATTTTTGATCTTTTTTAAGCGGCAAAGATGTTCTTCCCCTCAAGCCGTCTGCTTGGCCATATTTCATGTTTTCACAATTCACCGCACGGCAGCGCTCCCCGGAGCAGGGAGAAGCTGAATGATTTTTTTACCGAGTTTATTTTTAGCCCGAGTTTTTCGTTGCAGTTGGGGTTGCATTCAACACCGCCACTCTGCCGCCACTCTCTCACAATTCGCTGTGCTACTCTTCATGGTTACGCCTCGGTGGGAGCGGACTGAAAGAGTGGGAAAGACGTTAGGAAGTGAGGTTGCTTGGGACATCCACGGTGTTGTTCATCGGCCAAGAGGGGAAGGAAAACGCGCTCCTTCGAAATTTCCTTGAATTTCAATCGAACCTCAATGCAGTGTAATCCTCCAAATACGCTGCCGTTTTTTAATGGAACGCGCTGGTATTTTATTCTCTTTTTGAACTGTAAATCGATACTCGGACACCGTCTAACTTGGGACGTAGAAGAGGGAAACGTTTCTGCGAAAACAATCATATGGATACGATCCCGGTTTTTGGGCGCCAGCCATGTTGGTCTCATTTTTTGCTCCTTAAACCTGTTTGTGTAAACGTTGTCGTGTTACGAAAAGCCAAGTGCTTGGATCAGATTTAATCCTCGCATTGCTTTCGGTTTTCTTTGTCCTTAATTGCAAGAACCACAAGCCCCTTGATCACCTTCGATAATTTGAGTTTCGCCAGGGGGCATTTAATGGAAAAATTGAAACGTGAGCGTGACACGCATCTCAATGGTCGACAAGTGACTCGACAGCTTCGCATTTGCCGTGCGTACGGTATTATCTGAGGAGGAGGTTTTACTTTTCCGAATTGGCAATCCGAGAGGAAACCAAAAAATCAAATACGTCTACTTCCCAGTAATAAACGGGGACATTTAACCTAAGGTTCAACGTGTAAATATTCAATTTGTTGATAGACCAAGTAGTTGTATTTTTCTGATAAATAGAATAATATTTTTAACATTCTCTCCGGTCGCCTCGGGTGGTTCAATGTTCTTTTTTAGATTTATGGATACTCAACGTCAAACGAAAAGATCTCGCACTGGAACATTTAATATGCCGCCACATATTCCTCCTACGAAATTAAATATCACCTTGAAACTTGAGGTGTCATTATGGAGGCGGTGAGAGGGTCATCAAAATTCAATTTCTTAAGGCAGAGAAAAAGTTTTGTTTTATCCGTATTTAACATTTATATTTCTCCATTATCTTGTGCAAACTTAGCCTCGCGCCTGGGTCTTTAGAATAGAGAAATATTTTCCAAACCTCTCAATATCCATCTCGTCCTCACCCCGTTTCCTTAATCCTTCTACAAACCACTCCCAAAAATCTCGCCAGCCGCCCACTTCCCGAATGGTGCTTTTGAACGCCCAGCTCCCGCAACCATTCATCAAAAGGGAGGAGAAGTTACACATCTCACTGGGGCTTGCTCACCTTGGATCTGCTCCGGCGGTAGGTCCTCCTGCGAGAAAGAGAGAAAGAAAACATTTTTGAGAAAGGAGTTCGTGGAAGAAATTGGTGACTGTGTCTTTGGATGGGGACCAACTTAATTTATTTATTTACTTATTTTTTACTCCCAGCCCTATGATTGGGGCTCCCATTGCCGCGCGTGCGAGACCTCCTTGGAGGAGTCTGGTGGAGGAAGGGCGGGGAGAAAATGAGAATGTCTCCAAGTACGCACCCTCGCGCGTAGAGGTTTGGGAGTGAGAGGGGGGAAGGGTGGGTCAAACAAGAAGAGTGAGGCAAGAGGTAGTTTGTCGAGCGGTTGTCACATCCCAAAACATGCAACGTTATTTGCGAATCCCAGCCGCTTTACTCCATAGATACTCTCGCAAAGGTGTTATTCCCATAATTTCACTCGCTCCCGGGACCACTGTGGGAAACCTCATTTAATACTCCCTTTTTTTATTACACTGGATGTTAAAAATGCAGAATGTTTTGCTGGAGTGAAGTGGCAAAATGGCATTTAAATGTGGCTTTCTCAATCGTAAGCTTATCTCCCTTATTCTGTAATGCGATGTCCATTTCTCTATTAACCGAGCGATAAACTAAGGGGCCAGAACTCACACCGTTCGCTAATCATCGAACTAAAAAAATATAATTATGATCGACTGTTTTATCCCATTCCAATTATCTTCTCATATATCACCACCATTGCTGATGAATAATGAAAGATATGTACCTACGATAAATAAAACGCATATTTAAAATTGCATTAGTGACAATACCATATCAAAACCATCATTTAGAGAATATTTTAACGGAGAATAATATTGTCAGAAATGTGCTGAAATCTCACTAAGAATGGGTTTTCCACTGTAAGGTTACAATTTTTTTTCTTTATGATTGCATACAGTTTTATCAAAGTAAATAATTTAAAAATAATATTGATGTAATTAAAAGCTGTCTATAAGAAGTCCAAAATGGTACCACCGATAATAATACTCGTACAAATAAAGGTTGCTAAGTTAGACATTTAGCTACCTCCTGTTAGGTTAAAACACCAGGCTAAGAGTGTCTCCTTCCATTGAGACTATAATTTTGTTAAACATTACAGTTTCAGGCTTAACTTTGTGGAATTCCTTCACGATGAGAGTAGAAAAAGAAACTTTGCACTTCCCCATAAATGTTTAATATTTCACACGAACATGGTTTCGATGATGCGCGGTATCAAAAACACGGTCGTGTGAAGTATTAAATTTTTATGTGAAAGTGCAAAGTTCCTCACTATAATTTTGGATGAAAGTGATAAGTACGCGAGAATTTTTCCGTTATTAATGTCTAACAACATTTTTGAGATAATTATTTCTATACAAAAAATTTAATTGCAATGAAATACGAATTTATCATTCATTATTCTCATTTCAAATAAACAAGGAAGAATACTTGCATTTATATTAATATGAATTCTGACCAGCCTGACATTTTAGAAAATAACAGGTGGAAGTAATATTAGTATTAATTTGCTTCCACCATGGTAAGATATTTCATTTTATGCACTCTTACCAGGACGAAAAGTGAAGAGTCAGGCGTGATATTGTGGAATCGAGACATAATGAAAACTTCGTTGCAATTTTCCACAGTTAAAACTTTATTGCCGACCATGGTTTCGATACACTGTATAGACCTGAAGATGATACAGTGTATCGAAACCATGGTCGGCAATAAAGTTTTAACTGTGGAAAATTGCAACGAAGTTTTCATTACTCTTACCAGGATTTAGTGGTCGAAAATTCGAGCCTGTGATTTTCGATGTGATTTACGAGTGCGGTTTTTTATATTTTTTCAGAAAACTGAGGGCAAAAACTTACCTGATGACGTGTTTTATGCAATCAAATACAGAATATATCATCAATAAAACAACACTATCAAAAAAATGTGCTTCTGGTTAAAATTTAAGAGGCAGTGATGTAAAGAATGCTTATCGCTCTCGTAGAAAGCTTTCTTGGTCTATATTGTGCCATTTTCACCATGAGAAACAGTTAGCCAGCTGCTGTGTGCAGAAAACCATTGACTGCATTTTTATTAATAGATATCTTTGAAATAACTTCAAGATATTGAATTGTCACCCAAGAAATGCTACGATTTTTTTCCTCTTCCCTTTGAATTTGGCAGCCAAGCTTCTTCTGAGACAGGCTTATATTGCATGTAACAGGCAAACTTCTAAAACTATTTATCCAAATAAATCTAGTCAACTTTCGAACAGAAAAAGTCTTTCATCGCCTGTCTTCGTGTTCTAATTTTACAAAATATCAAGTATATATCTTTTTTATCGATAAGTACGAATACCTTCATCATTTTATTCAACTCATAACCCGGACAACATGTTGACAATAACGGAGAACCTAAAAAGGGAGTTTTTTCTAGAAACTATGGTTAATTCATAATACGATCCATATCAATAAGCAATTCGTGTAGTCCTTTCCTATGTTTACCGATTGTATACGAAGTAAATGTCCGTATTAAATAAATTACGCGTACTTGTACATAAATTGAATATATTCGCTTGATTTATGTGCTGCAAATATTGTCGAATGCCGTACTTGACAATCCCCATACGAGATAAATGTCATTATGTCAAGCAAACCCAGTCAAAGTCGAGCACTGGAATCACATTGTAAAATCGCTTCGCGAATCCTGTCGCCGAGCGAAAATGCGCGTTACCTTGGGACATGCCCACGTGAAGAATGAGCTTTTGATTCTTGATTGATATTGTGAGGGGCCAGTCAAACCCTCATGAAACTTGATCAATATATCACGCTATTCCTAACAATTTATTACAACATAGTACTGAGTGAAACCAAACCAGAGCCGACAAACCATTCCCTACATCTCTGTATCGCAATCCTAAACCATGAGATTGAATTCCCAATTACCTCGGTTAATATGCAGATAAGAGCTTAACCCATGAATCAGCTTACTTTTGATATCCTCAGTTCACTTATAGCATTAACTTTGTATGATATAGGATGTCCTATTTGTCCAAAACACACTAAACCACCTGACCGGTTGAAACAAGTTGAGAATATTCCAAAACATGCGCGGATGTATTAATAAATATAGAAATATAATTACTCCTGAAATTTGGTGAAGAAGAGAGAAAGAAGACGTTGAATAATTTTACATCTTGAAGTTTAAAAATCGGGCTTGAAAAATGGAACCAAGTGTTAGGTTTTATCCCTACCGGGGGAAGGAAATAACTATAAATATACTTTCCTTTTTTGAGATTTTAATATCCAATATGCAAGTAATGTCTTTAAATTTAAATCCCTCAAAGGAACTGTAGTTATATTTATGGTTTCGACCATCTCCCGACAGGAGGTAAACCTAAAACTCGTAACTGATCGAGTCGAATTTGCGAACCCAAAACGCGATTGTTTCCCACATCCTCCCTTTCCCCCAGGAAACTTTAACCGAACCCTTAATTTCAACCGCTCAATTTCCAGTTTGTTTCCGCCAAAAGAGCGGACCCCTTTCCTCGACTTCCGCGCCTTGAGGCTGTTGTTGGGGGTGTGAAAAATAATGGGTACGAAACCGGTGGCTGGGCAGCGACCACGCCCGAAGACTTGGTACATGGACGGAAGAGGATAGATAGATCGTTCTCTCTCTGTTCCGGCTGCCCCTCCAGCGAGGGACGGAAAGAGGGAGGGGCGAGGGAGAGGGAAAGAAAGGCAACACAGTCGGGCCAAGGGAGCAGTGTTTAAATTTGGACGGACCCACCGTTTCTGTTTTTATGGAGGGAATCGAACAAACAAACGACGCCCGCGGAGGAAGCGGTGGGAAGGAGTAGGATGGAAAGATATAAACGAGGAAAGGAGGTTGAATGTGAAAGAGACGACACAGAGAGAAAAGAGAGGGAAACGAATAGAGGGAGGGAGAGAGAGACAGAGAGAGAGAGAGAGAATCGGCCGTGGTCACTGGCGCGATCTTTCTGAACGCAAAGATTAGAGCGAGGAAGAACTGAATCTATATTTCCAGGAAAGCTGACATGGGAAAGAGAGAGAAAAAAGGTCCCTAGGTTACAACCCGCGGTTAAAATTCTCCGTGAAATGTATCTGCAGATGAACGTAAAGCGCGTGCGTAATGACCCCGAGTGCATTTATTCTTAAGGAGATCTCACTTCGCGTCGAGTCTTATAGCGGTCTGACTGGGAAATTGAGGGACGACATTTATGCCGAATCATTTTTAGTAATTTAGCTTATTAGGTGCCTCGACGACACTTGCACCAATTCATTAGGAAGGCGCTTTTATACACAAGATATTCATTCTCAGGGAATATCCCGAGTCTACGATGGAAACTTTAAATGCGATATTGACAAACGAATGTTTGTGAAAGGAATTGCGGTAGAGGGAACGGAGAGAGAGAGAAAGAGGGAGAAGTATAAGGGGAGAGAAGGTTGGAATGGAAAATGAAAGACATGGTAAAAGAGGATTGCCCGTGGCTTTCCATCATCTTTCGATTCCCTCAGAAATGGTTAGGCATTGTACCAGAGAGAGGCTAAACTTTCGCACTCACACACGCCTTCGACGAATACACACACGCGCCGCACGCACCAAGCCACGCGCCCTAACCGCGGCCTGAGCCCGCGCTCACTCTATTTATCGTCTCGGCTTTCACGGGAGTTAAAAAAAGGAAGAGCAAGGGGGGGAGGAGGAGAAGAGGAAGACGACGTCTCGATGAATATATGACGGGGCCGAGAAAAGACTTTTTTTCCTTCCTTACTCCGTCTTCCTACTCTCACTCCCTCCCTCAAATCCTTCGGAAGACTCTCTCAACGACGGGCAAGACTCCCTTCTCCCCCTTCGCCTCTCACGGCACTGATGGAAAAGAAGAGAAATCGCCCGTCTCCCCTTCGCGATTTCCCATCACGAGGGAGAGAGAGAGAGGAGTGATCTCGCGGACGCGTGGGGGAAATTCTCTCCGAGCCCTAAGGGTTCTCACCAACTCCGGCCATATTGGGCATTGCCCCCGAAACAGGGAAAGTGTTGAATAAAGAAAGGAAGGGAAGGAAGGCGAAGGAAAGAGGAGGCAGACGGCCGGAGGGGAAGGAGGGAGAAAGATAGAGCCGGAGCAGTTGAAGTATAGAGGTCGGTAAAAGGGCATGGTGGTAGCCACTGCGTTTGCTGTTTCGGACTAATTTTAGCTCGCCTTCTATCGTGACTCAAAAGCTTAAGGATGTTTATTTTGCCTTCTCGATAAAATACAGCACCTTGCACTTTCCTCTTTCATTTGACGTGCGAAGGGCGTTTTGAAGCGTTCTTGCGATGAAAGATCGCAAAAAGATAGGAGGAAATATTCTCGCAGCTCCTCAGCTTGTCCAAGCGACACGTGGGCAGTGTGCCTCTGTGTATACCGATCCGGTGTCCAAAAGTACGGCCGTGGAGTCTGCCTTGTCCTCACTCCATAAGTTTATTGTGTTAAGAGATGGTTTCCGGGAGAAATGGGATGGATTTTAAACGAATTTTTTTCGCAAAATGTCTGCATTAATGGTAGTCGGCGAGTGGTGTTCTCCGTGCGAATTTTCGCAATCCGTCTCAATACTGCGGTGATAATCTTAATAATACAGCTAATTATTTGCCTTTCGTCTTAATGTACCTCCTATTAATATATAGTTAATCAGTACTTTGACGCGTTTCAGTAAAAATTGTGTGCACGGAACCATTTATCAATATCCTTTTTATGTATTTTATTTGCACTACTTTCAAAATGTTGTGTACATTAGAACTTTTTACGCAGGTAGCGATCATATGTAAAGCCTTCTCCCAAAATAATTAAAAACAGGTGCATGAAAATGTACACAGGTTGACAACACAATAATCCTCATAAAAACCTATATTTTTTAAGTTTAAAGTGAACTAACTTTTCGCTGACTCTGTATTTACAAAATACCAATAAATAGAGATAATATGAAATTCAATATATCATTTGATTTCTCAAGTTTACGCTGAATACAATGTTCTTAATGAAGGATATATATATATATATATATATATATATATATATATATATATATATATATATATATATATATATATATATGGAGTCGATTTGGAGATAATATTTACAGTGAAAAGGGATAAATATTGATATAATTTAATTATTAAATGCGTTATATGACAAAAAATATGCATGCAGTATGATGATTTTCCACTTAAGACGGAACTCTTATAAAAATTTAGATTGAAGATCAACAAATTTTATTGTAGTGGCTTGGTCACTTATTTTTCTTCTAAACCTAGAAAAATTCCTAAGAAATTTCGGATATTTCTTCAATATGAGTAAACAAAGAATATATTTCATTAGTTTACAACGGGCGCATTAGTGTTTCATTAAATGAAATAATTTAAGTTTTAAATTCATGGAGCTGGTTCATCGCAGCAATTTATTAGTAAAAAATCAACCATTAAAATGCCCGATTAAGTTGGTAGTTATTACGCCTAAGGGTGATTATTTTTGCCGAAACGTAACTATTATCATCGACATGAAAAAATGAATTCCTGTTGTATTAAATCTTTACCGAAACAGGGAAAGGTCTTTATAAGAATATATGTAAGTCTCTATTGAATCCGAGGAATGTTTGTCGCATCTGGTCAAGGATTTAAGGCAAAATGTGTCTTTTTTACAAATCATCCAGGAAACTTGAAAATAGAACTACATTTTTGTCACGCGATCCCTTTGGAAGACGCAGATGCATAAGTTTCGGGAGTTGATGCAGCCGAGCCAAGATGTCAACGACGGGTAGTTGGCAGAGGCATAAAACTTGGAATAACGCCTGGAACCCCTTTCACTTGATTGCGGTCGTCTACCTTTCGAAGGGTAACAAAGGTTGAAAGCGTTCGTGCTTCCTTTCGTTTCCCATAGCCTAAACACCCGTCCCCACCTTCGCCGAACTAAGGGATCCCCTTTACCTACTCCATGCAAAGAGGGATTGCGAGCGATGCAAGCATAAGCCCTTCCCCGACCAATAACGTTCCCTCCAAAGTCTCCGAGAGGGGTGGTCGAATCTTTATATCGTCTGGGTAAAAATTCTTGAAGTGAAGTTTCGTCATGTCTCGCCCCTTACGGTCGCGAAAATATTTTACTCGGAAGCTTCACAAAGAAATATGAACTGGGAGTTCCGTGAGATCTGACTATCTGGAAAAATTTTTAAGCACTCAGATACTAAAGATAAGTAAGTCTATTCAAAAACTTAAATATAAAGCACAGTCTAGGGAATGGCTGCATTTATTGGCATAGATCGGAAGATAATTTATGAATGGAAAATCAATTTTCAGCTTCAGTACCCTGTCAATCTCCTGATGTGCTTCAATTTTACGTTACAGGACGTAACTTTGTTCCTAATAAAAGAAAAATCAAGTTCAAAGTGTACATTGAACCTGTCTATTTGACATGAGTGTCTACAGTCTTCGTTACGCAGCTGTTTCACTTCCGTTACGCTGATATTCCCTTTAGTAGTATAATTTTTCGCTTCATGCCGTGAGCGCTCGATTTACTGTTGACAGTTCTGATGGCAAACGTGACTCAGTGTGATATTTTCATGCTATGGATTTCCCAAACAGGTGCTCGGTGGTTCCCGAAAAATTTTAGAATCTCTTGGACTTCTGGGAAAGAAAGAAAATGGAGAACACGAACTCCTTAAATTTAAGAGAGTTGAAATTTATATATATATATATATATATATATATATATTTATTTATATATATATTTTTATATATATGTGTAATAAAATCGAAAGGAGAGGAATATTATTGTACGGAAGGGTCCATTCCTTAGATAAATTGAAACAGATATAGAGAATCTGCTACGACACCTTCGGGGGGCTAAGTAGTCCAGTAACCTTCAAAAACATGGATTTTCAGCGTACATATCCACAAATCCTAGCAAAATCGTACCTTCGAAACTGTATATCATTTGGAGTCTCCTGCACTCTGTCAAGCCAGCCGTTATTAACACACCAGCGAGTTAATGGGAATAATTTTGGCGAGCGTAGCGAGTTTCTCACACACTTCTCTCACATCTCCAAGAGCTCAATGATGAACCGAAGGAGAAACGACACTTCCAAGGCGTAAATCATAAGGTAGTCGACCACGTGACCGCCGAAAATCGTTTGGGAACTCTCCGCCGTCTCGTAACTCAACGACTCGAAATCGCTGTCCACGTTTCGAACGAAACACATTCCTCCTCCTCCGCGGAAAATCCTTCGCCCATTCGGGACGAACTCATTTCCATCCGGCAAAATAAATAGTGAAAGCAGCGATACGGGGACCGTGGCACGAAACCGAAGTGAACGCGCCAACAGTTGAGGAATCGACGGCCCCTCAAAACTCTATCCTATCATCCAACGGTCGTCGGTCCCACGGGTGCGAAAGTGACGCTAGGGAGGGAGGGAGAGAGGTCGACTTGATGATCTCGTCCACTACTCACCATCTCTGGTTACTGGGGTTTTGCTGCGAAATTTAAAACTTGGGAGCGACTCTCTTCGCGCGCCTTGGGTACCGCGTACTTGTTCCGCCGGAGGGTCGGCAAAGGAGTGCGCCTGGAAACGTCTTCAACGCTATCCCTTAGAGCGACTGCCTCCCGCTCCTCTCCAAAGACCTCACCCTCCCGTGCCCTACACCGCCCCCCCCGCCACGCACCTTCCCATCCCTCTCTTCGTGCAAAAGCGAGGCACACCCCACCTCCGGCCCCACCCCAACCACAGGCAACCCCTCTGCCTCCACCTCTCCCACGATCTCCCTCCACACCACAGCCCCGAAACTATAGTTGTTTTCACGATAGCGGGAAGAGGCTAGGTTGAGTCCGCCCGGCGCAGTCAACGCGACCTCCACGCCCCTTCTTCCACCCCTCCCCCCCGCCGGACCACCCATCTCCTTTCATTTCTCCCACTCTGCCTCACCTCCTCCCCCATTCCCCTTGCCCCCGCGGATATCCTTCCCACCTCAAACCCGTAGCATTCCCCTCGACCCGAACCTCTAGTCTTCTTTCTTAGCCTCCTTACTACCCCTTTTCCTCCGTAGTAGTCTTCTTCCTCTCACCCTCAGAACCTTCCACCTCCCAATCTCCACCCACCCTCTCGCTACCCCCACCACGCACGCCCTCGTAGCCTCTGCCCCCTTCTCCTCGTATCCCTTAACACCCCAAAAGAGACCTTAAGATTACGTTTCCTTCCGCCCGTATCGGGGGAGGGGGATACCTCATCCAGTTACCCTCTACCCTCCTCTTGCACGCCTCCCTCGTCTTGGCTGCGAAACTCGTGCCTCGGTGAGGCCCCTCTCCGTCCGTCAAAAAGTCCTTTTATCCCTGCCCAATGAGACCAACTCCTTCCCGCCGACCCCGGTGGTGAATGTGATTCTCCCGATCCTGATTGATTTCCCTCCGCCCCTTGCGCCCGAGAGGTGAGTGTGCGGTGTGGTCATCCAGGGTACATCGGAATCGTCGAGTCGAAACTCAGGGTTCCTTGGTGAGGGTGATTGATAATCAGATATCGAAAACGGAGTGGAATATTATTTTAATCCCTTTGACATAGGGAATGTCTCTGTCTCAAGAAATTGACCGGCGGATTAGGGTTGTAGGGAAACCGAGTAGTGGTAGGCTCAGGCCTTCCGCTATTCCGATCGTTCGAGCAGTCACAATCGAATCAAGATCGAATATGCATTAAACACGGTGGGTACTTCGTGACTGGTGTCTTCTCCGTGATCTTTCTCAATAAATTACGCCCATCCCGTTGTTGGTCGCCGTACTGACCGAAAAAGCGGTATTGGAGTCAGTTTCTTCAACATAAATATATTGGCATAAGGGTAGTTTTCTCCTAAAAACTTTTTTCCAATGCCTCACATTTTCAATCTAGCATTAAATAGAGGGTGATTTTCGGATGAGGGGTGTATTCGGTGCCTAAACTCCTGATATTCCATATGTCCTACACTCAACTGCGAAGATATTGCGCAAAATAATTTCTTAAATCATTGACGAACGCGGACTGTAAATCAGTAGGCACTCCAATCTTCTCGTAATTCGTAAACATCTCGACGTTTATTTAGCATGTGATGATGCTTTTCACAGATTTTTTCTCTTCATTAGAACTTCTATAATTTTGACCTGGGCTTGCCGGACGTTTATCACTTTTGCCAATCATTATCTTTCGAATAACTAATTAAACCGCGACTCTAATTACACGTTAATGACGTAGGTTACGGTCGGTTTTGATGCAGCTCTCCTGCTAGAATCTTTCACACACCCGAATGCTAACACACCGTATTATAATACTATGAAACATAAGGGCCTGAAAAAAATCCATGGTGATGCGTAAAATCTTATTTGTTTATCGTCCACGTTCGATGACCCCGCAATCCAAAACACTGGATCCCGTTTGGAAACTTATTTTCACTACTTTTTTATCACTTTCTCGACCTTTGCATTGCCCGGTCACCTTGCCAATGTATCTATTCTTGCTCAGATCCGTCTTTGAGATTTCTAGGCTTTTTCAGTTGACGTCTATTCTTTCCCCCAAGTGAGCTTTAGTGGGCTGGGGAGAGATCAAGAGATAGGTCTAAAGCTGGGGTCTGAAAGAATGGCTGCGGCAGTGATCGCATCTTTTTTTTCAGGATAGTCAAAGTTTTTGGCTCAGCAAGGTATATTTTGGTTCCGAACTTTCTCCGGTGAACATTCATAAAAATAGCGTCATGGTGCCAAATAGGACATCCTACAATATTCAAAGTTAATGCTTTGAGTGAATCGAGGATGTCAAAGATATGTTGATTCATGGGTTAAGCCTTTATCCGCATATTAACCGAGGTATAATTTACTACACCCAATGTAATAATGCGTATCTGTCATAAATCATACACATTGATGTACGTATCCTTCATTTGATATTACTTCTAATGAATCGTCGTTAAATGTTTCATCTTAAAAATTTTTATGGACGGAAAAATTTAATTAAATTAAAAACATTTTTTGTCAGTAGTTATCATTATATATGTTAATTAAGGAAAATAAAAAACAACTTGTTATGGATGAGCATTAAAGCAATCTTGCTACCATCTGCTAACATGCTAAAATGTTTCATATTTTTCCAAAGAGCATTCAAATGTTAGATCAAAGCAGCAGTAAAGCATACGTATGGTGGTTGCTCATCTTTACATTTATAAGCAATGGATACAAGATTTATTTATATTTATAAGCATTTCGAATTTTCAACTGATGAGTGGGATTGCCTCGGAATATTCATCTCCCAGACACGCGTCACGTTTGCGTTAGTCTTGATAGCTCTTGGGAAAGAGACTCCATTTCGCAACCAGTCCCTTGAACCTCAACACGATACGGCAGCTCATCATATGCACAGAAATCTCCGTGTAATAAATCCCATTGATCACCAAAAATAGACTTCAGGAGTTAATTTCGACGAGCTAAATCGAGAAAGTAAAGTCAATTAGAGATTCGCAGAGACAGTACAACCTGCTTCATTTAAGGAACACTATGGGCCAGGTATATAAGCACCGCGCGGGTCCCTGTTCGCAATTGTAATTTATGGCCCTGGAATCTCACTATCCAGCTATAACTTTTGTTTAAGTATAGAGGAGCGTTTCTCATTCTTGGACGTGTTGGCAAGGCGCGTTAATCTTTCTCTTGCCCATGCGTCTTTGAAGAGAGTAAACTAATCCATTTGTCCTTCACTTTGTCTGTGACTTACGAAAATATTGGTCATGAAGTATGAGTGAGGAGTACAAACGTCAACTTAAGCCAAAGGAATGTTGGAGGCTCTTGCATTTACCTCTCATCAATGGGCACTTCCTCAGAAGATAAACATTCATATGTGAGGTCTCGAGCGATGCAAAAACTATATTTTATTTTTCAAAAGAGGAAAGTACCGATCACCTTTTATATGTTAAGTTTCATTCATATTTCCAAAAAAAACCTTAATGTTGATTTCAAATAATTATCTTCGTCCTTCTTTTGTCTTGTTAGGTACGTTATTGACTTGAATTAATAGCGCATAACTAGAATTTATGAACACATTAATATCCAAAATCTGGAGAGTATAAAAATGAGATATATGGAATATAACGGAAAATGGCATCTGTATAACAAATTATGCACTCAAATGACGCTGGGGACGGGAGGTGGTACTGTACTTAACGAAGAGCCAGGAAAGAAAGCCCTAACGTGGAAATATGTTGGAATGACTTAATGCTGCACCCTGCATTTCCATTAAACTCGGCGAGCAGCCACATGGGTATGAGGCCAGCTATGTTGATAGGTGAAATAATATTCAATTATTCAATTAATGGGAATTATGGTTTTTTTTAACTTTTCATGAATTTAAAGAGTCCATCCATACGTGGTTACCAACCTTTGGGTTGAGTATAGGCCCGAACTAAGCCTGATGGCGTGTGAAACGCGCACATTTATGACCGAAAGCCAGTCCTTTCCATGTTACACCATTCGGTTTCCAATCTAATTACAGTAAAACCCATAAAATCGTACCTCTTATGGTTAAATATGGCGCTCCAAAGGGATCACTATGGATTTGCAACCGGGATCCTCCGTCGAGTCGCCGAACGCTCTACCCACAAGGCCACCACTCCCCCAAAATTAATTGTGGGCAACAGTTGAGTTTAAATTTGATTTTGACTTTAAGCCCATGACCGCTAGTTGTACTAGGAAAAAAACGAGCACTATTGTATAACGGAGAGGCCTATGCGAGTCTATGCGTATGCAGGAGCCTAACTCTCTTTTTTTGTCTGGACAGCGTAATTTTCGTCTAGGACCTTCTGTTCGGCCGCTTCACTCTTGGCCCATTGTCAGTGAAGTGAAGTAGCGACGTCATGGTAACGCACCGGTAGCGATTTATACTGATGAACTATGGACTGCCGAGCGGAAGGTCCTCGACGAAAAACATCAACACTTCTATAATTAAATGTCCAATGAAAGAAACTTTGGCCTCTCCAATTGTTCTATTTTCTGCAGATTAACAATGATGTTCCATTCTCTCGAAAGTTTTGAGACACCCCGCATTTGTTGATGACATTCAGGTCGTGATTAGATAGATACTGGAATTAACGAAATAACTAACTTATTTTTTACTTATACTAGTGCATAAGAGCAAGTTAATTATTCAAAAAACAGGATGAAATAGAATCAAATGTAGCTCAAGTTAATATTCTGGGAGAAATTGTCTTGTTGATTTCATATTTCGACTTCAATCAAGCGTTAGAAATATGCTTTGAAGGTGGGAATGAAAATTACAAAATGTAGCTTTGCGATGTAACCATTATATCAGGATTGATGCGCTTCAGGATAGAAACGCTGGACAACAGTGGCACAAAATCCCATTACGGTCCTGTGCGGGACAAGGCAATGAAGTCTAAGGAAGATGACTCCTTGATATGTGTTTCAGTAGTATTATGATCTTATAACTTTTTAAATGTAAATCAGTATAAAAGTCTGATCAATTAGTGGATAATGGCGTAATGATTTATGAATACTTCGCAACGGCATGCAAAGCAATTTCGCCTGAACACTGCCCCGATACACTGCCTCAATTACCACAATAAGATAGGTAGGCACATAAGAATGGTAGACATATAGAGTGCCCAGACCTTAGCGAAATAGCTTCTGATTAAACCGAGTGAAATGCATTTAGTCCATCATGAAATACCATGGAGAACCTCTGGAATATATTTTATATAACCATTTTTGATATTTCCAAAGCCATTAAATTCATACATATTTGTCATCGTGTCTAATGGGTCACTATCTGGGTTCTCAAAGAACAATTCCTTACGCTGAACAGAAAACAAAAAATTTTCACCGTTACAAGAAAATAATAAAATCCTACTTAGATCTTAAACCTTATGAGTTCAATATCATAATCTTTAAGCTGTCTACTACCTTTTCACGAGTAGTTTGCCGGTATCATTTCATGACGGGTATACAAAATGAGCAATCCTATCGAGTTTCATGAAAAGCCTTAAAGCGTCAAATAATATTCCCCTTCATTTGAGTTACCCGAAAGACGATATCACGAGTCCGAGGATAGTGTGAAAAATAGATTAACCTTTGAAATAAATAGGCTTCTCGACGAAAGACCGTAAATTATGTCTTTTTTATAAAGTACCTGTCTCATCGCCGCCTGCAATAATTGTCATATCGATTTGATTCATTACGCGACATCCGCACGTGCATGCGAGCTATATTTGTTTCCAGCCGCATGCATCAACACCTCGCATGCCTCATTAAAAGCCTGAAGTCTTAATGCTTCTGAATTCAGCGGGTGTTTCAATTTTTTTTGCTCGCCAATCCCTTCCAACTGGACGGCCGCACGTAGTAAACAGTAGGAGTAATATTTTGAGAGTTCGGCTTGCCGCGGTAACCCTAAAGACGAGATGATTTCGAAATTTACCAAAATTTCGTATTTGTTTCAGTAAACAAATGTCTTTGGCCAACCACAACCCTTCATTTCTCTGCATGGTGAAAATAAGTTAGGATTCAGTTTCTATGCTTAAATTAGATCCGAAAAACATCATGGGTAAAAATATTAATCGTTCCGATTAAAATACGTGGTGATAAAAATGTTACTCATATCGAGAATTAATCGTTATTTTCAAAAAATGTTTTCTCAATTACGGAATTTGACATGTGGAGACTGCATTCACTACTCCACATATTTTTAAGAAGTAACTTACTTCCCTCAGTGGAATCGGTATTTAAAATTAGTCAGCCGGTAGTTGATAGAAATCTTCTTGAGTTTCTGTATTTGAAGACATATCTGGAACTATATTCTGGCACATTTGTCAGGAAGGTAAACACCACCAACATATGTGATAGTATTTAAACATCAAACCAAAAGCAGCTTGTTAAACAATGCCTCATATACAAATACTATTTGTACGTTGTAATTTCATCATGAAAGAAGATCTGTTCAAAATTTTGAAATTTCTGGAGTTTTGAAAACTTCGTCACATGTGTTATTTGTCCACCTCAAAATATAAATAAATGATATATGTATTTGGATACAAGTACTTTATGCTTCGCAATTAAAAAATTGCTTACATCCGTCGTCAAATTTCTAGACTTGAATGATGTTTCCACGTCTAAAACTGCAATCATGAATGCTTCATTGTACTTTTATGTTTCTATGATATACGATATTTTTGTGTTGAAGTCATATTAAATTTATATGGTCCATATGTTGTCGTCGTATATTTTCATGAACACAGCCGTTTTATCATCTGTCCCGTTGAGTTAATTGGTTTCGCGATCAAGTAAACTATTTGGGTTTTTTTACGGCATTCTTTTGTTAACTGCAAATTTAACTGCAAGATTCCTCGTAAATATATGAAAAAGCTGGTATTCACTGGTCTAATGTGGACGGTAGAATTTTCATTGTAATATTAAGGCTTGATAAACTTGAAATCAGCATCGCTTTCCGTTGTCGAAATCGTGAGTACGTTTGTATTTAAATATCATCTTTGGAACGAATATACAGGCTTGGCTGAATATACCGGATTGGCTCGAATAAACATAATGTAATAATGTCCATTAGTAAGAGTAGCGTAAAAAAATATTTTGAAAATCAAGAGCAAATTAAAGGGAAAATTAGCATGAGAAGGATATGAACCCGTAAGCGAATTTCCAATGATCAAAGGCAACCACTAGGATACCAGATCACGGTAAAAGTTTTCTTTCCCACTGATGGATTCACTGCTGAAAATAATAATTGATGTAACCCCATTACCCATGCAGTTGAAAAATGAGACAAGTGTCATCTCATTTAGCTTCTTGTCCAGCATGAAAGTTTGCAATTGAAATTGGCATTGCATGCGGTTCTGCATTCCACGTAGAATCATCTAGTAAGATGTACTACTGGAAATAATTTCCAATTGAAATTTTGCATTATAATGATTGCTATTTTAATATGATATCGCGATCTAAATTGGAAAACGTGACAATGTTATTTTTTTAACTATTCTCTAGTAGATACAGCAGTGTGAGCAGGATTAAAATGAAGCCTCTTGTTCTTGGAATTAAACTTACACTTCTTACGTCTCCTTGATGCTTTCGACATTTTTCTCACTTAAATAATGCAAATTTTAAATGTCCTTTCGGATAGAAGATTTTACAGCGTTTTCTCCATCCATTTGACTTCTCATTCGACAATTCCGTGTTCAACTTAGGTGATTTTTTTTATAGACACAATGCACAAGCTTCCACGAATCGTGCAATTAAAAACCGCTTATCTTTCTCTCTGAACATTTGGCGAATTCATCTCACGAACCCTGATCTTTATCTCCATAATATGCTGTTCTGATTTCGTCTTCATGATCACTAGTCTTTATCTGAACTTTTTGTGACAAATTAAATTGTGATGGAAAGGAAACAAACTATGCAAATTTCACTTGAATAGAGATTTATTCACGACCCGGGTTTCAAACACTTAATGTCATCTTCAGGTGAAGATGACATTAAGTGTTTGAAACCCGGGTCGTGAATAAATCTCTATTCAAGTGAAATTTGCATAGTTTGTTTCCTTTCCATCATGGATAAATTTCACAGAGTTAACCCTAATACCGTTCGGTTTGTTAAATTAAATTGTGTTTTATACAGGGTGTAACAGAATGGACTCCCTAGTTTCAAAAAATCACCGAAGAGCGCGCAGGTAAATAGCGAAGTGGGAGTAGTGGCGTAAGCTGGGGGAAATAACGCCATTATTTATTAGTTACCATGCAGTGGTCTGATGAGCATCGAGGCTTTGTCGTAGAAACCTTCTTTAAAAATAATGATAGTGTGTTGGCAACGCAGAGGGTCTTGTGGTCTAGCGATGAAGCGCATTTTCACCTCTCCAGCTCATTAAATAAGCAACATTTTCTTTGCTGGGCGACTGACAACCCTCGCAAACTACACTCAAGACGTCTTCATAACCCCAAAGTAACAGTTTCGTACGCTGTGTCCTCCATAGGCATTATTAGGCCTTACTTTTTTGAATCTCGAGATTAAACTGTTACTGTGAACTCTGTGCACTATTGTGAGATGCTGGAGAACTGTTTACTCCTCAAAATGGAAGAGTATGGTGAGGGATATGACACAGAAGCCTTTTGGTTTCAACACGATGATGCCACGACTCATACCGCCCGTCGTTCAGGCCAAATCCTGCAAGAACAATTTCCCGGCCTGATCTCCTTAAGAGGGGATTTTCCATGGACCCCTGGCTCCCCGGATTTGAGCCCATGTGATTTTTCTTCTTTGGGGATATCTCAAAGCTGAGGTTTACAAAGTTCGACCAATGACCTTGGAAGCTCTCAAGGAGGCAATTACAGATGTCATCGCTGGAATAACGCAAGATATGCTGAGAAGAGTTTTCGAAAACTTTTTTGAACAACTCAGCATGTCCATCACTCACCAAGGTCGTCAAGTGGATAAAATAATTTTCAAAAACCAATGAAAATAAAATGGTGTTGAATGCAATTTTCAGAAATAAAAATCTTTTTTAATTATCTAGTTTGTTTTTTTACAATTTATCCGTCAAAACAGGGAGTTCATTCTGACCCACCCTGCGTATTTAGACACGCCCACCCACGCGTACGGGAACCAGTTTGGATGACACCTGCGTTCTCCTCAGTTTAGCGACAATGTTTTGAGTAGCGCCCTCGCAAACACTTCATTTGGCTCATACAATCCACCTGATGCAACCTGAATCTAGTGAAGGGATGTCATACTCTTCCCTCCCTCCTTCACTCCTCTCCTGACTTTTGTCCTAAGGTCGTTTTACCCGCTCTCCCTTTCTTCCATCTCATGCTTCTCATTTCCCGCCCATTAACTCTCTTATGCTTCACAACTATCCTCCATCACTCCCTGTTGATGGGAACAAGAAGTGATCGTTTACCTTGTTCCATCATCGACTCGGCAGTCCCTAGCAAAAGAACACAGGGTGGGGGAAGAAGAGGGGTAGTCGCCTCACCCCCAAGAGCGAAGCGATACTCATTATATTTTTACGTGAGAGGAGAAACTGCTTTGCGGTTCGTTTCCTTTTGACTGACCGGGGAAGTGGCACGGGCAACCCTAGCCCACCCTCCCCATTTCGCCGGCCCCTGGTCCTCCGGCCGCTTAAATTCCACGGCATGGGCATGCCCTTTCTCACCCTCTCGCTCCTCCACGACTTGTCACACGCTCTCCCTCCCCACAACTGCTTCCCGACGACTTCTCCGCCGCACCCGCCCCTCAACCTCTAGGGAGCCTCATTCCGCCACTCCGGCGACCACTCCCCGGCGAGTGATTTTTCTTGGACACCGTTTCACAATGCTTGTTTCCGCCAGCATTTGCGCTCGGGGGCGGCTCCTGTCAGTCGCCGAAATGCGCTGCACGCCCAGTACTCTTAACGGGTCCTCCGGCTGAACACATCGAGTTTACCGCGTGTGCTGTAATGCAGTTGAACATCCAAAAGCCTCTAGCCAAAACTTGGGTTTCTTCGGACTCATGCATCTGGAATAACTAGACGACTGCCAATTCTCCCAAATCCACTGTCTCCTACTGAGCCTGTAATTTAATGATGTTTATCTAGTCACGACTGTAAACAGTCCTTTGTCTGTTCATTCCCTGAGACGGAACTTATTTCGGTGTACTTCTTTCTGGTAAACGCTTGGTCTCGTATCATTTCTAGAAACGGCCTGGGCGTAGGAACATTTCGTTGCCCAAGCATCGACTTGAACGAAAGCATTTGTGAAGTGTACGGCCTCGCGGTACACACTCTTTGTGTCATCCCATGCAGCACTCTGCCTCCGATCTCTTTGTCACCTACTTTCGCGTGTTTATTCCTTGCCTCTTCCACAACCACCGTAATGATCATTCTTCTGACGGCATCTAGGCTTTATTTTTCCATTCTCTCATTTTCATCCTGTTTTTCGTTTATATTCTCCTCCCGTTCCTCTTCTCCCTGCCCCAAATCCGCCGCGAGAATTTCTTACCCTCTTCGAAGGTTCGTCATCGCCGCTTATATTGTGAAGAAGGAGGTTCGAGGGCAGAAGCCCCCACACCACTCACAGATCTATTTCGCGCATCTACCTAGGGTGATCCCATTTTTATTTCAACACTATCTTTTATTTTACTAACTTTTTTTTTCATTTTAGCAAATACAAGGCATGATCGGGGAGGACAGAAAAATCCAGAGGAGGTAGGAAAGGTGGATGCAGAACATTTTGAAAGGCGATGATATGTTGAAGACTGATAGAGTGGAGAATGGTAGGCAAACGAGGAAAGGGGAGGGAAAGGATAGGCATGTTGAACGGATGAAGGGAGATAGAATATCTGCGGAATGGAAGAGGGGTTTGCAGCGTGAGATCAGGTTGTCTTTTGGACGAGGTTGAGCCAACCAAACAATCATTTATTTTTTGCGACTACCACCACCTCGTTTTCACGAACCAGCCATCGCGTCTAGGAAGTTGGAAAACAGACCATTAAATAATTTATTTAAGGATTGTAGTTGATAATCCTTAGCTGGCAGATCCGTCTTCCGCCGTCAGGTTAAGTCTTATATTTTCGAATGCAGAGAGGTTTCGGAAGAGAGTTATATAGATGAAGTTGATGGGTAATTTTCTTTATCTGTATTTTTTCCACCCTTATCGATGTCATAATATTGCTGAAAAGGTTCATCTTCAATATTTCTCGTCGGTTTTCAAGATTTGCGTATGACAATCCGCCTTTCCTGCCTCGTTGAGGTGCCTCCTTATTCATATTTTCTTCCCAATTACGGCAATGTATCAATCAAGCTGATTATGTTCTTAAGCCATATTTACCTTGTTGAACCTTGGGTTATATTCGAGTTTAATCCTGCGGAGAATGTTTTATTTTTGATACTCATTATACGCCAATTAAATCACCCCACGGAGATATTTACCATTTGTAGATTGAAGCTTTAAAGAGGTAGGTTTCGAGGAAAAAGCCATTTGGACAAAGAGGACGAATGAATTGAATAAGGTGAAGTAGAGAGGGCGTTGTTGGGTAAAAGTAGATAAATAAATAAACCACGTTTCAAAGAATAGACTTTTATAATATGTTATATTTAACTTAAAATAAAATGTTTAACGATGAACTCACTTATGAAAGGCAAAGCTCAACTTCCTTAGAAACTCTTCAATTATATTTGGTAGAATGAATGAATGGCGCTTGTTAATTCTAAATATTAACAAATATTAATAGTATTAGTACTCCAGAAGTGATTGCTAAAAATATATTTTCGTGGTAATTATTTGCAATTTTCGGTGTGGATCTTTTAGTCATGTTATGTACGCTGCTAATATTAATCAATTGTCCTTGAACAATTAAGGAGTCCCCTATCATGCCTACGTGCCGAGTGCCACGCCAGCGTTGATATCATGATTCAGAGTTCGTGCGAATGTTTAATTACCTAAATTATTGCCGGCAATCGTGTCGCAACAACTATGCTCATTTCTTCATCACCATAGATTCTCTTTTCGCTCCCCGAGGCCGTTTATTTGTCTCTTCTTTTTGACTCTCTCCCTCTCCTCTTCCATCTCTCCCTCCTTTTTCCACATTTCTCCCGCTTTCATTAATTCTCCCCTCTTCTTCCAGTCTTCCTCTGAGTCGTTTGTCTGTGTCTCCTCTCCCTCCCTCCCGCCGGCCCACATCTCTCTCTCTCCTCCAAGCCATTTCTCTCGGCACGACCTACCCCCTCCCCTCTCTTCTACCCCCCCACCTCCTTTCCTCTTTTAAAACCATCCTCCCTCTCCCACCCCCGCCTCGACCCAACCCACACACCCACGCAACCTTCCATCTCCCGACTCGCGTCTTTTTCTCCTCCTCCTTTTCCTCCTATGACTACCGACCAAAAAGTCCCTTATGAGCCATAATTGATAGCGGCTGCATGGGAGCGGTGTGTGGATAAGTTTGACCACTGTTCGGGGGGTTAGAGGGAGGGAAGGGAATAATGGGTAGGAGAGGATGAGGAAGGAGACGAGGGTGGTATGAGCGCATTTGTTTGTGGATGTTGACGCTGCTCCCCTTCCCGGGGCCAGTTCTTCCCTCCCCTCTGGCCGGCAAGGATTGTTTCGGAGCGTAACAGACCAGAATCCTCCCGTTCCCGTCTCTCCTTTCTTCTCTCCGCATCCGACATGAGCGCGACGCGATACATCCCCTGGATCTCCGTTAAGAGCGCTCAACTCGCGACTCGGAAATCTTCTCTGGTCCCATGGACCAGTTTCGATTGAGAAGGGGGAGTTTTACTTAAGGCCGCGCCTCTCTCTCGAGAACTGATGTCACTTCCTCCAGTGGGGAGTGGTGTGTGGGGGAGGACGAGCGCTATTTAACGATCCGGCTGGGTGTACTCGATAGAGAGAGGTTGTCGGCGACGGCTAAGTGGACGATTTTGATGGGAAAGAAGGAGCTTTGTGCGGGGACGACATCGGTCATAAATTCCGAGATACGAGAACTCGGAAATAAAACCCGGGAGACGTGTGAGGCCGCTTTAAAAAGCGAGCGCATAAATTCGGGTATCCTTTTAAAACGGCTTTGCTTTGTGGTGGCGATTCTTAATGCCCCAAATTTCATCCAAGTGTCTCGTGTTGCTACTTTCATCCATCGATGATTAATTAGATAGTGACCATGTAACAGAATTAACAAACATAAAAGGTCTCATTTATGAATTGCATACAGAACTTGAGATTATAAAATCGTTGAAGTGTTCTCGTTTTGCATTCGGATATGAATTTCTCGAATCAAATCACTTTTACTGCAATATCTTGATGAAGTTACTAATGAATTTTCGAGTAATTTTTCCGTGATGTATTGTTAAAGTGATGTTCAAAAAAGATTTTTATAACTTTAGGAATAAATCTGAATAAACGAGATGCGTTAAGCTTCTAAGCAACATTAAAGAAACATATTTTTCCACAAAAGACAATTTTAGGGCTAAACAAGTTTGCTAAAATTTAAACTGACGTTTTTCTTTCATTATGTCGATCTTTTGGATTAACCTAGTGATTCTATTCTGTCCCAAGATAATCGCTATCTTTATATTGTATGCAGCATATAGTATACCAGCATATGCAGCATAAACATTCTTTGGCCTGGATTTGAGAATCGGGAAATGGGTTTTCTAAAACAAAACCCTAATAAAGTTTAGAGTCATTATAAATTATTTACTTTGAGAAAAGTTTTGGTAAAGATGCCAAATTTACTGATAATTGGTTGTGAAATTTAGAACGTTAGCACGCGCGAATGTTTTGGCAGTATACCACGGGTATGCGTGTTGACATGTGGCGACAATCCCAAAGGAGCTGCTTAGAACTAATTTTCGAATTTATTTATATAGCTCCGTTTTTGTGTCCACATTGTGTTAAGCCGCATTAAAAGACTGAAGTACTATCACTAGGATAACACTTTGATCAAAGATTTTATGATAGCATGTATAATGTCATTAATTTGGTAATTTCAGATGGGTTTTTTATGTCCGCTTCCGAAGTCCTTATATTACGTGCATATGTGTTCACCCAGTTTTCAATCACAATCATATAAACATACGGGGAATTTTCCACACAAAGCTATCGCACCGCGCAGTATACGTTTAGCCCGGGTGGATTGATAACTTTGCCTTGGGTTGAGGTTATCTCGTAATCATATCAAAAAAGCTTTAAGTCACAAGGCAATAACCACATTCAAGGCAGTATACATACAACTAAGCCACCCCTGGGTTACACATGAAAGTGATTTTCTTTATTCCATTTCTCATAGGAGTTAAATTTTTCCAAATGAAAATAAGGAAACAACTTTTATTCCAAAATAATTTTATCACAATAGAGCAGTTAAACAACCATTCAATCAATTGCATTCATGCGATTATGCTATGGCTCCCCTTTAAGACTGTTTGGAAACATTTCATCTTACCCTTGTCTCTACCTCTTGTCTTAGAGAAAACTCACTGCAATTATTTATAATGTAAATTATTCATTGAAAATATAAGCAAAATATGCACCCAGGAAGCTTGAATACATTAACTTGTTTTAATCATGATATATACGTTTTCCAAAGTAATCTCTCTCAGTCAAATTATGTAAGCTTGGGAACTTAACTTGAAATATAAAATGGAAAGGCTAGATAGTCTCAATCAAAAAGAGACGCAAGATTCAACTTCGAATCATTCATCAAAACGAAGGTAAACTTTTGTTTTCAATTTAAGATTAAATTATCTGAGTCGAACTAATTTAATATTCGAAAATAGTCACATAGTCACTGTGTTATCTTTAATACGAATGAAATGAATCGCACAAACTAGGATCTCAGAAACTCGGTAACTAGGCTCAACGGTTAATAATAACTATCACTTATCAATTTTGGTCTACTCATGAGCCGCAATTTTCATGTCGATGATATCACCAAAAGTTGTTAAGTATTTCATTCCTGAGGAAGAACGCGCTGTAATTCCCGTTTTAGCCAACTTTGATGGGTAGCTATCAATCGTTCCGATAAATTTAATAGCTGAGAGAAAATTTAAATAATTCTTAATTCCAGAGTTTGATAAGCTTGTTCGTCAATCGACTGATAATTGAATAAAATTTTCTAATTAATTTAAGTATGCCGCTCGAGTACACGCAATATCATACGCAGCACTTAGTCTAAGCGGCGTAACAGGCGGCCTATTAAAGATGCGAACACAATATGCTCGAGTCAGGGAAGTTCAAGTTACGCACTGCTATCGGAGCCTGCATATCATGTGAGATCAGGTGATCACGGGAAAGGTCCGTTGTCACATAGGAAGCCGCACATTTTCTACTGAGGCGGCTATTTCAGTAAGCCGTGAGTTGGAGTCTCAAGGTCCGACATAGAATGGAACGCTGGAAAGAAAGGTTTGGGGTCGAGAGCTCTTATACAAAATGTCACACTTCTACAGGGTTCAGCGTATTTACACTCCGAAACACATAACAAAACAACATGAATTTGTTTCTTTAATTCCTCTTTTGATAAGATCATGCAAAAAACTGAATTCTCTATTTGTACTGACTCGGATCTTCTCATTTCGTCACCGAGTGATGATATTTACCTTTTTCTTTCTACTTAGGTTCATCCATTCACGTAGCCATATTCTTTTGCGGGCTACTTCTCAGACTCAAGTGTTGGACAGTCATTTTTAAGTTCCTCCTCGAGCATCTAACGAAGAATTTAAACTTCCCCTGCGTCTGTGGAAGCGGTAACACTGCAAATAATACTACTTGATACCTCAAGAGTAATTTGATCCTGGCCGAGGACAAATTAGCTCATTGTCATCACAATATGGTAACGTAAAGTAAATGCGTTTCCGATTGCACCCTCACTATATTTGTCTTCCTTCCAACGTTCTCTGAACGTATAAGACTTGAGTGCAATGCGCTTGTATATTTGCACTCATCTTCGAGCACAACTACACGTGGAAAACCTTAGGGGTGATGTCTTTCTTTGCCCTTTTGCATCCCCGTGATATCAAAGCTATCCTTTCAAAGGCAAACGAAGGTCATGGGTTGAAACCTGATTATTACTGAGACAAAATATAAAGCCTTAGTTTCTAATGAAGCCTAAATTCGAGTGCAACATGCGTAGTGAGCATAATTTATTGTGGGTATTATGAGTGAACTTTAATTAGAGTTGATTTAAACTTTTGGAATCCTGGCTACATTAGTTTTCAGCGTGTTAATCAAAATCATAATTAATAATTACCACGCTCAAGTTAGTAAAGATTGGCTGACAAGTCAACTTTTAAATTTTCAATTGACTTAATCTCCCACTGTGCAGGGTTTTACTATTGAAGAGCCACAGGGTACTGCTCAGCTAAGGTGGATATGGATTAACCTTGCATACGAGATTATTGCATTATGGGCACAATGAATAAAAAATACAAAGGAAATTTAACTGAGTAAAACCGAGCGGATAAGCTCTCTGAACTACACAAGAGAAAATTAGGTCCTGTTTGTGTCATGTCAAGTAGTTGTCCGGTGGTAAAGGAATTAGCATGGGGTCGAGGAGTATGGGGTGATGCGATTACCGATGCGAAAATAGGGAATTCAAAACTACTCATGATTTGAACTTAAATGATTCTTTTGCTGAATTAAACTTTCCCCGCGTGTCTTAAGGAATTGTCTTTTTTTATTTTACAATTATATAGTAAAATTCATTTCTGTGCCCAGCACTCATATAGGAAACAAAAAACCTTGATTTTAACGAAGTCCAATCTTCATTAAAGCAATTGGAAAATTCATCTATGAAGCGTAATTATATTGAATCATTTTGTTTGTAAATAAATATTCAAATCTGCTATTATGTTATACTTTATTCATTTGGACAAATTATACAATCATATTAAATGTCGTCAATACAAATATTTTTCAATATATTGCGATTGTGGACATGTTCGTCGTGAACTGCGCTGATTGGTTGTTGCGATTAGGCACTTCAACCACTCTTCCATCATCTCAAACCCATTAACTATAAAGTTAATTAAATGTGACTGAATAAATGAATACCTTTCCGTCTAACTCTAGACTTAGCTTTTTGGTCGTTCTAATTTCTTGTAGTTTTACGCATGCACATTTTCCAGTCCAAGCCAACCTCACAGATTAGATTGAAAAATTGATCTAGTAGCATTAATTAAATGGCGAACTGAAGTCGCAATAATCACTATCAAGACAATACTACTTTGCGCGCTTCATTTTAAAATACGCCGAATGAAATAAGTGTCATTGTAAGTTAAACTTGTATTCCACCAGGAATGAAAATCCGTGCATTCAACCTGGTCTCTTCCTCCTCAGCCGTTACGAAAACATTTTAACCCTCCAAATCAGTGAGTTCACATTACTACCAACCTGCCAACGCGATTCGTTCCTGTCAGTAGGAAGGGAAATAGAATTAGCAGGACCTGTCGAGGTGTTCGAAAATAAAGAAAGAGCTGACTAAGAAGAATGTAGGTTTGTCACTTAAGTTATATTTGAATATTATTTGGCACAGCAGGAGTTATTTCGATCTGATTTCTCACTTATTTCAGAAGACTTTAATTCAATTTGTTCTGATATGGAATTTTAGGCATTAAATCAGATTATTTCTTTGGTGGGAGCTTGCAGTAGATAAGTATTCAATGTTTTAGACCCTTAAGGAAACTACATCTAGTTGTTTTCGGCGTTTGACTGTTCAACTGTGCTTAATTGCATTTCATTTTACGTGAAATGATTAAATTCTCGTGAAATATTCATCAAATCCTGGAAAGATTTGTTAAAAAGGAGTAGAAATTGCTCATTTGATTGCTGATCACCCGTGACATTTATTTATTTTCTTGAGAAGCATTCGGAAATGAATTGTTGAAGGCCGAATACGTCTACAAAGAGGAATAAAAAGATATACATACAAATTAAATTCGAAATTGTAAAAGAAATTGGAACTCACAATTTTCAACGCCAAGGGACCATAAAAGAGACCAGGAATGCGTACATCTTTTCGGAAAATTGTGTGATAGGAGAGTACCCGAAGTGTGCAAAAATTGTAGTTTCGAAAAGCAAGAGCTAATTATTCTTTAGCTTATTCCTGATAGTTCTGTTCATGTGACTGTGGGGTTTGCTTTCATTTGCAGATGGAAAATGTTTTCCTTTATTGTTTGTTATTTCAATTGCCATTCCCATTTGTTATTTTTTTTAACTGCCCCTTATTTAGGCACCGTGTACATCGGTTAATGGATATTATACTGATCCTGGAATATTTATTAATCTAATGTGGTCAGACGCCGGAGATAATGCCTTATTTTAAAGACCACTCATTAAAGGCATCTATAATAGAATAAAATACCAAGGTAAGATTCGATGACAATGCTCATGCTGTCGCAAAATGACCCGCATATTTAATTAGTGAAAGTATTATGCCGGTTTCGAAGCATTGTATATTCTCCAGCGTTTGAAAGAACACCATACTTTAAATTCTATTCGTTACAGAATGAGTTACAGCTCAAACTGCTTTCCTAAAAGTGAGATTCGATCCCAAGATCTTCTGCTGGTCAACGCTGCCCCTTGGTTTGAATGACATTTTTTTAGTTGAACATTAAACGACTCAACGGTTTTCGCCATCTTGGAATTTGAATGATATTTTGCAAAAACTTGGAATAAGAGTAAATTATATTCTGGTTTTCCCCAGAAAAGTGTAATTATACCTCATTTTCGGTTCGGAATGGAGAGAAACCCGAGTAAAAAGAATTTCTAAGGGCTTGGTTTGTCGTAATGTTTGAGTGACCTGTTGGAAAACTGTTTAAAATAGATCTTCATCAAGAGTGTGATGGGCAGTATGTCGTATTCTCGTAAACATGCACGCACCGGAACAGTAAGTGCCCATTCACCAGCCTGTCTAGATAATTTAAGGTGTAACATTAGACTGCTTCACGCCAGGATTCTTACGTATTTTCACCATTATATAAATGGGATATTACTTGTTTTATGGTGCTTTGGAGCGCAAACACGTTTGCCAAAACCTCTAATGTATGAAGTCAATAACAGTAGTACTCCATGAAGCCTTTAGAACGAGCCGGTTTTTTTTCAGTAATTTCCACTCGGACCGCATTTTAAGGACTCTTAAATGTTTATTTCTCCCCCTTAAATTTTTTTATGCCTTTAGATATTATATCCTGGCACCTCGCCATTAATTTTCTAATAATACATTGATTCTTTCATCTTCACCGGCAGTAACAACCAATTACGCATGTTTTAAAAATTCTCTTAAAAAACTCATGAAAGAACGCATCTACACGAATCGTGTGGAAACACTCGCCTAGGAGGGAGTCGTACTCACAATCTCCATATTAGTCAAAAATAACTTCATTCTATTGCTACCGAGTCCGGATAATTTGAAATATTGCTGGCTTAACAATCACCAATCTCATCTTGATAAAAAATAAACTTTGTAAACCGGACCAATAAGGTTAATGAAGTCAATGTTACACAACATTATTTCGGATTAAGAATTATTTTTTAATATATTGACTCGATATAAACCTTTAAGTTTTTCGATTTGTATTTTGAAAATATATTTTTCCATTACCTACTCATTATGGAATACGGGCTATGAGGGAAAAAATCCCTTTGAAACTCCACCGGATGAGAAGTAATGACGGATGAGCGAAACTCGAGAATGACATGACGAACTGAATTACGGTCATAATTTGAAGCTATGAAAGCTCTTTTCAAACAAAATGCTGCCGTATACATTAACTAAAATACGATACTTTGACACATGCTTGATGTATACATCCACTAAAATTACTTTGAATAAATCGATAGGAAAATTCTATTTCGTGTACGCACGTCCAAATTCAGGGAAAACTTAAATACGAGCCAAACCATCTAACTCTTACCCTTTACTATCTCCAAGCACTCCTGATTTTCAAATCTCGTCGATACATCACAATATCTGCCGGTTCTATGTTTTTTCAGATATCTCGTAGACTATTACAATATATTGAATTCTATTCCACCCCCAGTGGTCCTAAAATTTTCTATCTTGGTATCTCTTGATGTTCGTGTCGAACTTGGATGTCTTGGATTGCCTGAAATGTGCTCCCCAGGTGACCCTAACTTGGCCAGGTCTTTTTTTAACCCACCTAGGGGTACATAGCGGTTGTGCTTCATGAGGTCATTTCTGTCAGAGAGGATTGTGGTCATATATACACACACATGGTGACATCAGTGCCACCATTGGCCGGAGTCAGAGAAAAAACCTAAATTCTACCGCTGCCACGACACACGTGTTACTGATGTCCGTCCAAGATATGGGTAAACGACCGTAGCCTCCCTCCCCATTTCCGGTATGAATGTTGCAATACTCAAGAAAATTCTAGAAGATAATCATTTTGGTGTTTCTTTTGTGGTTTGCCAATCTTAGCTACAACGAATTCGACGCCGTCATTAGAACATTCCGGGTACTCCAGCCTGTGTGACTGACACATTTCATTAGTTACGTCCCCCGTGCAGTCTTCGCACCACTGGGGCTCATGCAATGAACGTATATTTTCATCCCGTGCTAGAAATTTAATAGCACAGCGAAAATTACATGAGAATGAGCTCCAGAACCGGCCTAGGCATAGACACCACACATGCAAAAAACATTGTTCTGCGCTATCGTCTTTTTTAATTACTCCCCAGAATACGTTTATGTTGCATTGATTAGATACCTTATAATCATGCGTAATTATGTTTGTCGACACAAATAGCATTCTCCCATGTTCTAAATAATTCATATGATGTATAGTATATGCTGAAAATATGCTAACAGCAGCGCAGAGTCGTGATTGGTTTCGGCTTCGGAAATATGCTCAACCCAGTGGAATTCTTTAAATGCTAGTAAAAAAAGTTATTTTTGGTTCATAGTAGAAACTCAGTTATGAGGTTAACGCATTATTGTTTGATTGCGCAGATATCCATTTACAAGAGCAAAAATGCCCATTACCTATTGCAAAGATTGAATTTCTGTTTAAATTGTTGAATAATTCAAAATAAAGGTAGTGCTAAATTTTTGAGATATTCAACTTAGCATGAAGTCAAAAATCCAAGCAAGTACTTCGCAAGCATCTCATGACCAGTTGAATTGGCCTGCACCACTCCTCGCCAATGTTCCGAATGATTTACGAGGTAAAGAAAACAAAAAGAATACTAAAAGAATAGGTCTGGTAATCATTTTACTATACATTTATAATGTCCTCACGTGGAGAAAAGTTCATTCATTCTATATTCGATGTAATCAGGCTTAATGTTGTGGAAGTTCATTATCACTAAAGTAAAAAAAGCAAAACAATGTACCTTTCCAACAAATTTTTTATTAGGCACGACTAGTTTCAACGCATCTGCGTCGAAGGTGAGCTGAGGAAGACCCCAATGCGTTGAAACTAGTCGTACCTAATAAAACATACGTTGGAAAGGTAAATTGTTTTGTTTTTTTTACTTCAGTCCATTCTTTATTTTTATCTTAATAGTAAATTTGATACATACTTCGCCTGTGTTTACAGAGTTACATATTGTGTGTCGACCCATCTGTATCTAAGGGACAAATCTGTATCCATTCAAATCTGTTCTGATCTCATCTCTGCCCGGAAAACGAAGAAACCACTACCCTGTCGTATCTCTGATGCCCACGCATAGATGACAGTCGGGTTCATTCATTAGCTTCACCACGACAACAAAGTCGATATTTGTCTCGTCTGTTTTACATGATGAAATTACGTTTTCATCTCATCTCCATCCAGATAATTTTAGCGTTATCCGGGCCAACGCTGCTCGCGAAAGTATGCGGAGTTCCGGGCAATTTATTCTGTTAAAGGTGTCGGAGTCTCGCGAAAGGAGCCGCACCCACCTCCCCGCCCCGCTCCTTGCCGTGAGTGCGCCCGCCCTCGCGAGTAAGTGACACCTGAGGGCGACGCTTCCATCCGTTGTTCTTTACGCTCGCCATTAGTTATGGGGAGTTGGAATCGAGCCGATTGGCGGTCGACCCCATCCGCGAAGTCGCCGGCGACCTCCTTTTCCGCTCCATCGACACGTCTCATGACGTCCGTTCGGACACCTATAAACTCTCCCGCTTATATTTTTCTTCCGAGGGGTGGAGTGCGGTGTGGGTAGGGATGCTCCTCCCTCTTCCTCCTCTCCCGGCTCTGTTCTTTCACCTCCCCCTCTCTCGCCACCTTCCCCTCTTCGAGACTCTCGCATCCACATCTCCCTCTTCCCGGCCACTTTTCCCCCACCTCCCTACCGCGCCCCAGCCACCGCCCACCTCTTGCCTCTCGCCGCCTCGCGCACACACACTCACACACACAAGCGAACGCACACACACACATCGGATAGCTGCTGACCACAAGAAACTGTAAATCCGCCCGGAGTGCGTTGGAAAACAGCAACACTCCTCTTTCTCTCTCTCCCAAGGGCTGAGGTTTTTCTGGTTTGTTTACCCTGCGGTGCCTACCGTCGAGTTAAATGTTTAATCCGGGGCGACACGCTGAAACGGTTCTATTTAGTTTTTGTCCACTTAAAAGCTCACTTTGAATCAAAACATGATATGCATTCGGAAGCTCAGCCCTTATAATCAAAGCGTCATACCAATAATATGTAGATTAAAGCTTCACATAAGTTCGAGTGCATCCTAAATTACATAAGGATTCATTTCGCGCCGTGTACAAAAACATTTCATTTGAAAAACTCGCTAATGGTATTCTCTTTATGCCAGGCAGATACTCATTTCTTTGGATAATTTATGGGCGGGATCCCATCGCATGGAAAATGGAGGCTGAAGTCATCCATGCCTTTTGGTCTTTTCTTAAATGTTTTATTTTATGAAGACCTTAATGATGGAATTCAAGGATTCTAAAATTAATGTACCCCTTCCCTATTCTTTCGACCTCAAACGTGTTTTCACGCACCAATTCAGCATCTAATATCATGCCCCGAAGAACAAGTCTTTCAAGGCGAAGAACAAGATTTGTTCTTTGGGGAATGACTTTAGAACCACGGTTGAGCGGTAGGTAATTTTTCCTAACAAATTGATTCTACAATCCCCATGAATTGAAACATTAATATATAAAATTCGGCCTACCTAGCGGTCGTATGACGGAGTATTTACTTAACTTTCAATTTTCAGAAAAATGCTGCAGTAAAAGGTGGAAATTAGTGCCATAGAAATGACGGTTATATATATATATATATATATATATATATATATATATATATATATATATATATATATATATATATATATATATGTATATATATATATATATGTATGTATGTATGTATATATAAATATCTCTGTGTGTGCGCGTGCGTGCGTGCGCGCGTGTGTGTGACTCTAACATCGCCTACCAAACCGACCTTCGGGTTGATAACCGTGTTTATGGTTGGTGTGTATATATATGTATATACATATATATATATATATATATATATATATATATATATATATATATATATATATATATATGTGCATATACATATATGTATATATATATATATATATATATATATATATATATATATATATATATATATGGGACGAAGAGTAATGCATTTTAAAATTGTGAACAATTGCTAGGAATCAAGATTTCATTTGAAAATGCGTACAAGAATATTCTTCTCAGAAATCTAGTTCGACGACCGAATTTGTTTTTTGTTGTATTTTTAGTTTTTCACCTCTGATGTTCTCCGAAACAATTTAACCGTTCACTTGAATTCATTAGCATTCGGAAGTCCAGGAAAAATATCCTGGGATATTGACTACAGCTGAGTTAGTTTTTCTTGGAAGCCGAGTCGAAATTTCTTATTTAAAAGGTTGGAGTGGCGAAATGGCAATGTGGCGAATCATATTTTGGTGCGGCAACCGCGACTGAGATATACTTAAATTTCAAGCAGCTCGTTAGCAATGCAAATATATGTGACCCTGAAGGACTCTGGGCCTCAGACGAAATGAAATTCATGTTGTGACCCATTTATTCATGCTTAAATATTAACTATGAAATAGTTGCATGTACCAATACATTTTATTGTTCTTCGCTCCCTTGAGGAGCAAGAAAAATTCCCTGGCTGTGGTGGAAATATTGAATCATTTTCCTGCGGGGACTCCATCATGAAACAGTGGAAAGAGGCAATCGGATCAACATCTATGTGAATATGAAATTTAATTAATGAAAAATGGAGGATATAAACTCTGAGGACATTCGACTTATATTTCAGAATTTAACACATGCATTATTTTATTGCCACAAAAACTTTGTTTTTCAATTTTGATATAGCTGCAAGAGAACATATCAAAAATTTAATTTCTGCATCTGCCATGACCAGCCCTGGAAGGCGTCTTCGGGGACCTCTCGCAAGATGTTCGTCACGGCAAATTGGATCTCTTCTATGGACGAAAAACTGGTCCCTTTCAGGGCTGCCTTAATCCCAGGAAACAAAAACAAGTCTCCTGGAGTGACGTCAGGACTGTAGGGGATTGGGGCAGCGTTGGCACCTGGTGTTTGGCCAGAAACTCGCGGGCTAGTAGCGCGTTGTGGCAAACACCTTGGGCACGAGCTTGGCGCACATTTTTCTCATCGCTAAATCTTCATTAACAATGCGAAACAAAATAGAACGACAAGTTCAGGTCTTTGGCAACCATCTTGATAGTCATTCGATGGTCAGAGTCCAACAATTGTCCAACACGAGCCACATTGTTGTCGGTTTTGCCGGTTGACGGCCTCCCAGAGCGTTGTTCGTCGTGAACCTCTTCCCAGACCTCCTTAAAAGCCTGTAACCACCTCAAAACTTGTGAGTAGGAAAGAGCAGAGTCTCCATAAGCCTCACGAATCATTTTGTTAGTTTCCTCGAGAGATTTTTTCAGTTTATCACAAAAATTAGTAATCGCGTAGCGTTGCTCGATCGTCGATTCCATTTCATTCGTGACACAGTCGGCGCGCAGAGCTTTACAATAACTGACGTCCTGCCGCTTCCTCAGCTTGGAGAACACTGAGACCGGTTTTTCTTAGCGTCCCCCGCACCTACTCCAAGTGGCTTGATCCCACTCCAACCAACAGGAGCCGAGCGGGAAATTTAATTGCATTACTTTCGGAACTCACCCTGTTCATTCATAAGCTTTATGATTGCAGTACATACATCCAACGAAAAAATGCCACAAATGATTCCAGAAGACATCCAATATGGCCCGAGTATCAAATTTTGCGTCTTTCCTAAAAAAAATCATTTTCCGTTAACATAATAGTGAATGCAGACTTACCTAACAGAATAATCCAGTGGACTCGGCCACAGAAAAACTTCCAAACTGCAGTAATGGTGAGGCATCTGTGCCATTTCCAGCGCCTTGCTGTTTAAAATAGGGAAGTATAACGTCTTAAATCATTTGATAATTTTTGCGCCGTAAAATGCAATGATATTGGGCCTTATAGCGCGTTGAGAATAAAAAATTTCGTACAGCATACTATATATTGGATTATCCTACCCTACCAAGAGTACTGTGAATGTTGACCAAATAACTTTTCAGTGATCTGCGTTAATAAATGTCACGTAATGGTTAATTGCTATAGCTGATAAAGTAACGTCCCTCGCCTTTTTTCCTCAGGCGCGATCAATTACTTCAAAAGAGACTTTCCACCCACTTCCAATTCTCCATTCATTAATATCAATTCGTTCCGGTAGAATGGCCAAATTTATGCCTTATTTAAAATTGCGGGCGCGCGACTAGAGTCCCGGTTACATTTCCAGAAAAAAATTTTAATCGGTATCCATAGGTCTTTTATTTCTGTAAATAACTGGGAGGCTTATGCCAGAGCTGGATTGTTGGCAAGGTGACAGCGTACAGATCTGGCTATTTCAGTTCTTACGCTTCGGCTAGGCTTCTTCTATTCCTTTGCTATACTGCCACTTCTTCCCGTTTCTAATTCCACATTGCAATAGGTTGTTCAACAATTATCACCCTTCTATGAACAATTCACCTCTATGTTATTCCTTCACGTTGATATTGAGATTCTTTGAGGCACCAAAGCAACCGAGCTGATTAAGTGGATGCAGGAAAGTGTCAGTTTCTCTCATTAGAGATAAGACAAATTTTCGAGAAATAAAGAGCAAACATGGTTTTTTCTTTGTTCTCTTACTATGTCGAATTTCAGGGCTTCGTCTTATCTCCAAGTCGATTTTTCTACACGGAGTTTATCTGCTACAGTCCTTTGTATGCCACTTAAACATTTTTGCGGGTCAGTTGTGTCTTTTGAAAATGAAAATAATAATTATATCTAAGGAAACTGAAGGGAAATATTGGCCTAGTCTGGGACAATATTTTGTCGAACAAAATTTTTCTTGCAAGACATATCTTAAATGTTGTCATCAATTAACTTTGTTCACTCAGAGAAGATCATGATAAATCATTAGAGATTAAATTCCTAACGCCTCAAAAAGATTTTTTTCACCGGAAAAAAAACGTTATCCTCTTATCAGCCAAATTCAAGTCCCCTCAGTGAAATCTATGTGTGATGGTATCTTTGTTTGCATTTGGATTTGAAACAGGCTCGACTGGTTTATTTCAGTGCGAGAAAATTGATGTCACGTCAAAATTATCTAGCTATTGCCTAAAACATCTGATTGTTTATAAACGTAAGTTATGTGTTCTTGGGGGATCGGGATGGTGAGGCGACCGACGCACTGACTCCACACCGAGAGGGCCCGGGTTCGGGTCCTGGAGCTGGCAGATGTTTTTCAGTGGTATATCCCGATCCCTACTTGAGGTGCTTTGTGGAGAGCACTCACTTTGAATGAGAACGCCGTCCATCGGATGAGACGTTAAACTGCGGGTCTTTCGTTAAGAGTAGGTTAATGCCGACGCGGGTCTCTCCGCACCCTTCCTCGTTTTCCATCCATCCCTAATGGCGCAAATGACCTCAGCTGTCGGTCGCCTCCCCTAAAAACAACTATTACTCATATGTACGTACTCATAACATTCAAGGATTTCGGCACTTGTTGAGCGGATTAAAGTATACAGTTATTATTCACTCTGTTTTCTATCAGCCAGATGAGTTTTAGTGCCTGTCATTAAGATTTTTCAGCTGAGATTGAGAGCATGCTGTTTTTCCTATTGAGTAAACCTCGAGAAGAAATATAATTAGGGTATCAATCCATGATTCCTTGCCAGCAAATGTTTCTTCAAGGGGCCCGAATATTGATCAATTATATTTATAAAATGTAGATATTTCACTGCAATGAATAACCAGATATGCAAAACGTATAAACATAGCATTGAATTAACTTAAAATATTTATTCCGAACGATCTAGAACTATTTGGAATCGTGCGGAGCATATTCTGAAAAAGCGAGTATAGAATAACTAAGACTATAAACCCCGTCTTCAAAAGAGAGGAGAAAACAAAGGTTTCATATTTCCATCTCATAATTGACGAGTTTATCGTAAGACAAGGCTCAAATGTTATCCCACTGTCCTCCGGCTGCTTATATGTCATAGGTAAAAATCAAGGAAAAATATAAATAATGTGAAAATGAGACTCACTGTTTCACTGCCTATTTTCCACTAAACAAAGACTTTCACCATCTCGTTTCCTTTAAGCTATTGGTTTCCATTAAAGTTGTGTAAAATTGTATTATTTCTGGGAATCTTTTTCGAATACTCAACCAGTCACCCCGGACAAAATATGGAGAGTTAAAGAGGGAGACAGGAGATAGGAGGATTGAAGAGGAGTGAAAGGGTGATATGGGGGAAAGGAGTGAGGGATGAGAGGAGAGTGGGAGAGTGAAACGCCCACTTTCGGAGCTGGACACACGAAGCGTTTCGAAGTAACAGGGCCTACGCGGGGGTAACCGCAGCGAAGCACCGCACCCAGCTAGGGTATCGCACCCAGCTAGGGTACAGCTAGGGTAGTGTAAATCGGTTGACACATGTGTGGGACTGACAAAAAATTTTCACATGACAGTGCCAGTCAAACTCCTTGGCTAAAGCGAGCCTGTGGGACCAAGAGGAGTACTACGGAACGCAGGACTGCTTGGAACACGACGAAAGAATGGTATGTGAATGAGGTGAGACGATGAAAGGACTAAAGTTCGCTTGTTGATATTCAAAGAATTTGGTACTGGTTCATGTTTTTAGAATCTTGAAATTTTCCCACGGTAAAGAATGTTTTAATTTTATTCTTTTGCGATAAACGAATGAATGCGCGTAAATACAGGTATGTATACATACATCCTTTGCCGTTCAGCCCAAGCCATTTCCCTGGCTCTAATGGTAAAACTGATTGATGAACACTCAGAGAGAAGTGAACATGAGAGTACTTATCATGATTTACATCAACCTAACAGTGTCATTAACCTCCTCTTCTGGTAGCGCGCCAAAAATTTCACTCTTAACGCCACAAAAGAATGTACTGGTTACAATACCTCCTTCATGTATACCCACCGCAAATCATCCTAGATAATGGATCGAAGGAGACGAACAAGCTTCCACCAAAGATATGATTCCATATTCCCGGGCAGGGCCTCTCGCACATACTCACGGGCTATGATAACAGTAATTGTTTCACTCCTTGCATTACTTCTAATGTGAACGTCTTATTAGGAAAGAGAAGAAAGCCGAAATTAATTGAAGGATGGCACTCCGCGGGAACTTTCACTGATGGTCATAAAACCATGGAATTCAATGGAGGTGAAGTTCATCAGACTAAGTACCAACCGTAACCCCTCTCTAGAGAAGAAAACAACGAAATTTAGACACTTGAATTTGGAAATGATTACCTACTTAATGACGTTGTTGTGAAGAGCTGTGTGTAGTGAAATGGAAAACCAAATTGCATTTGTTTTGTGGTTCCATATTTAATCGGCGGTAGGTTGCGATTTTATGAAATACCACTTACTCGTGCTTTTATTGTGGTCTCAATTCCGCCCGAATAAAGTCGGTTATCTATCTCTCTGATATCTTGCAGAAACTCTGCGTAAAGTTAGCGAAATATAAGAGACCTTATACGATATACTTGTAATTGGTGATTAGAAGGAACAGAGGTGGAGGGCAAACTTCGTAGCATGAAGCACAGAATTATACAACAGTGTCAATTCAGTTCTCGCTCCTACGCTTTCTCACCATACGGCGAGACCTGTTGAATACTATCGACGGCCATTTGACGTACCAGCGGAAAAGCGGTCATCGTACTGGAAGAAATTTAAAGCACAAAACCATTGCTCTCCACTGAGGGTCCTTCCTTAAAATATAACCTCGGTGGGAAGTCTACAGAGAATAGGTCGGAGCATACTCAAGTGTTTTATTGGATGAAGAGCTATACAGCTACGTGTATCGTATACACAAGGACGAATAATCCCATTTATCCCAAAAAACCTTTGTGTAACTTTTTTCTTGGCAAATTTTGATAAGGTTATTTCTTTCTTTAGTGAGAAATTACATTTTTACGCTGCATGAATAAATTGTTAAATCTAAAAATGTCTGCGAAATTTAAGTGAGCAGCAACTTAATTTCTGGAATGGTGAAAATAAGGGCACCAATATATACATGACGATCTGTCCCATTTAAACATCTATTTAAGTTCTAAATATGTCAACCTCTACGTAAGTTCCGTATTCAGTAAAACAATCGACGTTTGGTTTCTAAATGTAATCATTGGTCACGGCATATGTTTGGTGGTTTCAGCGTGGTTGGATAGTAGAGAGCGATGATTATATTGGTAAAAAAAAGTATTAGCAAAAGACCAACCACCAGTAATTACTCAAGTAGGTGCATTGTGAGCATTATCTACATTCTTTGATATTGATTAGTTGAATTTTAATGTGCTAATTATGAAATCATTAAAATACATGTATTTACCACATTTTGCACAGCCTGTCTCTCATAATTAATGAAATAAATGACTTCATTCGCTTGACATTGAACTCTAAACTAAGGAAGCCTATCCGTACGATATAAAAAATTTTTCTGTGATTTCCTTTCAAATATTCATTCACCCCTTCGGTGTGAATCGATGATAAAAATTCAACCTTAAATGAAAACAAATAAACACATTGACGTTCCTGAAGAAATCAGGAAAGGCCTTTCATTGGTCTTCACCCACCCACAATCCCACTCTGAACCCACCACCTTGAAACTGATACATGAATGTTCGACATATAAATGCGCACGTGTCTGCATTTCAGCGACAAAAAAAACAGTCATACAGGGTTCGCCGTTAGCACTTTCGCTTGCAATTATTTATTTTACATGGACAGAGATGAGCTCGGACACTTTCGAATTCCAAGACACTTTGTTCGGTGGGCGCAGGAGTGAAGGAAGGGGCGCAGGAAACGAGATGGAGAGACTCACAAAGGAGAGGCGAGGAAAAGAGAGTGAGGAGTGGGGGGGGGTAAGAAAGGGGGCGAGGTAGAGAGAGAGAGAGGAGGGGGAAGAGAGACGGGAAGAAAAAGAAGGAAGGAGATCCCAGTCCACTTCGACCCCACACCCACTCGAAAACGGCAGGAAAAGTTTCTCTCCGTTTGCGCCCGAGCGAGGGTGGGGGTCGAGAGGAGAGGTCGTTTCGGAGGGTGGGAGAAGGGGAAATGGGGACGGGGATAGAGCGAGGACAGGGTGGGAGACGAAGGAGGAAGAGAGGAGACAGTGAAAGTGGGAGGGGCCGCGGAGCGAAAGAGGCAGGGAGGTCGAGCCGGGAAGAATTGGGAGATGAAAAGGGGATGGGTAGTTTAGGGCGTGAAGCAGAGGTGTCAGGACAAAGTATTTCTGTAGATAATTGTTGGGCGTGTTTTGAGATCCAACTGGATTAGAGTACACCGCCAATTGGTAAAGCGCCGCGCTGCACAGTCCCAAAGTTAGGGAATACGAATGCTACCGGGGGCATAGTTTTTACAATGTCATATCAACTGGTTGTTATATATTGGTGTATTTTTTTACGATGCGAAAGTACTCGTATATTTACTATAAATCTGAGTACATCGAAAGCAAATAATATATATAAAAAAGAAGTTAGCTTTTGTTTATCCATATGACAAGGATCAGTTTAGTGAAGATTTACATGCACCGCAGACTAGTACAATGCAATTTCATGATCACTCGGTTTATGGCTTGGCTATCTATTGAGAGATCACACTTCAAATCGAGAGCAATAAAATACCCAAGCACCACTACATAAGCAATAGGTAAAAACAAGGTGCATACACCCTGATGAGCTTTGAAAGCGGCCTCTTACAGTTGATTAAGAAAAAAGTTTTAAAACGTTTGAGCAGTAATAGTGTCTAGTCGTGTGGGCGGAGGGGTAGGCAATAGGACCAATGGGATAGGGAAAGTGGGAGGACTACATATTGGAGTGTATCCTTATTTTAACGAATCATAGTGGCGGGTAAGAAAATGAAATAACTGGAGAATCTTTATCTAGTCAGTAAAAACTACCTAAGATACACGGTAAGCAGACCACATCGATTTCCTCTCTTTTTTCAGAAGCTATGATCCAACATATCTGTGCATCATGGTGCTTTGGTTATTTATTTCCTTTACATCTTTCAAAACAAAAAAAATTGTTAATCCTTTCTCCCGACACTCAATTATGACGTAAACCAAATATTTCTGAAAATCGAAAGATAAGTGTAGAAGTGAAATAGTCAACGGAGAGGATAAGTGAACGAAATGAATGATTTTTATCATTCCTGAGTAATGGACAAAGGCAAATAATCAAGATGTATGCTGGAAACACGTCCATTCACTCATTTCTCGTCCCTGGGGCCACTTCGTAAATCAGATCCGATATTTGAAACACGTATATTCCACACCCTAGAACGGAATATCCATTAACCACGGCCTTTGGCCCGAGTTGATTTAATAGGGCTGGAAGGGGCTCACTTGGCAATAATTGTTAGCCCAAAGGATTTTGAAATTAGCGCATTCATGGCAGGGGGGGCAATTTCGTTTCCCTCAGCCGCCTGCGGTTTCCCAGGAAGCCCTGGTGCCCAGAAAATCACGCAGCTTAGGGGTTTATCTGGGGGTGTCCAGAAGCATCGCCCGGATTTGGATCCCCCGGCCAGTGGCCCAACGACCAAGCCATGAGGTTAGCACGCCGCGCTGAAAAGACGTTCAAGAAAAACAACTCCATTCACCGGATGCCGTAATGGCAATCCCCTATTCGAGATGCGTTCGTTTTCCGTTGATTTTCACGGGCGAGTGATGGTCTTGAAATTTGCCGCTCCTCGCGGCTTCTCAAGTGAAGGAGACTTGGAGAGAATGGCGGAATAAGGAGGGAGAAGGAAGATGAGGGAAAGGAATCGGAAGCGCAAATAGCAAGCGCATCCGAAAACCGAACGTGAAGAATGCGTAACGGACGAGGGAAAGAAGCGAGGCAAGGAGAGCAAGAGGAAAGGGAAGGGGAGAAAGAGAGAGAATAGGGGGAGGGGAATTCAAAGGCGCCGTTACCGCTTGCGGCTATTTATAGAGCCGGTGCGCTCCCCGGTAGACTGACTGGCTGTCTGAATGAGAGCCGTGGGATCCCCAGTCCCCCAACTCTCATTCCCAGGGAGCTTCACTCACCCCCACCCCCTCGTTAATCCCGAACCCTCCCACCGTTAACCCCTCTCACAACCCTTTTCCACCTGCTTCGTCCACGGATCGAAGAGATCGAGAATGTGGGATGAAACCAGGATTGCTGCCTCTGGTGTTGCAAAGGGTTTCCTTTTTGGCTCATGGAACTTCTTTTTGACGAGGTGCCTTTCATTTTCCTCCGTCGGCGTTTTTATTCTCTTCGAGTGGGTAAAACGTCATCCTTGACGGGAGGGGTTGTCGAGAGGAGCTGAAAACTGGAGTAAGCAAATCTCTACAGCGGCGGAGCTTGGAAAATTTTCGAGAGTGAGTCAAACCAGTTGACGAGGTGCATGGAGAGGATATGCAAAATTGGGAATATGATAAGCAGGTACCATGTTGTCGGACTAACCTGAATGACAGTTACGTACTTGAGCACAGCTCAACTGACTTCGAGTCTTGCTTAGGGATCAACTCCTTCTCAGAGTTCACGCCTCTGCCTCTCACTTTCAACTACCACTTCTCCCACGATTGTCATTTTAGTTTGTTTAGATATGCGTTGGCTTTTGATTAACTCCTGTAAATAACATTAATTATCAGATAGCTAATCTACATCGTCTCATTTGAACAGAGCTCAAATAAATTACGAAACCGAATTCTCCCAAAATAATATATATAAACATTATGACGGTATAATTGCATAGATAGCTCCTTTGTGACGTCTTATAAAAAGATTAACCAAAATACAACTCACTTCGATATTTCGGTGGTCCCGGCCCCCTTCATCAGGGTACAAGGACTACTTTGCACCCTGATGAAGGTGGCTGGAGCCTCCGAAATATCGAAGTGAGTTGGTTTGTTTTGGTTGATATGTTTGTTTATTTACTAAAATTAAATGTAATTTTGCATAATATGTAAATATGTACACGCATTCAAATACGAAAACCCGCCATATGGCGATCATTGACTCATTGGAAATAGATATGAGGAAAGGGAATAGGAACACACATAAAAGGGTATGTGTAGGGTAAAGTGTTCCTATCCCCTTCCCTTGTATTTATTTCCCATCAGTGTGTATATAGTATATTGTCCCCTTCAAAGTAATCCCCATCGACTGCAACACACTTATGCCAGCGCTTGATCCAATCCTCGAAACATTTTTTATATTCGGTAGATGCAGTAATAGAATCCTCGCAGCGATTTGAACTCTTTAAGACTCGATTGATCCAATTGTTCCGAAATTTGAAGAGTAATTTCTAATTTTAAACTTCTTTAAATTTTAAAGATCTTGGAACAGTACCGTATCAATGAAATGAAGGCTCCCAGGAAAAAATCGGGACTAGGCAATCCCTTTTTCTGATCATTTATGACGGTGTCAAGCTAGTTGTCCATTACCGCGACTTGAACATAGAGGTGATTGTTTCGATCTCTCAGGTATGTAACCAAGGAAAAGGCCAATTAATTTTGATTAAAAATCTCTCCACGGTCAGCTAACTCCAAAAATGACTAATGCGAAAGAAGAGATGATATCTCAAATAGAAAAAAATTGCAGCTCAAACAGTTTTCCAATAAACCTAGAAACTAATATTACTATCGTCTCACAGGGTGGAGTTTCCTTTTGCAAGGATTCCTTACTTGAATTTCACCTTTTCAGGTACCAAAAACTTGATTAAAAAACGGGCTTAATCCTTACCGTCGACCTTTTTGAGTTCTTCTGTTATAAGTGGGAAAAAATCTGAATTAAAAATAATTACAAGAAATCCCTGATATTTTCAAGGTGGTAGAAGAATGGCTTTTCAGTCACGAAGTGCATGCACATGGATTTCATGTAATAGTGAAAGCATCAAATTTCATTCACTCCCCCTGACATTTTTTGAAAAAAAAAACAATGCCTAATCGCATTTGAAAGGATTCATCTATTTATAACTCACAACAAGCCTGTCTAAGATCATGCTAGATGTCTGTACCTCGAATTTGTACAATGAATTAGCAACGATACACCCATAGCCATGTCCATTCTGGTTTCAGCTTTCATAGTGTTTGAGATAAGTACCTCAATTTCCACGAAATATGAATTAATGAAAAAAGAAAATGGCTAAAATTAATGCAGAGGGTTCCAGGAAGCATCCAGGTGATTTTACATATTAATCCACAAGAGATAGATAAATAACATTTTATTTTTCCCGTACAAAACTTTTTCATCACAAGATCTTTGCATAACATAATCGACAAGTAAAAAGAGAAAGTAACTACTTCAACCTCTTTGGTTACAGTCATAATTACCTGCCACATATCATCAGACTAAAGTTTAAAAAAATACTGGGTTTTCCGGTAATTCATGACATACAAATTGAAGGAATAGGGAATCCATTTGGTTTGAAAGGTCAATGACATATATACAATTAAAACAGAAGTCTGTTAAAAAAACAGGGACTCCACTTCTTTAAGTATGCGATTTGTGACCAGTCGGCGAGTTGCAGGTGTTTCATTAAATGGTTGCTGCCCCTGAATTGACATCCCTTGCAACATTGAATTCAAGCCAAGAGTGGGTGTACTAGTCACCGATAATTCTTCACCAAAATCCTCAGTTACTAGCCACCTACCAGCCTGAGGAGTTTCAATCAATGACACTTCTTGTCTGCGCCAATTCTGTGGATCGAATGTGGATTCCAACTGCCTAGGCTTATCAACTGTACCCTGGATTTCAACTGTACCCTGGATTTCAACTGGAGTCTTACTTTTATCACTGTTGAAATCTGTTGCTATGTTTATAAGGGGGGAAGATGTACCTTCAAGAGGTACAGTGCAGTTCTGTGGTGGAAGAATTGTAGGTATTCCTGGTGGCTGTTCAGTGCCAACACAAATGACAGGAACTTGTTTCTCATTGATATTACCAGTCACTTGACGAGAAGCACCAGCAACATTTTCCAAAGGAACTTGTGAAACAGAGGATATCTCAATCCCCACACTTTGAATAGTATTAATATTACCAGGGTCAGAAATTAAAGCTCCTGGCTGATGCATGCCACCTGTCCACGATCCATTACCACTTAAATTTCCATTTGTCTTGTTTGAGTTTTCCTAGAAAGTAGAATGAACAAAAAGATTAAATGGGTACAAAACTTTCAAAGAATTTATGCAGAAAATGGAGATTAAATAAAATTCAAAACAGCATGTGAATTCGTAATAAGTGGTGACAAAAAAAATTTATACAAATTTGCTTCAAATTTATTTAAAAGAAGTCCACTTCAATCAATGATGATAAGAAACTCAAATGTCGCACAATGTTTCATTGTACTTCAACAGCACAGCAATTAGGGCTGCAGTACATTTTGAGCTTTCTCAGTTTATTTCTCATGCATTCTCATCAATATACTGTTCCCTTCACCCCAAGGGGAACAAGAGACCTCAAGTGGGGCTTCACAATTTTTCTGTAGGTTTTATCTTATGTGGTATTTCAGTATTCTGAATTTTAACTTCATGGGTCTTCTGATAGTAGACTAAAATGTACGTACATTATTGATGATAACATAAATACACATTTATGTATATGATACAGAGAAGACAATACATTTAAAGGCCTCTTATTATAAAGGGTGTAAGAATTTTGATGTTAAATACTTTGAAGGTTGCTAGGTCTTACAATTATGAGTACACATGTAAGCACTTTTTCTCTCTATGTAAGGTGTCCAAAATTCATTAGTTACAGAGTTAAGACAACACAGTACTTTAATAAAAAATATTTGTTAGTAACGAGTAAAATGCTTCAAATTCCATAAAAGTCAAGGGTAATGGTTTGAATCTTTTGTCTATTGAGAAAAAGCACACCTTAAAAAAAGTGTTGCCTTTTTCCAGGATATGACCAACATTTTTTTTAGATAGAACCAGAAATGGGTGTTTAAGGATCCAAAAACATTAAAAACTACATTCTTACCCTGCAAGAATTCACGGAAAATGTAGAGACAATCCTGACTGTGACAATGCGATGTAATACATTTAGAAATGGGCTATAAAAAGGCAGAGCACATTTTCTTGTGCTTTTAATTGGGGGCAAAAGCCATGTTAAACTTATTAGTGTCTCAAAACTGTTCTTTCATTTACTGAACCTACATTCCACAAAAAACAGAGTTTACCTGCTAATGTACAAGGACTAATCTCATTTCCTTGAAAGAAACAAAATACGAGTTCTGTCCAATAAATACGCAAAATGGTGCAATCTGGTGGCCATCATGCGGACCAACTAGTGGCACTAGCTGCCTGAGACCCAATGAGCCCGCTGCGCTTGGTGGATCGTCGAGCTGTGCATTTGGTGCCAGTTATATTAGTTTCTGTTGTCCTTGTTTTTACCGTTTGTCGAAAATGGAAATTGACGAAATCATGGAGCAACAAATCAACATTAAGTTTTTGGTGTGAAGTGCAGTAAAAGTTATCAAGAAATTACTCAAATACTGACAGCTGCTTACGGTGATAATGCTCTGAATAAAACATCCATTTTCAAGTGGGTTAAATCAAGAAAAAGCCGATCGAAAATTAAAGTCATGCTCCTCGTTTTCTTTGATTTTTAAGGTGTTGTTCATCATGAATTTCTTCCTGAAGGAAAAACAGTAAATGCTGAGTTCTACCTTACAGTTCTCAAGCATTTGAGAGGTTGCATGCACCATTTGCAAACAAATTTGACTCACGGCAACGGCACCTGAACATTCAGCACTGATTTTTCGCCAGTTTCTGGTAAAAAATTCAATCACCATCCTTGATTATCCTCCTTATTCACCAGATCTCGCCCCAGCAACTTTTTCCTACTCCCAAAATGCAAAAATGTGATGAGGGGAAATCACTGGGAAGATATGGACTCAATAAAGCAGGAAATGATGAGAAAAGTAAAAAGGCTATCTGCCGAGGACTTCCAAGGGTGCTTTAAACAGTGGAATAGAAGATGGAATAAGTGCATAGCAATGAATGGAGAGGATTTTAAAAGGGGAAAAATTGAAATTGACTAAATTTTGCAAAATAAAGTTTATTGGCCTCAATCTGCATACTTATTGGACAGACCTCATAAGACTCAGAGAGTAAGTAGCTCTTTCTGGTCTTACCATAATGAATGTAAAAAATATTTGTGGATTTTAATTGTACTCTAGTATGTGTACCTTTAATTATACTACTCATGCCTTAAATCCTTTATTATAACTGGGGACCTTTCCCCAAAAATGAGAATTGAAAGTGATAGTTCTATGTGCATAAAAATATTAGAAATGGTGAAAACAATATAATGTGAAAGTGAAGATACAACTTCTTATATTTACTAGTTTCACATCCCACCTGAAATTTTAAAGTTTAAAATTTGAGTAGCCAAATATGTCAAGGTTTCCACTATTATGGCCTCTGCACACAGGCAGATGTTCACATTAATACAGGAGGAACTAGCTTCCAGGAGATGAGAAATAATTTGTTTTTTTTTTACTAAGTTGAACATGGGGTTATTTATTCACTTATCATTCTGCAATCAAAGAATACTATAGGGAAACAGTAAAGTGTGTGAGGGTTAACAGGGACCTTACTTGGCAAAGAACTGTTTCAGAATCATGGGGTGTGTAGGACAGGGAGATGTGTGTAATATTGCCAAGGTTTTCCAACATTTTTTTAGCAAGTTCATGAGGCATGCATGTGGGGGAGTGGAAGGAGTCCCAACCAGGGATCCAAGGGTGTCTGTGCTTTAGTATGCATGTAATGCAGATGTATTCTGGATGTGCTGTACAACTGTACTCCTCAAATGAATCTTAAGTGCATAATCTAATACAAAAGTTAGTTTTTGGGAGTTGAAATAATGAGCAGGATGTTGAATTCAGTGTAATATGGGAAGCAGTTGGAAGTGGTGAATGAGTCTCGATATTTTTGGCAGGTAGTCTGAGAAGAATGGCTGTATTCAGATTCAGTGGTGGGATAAGTATGTATGCAGGCAGGATTATGGTGGGCTAAACTATGAGCCTTACAAGGAATTAGGTTCTTTTCAAAAAGGGTCCATTCAATATTTGTAGAACAGTTCTGCTGCATGAGTCTGAAATGTGGATGTGCCAGGCTAAGCATGTGAGCAGAAAAACTGCAGTGGGCATGACTTCTTGGAGTGGGGACTCGAAAAATGAGGATGAACTACGTGAGGTGGTACCTGAATGAGTGTGAAATAGGTGATAGTGTGCAATTTAAATGAAAGGAATGGATTAATTAGTTTAGGGCATGTGGAATGAGTAAAGAGGACTGACCAGGCCAAAGTAGCAGCATGGTAGCATGACTCAGAAAGGATGAGGTCACACTCGAGACATAGGATTAAATGCGATGGATGTCTCTATTAAAAATAGGAATGGGTGAAGCAACAAAAACAATAGGAAGTGTGGGAAGAGACTCATGAATGATGAAGAAACAAGAGAGGTGTAATGGGATAAACTAGACGATTAGACAGTAAAACGGTGAAACATGCTACTGGCTAATCCAAAAAAAGATGCACCATTCTGATGGGTATGCATGAAAGAGGTCATGCATCTCAGGTAAAACAAAAGGAAATACATTTTGTAGGACATGAGCTGAACAAAGAAGTAACAAGAAATACAGAGACCCAACTTTCAAAACTCCCCTCTAGCTTGTGGCTTGGCTATGATTTCACACATCCCCTGTGAGAAGCATCATCAAAATGACTCAAAATATTTAATCTGAAGGTTTTTAGCATATATTGCTCAAAATAATATTTATGACAGTTCACAGTCTTCCCTCCTCCCTTTTAAGAAAATTTTGCTGGAAAAATAAACACTTTTCAACAATTCAAAAATAATGCTTTGTGAATCTTGATACCTCAAGCTAAAAAAGTTAACTTTTATGAACATACATAATCTACACTTAGAAATATGTAATAATGTTATGTCATTAATGAGAGGTGACTAACTGGACAAATCATAGCATTTCCAAATAAAAGCACAAATATTTTAAGCATAAAAAGAAAGTAAGAAATTCAATATGATTAACATCAGGTGTTCAAGCAGTAAATAGCAACTAATTTTATTCCAAGTTTGTAGGAGTTTTTCTCACTTTCATGAGAGAAACTTTTTGGGGAGGTTTATACAACATTTCCAGCTATCAATTTTTCCGATAAACCATAAAAAGGTCAATTAAATGTAAAACTATTAAAACAATTGATGTTACCTTTAATAATGCATCAAGGCAAGTTGTAAATTCCTCTACTTCTTTCTTTTGCTTATTATACAATTCTACTCTCTCTTGGAAGTGGCGTATGTGAAGACTGTTCAACCTTGCCATCAGATCGTGGAAAGCATCGCCAGATAATTCCCTTGCAACTGCACTGGCTTGCAGCTGCTGTGTAGTCTGAGGATCCTTATCAAGAGGAACACCCTGGAGAACACTACTCATTCCATAAACTTCACTTTTCTGATTCCTTGTCAGAATATTATTGTCAACAGTGTACAGTTCCACGATTTCCTCACTCTTCTTCTCATGAATCCTCTTTAACCCATCTTTTTTAGCCACATCAAGATCTGGAGAGGTTTCTATGCCCATATTTTTCAAAATTGTTTTTGTTTTATCTGACAATTTCAATTTTTCATTGCTATTACTCTTTACAGAGTCATATTTTGATATGTCAAACTGTTTTCCAAGGGAAGGATAGTCTTTTTTCTGCTCCCCTTTTTGAAGTAAATCCAGCCTGAATGGTGAGGGTGAGTTCCCCATCACCCTTGTGGGATTCAGAGGATACAGCATTGACTCGTCAACATCCTGATAGCTATCATGCTCTATTCCTGGAGAGTGGAAAGGTGATTCCTCTACACTTTCCAATTCCTATGAGGAAATAAAAGAAAGTGTAATGATGAAAGAGAAAATGTTAAGTCTAAAAGCTATCGGCCAATGTTAATGATACTCCCATTCAGTTAGGACAAGCTCCAACAGCAACCTTTGCAAAATGGCTGAGTGAGTACAATTAATTACTAAACATAGCAAAAACAATTTTTACTTGGTTGTGCTACCCTACTGCAGTAAAAGTAAACAAACACAAACACATCAATAATTTCAACTAACATTTCTACAGCTTAAAGAAATAAAACCAAGGCAAGAAAACAAGGTTAGTAGTTGATGCCTAGCTTCAATGCACCTCCATACATGTATGAACATCCTTCACACAGTAAAATGAAATTCGTAAAAAAATAGAACAACATACATTGAATTGAAACAGTTTTCATGCAACTCAACTTCCATGACTTGAACCATGACTTTGACATGGAACCACCTTTAACATGGTCTTTCATATAATGTTATCATTTTGGTGCTTGGCAGGTGGTAACAAATAGCCAATTTACATGTAATAATTGATTTTTAACTGCAAAGCTGGAATAATTTAATACTTAGTAGAACTTGTTGGCATATTTGAATTAATCAACCCAGATGGAGATAAATGAAAAACACAGACAGATGGAAAAGAAGTATCAGAATTAGACCTGGAATGTTAATTTAAAAATTATAACTAAAGTTTTTAATTCCAATTGCTTGAGTGGGTAATTCACTTACAGTTTTATGGAAAGATAGTCGTCGGGTGATAGAAAGGCGTGAGCTCACTTCCTGTAATGCAATTAACAAAAAATTTGAAATTATTTGGTTAAAAATATAATTGCATGTCAACTACACAATTTTCCAAAAGTTTTTTTGAATGAATAGATTAAAAATTATGACAAGCACGAAGTATGGCGGACTGATATTCGAGATAAAGCATTAGGCAGTCTTATGCTAAGTTCAAATGGAATTGCTAAATCATGAAAGAAAGGCCTATCCCATTCTGCATAACAGTCATGGTTTCCCAAATAAATAGGATGAAAATATCAATTTGTAGGAGTACAAATTTCATAATTTTAGTAGAACCACCAGAATTTTCCATTGGCGGTAATGTTATCAAAATAAATTCAGATCTGATCATCAATCTGAAAATTACTAGGTCAGAACTGGAGGCATTGGTGCAGTGTAACCAGCATTGGAGGAGTGGCATGATTAGTAAAAGGAGATGTAGATCAAAATTTATGATGAATTTATTCATTAACTTGAGTATCTTTTACAAAAAAGATATATATATATATATATATATATATATATATATATATATATATACTTTTACTAAAAAGATATATATATATATATATATATATATATATATATGTATATACATAATAAAATGCATAATTATTGTTTAAAATACTACAGGTCACATAAATTAAGAACTAAATTATACAATACAGAAGAAATTATGGTCAACAGGAATTAAGATTTTGGTGGGATATTTTACTTAAATATATTGAATATAGTTAGTTTCAAAATATAATTATTTTGACTAATATGTTATTAGTAGAGCACTTAGGATATCAATAATTCAAATTGTTGACTTGTAATAATTTGAAAATTACAGAATTAATGGGATACTAACAGTATAAGGGGATTAAAATGCCTATTTAATTAGGTATGCACAATGAATGTCCCAGGACAAAAAAAAACAGAAGTATGTAGCAATAGAGTATTTTTAACACTTTGTGCCCTTGCCTTTTTGCTTCCTAATAGCTGCTAGTTAACTGCATATATGCACATAACATTACTTACACGGAAAAAAATTTGGTGACAATTTTAACGAAAAAGGAAATATACATTGATGTTACTCTATGGTATCCTTTAATTGGGTCAAATCAAAAGAATACAACACCTAGCAAATGCACAGAGTAGATTGATACTCCTTAATTAAATAACTTCAACTGCTTGTGCTTTAAGATTACAATAAATTTAGGAGGCCAATTAGAGCAGGAGGAGACCATGGCAATCATAAACTTTAAATTATATGAAGTTAACTGGACTCGAAGTTAAACACTGTAGTGAATATGATCAGTCAACGGATGTTGCTAAAAAATATGGCCAGCTTGGCTTGAAAGGAGAAATTGAATTTACTACGCATGTACATGATTAAGAACATGCAAAATGGAGGAAGTTGCTGCAAGAGTTAATGATGCACCTGATAAATATTGCAGTGCTACAAGTAATAACATGAAGAGTGAATGTATTAATTTTCACAAAGAAGGAGAATATGCTATTCTTTAGCAGACCTGACATTATAAACTAAGGACAATATGAAAAAGGATTTATTGTTATAAAAAAAGCAAGGAAGTTGGTAATTGGATTTCAAACAATTAACGAAAATCTGTACAAACTAAGAGTTAAATAAAAAATCCATAATATCCATTTTCTTTATATATATAGGCACCAACAGAACGTGCAGATAACAATATGATAAAAAAGTACACAGCACATTGGAAAGAGAATGAGAAAAAGCACCAAAACATGATGCCTTAATAGTTTAAATTTATATGATAAGATAGGGAAGGAAAAAAGCATGAAAAAGTAACAGGAAAATAAACATAGTTTATTCAATATTTCCAATGGAAATAGAGACAATGTGTGAAATGGCCAAAAAACAATTATTAATCATTACCAGCACATCTATCCAAAAGAAATCATTTAGGCATCTAGAAAATGCTTATTACAATCAAATTGATCATATGATGATATCTAAAAGATATGCAGCATCTTTAATAGATTGGCGAGTAAACCAATGTGCAAAATAGGACTTATGCCATTTTCAGGCGATCGGAGGAATAAGAATGTATATCTTTCACACTAAAATAGATGGGTGATAGAACTGAAACAGGGTGCACTGAAAAGCTTAAGATGACAGTAGTATGAAAAAAATATGAAATTCACCTTGGAAAAGAATAAAATAATCAAGTACAACAGAAGAGAAGTAGAAGAAAATCAATAAATGGGCTAGTAGAAGAAGAGACTCGAGATTCTGAAAATAGAAAGAAATGGGGAGTAGTAAAGTGAAATAACAAAGAGAAAATGCTTTCAGCAAGCAACGAGAGCCCCGATATGGAGGAGTATAGAATAAAGATGCTGAAAGCATTTAACATTATAAGGAGATACAAGAGAGAACTAGTAAAAAAAAACATAACAAATAAAGGAAAAGCAGGAAGTTCATGAAAACATGATAGGAGTGGCATTAAGATAGAAACATAGAGCTGAGGTCTATGCGGATCAGTTTAGAAGAAGGCCCAATAGAAAAAAATTCTTAACAAGAGGCAATGTTAATAAACAGAACTACATCAAAATGGAGATAAAGAAATAACATGAGGAATTATGGACGAAGATGTGGTAATGCCGAGATTAGGAAATAATGAACCTAAATAATTCGGAGAGTAAAGAATAAAGAAACCACCAGGCATTGACTTTTTCCAACAAAATTACTAAAAAAAATTGAGGGAGTTATGTATGAACAAAACAAAATATGACCTGATTAATAAATTAGGGAAATAGAAAGACGGCCCAATGAGTGGAAAGATGGGATAATTCCAATCCATAAAAAGGTGACAAGACACAGTTCAACAACTACAGGGGCATAACATTATTGAAGAATATAACTTCAATAACGTCAATATCATTTCCATGTCTCAACAGATGTCAGATAGGTTTTCTCGTATGCACAATCATCACTGTGGTTAAATCTTGCATTAAATGCTGCAGTATAAATGTAAGACTCAACAGGCAATTATAAGTGTTATTTTAAAAGTTTCAGGGATCATCCACCAAAGGTGATAAATATCAAAGTGCTCACTACACATTTCACTTCACTGAATGCCAAAAGCTCGACTTCAGCAGCAATTGACTGCTCATGACCTATGTCAAATCAAATTAATGAATCACAATAGGTTTTAAGGGAACTGGAATATCATAATCTCATCAGAATAGCTAGACTCAATTTTTCTCTCTCTATCCTTTCCCTCTTCTCTCCTTTTTGTTCAACTTCAAGATAATGGTCTTCACAATTGCAATTTCTTAATTGTTCATACACAAATCATCTTCCAAACCCTCAAAATCTACGAATGTATGGTAATATTATATAAATCCAATAAATGACACAAACACCCCTAAATTATGCATTCATCCTCAAAAGACAAAATTTTAAATACTCTATCCCAAAGAATAAATACCAAAAAAGCAAACTTCATTATGGCTGTCAAATTTCCTTAATGCATGAGTTTTCCAGATGGAGAGTTCGTTTTTTTACTCTCGCTTGAGAGACTTCATTCGAAATATTTCCACTCAAATGACATTTCAAGGAGGGAATGCCCTCTGGTGGAGGTCCTAAGGATAATGGGCCAAAACTTTCATAAAATTATCTCTATGCTATAAAAAATGCTTCAAATATAGTCTTTAACGTAGATAAAATTGGTGGATATCAAAACTACGTATCATATTAACGATAATGTATGAATTTAGAGGCAAAAATTTGGCAGGAAGAGCGTCGATTCTTGAAAAGATATATCAAACGAATTACATTTGTATATGATTTTCACACCATGATGATAGGAAGAATGATGGCAAAAAAATCACGTTAAACATATCCATGCAAACTAAATATAATTTTAGGAAATCAATTACCTTTCGCTCGTTCTTAGCACCGAGTGTATGACCACCCAAAACATTTCGTTTTGCTCCTCTACTTTCGTTTTCCTTATTTGCTGATTTGCCGCTAGAAGGCTTTGATATGATCTTATTTGCTGAAAATGACAGTAAGTTATTCATAAATTAATAAATCATGACTCCAAGCGTGAGTTAAAATTTTACTTTGTACCAGTCAAAGAACAATAAAAATATAAATACGGCTTTCAAAGCTTAAGCCACTATGCGTCAGACTTGCCTATTTTGGAGTTACCACTCCTATTTCTTTCACCCATTATAGTCATTCTTCTTGAGCGGTTGGTCCACATACTTCTGTCCATCAGGGCTTAATAATATCTCAATTCCCTCGGTCAATGCAAAAAATTTCTTTCGTTAGGACAACGGTTAGGAACAAGCTAGGTATTCTAATTTCCCCACCAAGATGCAGCTATGTTTAGAAGAGACAAAAAATAAAACACTTCAACTAAGATGACCAAATGATCACATATACATGTATCCTGCAGTTAAAGGGACGAGGAATAGCACGAGGTCCTACAATGCACGATTTCAATAAATTCAAACACCGTCCCCCATCATGAAAACGGTTACGATATGGCGCATGCGCATGTAAGTTCGTTAAAACAAAACAAATCGACGTTGTGTGAAGACGTATACGACATATATTGTATTAATGCCATTTAAGCCTGCTCAAATGGAATAGATGAGAATATTTTAAATAAAAACATATTAAATTATAAAAATCCTATTTGTTTTTATAACTTCAGTATAAAGTGGAATATTCATCTATTTATGAAAAACTTTCACTAAATTGACCGGTATATTGCGCGAACATTTCGACAAAATAGTATTTATTCAAAGTGTATTTGATTTATTCAGGACCATAGCATGTTAGTTAAAAACTTTATCTGTCAAATTAAACCGGGACAAAATTTGATTAGATTGAATGTTATTCGTCCAATAAAGTTTTTAATATTTTTAACATTACTAAAATACTACCCTTTACTTCCTGATCTAGGCTATGCATGCTGGCTAATTCGGTTAAAGATTCTGGGAAAGCATTAAAAAAGAAAGGCGGAAATTGAATCTTCCAAAAAAATACAGGCCCAGGTCACAAATGATATTTTTTTATTCTCCACAAAGTGGCGATCCACTGAGTAGCCATAAATTCTATTTTCTCTTAAAAACATTGGTGGGTTGCCATCAATGACCATAACATTAATGATAAATATTGATGATCTAATTCATTCCTCCTCGATAATACCTATCTCATTATCTGGGAACGTTGGTTACAAAGACAAATCTCAGTGGACAAATTAATTTTTGTTTCTACATTTTATTTATGGTAATTTTTATCCGAAGAATTCCCACTATATAGTATGTAGGGTACGGGGGAAATAAAATATTGGGTGGACTAAAACAAACACCTGATATATTTCAGTTAGTAGTTGGGTCTGCAAAAGAAAAAGGTAACAACCCCAAGAAGTAAAACTAGATTCCTCAAAATGGGGTTTAAGCAGTAAGCCAGTGACCAAATCACATAAAATGCACATACTTACAGATTTTAAAAAATCAAGAGAGATATGATAGAAACTAATGATAACTGTGAGTGAAATAAGAGCAAATGAAAATGAATTGTTGAAAAAATAAAAGTGAAAGGGGATTTGCAAGAAGAATTAGTAAATATTTTGCCATGAAAAAGTATCAATTTAGGATTATAAAGGGCACTAAAAATAAAACAGCATTAATATTGCTGCAATCTTCAGAGAGAAATACTAATAATGTAATTGTCTGTTCATGCAGTCAGTAGACATGGAATTTAGTCATGTGAAAACAGCCTTAAAAAAAGTATAAGTAAAAAATTCTGTCATCAAGAAATCATTCTGACATCCAGAAGATGCAAAGTTACGATCTAGCGCTACCCAAAAACAGGCTAAGGAATGGTTTGATGTTAATCATTTACAATTAAATACTAACAAAACTCAGCATATTGTGTGCAGTCTTAAATCAAAAATAACTGATATTGAAACTGCTAAAATACTAGGAATTTATATTGATACAAAACTTAATTGGGAGACTCACATCAGTCAGACCTGTAATAAACTTAGTAAAGCTGTTTATATGTTAAGAAAGCTCAACTTTATCATTTCAAATGAGTATCGTTTAACACTTTACCATGCCTTCTTTCAATGTCATTTGAATTATGGTGTTGAGTTATGGGGTCATTCCCCTCATGTTAAACAAATTTTGCTACTGCAAAAGAGAGCTATTCGCTCTCTTGCTAATATACCACCACGTGATTCCTGCAAACCTTTTTTTATTAGGTATAGAATCATGACTGTATTTTGTTTTTATATCTTTAAGGCTCTGATTCATGTGAAAGTTAATCTAGAAACTTACCAATTAAGATCCAACCTCCATAACTATTCCACAAGAGGTAAATCGAATCTAAATACTACTTATTGTAGATTGTCATCAACTTACAACACATTTCACAATATGAGCATACGACTGTATAACTATCTGCCTACTCAGTTGAAATCAGATGGTATCCAGAGTTTCAAGAATAGGGTATATACCTGGTTACTTGCTCACCCACTTTACTCATTGGATGAATTCTTTTGTGACAATCTTCATCACATTTAAGAACTTATGTTTATATATTAAGTAATATTACGATTGACGACATTTAATATGGTTGTACCATTTTTAAAATGAATAAAGTATTATTATTATTATTATTATTAGTAATCCATACTAATATAGGTAGCAAGAATTTGACTGCTTACGTTATAAACCTTACACGGTAAGCCCTTTTGATTGGATTTTATTCCAAATTAT